>NC_136243.1:4110000-4710000 GCF_053564925.1 Oryzias latipes | reverse complement strand
TAATCTAATTTAATATGCGCAGGAAAGTCCTTAGGACAAAAGGTTTTTGAGTTAATTTATCTTGTGGAGGACGAGAACAAAAATGCACAAAGTGGTAGATTATCAATGTCAAGAGGTCACTTCATTGGGCATTATCCCTTATATATTCCAAGACTGTCCAAAGACAATATATCAGCATTTTTCGAAAGTCGTATTTAGAAAAAACTTTGAAAATTAATACCAGTTTAACATGAATACAATTGTAAAATACATCTTTATAAGGATCAGTACGTTAATCTACAAGTTGCTTTCCTTTTGGTAAAATTATGAAATGTATTTCATGGTCTGAATTTCACAAAAATATATTTTACTCTATAAAAAAAAGAAAAAACAAATGTGTCTTAATCAATAAGGTTCTAAAAGTATGCTTAAGAAAATAAAGTTCTGCTTAAGGTAGCTGAACAGGAACATTTTATAACAGTTCAGGTGCTTGAACGAGTGCTACAAAAATAGAGAAAAAAGCTTGCCAGTTCTTTCCAGAAATGTTTGAAGTGTGATGAAGCACTGTGCCGGGGTGAAAAAGAGAACTTGAATGTGGCTAAGACACTTTATTTCCTTGACAGTCTGCACTGCATTTGATCACTACACTGGGGGTTATTCCAGAAAGCAGGTTATGCTAGCTCCCACGGTAAGTTTGAAGCTAAGGAAGTTGATAACCTCAGTTTTCGGATCCAGAAATGGAGGTATGTTTCAGGGTATGTCAAGTTGCCATGGCAACTCATGCTCTGAACATAACCTGGTCTGGAGCAGGTTTAGTTGAAGCTTAGTTTGTTTTCAGAGAGGTGGAGCAGCATGGCGTGTTCATTTGAAGATGATTTAGTGGATGAAGAAGCTCAGATAATACTTTTTCCACCATGAGAGGGTGATAAGACCACATATGGATGTTGGAAAGAAACTTTTTTACTTTGATCTAACTTAAATTATTTTTTTAGTCAAGTCTGCTTAAAAATAACACAGTTTTCAGACAGTTATTTTACTTTCATTTAAATTAATTCAATTAAGTAGGTGTAAGTTTGGTGCTGCTGTTAGATCGGCAGTGCAAGGAATTGTGGGATACCATTCCCTTTGCCTGTCTGGACGGATTTGGGTTTAAGTGTGGGTTTTTGACCAAATGTGTTTAGTTGTTTTACTGTGTTATGTCTAGTTATTTTACCCTGTTATGTTTAATTCTTTCTGCACCATGAGTGAGAGGGAGGGAGAGGATGATGAGTTTATATAGCACTTCTAATGCTGCTTAGTGATACAAGACCTGAAGGTAAAGTCTGTGTCATGAAAACTGAAGTCATGGTTCATGTTGCAAATCCAAAGTGAATCGTTCCTTTTATTGTTATAAAAATTAAAATATCTGCAGTCTAAGATGGAAAAACATTTAATTGAATTGGAGTTATATGACATTTAGTTAGATAAATATGTAAATTTGAGTTGTTTAAACAATTATTGAGTTGGATAGACGTAAGAAATGAGGTTGAATAAATTTAACTCAATTACTTTTTATAATTGAATTAATTCATTTAAGTTGGATATTTATATATATACGCGCCACAATGAAAATAACATCAGAAACTCATGCATTTACTTTATCCGTTCTTTTTCTCCAAGCAGAAACTCTTTTTTTGGCTGATGATGCAGCCGTGTTACTTTTTGATGGGCGTATAATCTTCATACGCCATCAATAAAATCTCAGACTCCTTCTGAACTCAGCCAGAGTTCAGGATTAAAGTCAGGGAAGTTTAAACATGCTTCCTGGAATGACCCCCCCTGGTCCATCGGGTCGCTGAATTTGAATCTTTTACTGGGAAGTACGGACAAAATTTTGCTCAGTCAGCTACAGTCAAAAGCCCTTTGACATTTGGACAGAAGCTCCAGGCTGTGTGCGCATCTTCACAGCCTCACATGTTCTTACATGAGCCCACCACAGAGAACCCAAATCCATGTTTTTATACGGTACTGGTAGTTCCACATGCAGCGGTACCGGTACCCACCTGGCACAGAGTTTTAGTACTGTACCCTGGTTAAAACTAAGTTGTATATGTGTCATTTAGCTGTGTAAAAACAACAACCGCGAGGAAAATCTACCACCAGACGGTTCTCGTGAGATCTTCCTGTTGCAGAGCTGCTATAGGTTTGGTGGGCTGTGCTGCCAAACAGCAGTTGGGGGTTTGAGTGAAACAAACAATAGTAAGACGTTGAACTACGTGTTTGTTTATAAATAACTGATTAAATATAGTTTTAGGCAGCAGTTGAAATACAATACAAGTAATGGCCAAACACAGTCTTTTTTTCCCCTAGTAGAAACACAAAAAGCTGTCTGACTGTAAAATGCAGTGCAAGAAAAATGTTTTTAATCACACCTTCTCAAAACACAAGAGAATCCTTTCATTTTCATGAGTCTCACCATGGGCTTTTGGTGGGAGGGGCCGGGAATGGCCACTCCACTTGTTGTGTTTTCTGCCTTTTTGGTAAGCTGTAGATAAACCTTTCCGTGATCCTTGGACACTAGACAGTGGTAGAGGTCGTCGTATTTAACCTCTAGGAAGATTCTCTCACGGTCCACGTAGTCCCCCGGCTTCAGGAAGTAGACCACCTTAGAGGAGATGAGGACGCTATAGCTGTCGATGGGCTCTATAGCGATAAAGCTGGGTGGGAAGAAGGCAGACAAGCTTAATGGAGGCTTTATTTTAGGGTAGCAACTAGAGCATGAAGACTCACAACTCTGAGTGGATGTTGTCAGTTAGACGGAAGAGTTGTTCCTGACCCTCCGCCTGTACGGCTGAATAGCGCAGCAGCAGATCCTGAGGCCCCTTACAACAACGAGGCTTCCTGACCCGCTGCACCCCCAGCCTGAAAAAGACAAGCCCACCTTCAAAACCAAGACTTCACTGCTCATCCACCTATGATGACTCACAAACCAATATTCCCATCTTAAGCCTTAAAACTTACACCTAATACATATTTCTGATTACAGCAAGGGTGGATGGATTCATTACAAGATGGACGGATGGATGGATGAACAACAGAGAGAACAGCCTTTCTATTCCATTGTTTTTTCTTTGAAGTGTCAAGTACCACACTGGCCTACCTGTGGCTGCTGAGACTGGCCATGTCTCGTACTGTTTGAGCAGTCTCTGAGGCGAAGTCCAGAGCTCCAGCAACTGGTTTAGTCACCGTTCCTACCAGACCTTTCCCCAATCCGGAAAAGAAGCCGCTGACTCCACCTTCCATCTTCACCCCCTCTACTGTGGAGGTGATGATGCTCGTCATGCCTCCAATAATACCTGTGGAAGAAAGGTCATGCAAAGGTTTGTACATCTGGACTGTAACTGATAGGTTGAAATACAGCAGATTTAGACTACGGTCACATATGCCATAATGCCAGTGCGGTGACCTACATGCCAGTTTTTAGCAAAATGGGTAGGGGGGCCGCATGGCAACATTTGTAATCGGAAGGCAGCAGTTGTATTTTTACGTGCCGCGTGGCAGCCATCTAGGTTTTAGGAAAAAGTTCAGAATAAACGGCGACCGGACAATTTTTTCACATTGGTCAGTGGCTGCCCGGGCACATTTGGAGGTCCTACGGTGGCGGTCCAGTAACAGGCGGGTGGCAGGAAGGCAGCTGCAGGATAATTGACTGATGGGAAGGTCTCCAAGGTCCCGAGAACCGTCAGATGATCGCTCGATTTCAGATTGCCATCCTCCTGCCCAGTGCTACCGTCCCGCTGCCACCATCTGATTGTTAGAAATCGTACAGTGGCAGAGCCGTCACCCGACGATGGGGAGACGCCATTGAAAAAGTCATCATGGTGTTGATAGCACCACAGCGACTCCGAACCTGTCCTGATGAATTGCAGTTGATGCCGAGATTAATGCAAAGACAGAACATTGTGTTTGATGCACTACTCATAGAAAAAGAGCAACACGCACAAGAAGGGCGGATAAGAATCCGAGTTGCGAATGACCTGTGGTGCAGAATGGCTCGCTTTTTACATACCCCCCCAGCTACCGCGTGACTGGCGGCCGGTGGCACTTGACTTGAGCTGTGATGTGGAGACATTTACACATTGATTGGAGCAGTCCAATCAGAGTTGCTGCTAGCCAGCCATCCAGCTGCCACTGCCCTGTGGCCACCGAGGTTTTGCCAGATTTTTCAAAGGCGTCATCCCCGCCTGACTGACTGCTACCTGACTGCATTCATGACCACTATAAAAAAAATAATAAAACAGGCGTCGGCAGTTAATCTTGACAATTCTGCTGATGCCTCCCAATTGCGTGGTGACAGTTGTATGTGTGACTATAGCATTAGGGCTAGCATAACTGTTTTCACTGATAGTTTTGAAAAAACACAGTGGTAGGACATCATTTATTAAATTAAATTTTAGATTTATGAAACTACAGTAATTTACAGATTATAAGATGCCATTTTTGTCACACGCTTTGAAACCTGTGGTTTATTCAATGATGCGGCTAATTTATGCATTTTTTTAATGCATTTTTTCTAACGGCCACTAGGGGCGCTCGAGCAGAAAGTGTAAGAGTGAGACGTGGGGGGATACGGTAAATGTGTGAGGAAGAATTCCTGCTTTGTGAATGAATAGCACGAACAGACCCTCATCATGGAAAATGAAAGAAGAAATGCAGAAATGCACATGATGCAGCTTTCAAGTTGAAAGCAATCATTAAAAGCAGTGTGAAAAAATCCACCATCACCAACAGGTTTGGAAAAGCCGGTCTGCTGCGTGACGGAAAGGAAAGCACAACTTCAGGATGGAATTTACCTCTGACTGACACTGACAGCTACAATGAAGGAGAGACAAAGAGAGAGTGTGGCCAAGAATGTCTGACGCTATTCCAATCCACACTGAGGAGGAAGACTTCCATGGTTTCAGTGCACAGGAGGAATATGAAGAAAGCTCTCAGTGACTTTTACGTTCATGTTTTTTAAAACAGCCCTGTTAGCGCTGAGTTACGGTGTGTCACTGTTGTGAAAGAAAACGGCTTATGTATGTACAAAATAGTTTATCCTAAAAATGTAAAGGGTGCTGCTTATAATCAGGTGCGCTATAAAGTCAGGAAATTACGGTATGCCGCATGCTTTCATGAAATCTTCCACCTAACAGCAGTTAGATGTGTGTGAATGCACATATGTTGTTCTCATCCAGCATCCCTGGCTTATTTATCCATTGGAAGTCCATGTTCAGACAATCAAATTTCCAGAACATTCACTAATTATTAACCTCTTTTATTTGGTAACATTAACAAATCTGCACAAGTGTTGAGATTTGCATTGGTATATCTCCACCTAGTTTTGCAACTTTTGACTTTAAAAGCGAAGCTCTTGGTCTCCAGCTGTACCAACTGAGAAAACACAGACTTCAATTTAAAGTTGTTTCTGTTGGTCTCAACAGAAAGCCTTAGACCTTTCAGTGATTGTGTTGGACTTGAATCCAATAGAGAATCTGTTTTCAGCAAAAGCTCTGGAGAAGATCTGCATGGACAAATTCCTGTATTTTTTTTATTCTGACACTAACAGTTGAAGTTCATCTATGATGAACATTAAAGAACAAACTCATCCATTTCAGTGGGACATCATGCAGAAAAAAAATCCTTTTTTTTTTTACCCCAGTTTACATGATGTAGCACAAAGGAAAGAATTTAGAAAAGATAAGACCTCCCACTATAAGCCTCTACATTCTGAGTGTCCTTCACTGAAAACCTTCATCAGGATAGCAGAATCCGAACAGAAACGTCTCCACGCCTTACCGTGAGCCAGCCCGTGGATCCCTGCCACTAGGTGCTCTCCACTGGTGGCCCCGTGGTATCTAATGCATTCCCGTTCACTTTGGTGACGGTTGTCCATCGTCTTCCCCAGGCCATCTGATAAGGTCCCTGCAAACTGACACACAAAAACCAGCACATTTTCATACTGCACAATACTGAGTGGGATGGTTCTGACATTCATGTTACTCAGCTATAAATGGTAAACGGTGTATACTTATATATGTGTGTGAATCTATCGTGTTTGTGAATTAATCATATGTGTGTGAACTGGAGCTGTGACGGTGTGGGACTTTTGATCACCGCGGTGATGAAGCAGCAAGAGTCACGGTGTCGCAGCTACTTTTTTTAAGTGACTTTCCTTTTTTTAAACGAGGAAAACCAGTCACACCTTGGCATGTTAACTCTTTTCTCTAGTTCAAACTGAAAATTTCAACATGAACATAACGTTGGTCATTTTTGTGTAAAATTGACTAAGCATTTTGCTATTGGATAATTGTTTAAGTCTTAGAGTCGCTCTTGGTCAAACATGAAAAAAAGTTAACTTTATTTTAAAATAAATTACAGCTTAGTAAAACATTTCAAAAATGCTGTGTATAAAATGTCATTTCAATAAACTGTGAAAGAAAAACATCCGCCTTAAAATTTGTAAGTCCTTCTACAGGTTTCGATTAAAAACAATTTGCTGAATCTAACAATTTTTAAGAAACTGGTTGCAAATTCAGGCTTTTTTCCCAGCAACAGTCATAGAAAACTAAGCCCACAAGATCCTGGAGGAACCCATAGTAAACAGAGTAGTAGATGCAAACCTTGGCAGCAGAGTTGGAGACGCCATGGGTGACGTTGCGAATGAGACCGCCTACATTTCCGTACTTGATGAGCTCGGACACACCTTCAGTGACATCGTTAAGAAGCCCCATGGGGTTTCCCAAGAAGTCCACTGAGCCAAGGATCTGAGCTGCTTGGCTCATTAGCTCCTGTGGACCAAAGCAGAGCACAGAAACGGTCTGACTCAATCAACTTTTAGTTATCTGGACTCTGAAAGCACATGCAGAGACTTGACACTTGAATTAAGACTCAATGCCAAGGACCTGAGACATGACTTGAGACTTGAGGTTTAGGACTCATCAACAATGTTCATTTGGTTGGTTTTATTTTTACGGGACATTTCTTTCAGCTCTAAAATTATAAAGCTCTCTTTACATCGTCTTTGTGATGGAAACATCAACAAATAGTTTAAAGGGCCTATAACATGCAAAATCAATTTTTGAGATCTCACTATAAACAACCCCAAAGTGGTATTTTGATCCATTCACGCATTTATGGGCATTCCTCTCTGAGCGCCAGCCCCTCCCAACCCACATCAAGCGGGTTCTCACATTGTGATGTAGACCAGTGAGAACAACCCCTACCAGGAAGAGTCTGCACTGCCAGCCCTGCCCCCAGACTTAACGTACTTACCCACTTTCTCCATGGAGCTAGTGGTGATGGGCTAAACACTTTCTCTTTACATGTACTAGATGAACATCCACTGTTGCAAAAGTTTAAAAGTTGTTTTTTGTGGGGAAATGCAGACATGCTGCTGTGGCAGGCTAGGATGAGGTCATAAAATTATGGAGTG
This sequence comes from Oryzias latipes, assembly GCF_053564925.1. Lineage (NCBI taxonomy): Eukaryota > Metazoa > Chordata > Actinopteri > Beloniformes > Adrianichthyidae > Oryzias > Oryzias latipes. The sequence continues at coordinate 4,702,568 of NC_136243.1, read as the reverse complement.
ATATTTCTGCCACCATGTCGCACACAAAACTTTCTAAGTTGAACACAAAACTTTCTACGTTTTTTGCTCAAAAAATTTTTTTTTTGCTCAAAATTTTTTTCTTCTTGCTTTCAAAAAAGTTTTTTGCGTTTGCAAAACACATTTTTTTTACGTGCGTTGTGTCAAATCCCGCTTTTGTCCTATCTTTGATTTTGCTGACTACTTTGAGCGCGATTTAGCGTGATATGTACGGTGGCCCAGAAGGGTCACAACACAACACATTAACTTTATACACAACACACTAACTTTACACACAACACACTAACTTTACACACAACAGATTAACTTTACACACAACACATTAACTTTACACACAACACATTAACTTAACACACAACACATTAACTCGCAACACAACACAATAACTCACAACACAATAACTCACAACACAACACATTAACTCACAACACAACATAATAACTCACAACACAACACATTAACTCACAACACAACACATTAACTCATGGCCCAGAAGGGTCACAACACAACACATTAACTTTACACACAACACATTAACTTTACACACAACACATTAACTTTACACACAACACATTAACTTAACACACAACACATTAACTCACAACACAACACAATAACTCACAACACAACACATTAACTCACAACACAACACATTAACTCATGGCCCAGAAGGGTCACAACACAACACATTAACTTACCTCACAACACATTAACTCACAACGGAAGTAAAGCAGCAATTGAAGTGCTTTTATTCTGAAATTTCTACTGGGCTGAGCAGCTAACTACCTAACAGAAAGTAATGTCACAGTGAGCTGTGGAGGGAGCTGCACGCCCGCTCCTCTCCTCTCCTTTTTTCCGCTCCGTCCTCTCACACAGGCACGTGCAGTCCCCAACACACACCCACACACAGGACGGAGCGGAAAAAGGGAGAGGAGCGCGCGTGCAGCGACAGAGGAGGGTGTCAGAGCGGAGGGAGGAGTGTGTGTTCATATTGTGTGTGTTTAGAGGAAGGAGAACCGTAGTAAAGACAAAGTTTCTGGCAACACTGCTGCTAGCTTCTCTTGTAGCAATAACATGCTCCCTCCACAGCTCACTGTGACATTACTTTCTGTTAGGTAGTTAGCTGCTCAGCCCAGTAGAAATTTCAGAATAAAAGCACTTCAATTGCTGCTTTACTTCCGTTGTGAGTTAATGTGTTGTGAGGTAAGTTAATGTGTTGTGTTGTGACCCTTCTGGGCCATGAGTTAATGTGTTGTGTTGTGAGTTAATGTGTTGTGTTGTGAGTTAATGTGTTGTGTTGTGAGTTAATGTGTTGTGTTGTGAGTTAATGTGTTGTGTTGTGAGTTATTGTGTTGTGTTGTGAGTTAATGTGTTGTGTTGTGAGTTAATGTGTTGTGTTGTGAGTTATTGTGTTGTGTTGTGAGTTAATGTGTTGTGTTGTGAGCTATTGTGTTGTGTTGTGAGTTAATGTGTTGTGTGTTAAGTTAATGTGTTGTGTGTTAAGTTAATGTGTTGTGTGTTAAGTTAATGTGTTGTGTGTAAAGTTAGTGTGTTGTGTGTAAAGTTAATGTGTTGTGTGTAAAGTTAGTGTGTTGTGTGTAAAGTTAATGTGTTGTGTGTAAAGTTAGTGTGTTGTGTATAAAGTTAATGTGTTATGTTGTGACACTTCTGGGCCACCGTAGATATGACTGCCACTGGCATCGCCAAAAAGAAATTTGCATGCATTGTGTGTCATCTCACTTTTTTCCTATCTTTGCTAAGTTAAGTTTCGGTTTGATGTGACCAAGCTGCCATCAAACAGCTGCTGATTGGTCCAGATTCTAACCAATCAAATCGCCATATGAATCTAACATGGTGTCTGCTAACGAGGCTCAGAGGCTGAACCAGCTCTTTTTACCCTCATTTTTGGATGAAGACGTTTTCATTTTTTAAATAATTCATAATAATTCATACTTGCTTTTTTTTTTTTAGCATTCGTTCATTTTTATGAAGTCAGATTTGTGAATTTATGGCTAAGGATCTCCAGAAACTGTAAAGTTTCTCTGCTGACATTACATCAACAGGTCTGTTTGATCTGTGAATCCTGCAGAGCAAAATATTAGTGAAAAGTGTGATTTTCTTTAAGGTCTGTTTGTTAAAGCAAAACAATAAAAAATTTAAAGCGCATATTATTTAATGCTGCACACGTGTTTGGGATCAGATGAACAGCAGAAATAAGCAAAAGAATGATGACTCACCACAGGAGACTCAATGCATTTATCAGAAGCATTTTTAACTTTTCTGTAAATTTTCACCAGTGTCTCATGTTTCAGAACTTGTGAGCATTTGTCCAAAGTTTAAAAATATTAGTCATCAAAAATGCTATTTTCTCTTAATATTTCAACAATTATTTATTAAAATAAAACAAAAGTTCAGATACAAATCTTAAAAAGTTTAACTTCTTCCGGCTGGATGGAGTCGGAGCTCGGACGTTTTTTTTTTTGTTCTTTTTGCTGCAGACGTTTTAAACACGTTGGTCTCTACACAGACATGAATAAATACTAAACTCTGTTTTATTTTAGCTGCTTTGCTGCTCCTTCTGGGTTTTACTCTGAGACAAACGGGCCAGAGTGGTTGAAAACGGCAGAACCCCGTACGAACAGAACCGACACAAAGTCCAAAGTCAATGTCTGCCTCTGAGTACCGTCAATATGAGACAGAGACACTTGATTGGTTAGAATCCGGACCAATCAGGTGTCTCTGTTTGAATGCAGCTTTGTCACGTCAAACCGAAATTTAACTTAGCAAAGATAGGAAAAAAGTGAGATGACACACAACGCATGCAAATTCCTTTTTGGCGATGCCAGTGGCAGTCACATCACGTTAAGTCGCGCTCAAAGTAGTCAGCAAAATCAAAGATAAGACAAAAGCAAGATTTGACACAACGCACGTAAAAAAATGTGTTTTGCAAACGCAAAAAACGTTTTTGAAAGCAAAAAAAAAAATTTTGAGCAAAAAAAAATTTTTTGAGCAAAAAACTTAGAAAGTTTTGTGTGCAACATGGTGGCAGAAATATCACTCCATATAAAATGGGCAGCATCCAAAAGAAGCGAAAGGCGGAGCTCCAGAGATCAAGTTGTCTTACTTCCAGTTCGGAAAAGAACTAAAAAGATAATTAAAATTTAATAAGGAATTTGTTATTTTGTTTGTCAAAGGCAACATATGAACATATACTTGGGTGTTGTTTACAATAAAAGGCTTAGGAATAGCATGATATGAGCCTTTTAAAACTAGTTTTATGATAATTGTGTCAACATAATGTTCATTTTTGCGACGAAATGTAGGACTGGAACTGGCAGAAGGGAACTTGTGAACATTTCTGGCTCCACAGAGCTTTCTCCACAGGGATATGGGTCCTCTCACCTCCCTGAAGTGCTTCAGGATGTCATTAAAAATGATCTCCTGGGTCTCGTAGGGGTGTACTCTGGTGAATGGATACATGTTGATGACCGCATCTTCAAAGCGAATCAGAGGAAACCCCAGAGTGCCTTTTAGGGCCTGTTGTGACAAACAATAAAGTAAAGAGAACAGAATCAGTCATTTCTGCTATTATGTCCAGTTTTTATGCTGTGACCCCAGCCCACCCTTGAGATGTTGTCGTGTGAGGTAAGGTTACCTTAAGATCAGGAGGCAGTTTTTGCGATGTGAAGACACTTAGTTTAATTTGAGGGAGGCTGATCTTCAAGTTCTCAAAGTAGTAGCGTTTGGGAGGGCCTGCCTCCTCACTGGGCCTCTCAGGCAGACTTTCATCCAGCATCTCGAGCTCTGCTTTATGCAAGGTCAAGAATTAAAAAGCTGAAGCACAATATACCAGCAGAACATATTCACCCACCAGCCACTTTCTTAGGCACACCTGTCCAACTGCCCCTTAACCCCTAATCGGCCAATCATATGGCAGCAACTCGATGCATGTAGACATGGTCAAGGCGATCTGCTGCAGTTCATACCAAGCATCAGAACGTGAACGAAAGGGGATTTCTGCTGCAACATCAGAATTTGGCGTCAACAACATGAAAGCATGGATCCATCCTGCCTTGTATCAACGGTTCAGGCTGCTGGTGGTGTTATCATGGTGTGTGGGGGATGTTTGTATATTTTCTTGGCACACTTTGGGTCGTTTAGTACTAACTAAGAATTGTTATGATGCCACAGCCTTTCTGAGTTTTGTTGCTGACCATGTCCAGAGGCGGTTTTAGCCATGGGCAATGTGGGCACAATCTCATAGGGGGCCCAAAAAGAAAATAAATACATAAAATAAAGGAAAAAAACTTTGCCAGTTGTTTTTCCACTGGTTTTTGTAGACAAAAACTGCCTAATATCATGCAAAATTAATGAAATCTGCACGATCTTTGTTGGTCTAATGTCAATATTATGCGCTCTCTGGGTGACAACAACAGAAATAGCAGGCATGGAGGGGTGGGGGTTGGTGGACCAACTCGCAACTGCAGAGGGTGTAAACAGGTATTTACTGCTTTTGACTCCAGACCGCACAAACTGCGGCTTCCTGATAACAAATGCAGAAATAGATTTTATTTATAAAATTCACATACTTCATTGGATTTACTGGATTATTAAAAAAATTAAAAAGGAAACCAACTCATGCTAAGTCACTTAAAAACACGGTGATGGATGTAATCAATACTTTGATCTACAGCAGATACATTCAGATTTCTGCCACGGCTCTAGCGCTCATCATCATCTATCAAAGGAGACGACGTGTCTTCTTCAGGCTGTGGTGCCCTGTACACGTGGGAGGGGCTATGGATGAAGCTATTTTGGGAAATGGTGGTGGTCTGATTCTCTGATGCTGTGGGACCTCTGGTGGCGCCCGCTGTGCAGCGACCAAGGCTGCCAGTTCCTACCAAGAAGTGCGTCACCATCTGGTTGTTGGTCACGTGAAAAAAGTGTTTCTATTGCAGTTTGGAGAAATATGTAAATTTCAATACACCTCAAAAACAACTTCCTCCATGCACAAAAACTTTTTTTAGTGATAAATTCGAGTTTTTTGAAATTTTCGTGTTTCCATTATGCAAATTTCTTTATTGCATATCCAATTCACGCAATTTCATAGTCATAGCTACTGTCCATCCCTTTCTGACCACAGTGTACCATCTTCTGATGTTTACTTCCAGCAGGATGAGGCGCCATGTCATAAAGCTGGAATCATCTCAGACTGGTTCCTTGAAGATGACAATGAGTTCTATGGACTCAAATGGTCTCCACAGTCACCAGATATCAACCCAACAGAGAACCTTTGGAATGTGGTGGAACAGGAGATCAGCATCATGGATGTTTAGCTGACTAATCTGCAGCTACTGTGTGATGCTGTCATGTCAATGTGGACCAAACTCTCTGAGGAATGTTTCCAGAACCGTGTTGAATCTGTGCCACAAAGGGTTAAGGCAGTTCTGAAGGCAAAGGAGGTCCAACACAGTACTAGCAACCTGTACCTAATAAAGTGGTTGATGACTGTATATACTATAACTGCACAAAACATATGAAGAGGAAGGATTGACTGAAGACCCACCAGCTTCCGCCTCTCCATATCCAAAGAAGCTGAGCAGTTTGAGCAGCAGTTTCTCCTCGATGATGATGGTGAAACGTTGGGCTGTCACCATCAGGTGCTAAACAGAGATCACAGTAACACCATCAGTGACAGTGGCGTGTTGCTTTAGGTGCATAAGCAGACATACTCTGTGTCAAACTCACCTTGAAAAGTTCTGTGAGCATGAGAGTACTGGGAACCTTGACAGAGTTGACCTGCAGGGCAGGGCCACTTTCATTCAAGTTACAGTCACTGGAATTGGGAGTCACGCACAGCATAACTGGTTGGGTACTGCCAAGCAGCTGGTTATCCACCTGATTGGAGTAGGAACAACACTAGCTCAGAAAATGTTTGGCTACCAAAGTCGTCTTCTGTGGTATTAAATGAATTTTCAACATGAAACTGTAAAAAACATAAATAGTATGATGGCTCACCTGGATGTTCTGGACACTCAGTTCTAGAACCTCATTGGTTACAGTCCGTGTGAAGTGGATGTCAACGCCAAACAGGGTGGCAAACACCAGCTCCTCTGGTGACTTGTTGACCAAAGAGATCCCCAGACCCTCTTCCAAGTTGACCGTCACCTTTACAAGGCAGGAAAAACATCAGATGAGATTCTGACAAACGACTGATATTGTGGAGAAGTGGCTTACTATCTAACAACTGTTTGCAGTGAGGATAAAGGCAGGAGGGTGAGGGGGAGTAAAAGCACAAATAGGGCTGCAAGATAGTACCAACTGACAGTATCATGACTTTGTAAAGGCCAAATTAAACTGGTATGTGTACAAATACATAAAACCATCAAAGGAAAAAGCCAAGGTAGCCGTTTCACTTAAAGGTTTTTGGAAAAGTGCTACAACTGACAGCAGAGGTCATCCTCCTAAGAGCATAATAATATTTGATATATACATTAAAAACAAAAAAAAGTGAAACTTTTGGCAACTATTGGCAAGTATAACTATTGGCAAGTTGATTTATAACATGTATTTTTACAGTCTTTCCACAGCGAGGCTCTATCATTTTTGGTTTTAGAAGTAACATACCGGTAATGCAGGTGGCTGTGCTGTTAGCTCTTAATTTTTTAAAAAGTCCCACTCTGATCATCTTTTGATCAATTTTAAAAAGTGTTCCCAGTGGTCTTTTAATTATGATTATGCCGTTTCTAGACGAAAAAAGCAAAAACCTGTGTCGTTTTCTAGGACAGAGTTTCTGCAGAGCAGCAGGAGTTCATTAGAAATTCTCTTCTGAGTTATGGGAGGGTCTACTGGCGTGGAATAACTTCCTGTTTCCACTCTCTCCCGCTAGAATACAGCCCCTCACAACCCCAGGCTAACATTAGCACGAGGTGCAACAGAAAAGGCTAACAATGATGGAGATATTCAGCCGTGAAGTTTTGATCCAGATTTCAGCTCAGACGAGGAAACCGAAGCTGTTTACAAGCGGATGCATTGGAATAGAGCAGAGCAGGGAGCTTGTGGACATTTGAATAAAAATCCTCAGAAAAAAGTTTTAATCTTTTACATACATGTCCTCCAGAATCAGAAAAACACCACAACAACATGGTAAACAAACCAAAAACGCTCTTTTCATTAAAAAGAGTCTTTAATAAAATCCTCAAATAGGACAACAGGTAACCGGTCACCGGTGGATTCAAAACAACAAAATTCCCTAAAACAGATGACATTTTCCTGTCATTCCTACTAGCTGACACACAGAAAGCCTCAAGGCTAAACTTGGGTGTAATTTGGTTTTGTTAGTAAGGTTGTTGCTTGATTTTATTTAGTTTTTTGTGATGCTTTAGGTTAGCCCCCCTTCCATATTTTAGTGGAGTCAAGTAATCCGTATTTTACCTCCAGCTCCTGCCTATGTGGTCTGCTCTTTGTGTCCTCAGCACTTTCCTCATGTTCATTGCTAGCTGAGGACCGGATTATTCTTCTCTGATTGAAGTCACTGATCTAAACAAAGAGTAGAAAATATTAGCATGGCACACACAGATTTATTCAATGAGTGTCCAAACCCAAGCCCGTTTCTTACCTGAAGAACCCGCGTTGGTCCATCTGGTATGACTTGAACCGACAGCACCCCAGAGCCGGGCCTCATCTTCTGGTTAATAAACTGTTGTTCTGGGCCTGGTGGGGCCAGACCTGAATCTGGTCCGAGTACCACCTCTGCACCATCATAAAGTCCTGCTATGCCACCCTTCACCTAAAAACAACAAAACCAACGTAAAACCGGCTTTCTACTAACTCGGTGTTGCGTTTTTCATGTTTTAGTTTGGGCATTGTAACAACTGCAAGGCTTAAGCAATTTACATAAAGAAATGAACACTTGTAATGTATTTGTCTGTGCTACGAGTCACACTTGTTTAACTGAATATATACCGGTTTATATTTTTTGATACTTTTATGCAGTGAGATGCAGCTAGTTTTCTGTTTTGTAGTCTCTCTAAATAGAAACTTTGTTAAATTGTAAACTTTGAGCTAAACTCCATCTGGAAATAAATGAAAAACTTCAAAGCACCACATTTGGTTCTCTTAAAAGATAAACTACCACATTTGTAAAAAGTGAGCTGTATGGTGGTGTAGTGGTTAGCACTCTCGCCTCACAGCAGGAGGGTTCTGGTTCTAATCCCAGCTGTGTGGAGTTTGCATGTTCATCTCGTTCATGCGTGGGTTTTCTTCAGGCCTCCACCCACAGTCCAAAAACACGCTTCACTGCTTAATTGCGGCCTCTACATTCAAGTTTCATTTCTGAATCAGACCATACTTCTACTGTCTTTTCAAACAATCTAATGTAGAAATATACAAACCAAACTGATTCAGACTCAAAAGAAACTTAAGAAAGGGTGCTTGAGCAAAACACTTTCTCATCCAGCGACAACTCCTCCCTACTCTGCCATATTTGCTGTTTCCTACAGAACAAGGCTTCGTTTGTATGAACAAGACCACGGTGTGTACTGTGGCTCTTTACATTACTTCTAAAGACAAGTACAGGCACTGATGTAGAACATTAACACTAATAGAACCTTTTATTGTCAACATGCGTTTGGCTGAGAGAGGGGGCTTTCAAACAGCTCCCTCAGGAATGTCTTACCTGCACCACCAGTCGAGGAAGGCCACAGGTCAGCATGCCTGAACTGAAGTACCACGTCTGAGTCGTGCTGCGGCGCGAGTCCGGCCTCCGCAACATTAGAGGTTCAAAACTGAGAACGGCAGTACCGGTAAGAAAGGGTCATCATACATCAGTGTTACAGCATTGCTAGTTATGCCATTTTCTAACGTTTTACTTTAAATTGTTTCGTAAAGCATCTGCAGGCGGCCTTATCTCAGGAATGCATCCCATACCTGTTGTCACTAACAGCTGCAAGACCAGCAATGTCCAGCACCAAGGATGAGTCCAGGGGACGAGGCTGGGTTGGCTTGTTCTGTGGTGGAGATGAGCCTTCATGGCAAAGCATTCCAGTTCCCGTCATCCTCCACAGCTGGGAGCGCTTCCCAGGCTCCTATGGGACAACCAGTAAACATACTAGGACGCATCTTTCTACTAGACAGAATAAACATGGTCAGCAGTTTAGACCGTTTACTACTTATTTTCATCTAAACCACTTTACTGTTCACACAATGATTACTCATACGTTGGAAATCACAAGGGGCTTTTCAGAAGCCTTATCTGGTTGTAAGAAAATGTATTTTGGTGGTATACCTTTTTTCTTAGTATGACTCTTTGAGTCTTTGTGTCAACATCAAGAACCAGCTCTGACCAGCTCATCAACCATTTTTTGCCAACGGGCCTCGTCTCAGCAGTCCTGCACAAACACCAAGAGACTTCCTTTTTAAACCCAACAACAATGTATGGCCTTGGTGGTGCTGTTCCTAAGGCTTACTGTGAAAAGGTGTGAGTGGCCGCAATGTAGATGAAGTTCTCATAGTAGAGCTTGTTGAACTCTTTAAAAAAGTTCATGTCGGCTGTGACATCAGAGGATCCCGCCCCCTTCACGGTGATGGTGAGGTATGGTGGCAGCGTGGGCTCATCACAGGCGTAGTCCAGTACCGACATGGGCTTCACTTCAGTGTGCAGTCGAAGGTCAGCAACGCCATGCTGCCAGAACTGGATTGGAACCTGATGAAAAACCAAATTAAGCACTTTTACATTTACATTTTTCATTGACATTTATCTGACCTCTAATCAGCTCTCATGATCACCGCGGTGATGAACCAGCAGGGGGCGCGGTGTCGCTGCAGTTAAAGAGCCTATTTAATTCAAAATCAACTTTTCTGAGCTTTGAAGTTTAGTATAGATTCCTCAAAAAAACAACCTAAAAGTCATATTTTGATTCATTCACAGATTTCTGAGCATTCCTCTTAAACGCTCTGAGCACCAGCCCCTCCCAATCTACAAATAGTGAGAAAAGCCCCTTCCAGGAGGTGTCAGTACTGCCAGCCCCGCCCCCAGACTAACACACACACCCAACCACTTTCTCTGTAGAGCTAGTGGGGATCAGCAAAATGCTTTCATTTTCCATCTTTTCAAAAGTTTGGCTGTTGTTTGCTTTCGTGGTTGAAATGCATGTCATCCTAGAGGTCGACTCTAGGATGACATCATGAAATGGGCGGCACCAACAAGGAGATAAAGGCGGAGCCTCAGAGATCAAGTCGTCTTACGACCGGGTAGGAAAAATTAGCTGTGAAAATAACTAATATTTCATAAAAAATTGTTCATTAGTGTACAAAAGGTAAAATATTATCATATATATGGATATAGTTTACTCTCAAAAGCTTAAGAAAAGCATGATGTAGACCCTTTAAGAACATTTACACTTTTTGAATATTGGCTAAATTAGATTACTACCAACATCATCAATTAAACTTGGTTTGTATCAAACTTCAAGATAATCTTGGTTCAAGATAAACAGGCTGTTCATACAGACATGTAACATTAATGGCAACACAGTAAAACAAAAAAATTATTTTAATAAGCAAAAGAAATCTGCCAATAGATTAAGAAAAACTATTTTACCAAAAATTCTAATTTTAAGAAGTAATTCAAGTCACCAAGGCATGTTTTCTTAAGATTCCATTTTGCAGTTCACTTTGTTAGAAAAAAACTGACAGCTCACTGTACACTGCCAAAAAATGTGGAAGGTTTAAAAAAAGTCACAGAATACCTAGTTTAGAAATTTTGCTCAGGAAAGTATAATTAAATATGGCAAACACGGATATTGTTGCAGAAACACTTTCACAAAACCATGTCAAGGACACTGGAAAAGGTTTTTGCTACAGACAGTGAAATACCTCAGAGAGGTTGTCGATACGCAGGGGCGGTGGAAGCTGATCGGCATTGGTAAAGGAAATCTGATAGGTGGCTCCCTTTAGGGTGATCTCTGTCCGCAGGAAGAAACAGTTTCCCAAGGTGTCCCTGTCAAAACCAAAACCCACTTTAAGCTACTGCACTGAAATATTTCTAAAAAGGAAAAAATATGGCTGTTTATATGCAAAATGTTTGTTTCCTTGTGCTTTTTTACATGGAAAACATGTATTTGTATGGTAATTGATTTTAGTAAAGCAAACAGTTGACCCACCTCATATTAATGTGAAACGACTTTGGCTTGTTGACCTCAAAGCCGCCACTCCATGTGCAGTTGGTGACTTCCATGAGGCGCACGCACAGCAGCTGGTCAAAGTCATTTCGGGGCCAGTGGAAAACAACGCTGGAGCCCGGCAGCGTGGAGATATACCCCTCTGGGTTGCTGGTACCCTAAAACACATTTGTTTAGCGGATGTTTTGTAGTTTGTTTGCAGTATCAAGGTTATTTTTATTTCTTTGCATGACTCTCTTACCTGTCCTCTTGCAAATTCTCTCTGTGCAAAGGCTAGTTTGTGGGTTGATCTGTTATCCAGGAGGTAGCGTGGAGCAAACGTCACAATGTGTGTATCTCTGTACTGCCCTTTACCTTTCCGCACACTGATACCTACAAAGGGTCAGTGGTGGTTAGAGTTGGAACCATTTTTAAGAACATCTGTCTAACTTTCAGCATGGCTCTTGTCTTAGCTTGCCTATGTTGTAGATGAGGCCAGGCCTGTTCCCATGCTGGATCACCTTTACCGCTCTCACCCCACTTCCTCCGTCCAAGGAGAAGCCTTGGCACCAGCCTGGAACTCCATCTGGGTGGATTCCTTTTCCAATCCGCATTGTACACCTAGGGTCAAAGATATTTAGGAAAAATGTGTGAAGTAAAGGCACTGATCAGGGATGACACAACGGCCTATGGATTCAAGAATGGAAGACAGGTCCCAGGCACACACTTACATGGCAGGCTGCTCTTTGTCGGTGTAGCAGAAGAGTAAGGGACTGAGGCTTCGGGCCAACTCGTGCTCTTCAAACTGTCCCGCTGCATCTGCCTTTCCATTGTCCTGGCGGAAAATCAGTGGAAGACCTAGGGAATAAAAGTGCTTTAGGGGGTTTTAAAGAACAGTTTGTGATGGGGTTCTTCTACCAGATCATTGTAAGCCATGAAAGCATTACCAGTCTTGTTGATTAGCCAGTAAGGTGCAGAGATGAGAATCTTCAGAGCGCCTTGTGCTCGCAGGATGATTCGGATGGTGAGACAGAGAAGGCGTTTCTCTGTGTCGTAAAGCCTCATGCGGACCACGTAGTTCTGAGTGCCAGGAGGAATCAGCAGCTCTTTGCACACTGGAAAGCTCTCCAGCAAGACTCCTGGAGGAAAAATAAATAAAAAAATGACAAGAAGGAACCCAAAGCCTCTTTAGAGACACGGTACTCATGAAAGGCAATCGTTTCTGACCCAACTCCAGGTTCTGAGACGTGTCAGCCAAGTGCAAAACTGCCTCCTTTCCAGGATTCAGTGAGCCCTGGATATGCACTCCTTTGATGTAATAGTTCAGCTCACAGGGCAGCTGGTTGACCAGAACCATAGTGGGCAGAAGGTAAATGGTGTGGCCTGGCTGGCGATAGATCTCCTGTGTACTGCCAGAAACCTGCCTCTTGGCTGGCAGCTGGTCTGGGTAGTTCTCCTTTTTGATGACCACACAAAACCTTCATAGAAAAGGTGCAGAGAAGCCAAGGATGTAAAGCAAAATTACAGAAAAAAGTCCAACTGACATTCTTTACCTGAAGTTTTGCTTGTGGCTGTCATCGTAGTCTGCTGACTGACATTCCCTCTTGCTGCTACTTATCTCTTCAGGTCGCTCTACACTGGTCCAGTGGATTGGAACTTTGCAGAAGAACAGGCCCATGCCTTTAGGACGGGCCTGCAGACGCCAAGACGTCAGGTGGAGAGGGATGGCCAAGGCCTGGCCAGGTAGAATGGGAGGCAACACCATCGGTTCTTCCAAAACACAGAAAAAAAGTTAGGAGACATAAAAAAATCATGAGAAGCAATCAAAGAATAGATACAAAAGAGACTTGAAAAGAATAACAAGGTAATAATTATAAGGAATAACTAAAAACAATAAGGCACAACAAAAAAAAAGCTCCAATAAATTAAAAAGAAGGTCTCACTGTCAGGGGCTGAGGGGCTGTCAAGCCTGACCTCCATTAGAACATCCAGCCGGTTCTTCACCATCAGGGAGGAGCGGACGGTGATCACCTTCCTAGCACTGCCCTCCATTGTGATGGCAAACACTACCCTGACAGGGGGCAGCGCGGAGAACTGAGGAGCCAGAAATATTTATGCAAATTAGCCACTGAGCCCCACTTTGGGATGAAGCCTCTTTAAAAAAGGGAGCAGTACCTGCCAGTGACTTGAACAAAAAAACAAGAATTTTATTAAAAATCAAATATTCAACTGGCAGCCAGTTCAAGGAGACCAGGATCGGGTCGAAGCTTTTAGTGCTACAGATAAATCTAGCTGCTGCGTTCTGAACCAGCTGCAGCCTCGTCACTGAAGCTTTAGGAAACCCAGCATATAAGGAAATGCAATAATTCAGCCCGGACAAAACAAAAGCATGCGTAACAATTTCAAGGTTTGGCTTTGATAGGATAGACTTGATACTAGCCAAAAGTCACAGCTGTAAAAAGCATGACCTGGTTGCTGCATTTACTTGGAGGTCCAGTTTCAAGTCAGCATCAAGTCTCCTCCGACACTTGTGACCACGGGGCAAGAGAAAGGAGGGCAAGACCGTGATCCTTAAACCAAACAAGGTTTTTCAGAACTATCACCCTGCTTCTGCCACCATTCTGAAGGGAGGCATAATCAGCACTCCAGTTGTGTGTAGCCAGAACTACTGCAGTTTAAACCAAAAGGAGACTTCCAAAGAGCATAAAAAGAGACTTACATAAACATGAGGATGGATGATGTTGGTCCTGCTAATGGGGCTGCCAACCTGTGGGCCATTAAGGACAAAAGGATGAGCTGGTACCATGAGGTGAGTGTTTCGTTCCCAGAGTCTGTCTGTGCTCACAGTGCTGGAAGAGCTGTTCCTGTCCGGGGCAGCATAGCGAAAGAAGATGCCCACTTTGTCAACAGATACCGGCTTGACTTGCTCCCATCCACAAACCCGGACCAGCAGCTGGTGCAGCTTCAGTTCGTGAGTGTGTCTGTGGGGAAATAGGCAGAAGCCATCAAACACAGACAACACCGTAGTTTCTGCACTGGACTCATCTCTGACAGTGCGGCTAATCATCTGCTGTCCCCTATAAAGCAGAAAATAGAGGACTCTAATCCCTTTGCACTATGACTACAGCAGTAGACCTGTGGCATGCAAATTTCAGGTTTTTGTGCATTGGGTGAAAACTTCTGTCTCCATTCTGCATCAACGTTGCAGAAAACAGATGGTATGGTGCGACGCGGTGTGCAGAGTCTGAAGTGTACCGGTGACGCAGTTTCTCTCGCGCTTCAAACTCAAAAGGAAGCTCCTCCCCAGGCAACACCTCTCTCCATTGGCTGACATTGTGGCTGTCATCCACTCCTGAGCTGTGGATGTCTGAGATGGAATCTGCGCTGCTGCTGTGAGACAACGCCACCCTGTTGGGACAAAAGCAAACATCTGTTTTCAGTTCTCATAAAGCTTTGTTCTTCTTGGGCTACATAAAAATTCACCAAATTGAGACAAGCATAGCCCACACAATGACTAAAGTCTAGTGGCTACTAACAGTATCTCCGTATTTAGGTGAAAGGTCTCGTCTTATTTGAATTCTTTCTACGTATTTGTAGAAAAAGTCAAAAGTGTGGAAAGGTTTTGGAAACAGGGTAACTTGTGAGAAGAGTAGAAAATGAAACTTTTTTGTTGTTATTTAAATGCAGCAAGGCAGAGTTTATTTGTACTTAATATTGTACTTCAGTTTAGATTCATTTTGTACTTTAAAGTGAAGTCTTTATGACTCTTTTTAAATCTGTTTCGGCTGATGGAACCATCCTGAAGGACTGAGTCTTTCCAAATGATTCCTCTTTACAAATATTACTTTTAGAGTTGCTTGTTCAAAAAATGAAGCTTTGTAGGGAAAAAAACAAATATATGTAAAGCCTACATCATCCTCTTCATTGCACAGCAACTCAACAACAGCATCTTCAGGGACTTTTTTCAGATTCACTGCAACACTGCCTGCTGCAGGAGATCAATCCGGCCCACAGATGCGACCGCCTACATGCGTGTTTTCCAACCCTGGTCCTCAGGGAACACAACCTGCTTTAGCAGACCCGATTCAGCTCATCATTAAACTGCAGACGCTAGATAATAGCAGTCATTAGAGCCAGAGGTGTTGGATCAGGGTACGAGTCCCCGAGGACCAAGGCTGAGAAACACTGAACTGAAGAATCAGAGAAAAAAAAATGAATTATCACAAATTCTAATGGCCGTTTGGAAATTAATACAATATTTATGAATTAAATTGAACACAATGTGTGTAATCTACTTTCAAAAAAAAAAAAAAAACTCCAGCTTTACTCGATAAACAGTGAATTGCCTGAAAATACACATAATTAGATGTTTTTTTTGTTGTTCCTGGTAATATTATTCCCCAGTTGATTAAAACAGTTATTGCCGTATAACTGAAGCAGATAGATTAACAGCTCACTTTTTCAAGTGCTCAGAACAGTCACCAAGTACTGCAGGAGCCAGTGGGACTTTGTTTGCAGTCTTGGTATAACATCATAAACCAGGACTCCAAACAGAGTTTCATGGCACCAGCGGTTTTAGAAGCTGCGTTCACATTCTTTATCATATTCTGTCCTGATATGTTTGGACATTCAAACATGTATTTATTAAGAAAGGGACTCTGCACTCTAATAAACATTAAAAATCTCATTTGTCTTTTAAAGATGACAAAATGTCTACTTTCTCTTATTGTGATGGCTATGCTGATCCAGGAAGGTCAACCTTGATAAGACAGAAATGACTGTCAGAAAGACGTTTGTCTGAATGAGAGCTGACAGTCACCTCTAACAGCGGCTTGGTTACTCTGGAAGACACCCTTGGAGATTTCTGTTTAACGCATTCATTTAATGGTGGAGGAGCTAAGCTATAAAAGACCCAATACACCACACAAGCAGTAAAAGCTTGTATTCGTTTAGAAAACGCCAGATATGGTGAAAGCAGGTTTCTCATCCAGGATTTTCTTTTCTGTATTTCCATATGTTGGACTCTCCCAGCTGGATCCGCAGCAGACAGTTTCTCTAAAAACCTTTCAGTACTCTGTCTCTTTTTATCTTTTTAACTGCTGGCTGTCAAAGGTCATGAGGGTCAGAATACCTTGTTGGTGTTGTGGTCAGAGTGGCAAACCACATGGTGCATCCTGTGTGGTTCCGCAAAGCATATGGCACAAATGGCTGCCTCCTCTTTGACATCCTTACATCTACATGAAACAGAAAAAAAAAACACATTCAAGAAAATAAATCTATTTTCTCGAGGAATGAAACCTTTTAATGCTTTTTCAAGAGGCATTTTTGTCTCCTTCTGGTTTGCAACGATTTGAAATAAGAAATACCTCATTTTTGTCCTTAATCATCAGAAAAAAGCTACAAGAAAATGTCAAAAACACTAAAAACACCATTTTCATTGGAGTGGGTCTTCCAAAACTGAAAAATGTTAAGTGTTAGGAGCTCAAGTTAGAACACAAATACTGTCCATCATGATTGGAGCCTTAGCTCTCTGACATTTCAAACCAAAGAGTCACCAAAGAAGTACGACTCTTAACAATACTAAAAAACAACAACAAAAAAATCACAATTAAAAAACATGTTTATTTCTTTCTTGAAAAGTTAATTACAAAAAAAAGAAACATGTTTATTTCTGTGTTAAAACATTTACATTTTTTTTATAGGCGTCACTTTTTGTTTACCAATCGGGGAACACAGAGAAGTGGAAAGAATACAAAAAAAGTAAGTAACATATGCTTGGTAATGGGAATTTTCCAGCCCTGGTCTTATTGGCGTATCGTTGAAATGCATAAGTGCTAATCCAAAGAACCTGATAATTACTGGATTCCTTAGATAATCAAAGGTTTTAACTATAATGTAGACAGTAAATTCCAATTCCCCTGATCCAGAAGCAGAAAGTTTGCTATAGGGTTGATCAGACCTCATCATGAAGGTCATCATGTAATAACAGGTTTTAGGAACCTTCAGCTTCTCCAGAAATCTGCTGCACGAGTTCTCACAAAGACCAGGAGGGGGCCTCACATCACCCCAAATCTCCCCATTGCCTCCCCATATGCTTCAGGATTGATGTTAAGATATTTTTAATGGTTTTTAAATGTCTTTTTTGGTCCTGCGCCTTCTTCTTTATTAGATCTTTTAGTCAAATATGAACCCTGAGATCCTCTGGCTCTGGTCTTTTAACCATTCCATCTGTTCAAACCAAAACTTACAGAGTAGTATAGTTTCAGCACTATGGCCCCCGTCTATGGACCAGTCTGCCAGAGGACCTGAGGGCCGCAGAGAGCATTAATGCTTTTAAGAAAAGGCTAAAGACCTATCTTTTTAACCTGGCTTTTAGCTAAATTCACCATTTTTAATAGTTTGTATTTATTTTGTATGTATTACTTTATCCACTTTTTCACATTTTGTGTTTTTACACAGGACTATTAATAATTTATTTTTAATATTCCTCATTTCTCATTTTATTGTTAATTATTTCTGCCTTTTACAACTATGGTTCCTTATTCTGTTCACTTTTCTTTTCATTTTCACTGCCAGAGCTTCCTCAGGTGGGACCTCTCCCTCTGGGTCGGCTGCTGTTCAGCCGCTGCGGCTCTAGATGGGGAACTGCATCACCACCTTGCTGTGGTGGAGCGGTCCCCGCCTGTGATGCTGCATCTGGCAGGCTATGCAGCTTTCCCAAATGCGTATCTCCATCATTTAAGGGGTGGGAGGCAGCAATGGGATTAAGGGTTCTGTGTGGGCTAGGGGTGGGGATGGGGGCTTTATTCTAAGTTTTTATGTTTTTGTTGTGGTGTTAAGCACTTTGGGTTATGTTCTTTATGAAAAGTGTTACATAAATAAGGTTGGATTTGATGTCCAGTGGCCTTGAGAGTCCGGAAAGGCACTTTTTCCATAGAATGTCCCCACAGTGAGGCCCCTACAGCATCCATCTGATGTACTGATGGCTGCAGCAATATTTGCTCGTTAGCCTGTCTATTATAAAACATACTCTCATACATTTTAGTTTTTAATCGGGAAGTTATACGTGAAATGCTGAAACACAGGACATGGAGTTCCCACCAGCATAGTGCACTGCACCTGTGTAGTGAACTTGTTGCTGAAGGTTAACCATGTTAACTGCACTTCGTGTTCGTAGGTGGGCGAGTGGTGCACCTGAAAACAGAGACAACGCAAGGAAAATAATTCACAGCAGCATTTAGGCTTTATATTAATTTCAGGTGTCGACCAATATCATCCACGCATCTACAACATCCACTTTAGACATTGCCAATTATTTCTAGAAGAATTTGAACCAATACATGTGAAATAGAGTGGTCTAAGATGAGAACAGTGAGGATTAGGATTTTATGTTTTCTTCCTCCTTGTCACATCATGTTTCTGAGTTTTCATTCACCTTTCAATTTATATTTGACTTTTTCTCACGTTTTACGTTATTTATTAAAATTAAGTTTATTCATTACAGTCACTCACTTTGTCCAAAGCTGGGCGGGTCAACAGAGGAACCCATCCAGGGAGGGGAGGATGAGGAGCTGGGGGTGTGTTCTTCCTCTCTACAGTAGTCAGCCATCCAGGAACTCTTGGTGGTTTTGTATTGTTCTTCAGAGGGCACAAAAACACATTTCTGCTGACTGAGACAACTTTAGTAAGAGGCCCAAGACAGCTAAGACAGACTTCAGAATAGGAATTTTACCAGCTGCAAACAGGAAGGTTTCCCATCTTACATACCTAGCAAAACAGAGGTAATGTTAACATCTAGTCTTTGTTTGGACCGAACTCCCATCTTAAACCTTGGAGGGTGGAGGCGACCAGCAGCCTGTTGCTGCCAAGACAGGGAGCAGGGCCATGGTTCGATAAAGGGTTCCCAGCCTGCCACACAGATAAACTTTACATGAGTTCAAGTCATTCATCATTTATGTCAAATATGCGTTTGCACTGAACGCGATTCGCTTGTCAAATTCACGCCAGACGCCTCTCCTCCGCCGCGTGGCAAATTTGCTGCTTACTGCCTGTTGAAAAAGGGGTTCATAAGCTTGACGTCCCAAACACATGAGGAGGAGCTACCGCCAAATGTTTTCAGCCCCATCGCTACGTGGAGCGGGTCTGTGTATATTCACAATTCATGGAAGGCCTGGATGATGTGGAGACATCAGATTTATTTATTTGAAAGAGTTCTACACAAACACTGGTTACCACTGTCTGAGTTCATGGGATCATTCAGAGACTCCCAGTACAGTGAGCTTCAGAGAGCTGCATCTGAAAAACAACAGATGATAATAATAATAATGGATTCAATTTTTTGTGCTTTTGCAGACGCTCAAAGTGCTTAAAATGTTTCCATTATTCATTCACTCCTCCTTCACACTTGGAAATAGAGTTACAAAAAAACAAAAATATGACTGTTGGATGTGTATCTAGGAAACCAGAATCAAAAATTGAAACTTTTAAGGACAATTTAGAAGATATGTTTAATAATCTAAACCAACATGAACAACTAATAATCTGTGGAGACTTCAATATAGATCTCTCAAAGCTTGACTCACATTTACAAACATCTGATTTTTTTCGATTCATTATATAGTAAAGGACTGTATCCTTTGAATACAAAGCCTAGCAGAATAACAACAATGGTGCAACTTTAACAGACAACATTTTTACCAACATTTTGGAAAGTCAAAGCTTTAGTAATTAATGACATAAGCGATCACTTGCCTATATTTGCTATGTTTGACTTTAGATTGCCAAAAAAAGTCATCAGAAATCCACCAAATATATAATAGAATAAGGAATGATGAAACTGTGAATGCTTTCAGAAACGATCTCATGAATCAAGACTGGAATGGAATGGAAACAGGCGATGTAAACGGTGCATCTGAGGCTTTTCTAAAACGTTAGTTAGATCTTTACAATAGACACCGTCCAGAAGTTCTAAGTAGACCTAAATCTAATCATAACAGAAAACCCTGGATAACAAAGAAAAACAAACTCTATAAGGACTTTTTAAACTTAAGAACAGCAGCAGCTGAAAAACGTTATAAGGTTTACAAAAACAAGTTAACAAATGTATTGAGACCAGCTGAGAAGAAATACTATCATAGCATTCTGTATGAAAATAAACATAACATAAAGACTACGTGGAATATTCTGAATAAGGTCAAAGGAAATAAGTCAGGATCAATAGAACTACCTCACTTCTTCCTTAAAGACAATGTGGTCATCAAAAAGCAAGAGGACTTTTAACTGATTCCCAGGAGAATCAGTTAAAAAGAATCAGTTAAAAAGTTGTCAAAATATTATTCAATTTAAACGGATGTATAAAGCTAAAAGAATTAGTTTGTACAAACTTGACTGTTGAATGGAATGTTTGGAATGTATGTATTATATGAATGGAAAGTATTTACTGTTTATTTGAACTGTATATTGTGAAATCATAGCACAGGTGATGGTGTGAGAAATGTAAATATGATGCAATGTTTAAAAGGGAGCAGACAATTCTAAGAATTGTATTCTTCAATTCTGCTCCCTTCTACTCATGAAAATGTTCAATATTGTAAGACAAACATGTAAACATATTGGACATTCAATCATTTTCATAAATGAATGAATGAATAAATGAATGAATGAATGATAACTACTGTTGTAGCCACAGCTGCCTTGGGGCAGACTGACAGAGGCGTAGCTGCTACGTCCCTTCTGACCATCACCGGGACATCCATGCACATTCCTTCACCAGTGGAGTCGCACTGGAGGCAGGGAGGGTGAAGAGTCTTACCCAAGGACACAACGACAGTTGACCGGGGGAAGCGGGGATCGAAACACCGACCTGCTCAACCGCCTGAACCACTGCCGCCCAAAATACATGTTCACAGATGTCAAAATGTTCAGTTTTGGTGGTGGTGTAGACCCCCTCATATCATTTGGTTGATTTTATCTCTCATAGTAATGAGAGTAGAGATTTCCAAACTACCTCAGACATTGAACTTCACATAACTTTTCTTCTGTGTTTGTGTAATTGCTGTTGGACAACAGTTTAGGTCTGCCTAGGTTTACTAACCTGACAGTTCTCGGTTGTAGTAGTCTCCAGAAAGAGTGAAGCTGGCGTTGCCTTCTTGTGTGGACCCGATGCGCTGCAGCACACAAAACCCTGCAATCATATCGAGTACAAAGATTACTTTCTATTTGACAAAATCAAGGTCCATTTACATTTTCTAGTTGGAATAAACCAATGTGATGGACCACCATGCAGACAGAGGACCTGCTCAAGTGACTAAATGGATCGACCAAAATCCGAAAGTTTGTCCGCAGTTTGTCAACGGCGTTGAACATGCCATCAGGACTTACTGGAGAAGGTGAGCTCAGCAAGAGGAATATCACAGTCCAGGCAGTCGTCAATGAAACAGATGCACAGATTCTCAGCCTTGATCTCCACCCCAGACAGAGGAGCCGAGTGGCTGCCAGCACCAGGGTCCGCCGTGCTCCTGGAATGCCCCACCACATGTTCCGCATTCTCCAGCAGCCAAGTGGCAGCAAGATCCAACTGGCCTGCAGAACAATACAGCTTTTGTCAAATAGCTTCAGACGTTCATGCTCAGATGGTTTTTAGATACATCAACTGCTCTCTCACCTTTACAGTGGATAAGAGCTCTTTTGCAGTCCTCTCTCCTGAAGCCAAGGTCTAGTAAGTGGCTCAGCTGAGGTTCTACAAAGCACCAAAATGAATACTAAAACCTGAAGCAACGCTTGACGGGATAAGACTTCTGAGTTTGTCTCCAAACCTGAGATGGTGTTGGTCTTCTGACTGAAGCCGTCTGACAGTGGAGGGCTGGCATCCACTCGGTCAGTGTCGGGTGAGAGTATAGAACTTGCAGTAGGGAAGGACTTGGCGATGGCCAGAAAGAGCTGGATGTCATTGTAGGAAAGGCGGATGTCCAGAGCAGGAAACTGAATCTTTCAAAGAAGAATATGACTATTCAGTCATCTGGTAAATAAACCGTATTTAGAAAGAGAAAATGTTTCTAGCTATTAAGAGCTGCATGATCTAAGCCACTCCTGACCTCCAGCAAAGGAGGGATGTCCTCCACATTGAAGGCGTCCAGGAGACCGGAGCTGCTCTGGTAAGTTGGGCTCCCACACAGATCTACCTGTACGTTGACAGGATCAATAATGGACAGCGCCGTCTCCTGCTCGCTGCCCAGTCGACACGAGAATACCTGAATCAAACAGTTCAATTATCACCAGTTAACTGCCCCATTATTTAATGCACAAGGCATAAGCACAAATGGTTCTGCAGCTGGAGCTGGCAGGACTTCTTCTGCCAAGACACTGAGATCAAGAGAAAGCCGTTTTAAATCAGACTCTCACCTCGACTCCAGCCAAGCTGCCAGAAAAGGGTCTGTCCAGCAGGCGGGGCTTATATGTGAGGACAGTGGTGCCCTTTAAAATGATGGCATTTGATTCCAGAGAGGATCGGTCCTCCACCACAACAAACTCGGTACCTGTACAAGCAAACACAATATCACATAGACATGTGGTTGCAGCAGAAACATCATTCTTGTTTGGTCCAGCATCTCCCGGGCCTAGTCTCAGATGGACGTAAAAGTACAGAAGCATTTTTCTCACCTGTCACATTAATCTTAACCTCCAAACAGTGGTCCTGGGTCACAGGCACGGTGGACCTCTTGGTTACAACTCCACTCTTTACCGTCTTTGGCATGACAGTGCCAAGGGCTCCTGAATCTGTGCTGCTGAAACTAGACCCCCTCTGTCTAGACTTGGAGCCACTCGACCGTTTCTCATCTGGCATCTGCAAGAAGTCCCGCACCAGCTGGAGCCAGTCAAAGATGAGGAAGACCCTGAGGTTATTGAGAAGCACTGTGAAGCAGGAGGATTCCCGCGTGGATCTGCAGGAAAATGTGGGACCAGATCAAAGCTTCTGTGAGTTTGTGTGAAAGCTGTTTAAACCGTTTGAACTTTGGTTAGTTACCGATAATGCAACTCGAGCTGCAGGGAAGCTCGGTTGGTTCCCGTTTTGGAAGGCTGGAGGATGCAGTCAAACACATTGGGGCGAGACCCATCAGTTCTTCTGTTTGGCTCACTGTAGCGAGTGTCATTGGCCAGCAGGGAGTGAGACACCAGGTTGACCGACTTTGATCCATTGGAGAAGCTTTCAAAAAGCAACTTTGACTTTACAAAGTCAAACCTTTGAAAGAAAAAGAAAAAACAAACAAGCTAAATCTTTCTAGAAGTTTAGTTGGTGGCTAAACTTAATCTGAAAACTAAAAGGTTCAGAGATCTATGCAGAGTTAATGATGACACGAGGATGTTGGCTCACATCTCAGTCAGCTCATATCTCTTATCTCCACATTTTGATCACCATGAAAGTCGTTTTAGAAACATTAAAGAAATAAGGTTCCATGCAAGTTCAGCTTCTCCAAGAAAATGTCTAGAAAATGTCCAGAATGTGACATTTCAAACCAGTAGTAAACCTCTAACTGCTTCTGTTTGTGTGCGTCTTTGTTCCTCTCTCCTTTCAGACTTCACTCTGTCAAGTTGGATGGTGCTCGTCCTGCTTTTGATTCTGAAAGTTTCCAATAACAAGAGTATTTTCTTTGCACTGCTGCCTTGTGGAAACTCATAAAAGCTCATTTTGGTTGTGTTGTGGTGCACTGATAATGCTACAAAAAAGAAACTGGCCTGAAGTGATTGTATTTGTTTTCTTTTCTCAGTTTGCTCCTTTTGTTGTTACTTGGTGCTGTTGGAGTAACTAAAATATCTGGAATTTCAACAACATTTTGTTCTCAGGGTTCAGTTCAACTGTTGTAAAGAAAAAAAGTGTTTTTGCTAGCAAAGTCCAGGCCAACATAAAACGGTTCCTCCAATTTTAACACATAATTTTTTGTGACATATTTTCTCTGCACAATATAGTTAAACATTAAACCCTAACTACTGGTTAGGGTTTCATGTTTGTTTAAATCGTTTTCTTCTGGGTTTGATGACAGCCAAATCTTTTCCTAAGCAGGTTTTGACAACAGTATCTATACATATATATATATAAACTCAGGATCTTTTACATCATTATCACAATGGACTCTTTCCATATGTCCACTGAAGTGGCAGAAAGTATGCACTCATTATGATCAGTACAAGGTCACCCTGCCTCTCTACAGCTAATGTGCCTTCGACTGACGGGGCTTCTGTTTAAAACAACCCACTAAAACAGCATCTAGTTTCATGAGTACTTCATGCTGAAAGTTTAACTCTTTAACACCAGAGATGTTAAACTCTTCAATCCAACATGAATCACTGACATACTGACCCCTCCCCACTTCTATTGCGACATAAACAGCTGCTGCCAAGTCATTCTGTCGGTCAGAAGAACCACTCTTGCTTTAAAACCTTTTATTAACACGTTCTCGATAATCCTTTTTTATTACATTTTTCTGTAGCGCCATTTATTCAATTAATAAACTGACCAATCAGATCTTTCAATAAAAGCATGCGGTCTAACGCCAAACATGCAAAACATTTGATTGACAGATTTTGTGTAGCCTGCTTTCTAGTTGTAGGGGTGTGGACATCCAACAAGCTCACTCCTGATTGGCGAGAGAGGTTACCATAGAAACAGTGATTCAGACCAATTACTGCTTACTGACGACGTCTACGGCAGCATCGTTGTCGGGAAAAATTAGTCGACTCAAGTGACTTAATTTTGATGGAGCTGGAAATAAGTCACTTTCTATTGGTGATGTCACACTCACTCGGCCCAGTTCTCTACTACAGTCAGTGGCGTGAATCAGCCATTTTTAACGCAGAGAAAATCCACACGTCACATTCCACCAGAATTAGGTTAATTGCGTAAAAAAAACAAAACAGAATAAAGGTTACAGTGGTTAAAAGAAAGTTAAAAGTAAGATATTTTCTACCACTCACATTTAGCGGATCCTTCAGGATTGATTTGTACATTTGGGAAAATAGTCAAAACAAGCTAACCTTCCTAATGACTGTCTGTGTTGAGTTTGGCCCGAGCTCTCCAAGAGCTCTAGGCTGACATCCATCATGTTCATCAGAAAAGACAGGTTGGTGTAGACGTCTCCACTTAACACCGTCTGGACAGAGGAAATTCATCCACAAACTGAACATATAGCATTGATCCACGTGACTGCAGTTTATTGTTTGCTTTTAAAATGTGATATGTTTGCATCCATGCTGAAATGTAGGTAGAGCATTCTAACATAGCTGCTGGGGTCTTGAAGGTTGTAGGGTCGCAAGAACTCCTCAACTGGCTCTCCCAGGTTGTTTTCTAGCAGCCCTCGTATCAGCTGGTAGTGCTTTCTGTCCAGAGAGCAGTGCACTGACGACAGACTGCCGTGAATGGACATGTCAGGGACTGCATGGCTCAGCTCCCTGAAAGAAATGTCACATTATTAACGAAGAAGTAGTGACCAAACGGCTTCAACAAAAACTTCCAAGGTTAAAGAATCTTTTTCCTTTGAACTTTTCCAAAAAAAAGTCAAATCAGTACCCCTATGCAGTGAACAACAATAAAAGGGGAGCCTTGGGATGAACCAAACCCAGAGAAAGCAGCTCTCATCTCTGAAGGGTCAGCCGGCCGTACCTGTCCAGATTGCGTTCTACTTGAAGTTTGAGGCGGCAGCAATCCTTCAGCAGGTTGTCTCCAGTGCGACGGACAAAGTACGAAGGAAAGACGATGTCAGAGGACTCAGTGTTATTTCCAATGTCCCACAGGCAAGAAGGGAAACGCTCCGCAGCAAAGATGTCCATCTCCTGCAGGTCCAGAGCCATGCAGTCCAACAAGCATGCTGCACAAAAGAACATCATCAGGTGAGGTTTGTTTTGTAGACTTTTCAGAACTAACAGTGTTTGGCAAGAATTCAATGTAAGTTTCAGTTCTGAAGAAATGCTAATGTGCCACAAGGGCAGTGGTAGATATTTGTGTCTTTGGCAACACATCATGAGGTGCTATTTAACCCTTTTGCTATCCTAGGCACTTTACCATTGGGAGTTGGGTCATCTAGACCCACTAGACAGTGCTCTGAACCTTTTTTCTTCAATGATTTGTGATCTTCACTGGTGTGCATGGATTACATGAAATCTTTCCACCTTTATCCACCTTTGTCATGGTAGGGAGAACACGTCAATGTAAGGGGGGGTCATTTAAGATAGCACAAGGGTTAATACATAAACAAAAGGAATAGACGGGCTGTTTTTTATCAATGAACTGCAAAGACAAATAAGTGTTTGAAAAATGTTTGAACCATCACAGCACGAGTGGACTTTACATAAAAAATACTGCACAGCCGAGAATGGCAAACAAATGAAAATTAAATATCCCACAGTGTATTTTGGACCAAACATTGAGGCAGTGCTTCTCAATTATTTTCTGCAAAGCAACCCCTAAGAAAAAGACAATGTTTCGCACCCCCCCCCCCCCCCCCCACACACACACCACACACACACACGCACACACACATGCTGCGGTGACTATAAACAAGGTTAATATCTATAAAAATTGTGTACCTAAAGTTGTATTTTTTAACATTAACAAAAGAACAAAATCAATATAAATGCACTTTCAACAAATATTAACTTTATTTAGCCACAGAAACCCTGTTCTAGTCTAAAACAGAAAAGAAGCTTAAAGTGCCTGAAATAAAAAATCTGTCAGTCATTATTTAAACTAGAAATATTTTGACCAACTGAACCATTTGATGCTGAGAAAAAGAATTCAATCAATAAATAAATAATACTAAATGTAAATTTGCAGTCACACACACATTCACAAACTGGTGGCGGCTCCGCTGCCAAACACTGGCGCCAACCTCCCATCATAGTTCAGTGTCTTGCCCAAGGACACATCGACTCATGGACGTGCAAGGCGGGAATCAAACCTGCAATCTTACGATCATAGGTTGACCGCCCTACCGCTGCACCACGGCCGCCCAAAGTGATGATTAATGGCTACAATGAGCATGTTTTGCTTTTCAGCTTTTCAGCTTGTCCTTCACAATCAACGGAACTAAAAAGACTTTCAGAGACTCGAAAGAGGCTGAACTATTTCTAAAAATTGCCCACAAATGAGGTACTGTACTCCTACTCCAACCTCAATAATAATCTGGTGAGTAAACATCGCAGTCATCAATGACTAATGTTTGTTAAGGGTATTGAATGAATTGCACTCCTCGGGAGACAGAAATTTGACTTGAGTTTACTTTAATGACTATGGTAATCTTTATGTTTCTTAAATTTTTTTACTTATTTTTTGTTTACTATGTTTGTTTGGTGCGGGAATTTGGGAAAGTGTCTACACAGAGTCTTCTACTTGCAATCTGGACATCATGTTTTCCTCAAACTGTATGGGGTTGATAAAAGTAAATTGTAGTCTTGAAGAAGACTATTTTGAACATCACTATCTAGGTGCAAAACTGGGAAATTTAAACTGTGAATATTATAATCCAGAGGATTTAATAAAAATTAACAGTAGCTTTACCTTCTCCTCCTTGCATCTAAATATACGCAGTATTAAAAAACACCATGATGACCTACTTTCACTGCTGGCAACAATAGGTCACAATTTTGACATAATAGGCTGCAGTGAAACCTGGATTAATGAAGCTGCTTATTTAGATCTTTACAACTTAGATGGATATACACTGTTTTGCAAAAATAGAGCTGGTAAACCTGGTGGAGGAGTTTGCCTGTATGTGAGCTCCTCATATTCAGTAAGGGAACGAACAGACATTATACTGGATGATGGTTTTTCTGACTCAATATTTCTAGAACTAAAACATAATAATGCAAAAAGTATTGTTATTGGAGTAATATATCGCCCACCAGACTCTGATTATGACATATTTAGAGACAAACTTGAAAACATTCTTCTCCACATAAACCAAACGAACATAAATTGTCTTATTATGGGTGATTTAAATATAGATCTATCCAAGGACAATAAAACCAATAATGACTTTATTAATACTCTTTTCTCCTCATCCTTTTTCCCAAAAATCAATAAGTACACCAGAGTTACGGAAAAAAGCAAATCCATTTTGGACAACATGATAACTAATACAGTGAATATTGAATATAAATCAGGGGTTGTATACTCAGACATTACAGACCATTATCCTATTGCATGCTATATGAAACTAAATAAAAAACCGTCAATCCCACGTACAAGGAGAAAAGTGAAAGTTGTAAACACTCAAACCTTAGCAAACCTAATCAGTCACCTTCAGACCAAAAGGTGGGACGCAGTATTCAACACCACAGATCCAGAATCTGCATATAATTCATTAATTGAAGAATTAACTGACTCAATTAGTATAACAATCCCAGAAAAAACAATTAGACAAAAAGACATAAAAGTGAAACCTTGGATAACCAAGGGAATACTAAATTCTATCAAACAAAAGAATAAATTGTACAAAAAGTATATAAAAAAACCAAATACCCAAAATAAATCAACTTACATAAAATATAAAAACAATCTAATAAAACTATTACGAATAAGCAAACAAAATCATTTCACTACACAACTGAAGGTTGCATCTGGAGATCAAAAAAAGTCTTGGAGGGTGTTAAATGACATTCTCAGCCGCAGAACAAAAACTACAGTCATCCCT
Organism: Oryzias latipes; assembly: GCF_053564925.1. Taxonomy (NCBI): domain Eukaryota; kingdom Metazoa; phylum Chordata; class Actinopteri; order Beloniformes; family Adrianichthyidae; genus Oryzias; species Oryzias latipes. The sequence continues at coordinate 4,673,710 of NC_136243.1, read as the reverse complement.
GATGCCTTAGAGCAATGTCAAACAAACAATCTCAGTTTACCCGATATTTTTAACAATTATTTCTGTTCAGTTGGGAAAAGTCTCTCTCAAAACATTCATCCACCAGGTGGTGCAAATTACAATGCTTATCTTCAGGGAAATTACCCAAATTCATTCTTTCTAAAACCAACCTGTAAAACAGAAGTGGTGAATATTATAAACAAGCTAAGATCGTCCTACACAGTTGGTGCTGATAACATAAGTAGTAACATCATCAAAGCCATAGTAAATGAAATTGCAGAACCTCTCGCTTACACCATTAATCTTTCTTTAACACATGGCAAAGTCCCAAAAATTACTAAAATAGCTCAAATAATACCCATATATAAGTCTGGGGACAAAAATGATACTAAAAATTACAGACCCATATCAATACTGCCAACTCTTTCCAAAGTATTTGAGCGAGTTGTGTACTCAAGATTATCAGACTATTTTGTAAAACACAATGTATTAGTGCCACAACAATATGGCTTTAGGAAAAACAGCACCACGGGTATGGCTATCTTAGATCTTGTAGAAAAAATCAATGACGCCTTTGAAAGAGGTGAATATGGTATTGGGGTTTTTCTGGATCTTTCTAAGGCATTTGACACTATAGATCATGAAATCTTACTCAGCAAATTAAGGCATTACGGGGTCAGGGGATTAGCGCTCCAGTGGTTCAGGAGTTATATCTGTGGAAGAGAGCAATATGTAAAGGTTAAAGAACTAAAATCACAAAAACTCAACATTCAAACGGGTGTACCACAAGGATCCATATTGGGACCACTTCTTTTCATAATTTATATAAATGATTTTGTTTTCTGTTCTGGAGCCATCCACAAAATACTTTTTGCAGACGATACTAGTTTATTCATGTCACATAGAAATATCGACTTATTGGAAAAACTCTTAAATGAACAACTAGTAAAAGTAGATACTTGGTTCAAATGCAATAAATTGTCATTAAACACGAGCAAAACTTTTTTTATCATATTCCACACATCCAGACACAAATCCACCTACAGGAAATTGAACATAAATATAGATGGGCAATCTCTTCAACAGGTGGACTCGATCAAATTTCTTGGAATCCACATAGATCAATTTATAAATTTTAAAAAACACATAGATGAACTAGTTAAAAAATTATCCAAACTTGTTGGTTTATTCTATAAGATTCGGCACATCCTCCCATCAGATGCATTGCTAACATCATACAGATCCCTGTTTGAGCCCCACCTGAATTACTGTAACATCATATGGAATAACACATATTCTACCTACACAGCAAAACTCCTGATTACACAAAAGAAAGCAATAAGAGCAATAACCTGGTCCACGCCAAATTCCCCAACGGATCCACTCTTCCACAGATACAGCCTCCTTAAGTTACCGGAACTCAACACGTATCATAATGCATGCACAATGTACAGTGTTGTTAATAAATTAAATAGTCGTTTGTGTGACCTCATACCACTTTTTTTGCCCTCTTATCACCATGACACCAGGGGAAAGCATATGCTAAAAGGCAAAAACAGAAAATTAAAATGTACAAGCTTCTCTGTCTGTATTAGAGGTCCACAAACTTGGAATATTTTAGAAAATGACGTTAAACAGTCTGCAACAATGTACATGTTTAAAAGGAAACTGAAATTGTTATTATTGTCAACATACTGTGAAAATGCTGCTCCAACCGAAACCATCTATTAACGTGTTTGTGATTTCTTTCTGTCTGTTGACACTTATATGGCCACACGCCAGAGTTTATGTTGTTCAAATTCATTGTCCCTATTGTCTAACACTTTCCACTATATCACCATCATTTCTCGCATTCTATTAGTATATTTTATTTATGAAATTATTTTCTTTTCTTTTCTTTTCCTTCCGCCACTTATCTTTTGTATTTTTATGCTTGTCTAAAATGCTGGACCCCTAATAATAAGCAGCTGCTTCTGGGATGTCCATTTTTTCCACATTCTGTATTGTGAGATTTGTTGCTTTCGACGCATTGTGGAAAAAAAAAAATAAAATAAAAAAAAAAAAAAAAAAAAAAAAAAAAGCGAGGTTTGAAGGATGATAGTGCAACTCTCAGCTCCTGCTCAATGTTTAGCTGGGAAAGCGGGATGATTGTTGGCCGTTGACAAGCTGCACCTTTTTGCTGAAAAATATCAAGCAGCTTGTCAACGTGTTGAGGATGTAATGTCTGTAGGTGACGTCCTAATTAATTTGGCTTCATGCTGTCCGCTGCCACTATTTTCACACACAGTACACACACCCACACCCCCACACCCACACCCACACCCACACACACACACACACACCGGTCTTTCCTCGTCTCCCGCCGTCGTCACAGTGAATCCAAGCTCTAGAAAAGCTTCGTCATATTTCCTTTTCTTAGCTTTTGGGAGACTTTCATTCGTCTCTCTCACTTTGTTGACAGCAGTTTACAAAGTTTTAAACTCCTGCCCAGGCTTTGGCACGGAGCGCACAGCTGCACCACCTGCTGTTGTCAGTGTGCAATTACACTTTACACGCCAAAAAGCAAAGTCTGCAACCATGCGCATCCCACTATTTGAGAAGGACTGCATTAAGGGCAGTTGTGACTAATGTACGACAGCATCACCTGTGTGTCATAAGAGGGAACAAATGACCTGATACTTACAAATACGTCATGATACATGTACCACACGCACAACAATGTTATATTCCATTTTCATAACAGCCATTGATGTGGCTTTACGAGCTTCAAGGGATCTGCGCTTCTCTTAACCACTTGATGCCTGAATTTATTTCCAGATATAAAAAACAAGATTTCATGAAGGTTTTTTCTTGCAGGTAGACAATTAAGGTCATTATGGAGCAGAAGTGGTCTGCAGATTTGCATCAATCAGCGTCACAGAGCTGTGATGCGGCTGCTCCTCTGTTCGACCCTCCACAGGCCCAGAAAACCCCAAAATCCACAGAACCAATATGAGTCGACCCCTGTACGGATGCATGTGACTCAGGCTTAACCTCATAGTCTCACAGCATAAAGAATTAGAGGTCATGTCTTAAATGCTATCTTAAAAGAGCATAGTCAACCAGCTCTCTTAGCACCTTATTTCAGGATTGAGAAAGCCTCTAGAATTAGAGGGAAAACATCGACATTAATAAAAGATAAGTCCTGGTGACTGCCCTTTGCCTGCTACTTACATCAAAGCATGTATGAAGCCAATCGTTTCATTCAAAGCAGGTTCATATCAATGTCTCTGCTTACCTGAGCTGCTAGGACTGGTCTGATCAGGAGCCCCAGTTGTGTTCAGGCTACAAGGTCTATTAAAGGTGGAGCTTGAAGATGAGGAGTTGGAGACGGAGCCTTCTGGTAGGTTCTGCCTATCGCTCTGCTCTGCTGTGCTCGTCACTGTGTCCTTTTTAAAACAATACAATTATATGTCTGTTAGTCACAAGCAGACAAAATATCTTTTTTTTTTATCAAAGCCCGCTTTTGCAAGTTATAAGAGCATCAGGCTTTAACAGGAAGTACACTGTTGTTTCAGTTTCTGTTTTAAAAGTTAGATTTCTAACAATGAGGAATTTTTAGGAGCTGTTAGAGAAGTCTGTGTGAACAGAGATCTTCAAAGCGAATACAGATGATAGTCCCCAATAAATCATTTTGCCCAGCAGATTTCTTCACATATATGGGTCCAATCATGGAAAGCAGACATGTGGTGTGGGGGACGGTTATGCCACAAAAATAAAGAAACAGACAGTCATAAAATCATAGAGATATAAAAGGGCATGCTACAATGAATAAGAAGGGGGGAAAAAGAGGAAAGGTGTGCAGTAAGTAAAATGCAGTGCATCTTACAATGACTCACAGCCATCCAACTTTGAGGCCATAATTTAAGGCTTGGATTAGGGTCAATTATGCCAACGCTTAACCATGAGCTTTGTCAAAGAAAAAAAAAGCTTTAGGTTTTGCCAAAAAGATAGAAATGATCTCTGTCTCCATGACTGAAGCCGGGGGCTCCGTAAAAGAAGAACCTGAGAGCTCAAGGCTTTGCCTTCCATCCTAGTTTTGACATTTCTGAGAACAGCCAGTACTCCTGCACAGGGAGAATGAAGTTGGGAAAATACAGAACTATTTGAGGTAAAATGGAGAGTAACAGTTGAAAGCTTTGAATGCTAGTCAAATCATTTCAACATGAAGACAAGCTTAAAACTGTATAAATATGATCTTTTCCAACCTCTGGCTAAAAACGTCTTAAAGTAGTTGAAGTAAACAAATGAACTATAGGAGTTCTCTACTAATTTACACAAAGCCTGGTGCAGTAGGGAAAACATGTCACTTATATAGGCCTGCTGCTGGACGAAGAAGAAATGGCCCTGATTTGAACCATGTTGTAGTGATAAAATAAGGTTCAGAGCCATACCACCTTGGACACACCCAATCCTCTCTGATCACAGAAGCTATGGAGCCTGGTTAGTCCTAGGATGGCAGACTAGGACTACCAGGTGATATACATTACTACAACCACATGGAGTGCTTTCAAATGTTTCTATGTGCTATTTCCCAATCTGGGTAAATGCCCAGCAAATAATCTGCCATAAAACTGAAGCCAACTCAGATGTGCAAGTCTTGGGGTACTTTGCTGTGGAGACTGGCCAAAGGGAAATACAATGCAGGGGTCAAAGAAGGCAGTTCTAGAAACTCCATTGATGTACAAGTTAGAAGGGAAACCTTCAATAAAAATGGGTCTCACAGTAGGACTGAAGACCAAAATAATGAAAATCTATGTGATTATATGTTTAGCTAGTAAATCTCAGAAACCAAGGAATTTAGCAAAAACAAATTTTGAGGTAAAAGACATGTCCAGCTAACAAGTCTTTTTTTGTCATCCCATATTTTTCTGTACTTTGTAAACATGTTTTGGTGTTCCAGATCATCACTTTCTTCTTAGTTTTCTTAAGCTGTGCTTTAAAGTTTCCTAACTGAGAACTAAAACAGGAATATAATATCTTCTGTCTTAACAGGAAGGGGAAACGGCATATGATGTGTAACAGATTAATGTTGTAATTCTATCAACAACACTCATCCCACTCCAGCTCCAGGAGCCACAAGCATAACGGTGCCCCCGATCTCATTCATGGCTGGTTTAATAGATACATTTTATTTTGAGAGTTTACACCCGGGAAGCAGAAATAACAAAATCCAGGAAACAAGAGTTGAGAACACCAGGAGACAAAAACTTCCTTTTAATAAATGCTTCATGGGCCAACAACTTCAACTATTTATTCATCAAAAGAACACAATGCAAGGAAAACATGCAAGTTAGTTCTCCATGACAATTCTGTATTCACCAGGCATTGACATCTGCTGCTTTATTAAAAAATGATTAGCATTTTTATTTGATTGACCAACATATATGGCCGACACAAGCTAATAGTGGTGTAGCGATGAATTGATTAATCAATGAACTGATTTTTATTCCTGCTGTTAATCAAACCAACTTATAACAAAATAATTTGTTAATATCAATATTGCAAAATACCATTTGGATTGAGGCATGGAAGTTAGCATAACTAGGCAGGGGCCTCAAAAGTGAGTACCGTAGTCACCAGCTACTTTTTGATGACGAACAAAACCTTCATTTAGTACCTTGTAGGAAATAATCTGTGTTTGCTGTAATAATAAATTCATGTTCACTTGGAGAAATAACTCTTTGATCAAAGTAGTCCTGTTTATCAGCCCTCCTTTTGGTGAATTGCTTTTTTCCTCAATGCTACTGTCTGCACGCAAACGGCAGCATTTGGCTAGGATGGATTGGATTTTATCCGCGCTTTTCCAGACGCTCAAAGCGCTTTCATTGTGTCCATTATTCATTCACTCTTCATTCATACTTGGTGATGGGAGGAGGCTACACAGAGGTACACAAGCACACGCAATCCCAGAATTTGCTAGTGAATTTGGTTGGTTTAGTTCCTTGTGGAGGTGCGGTGACTGTCTCACTTTTTATTAACTGGTCCTGTCAACAATTGAGGAACGCTAATAAAAACAGCTGCAGAGCAGTAAAGACCACAGCAAAGTAACTCGGTTTGTTATCTTAATACGAGTTTGTTAATTTCCGTATTTTAAGGACTCTAGAACAGTTTCCTGAGCCTGGTCCTCAGAGAACGCTGTATTTCATTTATTCTATCCTGTTCTGCTTAAAGACAGTCGGCTTTCATGACTGTCATTGCAAAGTCTCTGCAAAGGTTGGTAACGTTAGAGCAGAGTAATGAAATCCTTCAGGGCAGTGCCTCAGGACCAGGATTGGGAAACATTGCTCCGGATTATATCTTAAATTCCGGATAGATTTATCACAGTTAAATTGAACACCTAAAGCAGGGGTCGGGAACCTTTTTGGCCAAGAGAGCCATAAATGCCACATATTTTGAAATGTAATTTCGAAAGAGCCATACAATAATGTAGTGTCCCTTCCCCACACTGAGGCATGGAGACTTAACCTCTTTTAAAGTTCTTTATTCCGATTACTGCAGACCGCAACAAACGCCGTTCAATTAATTCAGCAACTCCTGAATCTCTCCCGCCGACACTAGAGCGCTTCTCCCAACTTTATATTCCCCTGCTCCCGCTGCAGCCCTCCCATTTCCCTTATTCGGCCCATAGCTGAACCCCATTGGTCCAAACTACCTAACAACAGGCTGAGCGACAGAACTGAGGGCCAATCAGATCTCTGCTTGACGCGTTCAATGAACTCCAGAACTTTTAACGCGGCCCAACAGCCATCCAACTCAGTCCGCGACAATTTGTTTAAAACTAAATATACAAATGAATGTGTGCATTTGATTTAATTTCAACATTTTTAAAGTACAATAAGTCTGTGGATTCTTTTTAATAACATTGTTATGCTGTTGCTAATAAATGATGAGTATTTCTCGTGGTAGTTTTGCTGATGGTCTAGTCTGGTTGATACGTGGTGAGTTTCTGCTTCATGCAGGCGTTAAGACTTTAAACGTGATCTTAGGTCTGAATGTTCTGTAGATGTGACAAAGACTGATCACATGCAGACGGGTGACAAACATATACTCACACGCTGCAGTGAGTGACGGGCAGTGGGTTTTAGGTTTTTACAATCCCTGCGCGATTCACCTGCTGTCCCCACAACACCTCAGCCCCACCCCCTGCTTTCTTCCTCACACATCCCGTCCCCGCATCTGCGCGCTCTTTCTCAGAGACGGGAGCGCGTAGTTTTAGGCACGTCAATTCACAGGTTTTCAGCTGGTACAAACTCTGTGAAATAATAGATAATAGTAACTGATAGCGCTGGCGCAGATTTCTCTCTCTAAGCACTGCTACTACTGCGCGCCTCTGGCATCGCATCGCGCCCGAGAAGGACTGGTCTAATGAAAAAAAAAGTATAATTAAAGATTTGTCTGCGAGCCACATGTGACCATCAAAAGAGCCATATATGGCTCGCGAGCCATAGGTTCCCGACCCCTGACCTAAAGCAATGAACAAGCTGGCCATATGGATGGAGGTAACCAAGGAGCTTTCCTATCTGAAGGAGCTGGTCACTGGTGACCAGGGAACACCTTGGAGACACACAGGTGAGACCAGGTCACGTTAATGTTAATCTTGCAGGGCTTTCAAATTCTATTATAACTTGTTAGCTGGAAATGGTAGTGCTGCCAATTGCTTTTGTGGGAAAATTTAAAACTACACAGTTTAATGTTAAAAAATAGCTTCTGAATGATAGACTCAACTTTTTACAGGTCATTTGTGAAAACAGTAGAGATCATTGTTAAGGACAATGTAGTTGATTACCAGCAGAATTAAATACCAGGTGGAGATTAAGCAAAGTTTGCACAAAACTAGAAGCTTCCTGCTAGAGATTTTGTACAGCTTGTGGTGGTGTACAAGCCAAATGAATTTCCTTTATTAATGTGAAAATGCATTTAGAGGCTGCTTCCCTAATGATGTACAACTGCAACAAATAGTCTAGATTATGTGCACAAGCAGCAAGGCATCTAATAGCTCCCCCTTGTTGCTTCCAACACATTTTGCAAATAGTTTTACAAAACAAGTCAGCCAAATAGTATCAGTTTTGGGGGGGGAAAAAAGTATGTAATTTTGTTACAAAAAGCATGTGAAAATAATTTTAAAAGTTTGAAAAAATTCTCCAAATGGACAAATGAATACAGAAAAGTTGCATGAAAAAAGGACAAAAGTGTTAGACAGCACAGCAGGAACTTGGATGAACCAGCGGTGTGACTCACCAGTGAAGGGAAAAAGGCATGTACCATGGTGAGTTTCTCTACCTTTTCTCGGAGGGAAAATGTCCCACAAGCTCCGGCTGGCAGAAAGCGGTTTTTCACTCTGAGCTGGCCAAAGTTGGCTACTATGACTCTTGGTGACTGTGAGCTTTCAGGGATGACAATAACTGGTGCGCCAGCATCAATATCAAGCAGTACCCTGGATGCCCGCTGAGGACAATCACGAACCTAAAACGAGGTCAAAGACCAAAAAAGATATGAAAAATAGGACACTCATATGAAGTTATATTTGTGTCGCCACATGGAGAACAAAAGTCCCAGTTTTAAGATCTAATTTTCTAAATTGCAAGCAAAATTTTCAGTTTTAATAACAAATAAAAATGTTAAACCTTTCCATTAAAAATACATTTTTGCATTTGTAACAGTAATTTTATTTAAATGCATTCTCTCCCATCTCGCTTTCTCCCCATCTTTGAGTTTGCATTCCCATCTCTGAGTTTACCGTGACGTTTGTGCCACCAAACAGCCATTCAGAGACCAGACGGGCGATGCTAATTGGTCTAGATTCTATCCAATCACGTAAGTCTGCCTCACATTCACCGTGCCTGGAGCAGACACCGGACTTTGTGTCGGTTCTGTTTGACCAGGATTCTGCAGTCTTCAAGCATATTGGCCCGTTTCTCTCTGAGCTGAACCCAAAAGGAGCAGCAAAGCCAGAATACAACACGGTAGTGTACTTATTAGTGTAGACAATTAGCCAGCATCTTTCAGTTTTAAAATGGAACATTTTTTTTGCAATTTAGGAAATTTGGATCTCAAAACTGTGACTTTTGTTCTCAATGCTGTCGCGAAAATATCACTTCATACAGGCAGGTTGGCCAAAACAATACACTGTCATACAACAATTCTAGATAATACAGCAAATTGCTGTGAGGAACTGGCGGGAAAGAGCCTTTGCACTGGTACTTACGGTCTGGCCTTCCATGGCAGCCCTCTGCCTGCCGAGAATGTCCTGTAGCTGAGTGAAATGATGAATGAAAGCCACCAGCTCAGCCTGGAAGCGCTGGGTGTGGACATACTGCACTGAGGCCATCTGGAGGCTCACCATGATGTCACATTCTCTCTCGAGGTGAGGATCGGGCTGACCGTACCTTCATAAACAGCATATGATGTTACAAAACACCCGTTTCTTATGCTTAACATGCTGTAGCGCAGGGCTGTCCAATTTCAGGCGTCAAGGGCCGGTTTCCAACATGGTTTCCAACAAACCTGCCATTGAAGCGTCTTATTGGCTAAACACACCTGATCCAGGTAATCAACAGCAAATAAGGCAGGATTTCTGGAAAACCGACAGGACACCGGCCCTCGAGGCCTTGCTGTAGAGTGTGTGGTGCCTGATGTACAAACTTGAGTATGTTAAAAACAAGAGCATCCCCTCCTTGGGTGGTAAAGCGTTCTCCATACAAGCTCCCATGAGGGGTTAGGTCACTCAACGACAAACTTCTCAAACTCCCATGCAGTGCCATGTCACCATCTGCAATGTAAGACATAATAAAACAACTTTTGATACAAGGATTCATTTGTGTTACAATACTTGGGAATAATGAGCTAAAAAGACAAACGATTGGTTTATTTTCTTTTTCTTTAGAGTGGATGATACTCACCAAGCATCTCAAGATGAGCAGATAACTTGGACACGCTGGCTCTGGCGAGCTCATTGAGCTTTTTGTTCAACACAAGAGACAAAGAATGAACCTGAAAAGTGGAAAATGTGAAGACAGTTTAAAAAAACACAAACTGTTAAGCTGGGAGAACATCATTAAGTATGCAAAGCTATGCCTGTTTTGTAAAATCATCACTGAATTGTCATCCCCTCCACTCAGTCAGTTTGTAAAAATGAGAACATTCTCCCAAAGAGACAGGAGGGTCGGTTCGTCAAGACTGTATAGTTCCTCTGCAGAGACGTGCCTTCAGCCAGAGCGCCTTCTTCGTAACAGCAGCACAAGAGTGGAACTCTGTTCCTCACATTATTAGAGACCTCACCACATTCATTCTGTTTAAAAAGCACCTGAAAAACTGGTTCATGTCACAAGAAACGTGTCTACATTGAACTATTTTAATGCCTGCCCCTCATTGTCTGATCTGTTACCTATGTGTCTTTTATATATGTTTTTATGTTTCTCTCTCTGTGCATGTTGTATGTATTTTAAATGATTGTGTATAGTACATGTATATTTTTTCTATTAATGTATTGAATTTATGCTTTGAAGTTTTTAAGTTGACGGTTTTAACACCTGTCCGGGGACGACAGATGAAAAATAGCCTTTGGGCTAATTGTGGTGCATTGCAGCCATGCTTTTAATGTGGACTGTCTCTGTTAAATAAACGAATAAATCAAATAAATATAAGTTGTACGGCTAAGCTCATCAGAACACTTTGCATTTAGCAACAATAGCTCACAAAAAACTAACAATGTCTTGGGAGGTAACAAAAAATGTAACTGAACTTCTTCTTACCTAGTAGATTGAGAACATCTTTAACATGACATCTATAAGCATGAGTTTTATTAGACGTATAATGTCCCTGGTATGACATTTGTCCTAAAGTCACGTTCCACGTCAAAGTGTCATTTATGTTTTAATGTTTCTGTATAATCTGTTCTCATAATCCCACTTGCTGTATGTCTGCTGATCAGTTGGAAACTACTAAAACTAATGAACTGAAATTTAGTGGAAACTTCGTTGATCAAACAGGAATTCTTACGTAAACAACGATCTAAAAGCATTTTTTTTGCTTGAAAAATTAAGGAAATTACTTTAAGGGAAAGATGACTCATGGAATTGATCACCATTTTCTAAGAGAATTCATTTCATTTTTATTAGTCATAATTTTTTACTTTGTTTAGATTTTGAAAGAATAACAAACCTTTAACTTCAGGCAACTGTTGCCTACCTTTAGGTCCACTTTTGTGTTGACAGGTTGCACTGTTTCGTCCACATCTGGATCATACAATGGGAAATCTGGCACTGCTTGGGGTGGGATTTCCTCCTTCACTGCATGATTGCTGGCTGTGGACCCAATCCCAAAGAAGTCCAGAATAACCACCCAGGTCTGAAGAGTGATCAGAACGTCCAGGCAGTTGAAGTCAATGTCCACACTTCGTCCCACACTGCCATAGCGCGTTTTGAATTCTGGGTGGTTCTGGTCCACCAGCAAAACATTTATATGAACCAAAGAGTCATCAAAGTCTGAAGGCTGAAGAGAGGCTTTACAATGCAAAGGAGAAGGCGGGGGGGTGATGGGACATTCTGGGTCTTTCTTGGACTTGCGATTGCTATTTGATGGGGTGCTGGAATGCCTCTGGTAGAGCTGAAACACATTCTGGGCCTCCTCCATGTGGGCTGGCAGTGAGCGGGGCATGTCTGGGTAAAACGCATTAGACTGTGAGGGACAGCTCTGGGAGAGGTACTCCTTTGGGCTAAACGTTGAGGGCTTGGGAGCGCCACGAGACACCATCAGATATTTGTACTTAGACTCTGGGTTCTGTTCCAGTAGATCTTCCATCAGAACTGCACGTAGAGCCAGCTGCACCCTTAGCGAGTTCGGATGATCTTTGGTAAAGTCTCCTTCAAGATCTTGGAAGCGAACACTGACTAACCCTTGGGATCCCTGAGTCAGGTCTGCACTCAGCTGGACCTGGAGTTCTGCCACATGTAGGTTGACTTTTAGCTGAGTAAAGGAGGCGGAGTAAGGAGCTGGTTTTTGAGACTGTAAAGACAAAGGAGAAGAAAGGGACGAATGGGAAAAGTTAACACTGGGGGGGTCCCTAGCAAACAGCCCCCCTTGGGGGTCAGGAAACCAATGGAGTCTGACAGAGGAAGGCGTTGGTGGTGGGGGGGTTGGTGGCTGGCTGGGCATTGTGTGCTGCTCCTCAATCAAGAACAGGTTGTCAAGAGTCTGGAGAACTTGTTCGTACACAGGCTTGCACAAGAAGACCTAGCAGACAAATTTAAAATTTCACTCAATACTAGTCATCTATTAACGTCACATTAAATGGATACAACATAAATATATATACACTTGTGTTATCCTCGTCTATGCTAAAATCTGTATCCCGTTAAAAACATTTAGGCGTGGCAGTTGAGAACTGGACTGAGGGACCCCTCGCCCCTGGCGTTCCAAACAGGAAGTACCTGCTGGCTCCAGGAAGCTAAAATCCCATAGACAACTATAGAGAAATGAACAGCTGTTACGCAATCATTCTATTAGTCAGGATAATCGTTCGTGTCCTGCTACCTGTATTTTTTTTTTACATGTTTTTTCATTAATCCTAGTTTTTTTATGATGGTATATCTTTATCTAAAGTTATAAACTGACCAATCAGATACCTCGATGAAAGCATGTGGTCTCATGCTGAATGTTCAAAACGTTTGACAGATTCTGTGTAGCCCACTTTCAAGTGGTAGGGGCATGGACTTCCAACAAGCTCACTCCTGATTGGTGAGTGGTTGCCATAGAAACGGCGGCTGAATTGACCTAATTTCAAGCCATTTTCTATGGGTGACATCATACTCACTCTGTCCAGTTCTCTTACACAGCCAATGGTTGGGACCAAAATCACAGCTTCATTTTGTTTGCGTTTGTGAGCGTGTCAATTTAAAAAGAATAAAGAAAGTCATACCTGGACAGGGGTGACAAATTCCCCCTGAATTCTCAGTTGTCCCACGCTTCTGTACGATTCCTCAGTGGTACTTAAGCTTTGCTCAGCATCTTCATCAAGAGGAAGTTTCTCCACAGTAAACTGAATAGTAGTATCTTTCAGTATATGGAAGGCTGGTAAAGGAAATACTCAGTGAAAAGACCCATTTTTCAGGCTGAATGTTTGTATATATTGCAAACAAAGTAAAACAAAACAAAAACAAAAAAGTAGCAACAGAAATGTTCTCACCTTGTCCTCGGCTCAGAGACTCGAAGAAGTCGTTGCGTGTGAACGGGGCTTCCTCTTGGTTTATGAGGTATCTTAACACATCGTCAACTCGCTCCCATCTGGGTGCTCTTTTTGGAATCAAGTGACTCATGTTGAGAGAATACAGACGAATATCCTTCACCAACACCTGCAGGGTCTCCCCTGGTAAGTCCTGGCTATTAAGACAATTGCATATCCTTATACTTCCCAAATGACCAACCAATAGCTCAGGGTGTCCAAATTTACGAGGAATAGACACAACTGGAGATTCAATATGGATGTTTAAGTTAAGCTTCACTGAGAAATCATCAAGTGTGGATTCAGGTTCTTCAACGGGAACCTCCTCTTCCTCCTCAAATGAATATGGCCAACTGTGGCTGAAGGTTCGAGATTTTTTTAGTGGGGTCTCAAAGAGTGAAACCATACCACTGTATTCTGCTGTTTTGGAGGCCAGAACTGTTGATACTTTTGTGGCAGCATTTTTCAACATGGAACGGAAACTATCTTCCAATTCATTGGCTGACAGACTGAGCTCTCGAAGGAACTTGGCAGAGTGGTTGTAGTGAAGTGATGCCATGTGGAGTTTTAGTGAACATTCCCCTCTGGACTGCTCCAGAAGGCGGAAGTTTAAAGCATCTGTTTGGGAGCCACATGTATCAGAGAGAAATGTTAACCCATCCAGACCCAAAGAGTTACCCTCAACACTACCAATGCTGACCACAAACTGGCTTCGGTTTCCCTCCTGGGTCAGGTCTCCCAGCTGCATTAATCCGAGTGAACCACTCACATCAAATGTACTTCCCATTGAAACGTTGACCTTGGTTCCAGCAATGCTGGCAGTGGCTATCTTCATTGCTTTCTTCTCAGCACCCAACGTGGTGCCAGTGGACACCGTCCGGAGGAGAAGCAGGTTCAGTCTGTGGATCTCCACTGTTAACTCTTTATTCTGGTCATACGTGGCTTGGTATGTCCTGTCCTCGTCCTCATTGTGAAGATGTGTTGGCTGTTGTTGAACTGAAGAGCTATCTTCTCTGGGAAAAGACTTCTGAAGGAATTTTAGCAGCTCCACTATGGTCTCGGGGTTAAGAATTATATCCAAGTTGTTGACTTGTATACTTGTAACCTGAAGGGAGCTGTCAAGGTTCATGGAGGGACAGTCTGAGCTCACAAACTGATACTCAAGCTTGATAAGTGCATCTTCATCTTTGAAAATTGAACTGAATGGGGATGTGTTACCCATGGAGAGGTTTGAGGAAAACTCGGGAAGCCTTTCTTCATGCTCAGATGTGTTGTTGCACAAGTCAGGAGAAGACGGCTGGCTTTCTTTGAGGATACCAGTGGGTAGATCAAAGCCCAGGTGCTTATGAGAAGCAACAAGAAGGTCAAAATCTGACCCATAGGTCTGCATAGTGTCCACCAAAAGAAGACCATGGACTGTTAAAGAAACTTCAGCATCGTATGGCCGCTTCACGAAATGCGCCTTTGTGCCAAACACTTTGAGAACAGATATATAGCGACCTTCACTCTCCACACCAAGCTGCATGTATGCCACATTGAATTCAGCCAACAGCAGACGAGATTCCACGAGGACTTCGCGTGTATGCTGTTCCAGTGTCATAACACTCTGGGTCAGATTCTTGGCAGAACCCTGCAGTTTCAATGAGCTGTCATCCCTGAAAAAATATTTGTGCTGGGGTATAGGATCAGGAGATCGGACATTTGGATCTTTTTCCATGAATTTGTCCGCTTCACTTGGAGCTGGACTGCTTAGCCTTGCAAGGCAACTTTGAAGGGCAGTCATCTTCTCAAGGTTGAAATGAACCTTGAGATCCGGCAGCGTCCCTGAGAGCACAGCCCCGGGGAGCTGAGGATCTGAAGTATAACGCAGCCTCTGCTCAAGCTGGAGCAGCACGTTAAACTTTTCAACCACATGTGTAGGCCCTACTTCACCTTCCTGAAGGTGTTTCCAGTTATCCTTGTAGCGACCAACCATTATTTGCAGGTCCATAAATGACAAGCAGTATTTTTCATATAGTTTCCAACTGTAAGCTTGTGTGGACTCTGGGATTTTAAGACTGGGGACCTCAGGGTTTTTAAGCTGCGCCTTTAAAGGCAAGTCGAGTTCAGGTGGTGGAGATTCTGGTGGCGTGGCAAGCGGCGTCTGGTACTCATCATCGCTCATGTCTTCCCTTTCAGGCTCGGCAGATTTTGAGCTGATGGTACTTTCATCTTTAATGAAATTGACAAGCAGTTCATAGAGTGAATGATCAAATTTAATAGACAAAACAGTTTGCACGCGTTGGTACATTGTTCATCCTTTATAACTGGAATTTACCTTGGGAATTTGTCAGAAGAATTCTGCCTAAATCGACCACAACAAGCACAGGGTCTCCTGACTGGAAGTCATCCGGGAAAATCACTTGAGGTGCACAGATGTCAAGTTTCATCGTCCAGCGCTTACTGTTTTCCTGTGAAGGATGTACAACATATATTTTCATAAATAATAAACATCAACAGCCACATTCGGGACACATTTCAGAAAAACTCTTACAATAAACTCTCCCACAAGAAGCTGGTCAATGGTTTGCCGGATTTCTGCCTTGGTTTGCATCTTTAGCTTGTTGTACTGCCTCCTGGCAGCTTCTGCCACTCTCAGCTCCAGCTCAGACTGATATCCAAAACCTGGATGACAAAAACAAAAGAAAAACAACTCCTGTAAGTTTCTTCAAACTCTTAGTTTAAGTTTAAACGGGTTAAGAAAGACAATTATCTATAAAATGACGGTTTTAGATTACATAAAGATCTTTTTGTCCATCTACGGTTTATAATTTTTTATTCTATCCTTTTTGGGTTTTTTTGGGGGGTGTTTTGTTAAATTGCATACATATTCTATAATTCACAAGCGTTTTAATTTGGATTTGAACTGTTTAGTTGCCTCATCTTTTCTATTGATTTCCATTGCCTCCTTAGATTCAAACATTTTGCAACATTTGTGACTTTTGTCTGTTTTTAATCGATCAATCATATTTATTTCCTAAGATCCAACCATATCGATGTCTGAGCCAATGTGTTTTTTCTCTAAAATGTCATCCATACAAAAACATGCATATATTATTGTGTGCTCCTCTAAGCGCACCTGAATGCAGCAACAATGAGCTCTCAATGAAAGCACATAACTACAGGAGTTTCATGCAGTCCCTGAATGCACCTCGTGCTGCGTCGTATGTGACTATTAAACCTGTGCAATAAAGTCAGAATTTAATTTTTGAGCCAAGTATGGGATGGATGTTTGTGGTAGCCAAGAGGGTGGGGGGGGGCAGACACTTAAAAGTTTTGGCTGTGAGTTTGAGCCCCCTGTGAGAGATGACACACAATAATTCCTCCTCCAGCAAATTTCCCACTTGGTACAGTGCGATCCCAACTGTCCCGTTGTCCTGGCAACCTCCAAACCCGGACTCATCGATCAGATTTCCAGATGGAAAGGCGCGATTCATCAGAGAAGGCGTCTCCACTGCTCTGGAGTCCAGTGGCGGCATGCTGGTAGAAAAGCGCTATATAAGTATGCACCATTTACCACTGCATCAACGCTTTGCTTTGCACTTGGTGATGCGTGGCTTGGATGCAGCTGCTTAGCCATGGAAACCCATTCCATGAAGCTCTCTGCGTCCTGTTCTTGGGCTAATCTGAAGGTCACATGACGTTTGGAGCTCTGTAGCAACTGACTGTGCAGAAAGTTGGTGACCTATTTGCACTATGTCCTTCAGCATCCTCTGACTCCTCTCCATCAGTTTATGTGGTCTACCACTTGATGGCTGAGTTGTTGTTGTTCCCAAAATCTTCCATGTTGTTCTGATAGAGCTGACAGATGACTGTGGAAGATTTATTAGAGAGGAAACTTCACCACTGGATTTGTTCCACAGGTGGCGTCCTATGACAGTTCCACACTGGAATCCACTGATCTCCTGAGAGTGACCCATTGTTTCACAAAGGTTTGTAAAAACAGTCTGCATGCCTGAGCGATGATTTCATACACCTGTGACCAGGACGAGTGATTAGGACACCTGATTCTGATCATTTGGATGGGTGGGCATATACTTTTGGTTATACGGTGTATGTCTGCACTGCATCAGCATCCAGGTGATTGTGTGCATGAAGCAGAAGATTCATTCTACAGGGAGCATTTATTCTTCTTGGACAAACGGGGGGGTTTTGGTCTGGTGCCCCCTGCAGAAAATCAAGTTCAGATCAAGTAATTAGGACACTTGACTGAGCTGGCTTCTTTGAAACAAACTTTTGCCTCATCATCAGGACAAAAACAAGTGGTAAGGCAAACTTTCTCTCTGAACTGATGTTTATTTAATCCATCGTGACGATCAGCATATATATCGCTTTCCTGTGCCGCTGCAGTCGGGGTCGGTGCTGGCTCAGCCGGCTAAGCGGCGCATTTTGTCTCTCTTTTAGTAAAAAAAGAGATCTAAACAGAAAAATAACAAGAATAAAGTACCAAAAACTGATTGAGTATTTATTTCTTTTATAAGTGACCATGGTATAAGTGGGTTAATGGCCGACGAAGTGTGCATTATCAGAAATTAATGCATGCCGTGGAAGCCTGAACCGTCTGACACCAAGTGCGTAAATTCTGATAATGCACACGTCGAAGGCCATTAACCCTTACATATATCGCTTTCCTTTGCCGCCATATTCGAGGTCGGTCAGCCATTACCATGACAATATGCTGCACCACATATCAATCAGTCTGCGGTTTAAACCGAAAAAATAACTAGGATTAATCTCAAAATATTGACTACATATTATGTTTGTAAGTGACCATGGTATAAGTGGGATAATGTCCATCTATCCATCTATCTATCCATTTATATTTCACTGTTAAAACTTGACCTCTACAAAAAATTAAGCGATTTTTTTATTTAAGGTATTGATTAAAGGTTCAATGTTTGGGTTGCTGTTGAAAAGTCTGCCACAGAAATAAAGATGTCAGTTGTGTTGATGGGCTTAAATATGCCTAAACCATGAACAGATAAGGAAAATGATCCTATTTCTCCATAATTGCCTTCTTGTGCTCCATGGTACCTCGTTTCAACACTAAAACTCCTTTCTGAAGAATAGTCTGACCTATCTTTGATGAAGTCTTGAAATCTTTTCTGAAGACATCCTTAAAGTCTGACTTTACTTGACCGTGTAGGTGAGAGTTAGATGAACTACACTCACATGCAGCCTCTTCAAACAAAGACACCACATTCTATTTCTTCCAGCAAAATAACTAGACAGTTGTTAAACAGTATGCAACTATGAGCAAACAAAGTGAACTTGGGTCTGATACTAACCTGAGGTGTGGACCCTCCCTTTGTAGAAGAACTCAGTCACTTTTTTAATAGCCTGAGGGTTGTAGATAATGTTCAGTGGACTTGTGCGGACTTCCAGTCTTCTTTCAAACTTGGATTTTGCAGGGTTTCGCTCATATATCATTTCAAACACTGGAGATGTAGACTCGACTCTGCATTCTGGCAAAATATGCAGCAAAAAAAACAAACGTTATTTATTGCTTTTATCGGCTTAACTACAGTTTTGCTACTTTATTCTGCTTGCTGATGATTTTTAATCAAAGAGATGGAGCGTGGATTGGTCTTTCACTGGCGCAAAAAAGTATTGAGCCAGGCACCAAATGTGCAAGTTCTCCCACTTAAAAAGATGAGAGAGGCCTGTAATTTACGTATACCTCAACTATGAGAGACAAAATGAGAAAAACAAAAACAGAAAATCACAGTCTGATTTTCGAAGAATTTATTTGTAAACTATGGTAGAAAATAAGTATTTGGTCAAACTTTACATGAGTTCAAATCATTCATCATTGGTTCCAGAGCCCTGCTCACACCGAACGTGAGTCGCTCATCAAATTTGCGTCAGCCGCCAGTCTTTCACCGTGTGGCGAATTTACTCCTCGCTGCCTGTCCAAAAAGGCTTGACACCCCAGATGTGTAGCTACTGCCAAATATTTGTAGCCTAAATGTTACATGGAGTGGCGTCTGTGTATACTTCATTCACAATGCATGGAAGACATGGATGGTGTTAAAAGAATAAGGTTTATTTATTTTAAAGAGCTCTTCAACAGCATGGGCAATCACATCTCCATGTCTGGGTTGATGAGATCATTCAGAGAATCTCCCAGTACGGTGAGATTCACTCCGGCAGTGAGAGCCGCATCCGAGTGACGAGAGATGCTCTTTAGTGTAAACTTGGTTCCAAATTAAACTCAAAGTAGTTTAAGATTATTAGAGGAAATTGGTGGCAATTTAAAAAGCCCTGACCTTTGAACTCTAGAACATTTGTGGGTGGCTTTGAAAATACAAGAATATGCAAAAAAGATCTCATGAATGGGACAGACTTTCAATCAACCATTGAGCAAACATACTAGAATAGAGCTGTGGAGGTGTAAGATTTTATTAAAAATGTCTAATACTCGAGATATGGAAAAAGTATATAATGTTGCAGCTTAAAAGGATTACTGTATAGAAGAAAATTATATAAGCATGGCTATAAACATTAGCATATTGGTTTCTTAGAATGTGTTTCTTGGGACATTCTAAAAATAAGTCAGTGGAGTCTAAGGCTGAATTCAAATTGCTTCCTCACCTCTCTGGCTCTTCACTGTTGCTCCAAAGAAATTAGTTAGGCTCTAATATCAGGATTTATTACCAAGTGAAACATACTGAAGATTGTTTAAACTGTCTGCACTTAAACAAAGATAAAACAAATCTTTTTTCCATAATTAAGTTTTGTACTTTTTTCCATCTTTACTATCAATGTCAATGCAAACGATATATAAAAGAAAAGTTCTGTATAATCTTTTACAAATGATGGGGAAAAGTAGTTGTGACTGTTGAGGATCTTACCAGAAACATTGTTGGACTGGAGTGGTGACTGATTAACGGTGACAACTGTATCCTGCGACAAGTCATAAGTTAAAGTTAAGGTTAAAGATAATTCCTTTTGAAAGTATAAATAAACACAGTTCTCTCTCGGAACCACTTACGGTTTTGGTTGACATCAGGACAGGGAAGATGGAACCCTGAGTGGTCAAATCTCGCAGGAACAAATTGCCCAGCTTCACTGACAGTAAGGAGGACTCTGAGCGAGGGAGGGACTCCACGATCACCTTCACCACTGAAGACAAAAAAAAAACGGAGTTCTTTTCTGAAACAAGAGCTGCTTCGATTATGTGGAAGTCGCTTCTCCAGACAAATGTATGAGTGAAAGTTGACAACATGGCAACTTCAAAGTGTGCAGCTGATGTTTATCCCATCTAATGATGGTTTTTGGGGAAAGTGTAAAAGCTTTAGAATCGACTCCATGAGTGCAGAAACATACCCGAGAATTCAAGATGGATGACACCACTCTCATGCAGAACAGGGCCCCTCCTGTCCTGTTCAAAGAGCATGATGGTACCCTTCTCCAGTAAGAACTCCAGCCGGGCAAACATGTGATCCCGCCTGGTGAAAGTGTTCAGAGTGTGGGAGTCCTCCAGTGGATCAAACAGGTCTTCTGTCTCTGCTGGAGAGCAGCACATAGTCATGATTCAGCATGTATAGGAGACTGTAAAACAGACGATGTGCAGCTGGGACACTACTAAGAAACAAGGCCTGACCTAGAATACTCCAGGAGGATGGACTTGGCAAAGGTTCCTCAGGTCTGACCAGATTCTCAGAATCTCCGTACCAGCCTCCCCAACCAGGGAACCAAGACTGGAGGTACTGGATCATCCCTGAGCTCCCACTTTTTTGAATGGTTGTGGCAGATAATTCAGGCTGACACTCAACACTCGGCTCTTTTATTTTCTGCAAAAAATAAGAAATGCAAAAAGGAAATCCAGTGAAACAATGAAAAAGCAGAGCCATTCCAAGTGAGCCCCTTTTTCTTGTTTAATGGTGTTATTTTCATATCCATATCTCTTGTAAAAATGATAAAAATGTCAAATCAGTTAGGCTTTTATTTTCTCAATGATTAATTTCATGAATGTTCCAGATTTTCATTAAATATCTTCAAACTGAAATTAAAAAGAAGAAATCTGTTGACATGAAAGTAAAAAAAAAAGGAACCGCAGCTCCAATGTACTTTTCTGTTCTTGACTCCAAATCTTCAAAGGAAAATTTAAGGAACTGCAGCACTTACACCGACTACTTTTTAATTGTAGTCTTCACAGACTGAAGAGTGTGAACAGTAAAGCTCTTTGTTAAAGCATACCTCTGTGGAGTCTTCTTGCTGTCGAAACCAGTCGTACACAATTTCTCTTAGAGTGTGAAGCTCCTCAAACGTCTGCTCCTCTTCCACTCGCTTCAGCTCACTCTGAATAACAGAAAGCATCAACACAGAGGTTTATGAAGGTCTACACTCACCGGGCACTTTATAAGGCACACGTACCTAACTTCACGTAAACGCAAATTCATAATCAGCCAATCAAATGGCAGCAACTCAATGCATTTAGACGTGCAGACGTGGTCAGGATGATCTGCTGTTCAAACCGAGCATCAGAACGGAGGTAAAAGGTGATTGAAGTGACTTTGAATGTGGCATGGTTGTTGGTGCCGGACAGGCTGGTCTGAGCATTTCAGAAACTGCTGATCTACTGGGATTTTAACCAACAACCATCTCTAGGTTTTACAGAAAATGGTCAGAAAAAGAGAAAATATCCAGTGAGCAGCAGTTATGTGGGCAGAAATGCCTTGTTGATGCCAGAGGTCAGAGGAGAATGACCAGACTGGTTCCAGCTTGTAGAAAGACAACAGGAAGTCAAAACACTACTGGTTCCAACTGAAGTCTGCAGAAGAGCATCTCTGAACGCACAACACCTCCAACCTGGAGGCAGAGGGTCTACAGCAGCAGATCACAGGGGTTGTCACTCCTGTCTGCTAAGAAGAGGAAACTGAGGCTACAATTCACACAGACTCACCAGAACTGGACAATTTCAGATTGGAAAAACGTTATCTGGTCTGATGAGTCTCCATTTCTGCTGCTACATTCTGACTGAAGGGTCAGAATTTGGCGTCAACAACATGTAAGCTTGGATCCATCCTGCTTTTTATCAACGGTTCAGGCTGGTGGTGGTGGTGTCATGGTGAGGGGATTTTTTCTTGGCACACTTAGAAACAATTGAGCATGGTTCCAACACCAAAGCCTACCTCCTCAAGAGGACTTAAAGGAATTCCCCTCAGTCTGGTGAAGTAGAGGCTGGTGTAGGTCCGAGCATCTCGGGCTCGCTGTAGCGAAAAGATCCAGCTGCATCGCCGACGTTGCTCCCTAATTACATTTAGGTTAGCCTCAATAGCAAACATCCACCATTGCCGGCAGCTAAGAGGAAAGCAAACAGTAAATGATTAAACAAAAATTTAAGAGAAAAGAAATGAAATGCAGCAAATGTAACATACTTGGTGTGAATTGGAACTTTGGGTCTCCATTTTCTGTAAAACATTCCTCGCTCTCTGCGGTCAAGCTCTTTTAGGAAAGTCATGATCTGCAGATACTGAACCTAACATAAAAGAAATGAGAACAAACGTTAAGCAAAGCGGTGCAATAAAATTATTTTAAAAAACTTCTTGGCATATATTTGAAACTAAAACAACTTGAAAAGCAGTAAAGTTGAACATATGCAGTATTTGTTATTTTTAAAGGTTATTAACTTGTAGCGGTGTCAAATTATCGCATTAATCGCAGTTAATTTATTACAGACCAGGCCGGCAGAATATACTGCAAATGTATCGTTATCGTGACATCAAGCTGTGCAATATGCATATGGCAAAAGACAGCAAGAATAGCAATAAATGCTTTCCTTCAATGTGCTAAAAGAATCTTATGGCAACTTGAAGTATTTCACGTATTAAATAAATCTATTTCTGCATTTAACCAATCGGATGGACCCCATTCAAGTTGTTGACCAATCAGATGGAGCCCTTTTATCTTAAACTCCTTCGTTGACGGGAGTGCTTTAGAGTTTAATTTTTAAACCGTTGCAATGAAAGGCGAATGACGTTTTTGGTTGTTTTGCTATTTTTTCACATTCCACAAGTTTTATTGTTATCGCAATACTGATCATTAATATCGCATAAATTTTCCTCATTTCGTGCAGCCCTACTACAGACAGTTTAGCACGTGATTTTTTTTAATGGCATTTTAATCTCGTTTTTAATCTATAACTATTGTCGTGTTCTCAAATATTAAAAAAAGCGAAGGTTTACTTGCATGAATGTTTTATTTGAACTCTGAACTTTGCTCTCAGTGCAGGTCTGGTTCATTCACGTGGCACGAAGCGTGTGGCTGTTGTGTCGTCGTCAATGTACGACATTGTGGTTCTTAACAGAATTAACCCAAAACAATGTCACAGCTACTATCTAGTATGTAAGGGATAGAGCCTGATGAGGAGTTTGTTATTATAAATTAATGGGGTAAGCGGAGAGCTGAGCCCATCAGACGGTAAACTGTGGAATAAGGTATGTTAACTATATAATAATATTATTATATCAATAAGAAGTTTGGGATCAATATTTTTTGGATTGCTCAGAAAAGTATTAATACTGTTTTTGTGTGTTAAATTTAAGTGTGTGGACCGGATTTTGTTCTTTTGTTTGTTTTTAATTGGTCCATATTGAAAACAAAACTCCCTTGGTGGCGTGAAAGTAAAGGTGGGAAGTCTGTTGTGTTAGGAAAAACTTCAGAGGCCCTTTTTGGTTGTAATTTGATGTTTTACTGAACCACAATGCCACACATTTAAATGAAAATATCTCAAAAGAAGGCTTTTTACAGCAATTATTAGAGTCGGTTAAAAATGATTTACCTAATTTAATTACACATTAATGGCATGACAGCACTATCGACTCGCCTCTCTTTTGTTGTACAGCAGACGTTCCAGTGTTTTTGTTCTGTTCTCTCCTTGCTGCAGTTACAAACGTCTGTCGTTTGGACTAAAATGTTTCTGTACATTTTCTTCCTGTCCTCCTTTTGCTGCAAATACTAACTTAACTCATTTCTGCTATAACAACGAACGGATTAGAGTTTTATTTGATTAGTATTATGAAGTGAGTTTTCAGAATGACCTGTGAAAGACGTAAAGACATGGGCTCCAGCTGAACAAGGCCTTCAATCCGAGGAGTGCTCCTTGACCTCAGAGGCTCCTTGGATGCGTTTCTCCTGACCAATGCAGAAGCACACACGGGTTCAAAGATGTACTGGTGCTCTCGGTTCAGCATACACTGAGTCATTGCATCCTGCAGTGGGATAAAGACAACAGTTTTTGTCTTAACATACATGAAAACAATATCAGGATAACAAATCTGAAGATCTGAGCCATTGCTTCCACTTCCAACAAATCTGCTTTTCTTGGTATTTCTCAAGTTCTTCATTTTTCTTGATGTTGCTGACTCTCAGAAGCACGGCATGCATCAGGAGCATCCAGTTTACCTGTTAAGTCAATGTTCAGACTCGATCAGAGGTCCTGCGGCATGTTTTGAGCAGCATGGCATGCTTTGGCATGTGACGTGTTCATGATGTAATCAGCGGTCGGAGTCAAAACCAAACGTGGAGGATAATCTGATCGTTCTCCTCATAACCTTTACGATAGTTTTTTTTATTTGTATGGAGAAAGTCCTCTAATTTTGTTTTATTGTCATTTTTCCCTCCTCAGACCAAGTCTTCAAACTGGGCCACTGACAGACAGAAGTAACGCTGAAAGCGCCGTCATTCAGATGCAGCTCCTGCAGTAGACGGTGAAGCTCATCGCATGGATGAATCTCTGTCATGAACTGATGTCTTTTTAAAGCTCTTCAGAATAAATGAAGCTGATCTCCAAATGAGATCTAGAGTCAATGCTTCCATGAAGCGATGAGGCTAAAAGTTTTAGACAGTAGCTCCTCCCACACGCGTCCGGCCCGTCAAATTATTTACATACACATATTTTTGGACAAACGACGAGCAGCGAATTTGACACCCGTTGAAAGAAAGGCGTCTAACCCAAATTTGATAAGTGAATCGCGTTAGGTGTCAACACAAGATTAAGACTGCTTGTCCAATAACAGTCAGGCATGTACAACATGATTAAAATTTTACAACAGAATATGGTCTATGATGATGCATTAAAGGTAATCTGCTCTTTGATTGCCTAGTTATCTTTTCTTCCAGATTATATTTGAATCTTTGTCTCATATAGAGTTAACCGCTGGCAAAAGACTGTAAAAAAGGTTCCATAACAGCTACCTCCTATCATTATGTTCATATTTTATTGTAGGTTTGGTATAATTACCATATAAAATTTATTTTTGTGCTTTTTCATTAAAGAGAGGGATTTGTCTGGCTGATCATGGATGAACATTGAAGCCATATAATATTCCAGCTAGAGGGCCGTCATCCAAAAACGTTTCATTAGGTTATTTTTATTCCAGAGTTTGCCTCAAAATACCTTCACCTAAACCAGAAAATTAATCTCAGAATCCAGTCTGGTTCAAGTCTGCCAAGTTAAAGACAAAAACCGTCGGCCCAATTTTAAATCAAATATTTACAGTCACTGTGTTACTGACCTGAATCTGATTTGCTGGCAGTTTTCCAAGCATTTCACACTCTGTGTCCCAGTAAACACTGAAGTCCTGGATCTCCAGCTGCTTTTGTCTGAGGAGCTTCTGGACCTGCAAATGCAACAGAATTCCAGAAAAACAATAATCAAAGACCCCAAAAAAAACTGCCCACAACTGCAGTGATCCTCAGATGCAAGCATCAAACCACATATTACCCATGCTTATGTAAGGGTTAAGTCTGCATGATCAGAAATCAACACACGCTGTGGAAGTGCATTCATTTCTGATCATGCAAAGGTCATTATGCCGCTTATACTATGGTCACTTATATAAGTGGTTTCTATAAGTTTATACTCCATCCTGACACTTACAGAGTACCATGATGACACGCATGATGACAGTAAACATTCCAGAACTTTTTCCTAGAATGGCTTGAATTTTCCAAGGCCAAAAACACCGTACTGCTTGCTTTTGTAACTAATAAAGAAAGTGGATTGTCCTGGACAATTGTAGATGCGGTTTGTGTCAACACTCACCATCTCCTTGGCGGGGTTCTGAGCAGATACGTTGTTGATGCAAACCCCAAAAGAAAAAGGATTCTCTAGGTTGGAAGAGTCATCCTCAAATCTAAGATGCACATCTTGGATCTTCAACTGATGATGTAAGAACGAAAAAGGGATTTTAATAATCTGGTACTGCCGGACTAAACTCTTAACCACTTTAGTAATTTTGTGAAAGCTGATAAAACGTGCAGTCATGAGTGGGATTTAAATGGTTTAATCTCAAGTATTTCTTCTTTCATTTCCCTTTTGTCTTGACACAAAGATGAACCAAACATGGAATTAAAAGTAGTTCAAGCAGATTGAAATAACTTGCGGAAATCCCTTCTTTGGCTGTACCTCACTCATTTCAAATGTCGCCTTTCTTACCTCAATGTTTTCCACAATCCTGGTGACGAGAGATGCTGTGACAGAGTACCAGTATGACTCTCCTTTCTGTTCACATTCACACTGAAAAAGACATCAAACCATTACATTCAATATGCAGATTTACAACATTAACTAAAAACAAGAGCAGAGAAGACAATTCATCGTGGCTGTGTATTGGCAAGAGTCTGGCGATATGATACGTATCACAATAATACAAATACACAATAGGAAGTTCTGCCGAGGCTCAGGGAAACACTGTGCATACCTTACCTTAAACTTGTCTTCCAGGGCCTTCAG
This sequence comes from Oryzias latipes, assembly GCF_053564925.1. NCBI lineage: Eukaryota > Metazoa > Chordata > Actinopteri > Beloniformes > Adrianichthyidae > Oryzias > Oryzias latipes. The sequence goes on along the minus strand of NC_136243.1, from coordinate 4,646,669 downwards.
GAGGTGTTTCTTGCGTTCATTTTCATCCTCTCGTTCCTTTTCTTCATCGTACTCTTGTGGTGGGGCGGGGCCAATGATCAGGTTGAGCTGGGACATGGAGATGACCCATGGGTCGCTGTGAGGCCGGTAGAACGGGATCTGAAGGGTGATCTTACCAATGAAGCCTGTAACGACAGATGGATGAGTGCTGTTCCTCCCACGTCAGTGAAATTCACTCACAGCATTGAACAAGAAAAGCCAAGAGGACTAAAAAAGGGGAGGTGCATGTTTATGAGAAGCAGAAATTCATAGAGAAATGTTCAGTAATTTAGAGAGCCGTATGCAAGATGAACTGGGCAATGTCACCCATAAGACAGCCAGAATATTACTGAATATCACTGAAGTGAAAGAAGCTACCAAGTGTATTACGGCTGGATGGAACTGTTAAGGAGGCCTCCTTCACTGCTCTAACACTGCAGAGTGAGCTCTTGGTAAAGAATAGGGGTGTGTATTGGCAAGAGATCGATAATGTACCAGAAAACTTCCTTTTTTTCTTTTTAAGAGTATTAAACTTAAAACAATACGTCTTTTATTGTGATAAAATTGTAAAATATGTTTTCTTTAGTGATCACAATATTAAGCACTGCAACTGTATCTCATAGATAAGTTGCTTTTACCAAAGCAAATTCATCGTGCTTTTATTTTGGTAACTTCAAATATAGTTGTTCTTAAAGGAAACAGTCAATATTGTCTGATTTCCACAACAAAATATTTTTTAGTATAAGAAAAAAAAAAAGATAAATACTGTTTATTTTCAATATTGCTTAATGTAGCTTCTCCAGTACTTTTAAACGGTTCAGGAGCCTGAAAGGTACTTTAAAAAAAAAAATCAAAAAAACAAACAAAACCCGATGCTCCGTGCATTAGCCTCTGTGCAGCTGCAGTGCTTCACTCGTTCTTATCTGAGCCTCTAAAAAGCACTGCAATCTGTGTTTCTATGTTACTGGCAGCAACATGGAACAGAGTTTTGATTTGGTATCCATCCCAAGTAAAAACGAAGTAGTTCATGTCTCGTAACAACGAAAAAAGCTGCTTCTAGCTGAGATCTTGTTGTTTTGTATGGAGTAAAGCTGCTTGAAGAGGCTCAGACGCTCAGAAATAATTAAGTAAATATCGTCCTGAATGGATACATGTTTCACCAAATGAAATATCGAGATATGTCGCCGAAACGATTTTTTGCAACACCCCTAGAAAAGAACTTTTACTTTCACGCAAACAACAAACAAAGCAATTCAGTTTTTGTGTGTTAGCAGTTTTATTTTAAATTAAAGATGAACCCTTCTCATAGCAATCAAGAAGAAGAATTTGTTTATCAAAAAATATCTCAAATTGTTTGATAAACTCTTTGGAGAGAGTTTATGAAAATATAATGCAATCAAATGAAAAAATGCTACAACATCCAGGAAGCTGCTGTTACAGACCTGTAAAACCCTAACAGTAAAATGCACAGCAGCCATGGCGCACAGGCAGAGAGGTCAACCACTGGCCAGAGTATCACAGGCTCAATTCCTGCCTCGCCCGTCCGCCCATGTGTCAAAGTGTCCTTAGGCGAGACACTAAAGCCCACATTGCTCATGGTTATAGGTTGGCGCCAGTGTTCAGCAGCAGAGTGTGTGGATGTGTGTGCGCATGAGTGAATGGGTGTGTGACTGTCAAGCGCTTTGGGCCTTCAAGGGAGGTAATAAAGCACTGTAGAAGTAAAAGCCATTTAGCATCTACAGATGCTTTACTAAGCAGCAGGAAAGTTCCAACAGAGACAGTTAGCGACACTCAACGGAAACACCAAAAAATGGGAACACATACATGAAAACAAATGTGAGCACACATGTTCCTAAATTGTGTTTGTCTTTAGGCAACAAAAATCCCAGATCAAACATCTTTGCACGAGTTCAGAGCTACACTTTGGGGAAACCACTCCTTTCCCCTGCCATTGTTCTCCGTTTCTCACCTGCTTTCACTTCATAAGGCAGGTCAAACTCCCGGAGAGCATCCTTCCTCAGTGGGAGGTTTTCCAGCTCAACCGCACCTGAAAACAGACAAAGAACACGTTGTCTAACGGTCTTTGCACAAGTGGACACTGCAAAATAGTTCTTTGCTCAGCTGTATGCCACCTTCCAATTTATGACTAGCTATCTGCGAGTCGTGCTGGTTAAATTACAATGTATTCACTTTATATTTCTTTGCAGTGCCATGAAAACTAAGCAAAAATATGGCAATCAGACTTTGGCTATGCGGCCTATAGATGTCACTTCAAAAGAACTTTACATTTAAGGAATGCATAGGACCTAAACAAGCTCAACAGGCAATCTGAAAAAGTAGTTACACATTCCTGTTGCTTTGAACAACAATGTGTGTTTTTTAATCAGAGTAAAGATAAACTGATAACACCAGATGCTTCATCAGTATTCCATGTTATTAGGCTAAATGATGGTAACTCATAAATGAAAATCATATTTGTCCAAGAATTTCTTGAAATTATCTACGCTTGTAAAGTTAGTAAGAGCCTAATGTTATTTTCTAAAAGGCAATGTCAAAGTTCAACTAAGACCTTTGAGTGAAACTCTATAGGTGGAGACATCGCTTACCTTTGAGAAGGGCAATGGACAGTTGGTCCGTATTCAAGTTGCTGACATATTTTCCAAGGTAGGTGTTCAGCACCCAGGCAACAAGTCCCTCCAGCATCCTTCTGCTTTGGCTGCGGGGGGTTCACGGGGTGTGAAGGTGATAAGCTTAACCCTCTTGGTCGCTGGCATCAGAGGGGAGGCTTTGAATGCCTGAAACAACAAAATGTTTTTTTATCTTTTCAGGTAGTGTGGATTATAGTACAGCTGAAAAAGAAACAGCAACAAACCCATAACTGATGAGAAATTCTGGATTGATAACACCTAAAAATGTGAGTGGGGGTAGTGTCAGCAGCTGTGAGATCAAGATTTGTTCAACACCAAGAATTGTCTTTTGATTTGATACACAGGAGAGACAATCTAACATTATTAGTGATGACCACGTGTTTCCCTATCCTAGCATTAGTTGTGTAACGATTAACCAACTTAATCGATAAATCAATTTATATGTGAGGCAACATGATAAACAAATTGACCTGTAGCATTCTAAAATCATTTCAAAATAAAGTAAATTGATGATATCAATATTAGAAGATATAGTTTGAATTGAGACCCGGTAGGATTAAAATCTTAAACGTCTTCCTGGAGCATACGGCCACAGCAGCTCAGATAAATACGCTGGAACCAAGCCATTCAGAGTTCATTCATTCGGGGTCACGGGACTGCCGGAGCCTTCGCCCTACTCATGGGCGAAGGCAGGGGACACCCTGGACATGTCGCCAGTCCGTCGCAGGTCAGGGCCATTCAGAGCTCTAACAACAATTACGAAAAACTTAAACTGGATCTGAAAATTGAGTTCAGGGGTGATGTGGTCATGGTGTCTTATACTGGTAAACAGCTGCATTCTGGGTGATCTGCAGTCCAGTGACATGCTTTGAGGTTTGTGACCTGACCACAAGTCCCTGCTGCAGAGGGTAGAGAGGTCTGGACCTTCATACAGAACATTAGAGAAATTACAAAAGATTAGTTCATCTTTGGCGACATGGGTTCCCAAACATTTTTAAGGTCGGCTTGAAGAAGTTTCAATCATTTTCCAGATGCAATTTATTATATATATATATATTAAAGACCAAAAGTTTGGACACATCTTCTCATTCAAGGAGTTTTTGTTATTTTCATGACTATGAAAATTGTAGATTCACACTGAAGGCATCAAAACTATGAATTAACACATGTGGAATTATATACATAACAATAAAGTGTGAAACAACTGAAAATATGTCATATTGTAGGTTCTTCATAGTAGCCACATTTTGCTTTGATTACTGCTTTGCACACTCTTTGAATGAGAAGGCGTGTCCAAACTTTTGGTCTGTACTGTACTGTACGTACGTATGTACGTACAGTCAGGACCATAAATATTTAGACAGAGACAATCTTTCTAATTTTGTTTCTGTACATTACCACAGTGAATATTAAATAAAACAACTCAGATGCCATTGAAGTGCAGACCTTCAGCTTTTATTCCATGGGTTGAACCAAAAGATTGCATAAAAATGTGAAAAACTAAAGCATTTTTTAAACACAATCCCTACATTTCATGGGCTCCTAAGTAATTGGACAATTGACTTCCATACTATTGCATGGGCAGGTGTGGGCAATTCCCTTGTTATGTCATTATGAGTGAAGCAGATAAAAGGCCTGGAGTTGATTAGAGGACTCGTGCTTGCATTTGGAAGATTTTGCTGTGAACAGACAACATGCGGTCAAAGGAGCTCTCCATGCAGGTGAAAGGAGCCATTATTAAGCTGAGAAAACAGAAAAAACATGCCAGAAATTGCTACAGTATTAGGAGTGGCTAAATCAACAGTGTGGTCCATCCTGAGAAAGAAAGAAAGAAAGAACTGGTGAACTCAGCAACGCAAAAAGACCTGGACGTCCACGGAAGACAACAGTGGTGGATGATGGCAGAATCATTTCCATGGTGAAGAGGAACCCGTTCACAACAGCCAACCAAGTGAACAACACTCTCCAGGTGGTATGCGTATCAATATCCAAGTCTACCATCAAAAGAAGACTGCATGAAAGTAGATACAGAGGCTACACTGCAAGATGCAAGCCACTCAGAAGCCTCAAGAATAGGGAGGCTAGACTGGACTTTGCTAAAAAGCATCTAAAAAAGTTCTGGAAAAACATTCTTTGGACAGATGAAACCAAAATCAACCTCTACCAGAATGATGCCAAGAGAAAAGTCTGGAGAAGGCGTGGAGAAGCTCCTGATCCAAAGCACACAACATCATCAGTAAAACACGGTGGAGGCAGTGTGATGGTCTGGGCGTGCATGGCTGGGCGTGCATGGCTGCTAAGAAGTGGAATATTCTTGAATGGCCAAGTCAGTCACCTGATCTTAACCCAATTGAGCAGCATTTCACTTGTTGAAGACTAAACTTCAGACAGAAAGGCCCACAAACAAACAGCAACTGAAAGCCGCTGCAGTAAAGGCCTGGCAGAGCATTCAGAAGGAGAAAAACCAGCATCTGGTGATGTCCATGAGTTCAAGACTTCAGGCTGCCATTGCCAACAAAGGCTTTTCAACCAAATATTAGGAATGACCATTTGGTTTGCAGTTATTTCATTTGTCCAATTACTAACGAGCCCATGAAATGAAGGGATTGTGTTTAAAAAATGCTTTAGTTTTTCACATTTTTATGCAATCTTTTTGTTCAACCCATGGAATAAAAGCTGAAAGTCTGCACTTCAATGGCATCTGAGTTGTTTTATTTAAAATTCACTGTGGTAATGTACAGAAACTAAATTAGAAAGAATTTGTCTCTGTCCAAATATTCATGGTCCTGACTGTCTGTCTGCTATAAGTTTTTTGTTTTGTTACTTTAGTGCCTGCAATTTTGTGTTTATACGAGTCACTGAACTTACTGTCGCCTAGTTACTTTTTGATCATTCACAACGTAACATTAACTAGTAGAAGAAAATCCTTAAGAAATTCCATTCATACAAAAGACACTCATTCAGAACATTACATGCTACTGTCACTTTTGACAATTCTAGAGCCTTGAAAATCCTTGGAGGTAAAACCTGAGGTTAAGATTTTCAAAGAACTCAAAGAGACCTCTGACAGGTTTGTTTCTGGCACACAACTGAATTCAGCATCACAGACTATCTATGAATGCATTTATTCACTTCAGCACTCAGTCAAAGTTGTAAAGACAAAAGGGAAGTAAACATTACTGTTAAAATAGAATCTTGTTCACTTAAACAGGATGAATGAAATACTAAAAAACACTGCGTTTGAAATACTAGAATACCTGCATATTTGACAGGTTTCATTAGAGAATTAATTTGTTTAAACACTAAATGATTGGAAGAAATTGGACAATCTGGAGTTTATAAAACCAGTTAGGTGTGCAAATGTCTGCTTATGTTTAATTTTTCCAAGTTGTGTTATGTTTACAAGCAAATGTTTATTAAATGTAAAGGCATTTTACCCATTTTGACCGCACTTTGCATGCATCCACCAATATCCATGGAGTTTACTGGATGATCTTAATAAAAGTGGTAACCTGAGCTAAGCTGGTGTAACTCCTACACCCAAACAAACCACGCGACTTTAAAACTAGTTTAAGAGGACGTTCAGAGATAATACTATTGTGACGGTGAGGAGGCAAAGCTGCAATGTCAGTTTTTTTTTTTTTGGTGTTTTCTTTTTTACTTCAATTTGTTTTTTATTCAATGTCCCTTTGGGGGCTCCGTATTATCAGTAGTTATTTAGGAAAACATGACTAAATTGACTAAAAGGTTCATGATCTTTAAATTTCCTCAGGGATTATAAACTAGACTCTATCTATCTATCTATCTATCTTTCTATCTATCTTAAATTGACTTGTCTCGTTAAGGTTGGCAGAGTCGGTTTTAACTCTTTATTGAGATTTGGCTCTGAGTCTGAAAAGTTCAAAAACAGTCGGACATGTATTTACCCAACAGCGCTCGTGCGTCACCACCACGCGACCCTAACTTGTGTGTTTTCAGAGAGCACTTAATATGTTTAATCTGTCAGAAACACCCGAAGCAGCACCGCAAAGTTTTGACACAAAACAGACAAGAAACAGTCTCGGTCTTGTTGACTGGTTCATTCATTGGGCTCACCGTCTCATGGGCCTTGCTCTCTGGGTCCAAGTCCGGTTAGCAACACTAACGTCGATGGAGGACTCCGACTGAGCAGCAAACCGCTGCAGACAGAAGAACGGGGACAGCGACAGCTCAGCTCCTCCTGTCTGCTGGTCATCAGTTATCACTACAGGCCCAACAAAAGCTCAGTGAAGATAGAAGTCGGACGACACACCATCAGCACACCGATGTGTTGTTCTGACAAGGACGGTTGGATCCCCCAAGCCCGCCTATAGCTAAACTTAGCATACAAGATCAAGATAAGCCGGCCCGGGCGCGCTGTGACACCAACAAGTTGCTGCTGGTTCTGATGAGCAGCCGAGATGTTCGGAAATATTTCATAAGTTGCTGTCTTTCTGTTCCCTTCACATATGACAGCCTTCTCGTCGACACCAAACTCACGGCATAACAGTTTATTGAGTTTAGTTCTCTCTTCCGATCACGTGACAAAAACAAATATTTCTTCCTGTTCAGCATGAGGAGTACAGAGCCCCCTACAGGATGGAAGAAGAACTCCACCCCTCGTTTCGCTGAGTCAAGTGCACGGTCACGTGGACTGTGGAGCTACTTAATAGGCGGGAACAGGGATAGATTCTTGACGGTTCGCTATTGCAAAGCTTAATTACAAAATACACAAATAATATAATTAATAATTATTATTACTGTGTTTTTGTAATTGTGCAAGTAATGAATAGGACTGCTCTGCATGTGGCAAGTAAATGCACAATTACACATTGTTAAATAATCTAAAATACCACTGGTTGTATACAAAAAATCACAGACAAAATTTTTTTTAGAATAAAATAGTCATAAAACAAAAGTTTGTTGCTCTGTTGGTGAAAGTACAATCCGGGTTTATTGTGCAGATTGAATCTAAGGGCAAACAAATCAAGAATGAAAGAAAGAAACTGTCCGGTCCATTTGCCCTGCCCTGACAGGCTTCTGTGAAGTTCCCTGCCTTTTCCTCTGTCTTGTCTCCCTAATGTGTCTGTTTTTCTCTTTCTTTCTGGGTGGATGGTTGGGTGTTCATGGTTTGATCTGCCTCAACAAGTCACACATCCTACACGCACTACTCCCATCACCATCAGCAGTACAAAGAGTCAGCTCATTCATCTTCTCAATGCCAGATGGTCAGTTTTGAATGGTGCTCGTTTTAGACTCAGTCTAGGGGTGTAACAATTGTCAGATGAATCTATTTCTGTTTCTACAATCCAAACAGATCGATCTGTCAGGGGCAGTATTGAATCAACCTATACCACTAAAAAATAATTTCAAAATTAAATAAATCGATAGTAGAATCGTTCTTGAAAAAAACAATTTAGACTGAGGTAGGGTAGGTTTATTTTACTATAACATAAAAACAACCATCACAGCAGTCAACACACACGTGACGCATCAAAAACAGATCAGTCCATCATTCCAGTCCAAAGTGTGGAAACACTCTGAATTTCACTTTGCTTGAATGTCACTTTTGCCACTGCAGTCAAAAGAATTTCCCTATCGTGGGATAAATAAAGTCTAACCTATTGTCATCTTAGCAAAGACATGTGACCATCCAGTTTGCTAGAATGTTCTAAGAATGTTCCCTTTGGATTCTTTGGATGTGGAAAAACAACAGTGGTGAACTTTAGGAAACTAAAATGTGAATGGATTTGACATTCATTCTAGTTTACTTGTTTGTTTGGAGACATATTTCATTTACACTTGATGATCTGGAAGAAACCCAAGAATCTGGAAAACTTCACCTGCATTGTTCAGTATCAGGTATTTCTCTCTGAGTCACACTGATGGAAGTTTGGGATAAAGATGTCCTGGATCTACGTCAGAGAATCAGATCCTGAACTAAAATCGAAACTGAATCGAATCGGCAACCACAAATATCAAATCGAACCATTGCTAAAATGAATTGTCACACCCCTGCCAACTGTGTATTTGTATCTTCTGCCTAGCTATGCTGCTGATATTTGAACACTACAATAAATCCAGGAAATTCCTTTTCGCTTTTTTTATTCCCCACCAGACTTTGTTCATTACAATAGCCTCTGTATCTCCAGACTGCAATATTTATATTGATTACTTGTGATTGCTGTTCAAATGTGATTCCTTATCTTAAAATACTTTTTCAGGATTTTAATCTGGAACATGACTCTCCTACGTCTGGGTTACTTTCTTTGCAAAACCTGTAGAATGAGTGTCGATGAACTGATAGGAACAGGAAGAGGATCAACAAACTGGTGAGGACACCTGTCTCCTAGAGTCTGTAACTGTGGTGGGTGAGAAGAGGTTGCAACGGAAACTGAAATCCATCTTGGACAATCCTCATCACCCTCTGCACTGAGCAGCTCAGTCATAGACGTGAAGACCACGCTGCAAGAAGGAGTGCTTTAGCAGACCTTTATTCCTGTTAGCTATTAGACTCTACGAAGCCTCATAGACACTTGACACCCTATTGTGTATTTTGTTGTATTTTAGTGCGATTTATTATCAGTTCTATTTGTTGTTTTTATTATTATCTGTTGTTTTTTGAGCTATGGTAACAAAGCAATTTCTTCGTTGGATCAATGAAAGTCTTAAAAATCTTATCTTGTCTTTCTTTTAAATAACAAGATGACAGGGACCAAAGAAAGAACCAGAGGCCTGTGTGCCTAAGAAAGAACAAAACAGCAATGCTGGTAAATAAAAGCAGATCAAAAGTTTTACATGTAGCCTACAACAACAGGACAGAAACATACTGGCTGTAGTCGCCATTATCATGTTTGTTTATAATTCCCTTTTTGGTCACGTGATTAGTTAAGACGTCATTTAGGCGCACCTGTCACCTGTGTTAGTTTGGTTTGTTGGTTTGATATAGAGAGGGTGCACAGGGCCCAGTATTTTTTGTTGACCGCTTCTATACATGATTATGAACTCTGCTTTGATGGATCGTATCATAAGTTTCATCTGTGGCAACGATGAAGTGGAATAAATCACGACACACAAACAAAGTGGATTTCTTGGTCATAGTTTTTTGTGGAGCGCGTCGCAAACAGGACCTGTCGCAGCCTCTCTAGCGGCTTGTAAGCCCGCAGCCGCTACACTGGCTCTATGAAATTCCAGGAGTAAATACAGAAAAGCAAAAGGTAAATGAAAGTGTTTGTGTCTATTAACCCTAACAGAAAAGTAGAAAAAATAATCTTGTGATAAACCACAAACTAATAGTAAATATTTTAGCATATATTTTTTAATCTGTTATCTGTTAATGGTCTTGTTGCTTTGAAATACATGTATTACATCTGAACAGTATGTCTGTTGTGAAATATAAGTTACTGAATTAGTGAAATTGTACCTGACAGTCATTAGCAATGCCTTTCACTACATAGTCATAACAAAAAGTGTTGTTTTACTGTTGTACAAAAAAAATCTGTGCCACAATTGGTTTCCTATTATCTGTTATATGACAGAGTTTGTAACAGCCTGAAAACTGTGAACAGCCATCCCTGCAGCTGCTCCTGTCTCCTGTGTGAGAATGAAAGGGGAGGGGTAGTGGGCTCAGGCTGCCAGGTGGAACGCATACGCGAGCAGCCTCTATTGCGCAACACCAAGATCATGGCGTGCCTTTAGATGACTCAGCTCATGCTAATAATGTCATTCTTTATGAACTATTGTAGACATTTTGATCTTAGTCTGCCTGCCGTTTAGTTGGTGTCAGTATTTGACATAAAGACAGCAGGTAATGCAGTAAAACAGCTGAACTTTATGACATGAAAATAAACAATCCATCATTTAGAAAAATATTCAGCAAAATGTTTTTTACCTATTTCTTCAGACAAAAAACGTAGAATATATTGGTGCAGATGTGTTACTGTTTCAGATCAATTTACATGTAATATTATTTATTGGTTCAGTTGGTCAAAATGTTTCTAGTTTAAATAAGGAATGAAAGATTTTTTCATTTCAGGCACTTTAAGCTTCTTTTCTGTTTTAGACTAGAACAGAGTTTCTGTGTGGCAAAATAAAGTTAATATTTGTTGAAAGTGGATTTATATTTCTTCTTTTTCATTTGTTAATGTTAAAAGATACATTTACAGGTATACTTAAACAAATTTTATAGATACTAACCTAATATATTGTCACTGTGCGAGTGTGTGTGCGCGGGGGGGGGGGCGAAACACTTTCTTTTTCCTGGCAAAAAATAATTGAGAAGCACTGATTTAATGTAAGAGTACGGTGGCCCAGAAGGGTCTTTACACACAACACATTAACTTTACACACAACACATTAACGTAACACACAACACATTAACTTTACACACAACACATTAACTCACAACACTACACATTAACCCACAACACAACACAATAACTCACAACACAACACAATAACTCTCAACACAACACATTAACTCATGGCCCAGAAGGGTCACAACACAACACATTAACTTACCTCACAACACTTTAACTCACAACGGAAGTAAAGCAGCAATTGAAGTGCTTTTGTTCTGAAATTTGAGCGGCTAACTGCCTAACAGAAAGTAACGTAACAGTGAGCTGTGGAGGGAACATGATTCTTCTACAAGAGAAGCTAGCAGCAGTGTTGCCAGAAACTTTCTCTTTATTACGTTTCTCCTTCCTCTAAACACACACAATATGAACGCACACTCCTCCCTCCGCTGTCACACCCCTCTCTGTCCCTCACGCGCGCTCCTCTCCTCTCCTTTCTTCCGCTCCCTCCTCTCACACAGGCGCGTGCGGTCCCCAACACACACACAAACAAACACACACACACCCACTCCGCAACACTAGACACCAAGAATGTGGAGAGATGGGGTTTAGTATTTTGGAGAGTTCTACTTGGTAATCATGTTTCCATGTTTGAGATCATGAGATCATCCCAGAGAAAGTCTCTGCTTCAACTCCCGCAGGGAAAGCTGCATCTAAATCTGACGCCCGTGTTTCCATCTCTCTGACAGAGTTTGAAGCCAAAGCCCCTCCCCCGCCTCTCTACCTGCTTTTCCTCTCTACCTGTCCACCTGTTCACATCCTCTGCAGCTGAGAGTTGTTTCCCCCCGCGCTCCTCCAGTGCATCCTACACAGAGAGCGCAAAATACGGTCATCATAGGTTGACACGATAGTCTGCGCGCTCCGGCCTAGCACACGGAAGAAAGCCGCATATAGCAGGGATAGAGCGGGTTAAGAAAATGAATGAAAGAAGGCCGGTCCGCTGAAGAAATATTCAATACTGTCCTCCTTTTATTAGATCAGGAGAAAGAAGAATACACAGCTTTCGTTGAGTTTTTCCCCGTACTGGACTGATTTAGCACCCGATCCGATGATTTTTCAAAATAAAAGATAGTTCAGACTAATAATAAAAGGATTGATAAACACAGACAACGATCTATGTAGCGATCAGACCATAACTTTAGCTGGTACCTCCTCCTACACGCAGCCGCAGTGTCAGGCTTTAAAGAACACAATTTCTAAGAGGCGGGGTGTTGCATCCCCCCAACAACAGGTTAGATGACAGAGCCCGTTAAGCGTCTCTGCCTGGTGCGTTCACTGAGCTTCAGTACATAGAAGTTCAACAGCCATACGGCCTAACGTAGTCCGCTATTATATATTCATGAGGGAAAAAACCCGCCGAACTGACCCTAAAACAGCCCAAATTATGCCAACCCGGCCAAAGCCATTTTTACCCGCAAATTTAGAACCAAAACCGCCCAATCTGGTAACACTGCTGCTATCTTCTCTTGTAGAAAAATCATGCTCCCTCCACAGCTCACTGTGACGTTACTTTCTGTTAGGTGGTTAGCCGCTCAGCCCAGTGGAAATTTCAGAATAAAAGCACTTCCATTGCTGCTTTACTTCCGTTGTGAGTTAAAGTGTTGTAAGGTAAGTTAATGTGTTGTGTTGTGACCCATCTGGGCCATGAGTTAATGTGTTGTGTTGTGAGTTATTGTGTTGTGTTGTGAGTTATTGTGTTGTGTTGTGAGTTATTGTGTTGTGTTGTGAGTTATTGTGTTGTGTTGTGAGTTAATGTGTTGTGTTGTGAGTTAATATGTTGTGTTGTGAGTTAATGTGTTGTGTGTGTCATGATTTGAACTTGTTGTCTTGTTTTTGGTCCTTGTTCTGTCTTGTTTCTGTTTCCTGTTTTATTTTGAAAGTATCCTGTCTTGTCTGTTTTCTTGGGTTTTACTTCCTTTGGTCCCCATCTGCCCTGATCGTGTTCACCTGTGTCTTGTCTGCCCTGTCTGTATATAAGTCTTGTCTCTGCCTTCCTCCTGTGTTGGTCCATTAGTATTCCTGTTCTGGTGTTCATGCCATGCCATGCCCTGTTCCTCGTTCCTTGTCCCTCGCCACGCCACATCTCTGCATCTGGGTCCATCCGGCTCTCGAGCCACCCCCCCACCGTGACAGAATGGACCAACCAAATTTTCTGGACCCAGCAGAGCAGGACTACACTGGGAGCCGTCTCGCCATGAGGGGGGGTCGACGTCGCCGTCGTCCCCGCCGTCCCCCACAGTCACGTTCAGTGGTGGTCCGGGATGCACCACAGCCACGTTCAGTGGTGGTCCCGGATGCACCACAACCTCCCCCAGTGGTGGTCCCGGACGCACCACAGCCATGTCCAGTGGTGGTCCCGGACGCACCCCAACCCGTCCCAGCTCCCAGGGGGGTGCCGCCTGCGCCCCGACCCGTCCCGGCTCCCAGGGGGGTGCCGCCTGCGCCCCGATGGGTCCCCGGTTCCACTGCCACGCCTGACCCGCCTGAGCTCGGCTCCACGCCTGACCCGCCTGAGCTCGGCTCCACGCCTGACCCGCCTGAGCTCAGCTCCACGCCTGACCCGCCTGACCTCGGCTCCACGCCTGATCCGCCAGAGCCTGACTGCTGGCCCGACCCGCCAGAGCCTGACTGCTGGCCCGACCCGCCAGAGCCTGACTGCTGGCCCGACCCGCCAGAGCCTGACTGCTGGCCCGACCCGCCAGAGCCTGACTGCTGGCCCGACCCGCCAGAGCCTGACTGCTGGCCCGACCCGCCAGAGCCTGACTGCTGGCCCGACCCGCCAGAGCCTGACTGCTGGCCCGACCCGCCAGAGCCTGACTCCGACTGCTGGCCCGACCCGCCAGAGCCTGACTCCGACTGCTGGCCCGACCCGCCAGAGCCTGACTCCGACTGCTGGCCCGACCCGCCAGAGCCTGACTCCATGCCTGACTCCATGCCTGACTCCATGCCTGACTCCATGCCTGACTCCATGCCTGACTCCATGCCTGACTCCATGCCTGACTCCATGCCTGACTCCACGCCTGACTCCACGCCTGACTCCACGCCTGACTCCACGCCTGACTCCACGCCTGACTCCACGCCTGACGACTCCACGCATCTCATGCCGGACCTGCCACGCCGGACCGCTCGGCCCCCCGGTCGTCCTCCGGACCTGCCACGCCGGACCGCTCGGCCCCCCGGCCGTCCTCCGGACCTGCCACGCCGGACCGCTCGGCCCCCCGGCCGTCCTCCGGACCTGCCACGCCGGACCGCTCGGCCCCCCGGCCGTCCTCCGGACCTGCCACGCCGGACCGCTCGGCCCCCCGGCCGTCCTCCGGACCTGCCACGCCGGACCGCTCGGCCCCCCGGCCGTCCTCCGGACCTGCCTCGCCGGACCGCTCGGCCCCCCGGCCGTCCTCCGGACCTGCCTCGCCGGACGGCGTGGACCCCGGCCGTCCTCTGGACTCTTGTGCCCGTCGAGGTTTTTCCTCCGGGGCCCCCCCCTCATGTGACTTTTGGAACCTCGGAGCGGTTCCTTGAGGGGGGGGTACTGTCATGATTTGAACTTGTTGTCTTGTTTTTGGTCCTTGTTCTGTCTTGTTTCTGTTTCCTGTTTTATTTTGAAAGTATCCTGTCTTGTCTGTTTTCTTGGGTTTTACTTCCTTTGGTCCCCATCTGCCCTGATCGTGTTCACCTGTGTCTTGTCTGCCCTGTCTGTATATAAGTCTTGTCTCTGCCTTCCTCCTGTGTTGGTCCATTAGTATTCCTGTTCTGGTGTTCATGCCATGTCATGCCCTGTTCCTCGTTCCTTGTCCCTCGCCACGCCACATCTCTGCATCTGGGTCCATCCGGCTCTCGAGCCACCCCCCCACCGTGACAGTGTGTTAAGTTAATGTGTTGTGTGTTAAGTTAATGTATTGTGTGTAAAGTTAATGTGTTGTGTGTAAAGTTAATGTGTTGTGTTGTGACCCTTCTGGGCCACCGTATTCTAGGTATTATAGTCCCCCAGCAGAGTTTTCTACTGAACCTGTAAAAGTCTGACTCCTTTTGTGCCTTTGCCTAGTGCTGAGTCTGCTGCTGTGCTCCAGACTCACTTCTTGATTTGCTTTGTCAGACCCCTTTTATTGTGTTGTTATTGTGTGTGTTTTCTTATAATAGGGTTTCAGACAGATATTACACAGCGTTATCCATCATAACATGTTTTCAGCCTCAGGTCATACACGGGACATGTGTTGACCATAGGAAGGCTCACTGGTTTTACCCTTTTGGTTTCACAAAGGTATAGCACTGTATACATGGGCACAGAATGGGAGGATTTTTCTGACAGGAAAGATTAAGCATGAATCAACCTGAAAAGTAACAAAGTCAGATCTCAGTTGTCTCTCTATTTCAGTATAGCATCATAAAGGGCTTAAAAAGTCCCTCTATGATGCTATCCCTTCTGTCTGTTAGATCTTTGAGGCTACAAGAAGAAGCTTGTCTTTCAGTTTCAGTAAACAAGGATGTGGAGACAAAGTGAAAGGTGGGGCCAAGTTGTTCAATGTTCATTTGTCCATTTACAATTCAATAAATATTTTCATTCTGTTATTTCCAACTTTAAATCAACCTAATTTACCAGAGCTGTGATGTTTTAGCAAATGTAAGAACAGCTTTTTCTGCTTTTTTTACTGGTCAGTCTTTGTGCCAAAATAAAACTGCAATCTCCCAGCTCTTTTATCAATGTGGGGGCTACATGTTTGCATCTCTTATCACTAGCTTCCACTGCATTTTGATGGCTCAATTATACAGAATGATCCAACTTTACCAATGAAGGCAAACACATCAGCAAGTCTCGTCCTAACATGCAACGTACCAGTACAGGAGAAGTTCCAGCAGTTTGTCTGTGCGTTTATTTATTTTTTAGTTTGTGCGTATGTTTTTGGTTTGTAGTCTTTCAGTTGTTGCTTATTAGATTTTTGTGCTTGAGCTCTTTTGTAACTCTGGTGTTTAGAATAGAATAGAATGCCTTTATTGTCACTGTACACATGTACAATTCGCATCACACACATATGCAGTGAAATTAAAGCCGCTCACTATTCAGTGCAAACATGCAAAAGAGAAGTAATCCCGCAAAATAATATAACAATTAAAATAAAATAATTTCACAAAATGAAGAGCACAATTTACGAAGTACAATCTACAAAAGAACAAAATCTACAATAGAAATTTCTGCAGAGAGGTAGTTATAACCAACACAAAAAAACCTGCTGTGTCCATGATGGCAGAGATATATTGCACTTAATGTATTGCACATGATGAGATGATATTGCACATATTGAGATGGTGTTTAATAAAATGACAGCACCAACAAAATGACAGCACCAACAAAATGACAGCACCAACAAAATGACAGCACCGTGTTGCTTAAACTGATATGAAATGAGAGTATCTGAGATGGACAGGATCTATAAAATACTCACTCTGTGCTCCCATGCCTGTCTTTACTGTGGCTTTGAGCATGACCTACTTTTTATGCATGACTGGGCGGAGCAAAAATATTCTGTGCATTTGTCTTTTTAGTCATCATTTGTGCATAAAGGAATCTATGACTTTGTGAAACTGCAGGAAGATTTAAAAAACAAGTAGTCTGTTGTCTTGATACCTGATTTGAAAAATTAAAACATCATCACTTGCAAAATAGAAGTGTAGGAAGTATGGTCAGTTAAAGAATATTTTATCAGTATACTTGTATTGTAATATAACATTTATTAAAATGAAATGAATCAATAAACGTCAGGGCTGTTTTTCTAATAAAAAAAAGAGTGTGAGACAAAACAGGAATTTACCAGATAGAATGAACACTTCTCTGTCCGGCAAATGATATTTAGCTATCAAGAAAAGGCAACAATTCTTTATCACTCCAGCAAAAGAAACAGAGATAAAGGGGAAAAAAAGTACGAGACTGTGGGAGGAGAGAGAATTGAGGAAACAGTTGTAGCTGTCAAAGACCACGTGTGTTGAAACGTCACGTTTATGTCACAGATGCTGGTGGCATCCCCATTTCAACTGCAGGTCTGTCTGGGTGAAGGAGCTCCTGCTTCCAGTTTGTGATGATTGTCTGCAATTTGCTCAACTGATCCAGCTAATGATGGCGCCGCAGCTGCTTCTCCTCATTGGCTGACAGAAGAAGGATGGTGGGGCCAGGATGCAGCTCTTGTCTAGCTTCACAAATACAGCTGCCCGTGCTTCTTTTTAGCTTGTTTATTGCGTCTGTGTTAATCCTGGCTCTTTCCAAACTCCCCCTCCTCCTGTGTCTTTTGCTCCTCCCCTATCCTTCCTCAGAGCCAACAGGCTGATATTTTCTGACTGATGCCCTGCAGCACAACGTTCTTCTGCTCTTTCACTTTATGCTTTTCTTTTTTGCCTTGCGATGCAAACAATACTGTGGGATGGAAGTGTTTTGCTCTACAAATATTGACTTTTCTTTTTCTTTCCCTCTGAGATTTTTTGCTCTGACATCTTGTTTCCTCAATCTTCCGTCTCAGCCTTTTGATACTGTCTAATCAACCCCCCACCGCTACCTCCACCCCTATCCCAAATCTCCCAGTTAATGCTGTTTGACAATGCTACCATGCATTAATTGGCTTCAGCCTCTCCTTGCATTGATTTCCTCCTCCTTACTCACAAGAGGCCACAACTGCCCTTTTAGATGCTTGTGTCCTGATCACCATACTGTAGACTGCACAAGCCAAGGCCTTACTAGAGTCCCAGACTCTATCCCTTTGAATGTTCGTCGTCTTCTCCTCTCCAACAACTGGATTCCTTGGATCCCCGCTGACTTCCTTGTTCTTTACACTGATTTGGTCTATCTGGATCTGAGGAACAACTCTCTTTCGCAGCTTGAGCCTGGTACCCTAAGCACCGCATCTAGATTAGTCTTCTTGGACCTAGGGTGCAATAATTTGACAGAAATCACTTCGGGAACATTTGAGGAATCAAGAAGTCTTATCAAGCTGCGACTTGGAAACAACCCCTACCTGAACATGGTGGGAAGAAATGCTTTTATGGGGTTAACGTCACTGAGGGAGTTGGAGCTGCAACAGAATGCTTTCACAGTCCTAGATGTTGGAGTTCTGGAACTCCTGCCTTCCCTGCGAGTGCTACGCCTGGAGGGCAATCCTTGGCTTTGCAACTGCCAGTTTGCCAAACTGTTTGTGTGGATGAAGGAAAACCAACACAAGCTCCCATCAGGTAAGATGTAAGCTGCTTAACAAGGGGGTTGCACACGAAGATTTACTCGCAGATTGGCTCTCCATTCATAAGAATATTTCGGGTTAAGATTCATATTTGGAGCATGTTTATGCAACAGTTGACATTGTTTAGCTGCAGTTACATTGCTGTTCAAGTTTTTGTGCCCTTTCTCAGTTGAACTTTTTTACAGTTATAATTCTGATTAAGTAGTTGAAACTTTTGTAGATGAAAAAAAAGCTTGTTGCAGGAAAATAAAAGAAACAGAAAATTAAAAACATAAAAACTTGATAATTGTTGTGCAACAGTTTAATTCAATTTATTTCAAAATATAGTGAAACAATTTTAGGAATTTTTCCTTTTCAGTTTGAAAATTATTCAAGTGCTTTCAAGTTGTTCTGTAACAACTTGATCAACTTTCCTTGACAGCCTTGACAGGAGTGTCATAACCGGATGGTGGTGAATTCAAGACAGATGTCTCTATTTGCTATAAAAGCTCTTTTTGTTACCAGTAAAATAATAACTGTGTTACCAAAGAAACTCTGACTGTCAAACTTTTATATGAGCAATTATGGTGTCCTTCTAAAAAACCTGAGTGTTCTGCTCTGCTTTGGACCGTCCTTGAACTAAACGCTTTTGAAAATAGCCAAACTGTGACACTTAAATCCTGGTATCATAAAGAAACATTGAAATCTACCACAAATGTATATTCTATAGGTAGGTAGGCAACGGTGTTAGTTGCGTATTGGGGGAAAACTTTGGATGTTATTCTACAAAATAAAAAAAGTGTTTTAACCCACACAACATTTTTCTTTTATTCAGGCAGATACAAAGGTATTTCTTTCATAGAACAATGGAGACTTGATAAGAAAAGAGATCTATGGGCTGAATATGTTTTTTTTCCCCAGGTATCGAGGGGATAGAGTGCTCCTTGCCCATGGATGGACGTCGCATTCCTCTTAATTTACTCTCAGAGGACAGCTTCAAAGACTGCAGTGGTGTCCTAACCCTTACGGACTACCTTATTGTAATTTTTTCTGGTATTTCTGCCTCAGTCGCTGCAATAGTGGCCAGTTTTGTCTTGGCTTCTACAGTGCATTGCTTCCAACGGCTCCGCAAAGGCACCAAAACTGATGAGGAAGACGGAAATGACTAGTATGCTAGAAAATGATTTAACACAAGCCTTAAACTGACAGATTGTGCATATTCTACAAAAATGTTGTTGCGTACGAGAAGCTTGCACTGGGAAAGTGATAATCAAAAATGAACTTGGGAACTTTAAGGAATTTTTTTAACACAAAGTGTAACAGCCAAGTTATACTGTTCTTGGCACTAAAGCATAAATGGTATGAGTGTGTCAAAATCTTGCTGGTGTGTCTAGCAGAAACCACTAAATGTCAAGTATTTCAACACAAAAACACAAGAAGCTATTGTACTGTCCATTTCAGCTGCACTGATAAAGGACAACATAAAAACCTCATACAGTGATAATAGAAAAACTTAATCTTGATCTTCAAATAGACTACCAGTGTACTACCAAGATTATTTTTAATCTTAGCAGATCAGTCACACTTCCCAAAGAGTGCTAAATTTTTGTTGCAGCACCCTTCAAACAGGACAACATGAGTCATAGAGCAAACCGACAAAAACTTTAGACGAGGGGTTGGCATCCTGCGGTTTTGTAAAATAACTATTATGTTCTAAGATAGTCGTGGTGCCTTTAACACAGTCGGGATGTGCGAGAGAGCAGCGTAAACACATGGAGGGTATTTTTGTATTTTGGGGAGCAGGTCTGAACCAGGAGCGGGTCAGAACCAGGCGAGCTGCTCGTCCCTGAGCAGCTCCCCTGTGCTGACGACTACGGTTGGCAAGCAGTAAACAGGAAAGGTTTATAAAAATAATTAAAGATAAAAAAAATAAAATAACGGGCTGAGAATTAGGTTTAAATAAAATCTAAATGTAGACATTTTCTAAGTAAAGTTGCGTGCGTCACCACCACGACTCCCGCCGGCGTGTAATCCCAACAATGTTCTGACCCAGGCAGGACAACGATGCAGAATTTGGAGGAAATGGAAGTTCCTGGAGAAAACAAAAACGTTTAATGTCACCTGGGCAGATTTTTTTGCTTTCAAAAACTTTACCAGTATGATTACTGAGGAATTTTTAATGAGGAATTAACAAACAACAAAGTCTCATATCCGGTGAGAAATCCTAAAATAAACACTCAGCTTTTGCCCAAAAACATCCTGATTCAGATTAGAACAAAAGCTGTTTGTTGAAACAAAAATGTATTGAAGAAGCAGACTACTAGTTAATTAAGAAATATTTGCTAGTTTTGTGGCGTCTTGGGACCAAAAAATGAACATCTCTTCACAAACTTTAGAAACAAATGAAATATGCCATTCACTGGAAACACCGGGTTTTCCAAAGGATGTGTTTAACTTTCTTTGGGAAACTGATCCAAGTGGCTCTTTGGGAGGAAAGGTTGCCGCCCCCTGGTTTAGACAGGATTGTCAGGTTTGTGGGATACTGGCCTAAGTATTGCAGGAAAAACATCTTTTCGCTTTTCAGATCTTCCCATGCGTGTTCAAGGAGTCGGGAGAGATAAAAGCAGACCAGGATTTGACCGGATAAAGATCCACAAAGTTTTATTTCTCTAACAAAAGTTCTAAGACAAATTAAAACAGATATCTTGGTTCTCAATCTACAAAATCTGCAAATGCACAAAAGTTGCATGCGACTTAGAATGCAGGCAGATGAGGACAAAGAACTTCTGGAAAGTAAAGTTTTTATCATGGCGACCGAATCTCCTCCCCTGGACGCATGGATTCGTCAACAGCTGGACCGCCTGCTTCCGCCGGCCCATATGTGGAGGTCCCGTTTGTGGGTCTGCAAAATGGTTACCCATCGTCCATAGTAAATCAGCTCTGGGTGCAGAAATTCCATCGCAGGCACTAGGGAAAAGGTCAGCTTCTCCTTAGCATGAGAATGGTTTTATAGCTCTGTTCCCATGGATGGTTCTCTAGACCAGTGTTTTTCAACCTTTTCTGAGCCACGGCACACTTTGACCTTAAAAAAAATCCCGCGGCACACCAGGATCCAAAAATTAAAAAAAAACAAAAAACAGAGAAACTCATAGTCTGTATTGATCTACAGCCCCTCCACAATCTCACATGCATTTTTTAGATAATTGTTGCAGAAAAAGCTTGAAACTGCAGCTGTTTTTTTCTAAAAGATGCAATAAAAGTTAAGTTAGAAGATGTAAAAACAGTTTGATGTGTGTTCGTTGATTTCAAGACATTTAACAACAGATCTCCTTGAGCGCTGTCACTCTCACAACCCAATGCATCATGGGAGATGTAGTGCATTAAACGGCCGGCGGAGATCGCGTCTCTGAGCTTTATTGTTTTGTTCACTTGTTCCACTGTCTGACATCGGATTCTGTGGAAAGCTGCACCGATAAAGACTAGCTTTAGCTGGTATTTTTGTTAGAACTGAGCGACTTTACGAGCTAAATCGGGACAAGGAAGTGAATACTTTAACCACTTCTGATTGGTCAGACTGATGACATATGATTAAGCTCCCCAAGAATGATTGGTGGAGACAGTTAAAGGGGCGGGACTTTTCCAAAATACAGCCGGAGTTGCAGCTGAATCGCGGTACGTCATTCTTATCAAAATGTCTTTAATAAAATAAAGTAAACGCAAAGAAAAAGTATTTTACGATCTTTTATATTCCTAACTCCTCAGTGTTTTATCATGGCCTGTTTGGATGAACACAGAGCTGAAATCCTGGAGATGGGAAATGTTAAATTTTTCAGTTAATGAGGGCAATTTCCCACGGCACACTTGACCATCTCCCACGGCACACTAGTGTGCCGCGGCACACTGGTTGAAAAACACTGCTCTAGACAGGTCAAGGCATTAAACGTTTGTCAGAGGTCACAATGAGTGCAGCACACATCAAACGCATGTAAACCTGAGCCTCAACCTTTCAATGTAATAAAAGATTAAACAACAAAACAGGTATTTCTTCAGTATAAGTTTGGTTTAACAGAAATAAACGCACTTTGCGGAAGCAACCGTCCAACGCAAAGCAGAGGATGGTTGGTACTTCAGTGAATTAAAAGGGACGCTGTCCATCACTACCAAATATGAGTCCCTGATTGATCAGAGTACGACCTAGTTTAACTTTTGTTTTGTGCATAAAGCATGAAAACGCATGTAAAAACTTAAGCAGGGAAGAGTGAACACGAGAGTTTTGAATGGAGAGGTCCCAAAATCCGTGTCTACACACATTTACATAGCCTTCTCATTGGAAGTAGTCAAGACTTTTTATTGGAAGTAGTCGCTTTGATGGGTGTTGAATCTGCTGAATAGGCAGTCAAGCATAGATCTAAACCAGGGGTCGGCAACCTTTTTTATTCAAAGAGCCATTTGCGACCGCCCCTAATAAAAAAGAAAGCACCCGGAGCCACAACCTGTTTTGACATCATTATATATATTATGCATGTATATATTTTTCAAAGGTGCTCATTACGTCGATCGCGATCGACCGGTTGATCTTCAATGACATGAGTGCAGATCGCGGGCCAGAAAAGATTTTAAAATAAAAGTACTTCTTTAAAATCCACCAGCCAATCAAAATCATCACTGAGAAGTGCGGGACTTGATTGACATGTAGATTGGCCAATCGGACATCGTCTGAAGCATGCGTCGCTGCAAATGCACATTATGTTCTTGAAAGGATGAAACCGCGGCCGCGTTGGGAGGAGCTACTGGTTCTGGTTTGATCGCTGCATGGAGCGATGTGTTTATCAATGCATGGTAGACACTGAGAATGTGGAGAGATCAGGTTTCTTATTTCGAAGAGTTCTACTTGGTAATCATGTTTCCATGTTTGAGTTCATAAAATCATCCCAGGGAAGGTCTCTGCTTCAACTCCTGCAGGGAAAGCTGCGTCTGAATCTGACGCCCGTGTTTGCATCTCTGACAGAGTTTGAAGCCAAAGCCCCTCCCCCGCCTCTCCACCTGCTTTTCCTCTCTATCTGTTCACCTGTTCACATCCTCTGCAGCTGAGATTTGTTTCCCCCGCGCTCCTCAGTGTGTCCTACACAGAGAGCGCAAAATACGATAGTCGGGGGGCTCCAGCGCCGCACAAGGATGGAAGAGTAGGACGCAGGTTATAGCGGGGATAGAGCGGGTTAAGCAAATGAATGGAAGAAGGCGCTTCAATATTGTAACCATTTTATTATTAGTCTGAACTATATTTTATTTAGAAAAATCTTTTATTTTATCAGTCCAGTACGAAAAAAAACATCAACAAAAGCTGTGTTGGGCGGTTTTTGGCTGGGTCTGGCGGTTTTCAGATGACTTTTGGGCTGGAAAACTGTGACTATCTGGCAACACTGGCGCGAACTCTCTGTCATCAGTGAGTTGGTCTCTGCCCCGCAGCACGTCAAGTTCCCGGTAGAAGATCGGAGTGTTTATTGAAGCCGCCCAGCATGTGTCCTCCTGCTATCAGCTCTGCAGGTCTCGCCCGATAAAAACGAGCTCATTACGAAGTTGTTTTTTACGTGGCCCGCGCTTCATGCGGAGCCAGCAGCACCTTTGAAATGCCATGAAAAATGAACAAACTAAAATAAAATTTATTTATTATAAAATACTCATTATTTTCCAAAGTCACAGGGAGCCGCAAGAGATGGATGAAAGAGCCACATGTGGCTCCGGAGCCATGGGTTGCCGACCCCTGATCTAAACAATTAGAAATAAGTTATGCTACAAGATTTTGGATCATCAATGTCTGTGCAGTCTGTAAGCCCTGTTTGAAGGGCGTTACAGTCAATAAAAAACTACTACTATGTTTCTAACACAACAACTTGGGTAACATAAACTGAAAGTTCAGGTTATTGTACTTCTGAGGGTCAAGATGGAAAATATGTGTGTATGGAAAGTGGTGCAAATGTTTTTTATAAAATTAAGGTTTCCTGCAGAATTTGTGGGAATACTGACTAAAATCCCAAGTTGGTGTTGAAGTTTTGCTGAATAAAAAGACTTGTAGAAAAGAAATCTCCAAACAGTTTTATTTTTACATACTTAATAGACTTTACTTTAATGAAATGTTGGCGGATATGCGAAATAGCAATTTTATGCTAATTGTTTGAAAAGAAAAGAAGAGATGTGTTATCATTATAAAAAAGCTGGGACACACATGATGAAATTATGAAATTTAGAAATATGGTTGATAAGAGGTCAGAGCTGAAAAAAAAGAACCCCGTGGAGCACCTGTACTGAGACTGAGAACTGGATTTGTCAAGATCCACAGGGTATTAGCAATGATGTATTAAATCTCTTCAAATCATTTATTTTACTTGGGAATTTTAAGATTTTTTTAATGGTCTGTTTTTTTTGGTAACACTAATAAAGTGGTAACACTATATAATAAGGGTCCCTTTATTGATGTCAGTAATGCATAATTACGCATTATGTGCCTGGTAGAGGGCCACTTGATTAATATCATGTGTGCAGCAGCGGCTCACCTACAAAAGGCTGATCCTCTCCCTCTGACAGTGTGAGAATTAGCCTCAGACCTGCTGCTTCCAGATTGGAACCAGTGAGCACTGAATGTGTGGCAGGTATGCAGCATCAGGTGCTGTTTGGGCTGCAACATTTGGCCCTACCGTAAGCCACATAGGTGTTTGTTCTCCCTCCAGTTTGCCACTTCACTATCCCTAATGTGTTAAGTAAGGGTTAATGGCCAACGAAGTGTGCAGTTACTACTTTTTAACGCACTTTTTAACTTTTTAATGCTTCCGCGAAGTGCGTTAAAAAGTAGTAACCGCACACTTCGAAGGCCATTAACCCGCTTATACCATGGTCATTTACAAAAAAAAATATTTTTCAATCAGTTTTAGTACTTTATTCTTGTTTTTTTTCCGATTTGGATAACTTTTCTCATGAACAGCGTACTATATGTTGCGATATATATATGCTGATCGTCCCGATGGGTTGAATAAAGCATCAATTCAGAGAGAAAGTTAATCGCTTACCGCTTGTTTTTGCCCAGATGATGAAGCAAAAGGTTGTTTTACAGAAGCCGGCGCAGTGATACAAATCATTTAAGATAGTCGATTAGTTTTCTCTCTCTCTCTGTCTCTCTCTCTGTCTCTCTCTCTGTCTCTCTCTCTCTCTCTCTCTCTCTCTCTCCATATATATATATATATATATATATATATATATATATATATATATATGCACTTAAAGTTAATGTGTTGTGTGTAAAGTTAATGTGTTGTGTGTAAAGTTAATGTGTTGTGTTGTGACCCTTCTGGGCTGTTAGGGGACCCTTCTGCAGTTAGGTAGGCCAGCCCTTTCTAGCCATTGTTAGGACTTCTTGATATCAGCCACTTCAGTTATGGTCCGGTGGTACATCCCATGCAGGGGTTTGTCCTCCCATGAAGATCTGTCCTCCAGCACTGTATCCTCTGCCCTCCATTGCCTGAGATATTCACTAAGCACACTGTCAGTTGGGGACTTGAGCTTGATGCATTCATGCATCTTGGATGTTTCATCCTGGATAGTGGCTTCTACGCTCACTACTCCTCAGCCTCCTTCCTTGCGGCTAGTATACAGTCTGAGGGTGCTGGATTTGGAATGGAACCCTCCATGCATGGTGAGGAGCTTTCGTGTCTTAACATCCGTGGTCTGTATCTCTTCCTTTGGCCGTCTTATTATTCCTGCAGGGTATCTGATAACTGGCAGTGCATAGCTGTTTATTGCCCGGGTCTTATTTTTGCCATTCAGCTGGCTTCTCAGGACTTGCCTTACTCGTTGGAGGTATTTAGCTTTGGTTTTCCACAGCTTCATTGAGTTTCCTATGAAGACTCTTAGAGTCCTGTTGATGTTGTACAGCTCCAAGCATTCAGTGATCCATGTGTGTGGCATTGAGTCATAGGCTTTCTTGTAATCAATCCAGGCTGTGCACAGGTTGGTGTGTCGTGACCTGCAGTCTTGAGCGACTGTTCTGTCGACCAGGAGTTGGTGTTTGGCTCCTCTGGAGTCTCTACCAATGCCCTTCTTTGTGTTGCTCATGTATTGTTCCATGTGCCTATTTATCTTGGTTGCAATGATGCCTGACATGAGCTTCCATGTTGTGGACAGACAGGTTATTGGCTGGTAGTTGGATGGGACTGCACCCTTTGAGGGATTCTTCTGGATTAGGATCATTCTCCCTTCCGTTAGCCATTCGGGGTGAGTCCCATCTCTTAGCAGCTGGTTCAGTTGTGCTGCCAGGCGCTCGTGGAGTGCTTCTTTAGCCAGTAGGCATGTATCATGTCAGGGCTAAAGGCTAAAGGCTAAAAGCCTTTGTTTGTCATTTTCCAGTGCTTCAGGTATGGGCATCTGGCTGCATCTCTTAGGTACTTGCTTTCTCATTGTACCTCTTTGAGCCTCTGTCAGCTTACTCACATCCTTCCAAGTTGCCTTGATTTTGGCCTCTAACCGTTGCTTCCATGATGGGTATTGTTTTCTTCCATGGTTGCTCTTATAGCCAAGCATCTCAAGGATCAGTGCTGCTGAAGTGTAAACCAGTTAATTGGTTTCTGTGATTGTTGTGGTAGGAATTCCCCTCAATACTTCATTCACAGTTTCCAGTAGACTTTCAGGCGGTACATCACTTAACCGTTGTAGTTGGTGTCGGGGTTGCCTAGTGGTCATTCTATACATGATCTTGTCTTTCAGGTCAGTTGCTGCCTCGCTCAGCATATCTGTAGTTGTTGGGGCTGTGTACCCAAGCTCAGAGTGGGAGTGTGGTATAACGTCCTCTCTGAACTGCTGTTCTGGCTCGCCCTTGGTATTGTATTGAATCGTTTCAATCTCAAGTTGTGATAGGAGTTGCCGTTTGCGGATGTTAGAGCATTGGGCGACCAGTTGTTTGGCAGTTAGGCTTGATTGTGGGTTTCGAAGCATCCAGTCATTCCACATTCTACATTATATATATATATATATATATATATATATATATATATATATATAAAAAACGCCCCTCTCACCCTCCGCGGGTGGTTTCTCCTCCAAGCTCGGGTCCTCTACCAGAGGCCTGGGAGCTTGAGGGTCCTGCGCAGTATCTTAGCTGTTCCTAGCACTGCGCTTTTCTGGACTGAGAGGTCTGAGGTCTTTCCAGGTATCTGTTGTAGCCACTCCTCCAGCTTGGGGGTTACTGCCCCGAGTGCTCCAATTACCACAGGCACCACTGTCACCTTCACTTTCCATGCTTTCTCCAGTTCTTCTCTGAGTCCCTGGTATTTCTCCAGTTTCTCATGTTCCTTCTTCCTGATGTTCCCATCGCTTGGGACTGCCACATCCACCACAACGGCTTTCCTCTGTTCTTTATCCACCACTACAATGTCTGGTTGGTTCGCCATTACCATCCTATCAGTCTGGATCTGGAAGTCCCACAGGATCTTTGACCTCTCATTCTCCCCACACCTTCGGAGGTGTTTCCCATTTTGACCTTGGGGTTTCCAGTTCATATTCTGCACACATGTTCCTGTATATTATTCCAGCCACTTGATTGTGGCGCTCCATGTATGCTTTCCCTGCCAGCATCTTACACCCTGCAGTTATGTGCTGGATTGTTTCAGGGGCCTCTTTGCACAGCCTACACCTTGGGTCTTGTCTGGTGTGGTAGATCTGAGCCTCTATTGCTCTGGTGCTCAGGGCTTGTTCCTGGGCTGCCAGGATGAGCGCTTCGGTGCTGTCCTGTAGGCCAGCCCTTTCTAGCCATTGGTAGGACTTCTTGATATCAGCCACTTCAGTTATGGTCCGGTGGTACATCCCATGCAGGGGTTTGTCCTCCCATGAGGATCTGTCCTCCAGCACTGTATCCTCTGCTCTCCATTGCCTGAGACATTCACTGAGCACACTGTCAGTTGGGGCCTTGAGCTTGATGTACTCATGGATATATATATATATATATATATATATATATATATATATATATATATATATATATATATATATATATATATATATATATATATATATATATATATATATATATATATATATGCCAAGGTTAGAAACTGAACAGTACTGGAAAAGTATATGGGAAAAAGAGACAGCACATAACAGCAATGCCCAGTGGCTGGTCTCTCTGAGAAAAGAACATAGCAACCTCCCTGAACAGAATCCAGTAACCATCACAGTGGCAGACATCCAAGAAAGAGTCTCAGGTATGAAGAACTGGACAGCACCGGGCTTACCGCACTCCACGAGCGCCTGGCAGCACAAATGAACCAGCTGCTAAGAGATGGGACTCACCCGAATGGCTAACGGAAGGGCGAACAATCCTGATCCCGAAGGATCCTTCAAAGGGTGCAGTACCATCCAACTACCGGCCAATAACCTGTCTCTCCACAACATGGAAGCTCATGTCAGGCATCATTGCAACCAAGATAAATAGGCACATGGATCTATTCATGAGTAACACACAGAAGGGCATTGGTAGAGACTCCAGAGGAGCCAAACACCAACTCCTGGTCGACAGAACAGTCGCTCAAGACTGCAGGTCACGACACACCAACCTGTGCACAGCCTGGATTGATTACAAGAAGGCCTATGATTCAATGCCACACACATGGATCACTGAATGCTTGGAGCTGTACAACATCAACAGGACTCTAAGAGCCTTCATAGGAAACTCAATGAAGCTGTGGAAAACCACCCTTGAAGCCAATGGGAAGCCACTTGCACAAGTGTCCATCAAATGTGGGATATACCAAGGTGATGCTCTGTCCCCACTGCTGTTCTGCATAGATCTGAACCCCCTCAGCCAAATAATCACCAAGACTGGCTATGGATACCGACTCAGAAATGGGGCCAACATCAGTCACCTCCTATACATGGATGACATCAAGCTATATGCTAAGAGCGAGCGTGACATTGACTCCCTGATCCACACCACCAGGATCTACAGTACTGACATTGGGATGTCATTCGGGCTCGAGAAATGCAGCCTGATGGTGACTAAGCGAGGCAAGGTAGTCCACACGGGAGGGGTCTCACTCCCAGAAGGAACAATAGCAGACATCGAGGACAGTTACAAGTACCTTGGAATTCCACAGGCAAATGGCAACCTGGAGCAGGCAACAAGGAAAGCTGCAACAGCTAAATACCTCCAACGAGTAAGGCAAGTCCTGAAAAGCCAGCTCAATGGCAAAAATAAGACCCAGGCAATAAACAGCTACGCACTGCTAGTTATCAGATACCCTGCAGGAATAATAAGATGGCCAAAGGAAGAGATACAGACCACGGATGTTAAAACACGAAAGCTCCTCACCATGCATGGAGGGTTCCATCCCAAATCCAGCACCCTGAGACTATATGCTAGCCGCAAGGAAGGAGGCCGAGGACTAGTGAGCGTAGAAGCCACAATCCAGGATGAAACATCCAAGATGCATGAGTACATCAAGCTCAAGGCCCCAAATGACAGTGTGCTCAGTGAATGTCTCAGGCAATGGAGAACAGAGGATACAGTGCTGGAGGACAGATCCTCATGGGAGGACAAACCCCTGCATGGGATGTACCACCGGACCATAACTGAAGTGGCTGATATCAAGAAGTCCTACCAATGGCTAGAAAGGGCTGGCCTACAGGACAGCACTGAAGCGCTCATCCTGGCAGCCCAAGAACAAGCCCTGAGCACCAGAGCAATAGAGGCTCAGATCTACCACACCAGACAAGACCCAAGGTGTAGGCTGTGCAAAGAGGCGCCTGAAACAATCCAGCACATAACTGCAGGATGTAAGATGCTGGCAGGGAAAGCATACATGGAGCGCCACAATCAAGTGGCTGGAATAATATACAGGAACATGTGTGCAGAATATGAACTGGAAACCCCAAGATCAAAATGGGAAACACCTCCGAAGGTGTGGGGAGAATGAGAGGGCAAAGATCCTGTGGGACTTTCAGATCCAGACTGATAGGATGGTAATGGCGAACCAACCAGACATTGTAGTGGTGGATAAAGAACAGAGGAAAGCCGTTGTGGTGGATGTGGCAGTCCCAAGCGATGGGAACATCAGGAAGAAGGAACATGAGAAACTGGAGAAATACCAGGGACTCAGAGAAGAACTGGAGAAAGCATGGAAAGTGAAGGTGACAGTGGTGCCTGTGGTAATTGGAGCACTCGGGGCAGTAACCCCCAAGCTGGAGGAGTGGCTACAACCGATACCTGGAAAGACCTCAGACCTCTCAGCCCAGAAAAGCGCAGTGCTAGAAACAGCTAAGATACTGCGCAGGACCCTCAAGCTCCCAGGCCTCTGGTAGAGGCCTCTGGTAGAGGACCCGCGGAGGGTGAGAGGGGCGTTTATATATACTGCATATATATACTGCATATATATACAGTATATATAGTGTATATATATATATAAGTATTTTGAGTCTAGTCTAAAATACTAAGGTTATGTACAAATTCAAAAACTACACAGTTATGGATGAAACATATCATGGAATCCTGAGATCATGGGGTGTTTCAGGTCTCACAATATCATACACCGTCACCCAGGCGACCCAGCCGGGATTGATCAGACCCCGACTTGCATCCCAGTAGCAGTCCACGGATCAGCCCTCTTAATCCAAAGCCACCTCGTAGCCTTCTCTGCGGCTTTGCTCATGGATTGAATGGCCCTCTTCTTAGCTGCTCCTCTAATGCCTAAATGGCAGAGGACTATGCAAAGAGCTAAACTCTCAGCAAGTGCTTTAAGCACCTGGTCTTGGTGCCAGCGATAGCGACCATCAGGCAGAGCTCTTGGGGCAGCTGCTAAGGAGATGTTCTACAGAGCCTTTTTCAGAGCAAAGAAGGCAGGATGGTGTTTCACTCTTTTGCTGGGCATGGCAGGGCATCATAGACAGGTTGTACCAGGAAACAGACCAGATGGAAGTCTGCCTGCAAGATGTCTGCCCAGGTAATCCTGTGCTGCAGTGCACTCTCCTACCTAGTCCATGCTCCCTGCTGCCGAAATTCCATTACCCTGCTCACTCGCTCTTCCTCCACACCTGCTCTGACCTCTTCCTGGAGTAGACGGTGTCTTTCTTTGCTATGTGCCTGACTGACCAGAGTCTTTGGGAAGTAGCCCAAGCCCGCTCTGCCTGTCGTCACAGTGCCCACCAGTGCCTTTTGTCTCAGGCATGACTCTGCCTCCTCCACTGCTTTTCAGCCTTCCATTTTCTTCCTGTCCTCACTTCAATACTGACTGCTGACACCTTGCCATCCCTGGAGTCCCCATACTGTAGGACTTCCCTGGTGAGTACCACCATAAATTCTTCCGTGAGGCCACTGAAGAGCAATTGCAGGATATTACTTGTCCCATGCAACGCCGTGCTGGTAAGGCTGCGTGGAAGGCCCAGCCACCTCGGAAGAAAGCCATTGATCTTCCTTTCTAAGGACTCTACTGTTGTCACTGGGACTGCATTGACCAGCGAGGGCCACAAGACTCTGGGCAGGATGGAATGCTGGTAGATCCAGGCTTTAAATCTACCCGGCAGACCAGATTTGTCAAATTTAGTGAGCCATGCTCTAAGTTTTTTGTTGGACTTCTGGATGGCGGCAGAGTCTTTCAGAGTGGAGTCGAAAAATTTCCTCAAACTCCAAACCGGTTGTTTTGAGACGGTTGGTATGACCGTCCCTGAGATGGAAAAACGAAACTTGTCAACCACTTTCCCCCTCTTCAGCACCATGGACCTTGACTTTGAAGGCTTAAATCTCATCCTTGCCTAGGTGATGATGTCAAGGGTGGACCGGAGTGTGTGTAATATTTGTGCTGATCCTTAGTATTTCTTGTTGGTGTTGGGTGGTTTTGTATGTTGTGCTGTTTTGTTTTGTTTGTTTAACTCTTGCATGCGGTTTAATCGTACTGGATCATGGACCTGATTACACACACCTGGACCTCATTGGGCAGAACTCCTCACCACTGCTTAAATGGAACTCTGAGCAGTTGCCGGCACGATCAAGCACCTGAGGCAGACGCACGCAACGCAGCTGAAGTGTGCCGCAATGAATGAAGCTCCGGGTGAGAGCCAAGGAAGGGCGGACCAGCTGATCGCCAGTTCGACGCCGACATTGAAGACGTAGCGGGAGTCGTGTGAGAGGGGGGCGTCGACCGTGTGGAGGAACGCCGAGGCTGACCGAGAAGTTGCGTGTGGGACCTGAAGGCCTGACAATCAGTGCATAAAGCCACACAGATGCTGGTTTTTTCCCCCTCCACGGCCGGTTCCAACAGTAGACTTCGGGGGGGCGGCTTTGGGACTGGACTTTTTTTTACCTGGGACTTTTAATCAAATTTTATGTCTTTTATTTTTTTACCTGTTGCAGCTGTTTTTAGATTACTATTTGTTAAATCCATTTTTAAATTTTTAATTGTTTTTAGTCATTTTTGCACAGTATTTTATTGAGCTGATTTAATCACCGATGTGACAATGAGTCTCTCAAGTCCTTGTAAGATCCACCTGCTCCCTGGGACCGATTATGTTGTGATGGTAAGGTCATCCATATAGGCTATTATAGGGGGCTGTCGTACATCTGTCCTGGTTAGGGGCCCTTTGCATTCCACCTCAGCTGCCTTGACCACCATGTTCATGGCAAAAGGATAACAGAGATGGTACAGCCTGTAATTATTCCTTTCCCAATGCAATGCTAGTCTGATGTCCCTGATCCAGGAGTGACCCACACACCCGCAGTAATCCATGATCAGGTCCTTGATCTTACTGGGAACATGATGGAGGTGTAAGGCGAGCTCGACCAGCTTGTGTGGAATAGACCCAGAGGTATTAGCCAGGTCCAACCACAATACAGCTAGGTCACCTTTGTTCTCATGGGCCTCTCTGATGAGTTGTGTAACTACACCAGTGTGCTCCAAGCAGCCGGGAGCTCCAGGAATGCCCCCCTTCTGCACTGAAAGGTCGATGTAGTCATTTTTGAGGAGGAACTCTGTTAGCCTTCGCAAGACGATGCTGAAAAATACCTTCCCTTCATCCCTCAGTAACCAAATGGTTCGAAACTGGTTGATGTTTTTCGAGTTCTCCTCCTTTTGAGGATCCACACTCCCTCAGCCCACCTCCACTGGTCAGCAACTCTTCCTCTTTGCCAAATCACCCTTAGGATCTTCCACAGGTATCTGAGAAGTTGTGGACAGCGTTTACATACCAAATAAGGTACACCTCTGGGGCCTGGGTAGATGCTGAGCGAGCTGCCTTGATGATCTCCTCAACCTCCTTCAGGCTTGGCTCTCTCAGATTGAACTCAGTTTTAGGTGGGGCGGGGTTGCTGAGAGCTTTGTTGGTCTCCAGCTCTTGCTCTCTCAGGGGATCACTCACTGTGTCCTGGGGCAATTAGTTCACTTCCTCTGTTGAGCACTCAAGCTGAACACTGCGCTTGTCCCCAAGCAGTTGCCTTGTGAAGCCGAAGGGATTGGCAATGAAGGCCGCACGCTTCCTGGCTCTCTCTCCCCCGTCTCCGGTGCCACTCAGCTCTGCGTAGGCTCGTCAGCTGCTAATGGTTGTTTCTCCTCCTCAGTAGCTTTCTTGTGCTGTTTCTTGAGGGTATGCAGCTCCTAACGCAGGTGATGTATCTTAGTAGCCCTGCAGTTCCTGGTGTAGGGGGTATGCTTGGTCTTTCCTTTCTCTATCTGGCCAAATCTTTCTGAAGCATAGCTGACAACGATGGTGGTCATCATTTGGAGTCAGCTCCCAGCGTCTCCTTTTGCTGCGGCTTGTGTAAGAGTAAGGCAAGGCAAGGCAAGGCAAGGCAAGGCAAGGCAAGGCAAGGCAAGGCAAGGCAAGTTTATTTCATTCATTCATTCATCTTCTTGACCGTTTTTCCCTTTCGGGGTCACGGGGTTGCCGGAGCCTATCAGCAAGGGATGCCCTGGACTGGTCGCCAGTCTGTCGCAGGGTCGCAGTTTATTTGTATAGCACAATTCGTGCACAAAGTAATTCAAGGTGCTTCACAAAACAGAAAAATGCATTAAAATCACAATACATCATAGAAATAATCAACGTAAAATTTACTTTAAAAGAAAAGGAAAAAAATTGAAAAGTGATTTAAAAATAAAGGAAGGAAAGGAAAGAAAAGTACAGATAGGACCTTTCAGTCATATACACGGCTAAACAGAAATGTTTTAAGTCTAGATTTGAACATGAACACAGAAGAGGCCTGTCTTACGACTTCAGGGGGGCTGTTCCAGATTTTAGCTGCAGAGTATTGAAACGCTGATTCCCCTTGTTTAGTTCTGACTCTGGGAATCAACAGGAGGCCGGCCCCTGAGGTCCTCACAGTACGAGATGGTTCATATGGCACTAACATGTCAGAGATGTACTTTGGTGCTCTGCCATGGAGAGACTTGTACACAAGCAGAGCTGCTTTGAAGTCTATTCTTTTAGGCAGTGTTTTTCAACCTTTTTTTAACCTTGACAAAAATCCCACGGCACACCAGCATCCCAAAAAAAAAAAAGCAGAAACTCATAGTCTGTTTTGATCTGCCCCCCCCCCCCCCCCCCCCGGCAATCTGACGTGCATTTTTGTGATAATTGTGGCAGAAAAAGCAGGAAGTTGTAGATGTTTTTTCTGAAAGATGTAATAAAAGTTAAGTTACATACAAACTGTATGTTCGTTGTGGTTTCAATCCGTGTAACAAGGACGACTCATTGTACGCTGGGGCGCTGTCCCTTTAAGCCAATGCATCATGGGAGATGTAGTGTGAATACTGCGAAAAACGGCAGAAAGACTCGCGTCTCTGAGCTTCATGGTTTTGTTCACTTGTTCCACGGTCTGATACCGGATTCTGTGGAAAGCTACACCGCTAAAGACGAGCTTTAGCTGGTGTTTTTGTTGGAAATGAGTGAGTTATGAGCTAAATTGGAACAAGGAAGTGAAGACTTTTAACACTTCTGATTGGTCAGACTGATGACATGTGATTAAGCCTTCAAGAATGATTGGTGGAGTCGTGGAGACAGTAAAAGCTGCGGGACTTTTCAGAAAACAGTTATAGCTGCAGGTAAATCGCGGTGCCGTCATTCTTATCAAAATGTCTTTAATAGAATCAATTAAACACAAAGAAAAAAGTATTTTATGATCTTTCATATTCCTAACTACTCAGTGTTTTATCAGGACCTGTTTGGATGAACACAGAGCTGATTTCCTGGAGATGGTTAATGTTTTTAGATCAGTTAATGAGGGCAATTTTCCACGGCACACTTGACCATCTCCCACGGCACACTAGTGTGCCGCGGCACACTGGTTGAAAAACACTGCTTTTAGGTACAGGGAGCCAGTGCAGAGACATTAGCACAGGACTAATGTGATCATACTTCCTGGTTTTGGTCAGGACTTGAGCAGCAGCATTCTGGATGTACTGAAGCTGTTTTACAGCTCGTTTGGAGAGGCCGGTGAGCAGGCCGTTACAGTAGTCTAACCTGCTGGAGACAAATGCATGAATAAGTATCTCCAGGTCTGGCTTTGACACTATGGTTTTGATTTTGGCAATGTTTTTCAGATGGTAAAATGCTGCTGATGTTACTGACTTGATATGGCTGTTAAAGTTCAGGTCAGAGTCCATGCTTACCCCTAGATTTCTGACTTGATTTGAGGGTTTAAGAGACAGAGAATGAAGGTAGCTGCTGACACTTTCTCTTTGTTTCTGTGGGCCAAAAATAATAAATTCGGTCTTGTTTGAGTTTAGCTGGAGAAAGTTGTTCTGCATCCACGCACTGATCTGTTGGAGGCAGTGGCTGAGTGAATCCACCGGCCCATATTCACCCGTTGTCAGTGACACATAGATCTGAGTATCATCTGCATAGTTGTGATAAGATATGTTATTACTGCGTATTAACTGCCCTAGTGGCAGCATGTAGAGGTTGAACAGAAGGGGTCCCAGGATCGATCCCTGGTGCACACCACATGTCAAGGCCATGTAGTCTGAGACACAACTCCCAATTTCAACAAAAAATTTCCTGTCTTCCAGATAAGACTTGAGCCAACTTAGGGCAGATCCAAAGATGCCAACCCAGTCTTGGAGTCTGTGCAAAAGGATCCCATGATCAACAGTATCAAAGGCAGCACTCAGGTCTAGCAGGATTAAGACAGAGACTTTGCCATCAACAGTGTTCAGGCGGATGTCGTTGGTTACCTTGATAAGAGCAGTTTCTGTGCTATGATGGGGTCTAAAACCTGACTGGAAAACATCAAATGAATTGTTTAATAAGAGAAAATCAGTGAGCTGTTGGTAGACAACTTTTTCAAGGACTTTTCCTAAAAATGGCAGATTAGAGATAGGTCTGTAATTATTCAGTACAGTGGGATCAAGACCGCTCTTCTTCAGGAGAGGTTTAATGACTGCAGTTTTTAAGGCCTCTGGAATTATTCCAGATTGAAGAGACATGTTAAATATTTGACTAATTGATGGCAACACACTGTTCAGGACAGACTTTAGAAATCTAGTGGGTAACACATCAAGGCAGCATGTAGACGAGCTCAGACCGGTGATGGTCTCTTGGACAGTTTGGTCAGTGACAGGTACAAAGTGAGTCAGCTTAGAGTGAGTAGGTGGCCGTTCGATAGTTATATGTGTTGTGGAGTTGATGGCTTTTTTAATGCCCTGAACCTTGTCATTAAAAAATACCGCAAACTCATTACAATTAGGTGTGCAAACCAGTTCTATTGGTAGCTGGGTTGGAGGGTTAGTTAATCTGTTTACTGTTGTGAACAGGACACGAGAGTTGCTGCTGCAACTTCCAATGATTTCAGAGAAGTACCTTTCCCTTGTTCTTCATAAGATCTGGTTGTAAGCGTACAACTCCCCCTTATACATTTCATAATGAACCTGGAGTTTTGACTTGCGCCACTTTCGCTCAGCTCTGCAGCACTGTTGTTTCTGTGCCCTGACCAGATCATTGTTCCTCCAGGGAGCTTTCTGTCTATATTTTCTCAATTTAACCTTCATAGGGGCAATGGAATCCAGAACATTCAAGATGCTAGAAGTAACAGAATTCAGCATTTCATCAACATTGGCACCAGAGGCGTTTTCAGGGTTTATCATTTCTACAAACTGTGCCCTAGTGCTCTCATTTATTTGTCTTCTTTAGACAACTGCAGGGCCAGGCGGTGGTTTGGGAGCAACAGACAGGTCAAAGAATACACAGAAATGATCAGAGAGGGCGACATCAACCACACTGACATTGTAAATATTAACCCCCTTTGTGATGAGCAGGTCCAGAGTGTACCCTCTGCTATGGGTGGGGCAACTCGCATGCTGAATTAGATCAAAGGTTTCAAGGACAGCATTGAGCTCTTTTGCATTTCTGTCATTGACATTATCAACATATACATTAAAATCACCTGTAATGACTATGCACACAACTGAGAGCATTTCAGTGAAATCATCAATGAAACTTTGGCTGTGCTGAGGAGGTTTGTACATGACTATGCAGAGTAAGGGAGGAGTTTGTTTTAACTCAATCTTAAAGGACACATACTCAAATGATGAAAGCACACCAAATGATAGTCTGCGGGTTGCAATATTATCTCTAAACAGTGCAGAAACGCCTCCACCCTTTTTATTTTCTCGTATTTCCGATACATGTTTTTTAGTTGGGGGGAGTTGATTCGACTAAAACTATGTTTCCTGTGTTTTTGTCAAGCCATGTTTCAGTTAAAAACGTAAAATCAAGATTAAAAGAAGAGATAAGATTATTGATTAAAAATGATTTTTTGCACAAAGATCTGACATTGAGTGCAGCAAGTTTGAGATTAGTTTCCTTGGGACTGGTCAAAACCTTCTTGCAAGGGATATCAACTAGATTTCTTTGATTGGACAGTCTAACTGCCCTTTTTTGCATTCTACGTGGTGCAACTACAGGTATAGCACCAGAAGGAAGCTGTTCATCACAGGGCCCCAGTTTGACATAACCTTTCCTAGGACACTGGGGGCCCGTTTCATCCTAGCTCTGGGGGATAGCACGTCTAGAGGCGCGCAGGGGAAGTCGAGTTGAGGGTAGTTTGGGTGATGGACCAGGAGGAGCGGGAGCTGGATGGGATTTGGGTGAACGACGGAGGGGGCGTGTTGGAGGGGCTTTGGATGAAGGACGTGTTGGAGGGACTTTGGGTAAAGGATAAGGAGGGGGCGCTGGAGGGGTAGGAGAGCTCCTGTGTGGTGTGAGGCTCACAGGTGTTAGGGGAGCCATCTTAATTCCTGACTTAATGAGGCTATCAAAATGGCTAGGTAGGGCCATGGGTGAAAGTGGGGGAGACAAAAGGAAAGTGAGTCTTCACTGAAAGTAGATGTAGAAGGGGGCGCCCACAGCTGGTGGTATTTCTGGGGCCAAATCTGGTGGTTGTTGTTGAGGTTCTGCGGTTGGGTCCTAAGCTGGCGGTGGTTGTTGTGATGCTGGTGCAGCTGAGTCCTTAGATGGAGGTGGTTGTGGTACTGGTGCTGCCGGATCCAAGTCTTTGACCGGTGGTGGTGGTGGAGGTAGTTGTTGTTGCAGTTGTTCTGTGGTTCCTGGGACACTGGCTCGGTCCTTCCTTACTGCCTTTTCAGGCCCTTGGCCTCTTTGCCCCAGAGCGTGGAGGAGGTTCTTCACTAACTCTCTTGCTCCACCTCTGTTCAGGTGTGGGCCTCTTCCCATGAATAGGTCCTTTCGTTTCCAGAATGTATTGAAGTTCTCAATGTAATGGAATCCTCTGGAAGCACACTCTCTGGAGAGCCAATTGTTAAGCTGAAACAGACAGCTGAACTTGAGTGACACCCCATCGATGTTAGAAAGAGGTCCACTGATGAATGCTTCAACCTCTACTTTGTCAATCTCCTCAAATAACTTGATGAAATCTTTTTCAAACGTTCAGATTGTTCTTTTTTGATATCGACAGCACCTACATGGATGATTATTCGTTTGACTCCTTGGTACAAGACTTTAGATAAGAGTCCTGTAATCACTGGAACATTAGAACTTGGGCAACATAAAGTTTGCATTCTTCTGTGGCTGACTCCACTGATAGCGCCATCTCCAAGCAGCAGCGTATCTCTGACCTTGACGTTTGGCACAGATTTTTTTTCTGCCTGTGCTTTGTTGCCAACATTATGACTCCTTCTCTGTGGTCCAATTTCACTTTGTTCTTTAACATCACATTGTGTTAGGGGTAAAAATCTGTTTGTGAGCTTTATTTCGGATGTTCTGTCATCTTTACGCTTTGGCTTAACACAGAGTTCCTCCGCAGTACACAAATCTTTGTGAGGAGATAGTTTTATCGTGCGAATTAACATTTTTTTGTAGTAATACAGCGACGATCGTGTTTCCTGCTCTGCAGTAAAGCATGTAACGTGGTCCTTGTGGGTTAGTACGACATTTCTAAAGCACGGCTGACTTAACTACAGTTGACCGAACGGCTGCCCCTGCTCCGTGGGCAGCACTCAAGAAGCACATGCTTCAAGACAACACTGCTGCCTTAGTGGGCTTGGATCCCCCGAGCGGAATCCGCGGAGCTGGCAGCAGACACCGTGGCAGGACGAGCTGGGACAGATGGGGGGTCTCGGTCTTGGTTCCGATCGAGAAGGCACGTGGACTGAACCAGGCCTCAATAAACGCTTGTTACAGTCCGCGCAGCTGGGATGGAAGCGGCTTCTTGATGCCAGAATGAATTTGCACTTAGTGTATGTAAACACGAATGTGCAGTGACATATGTTGATCACAGGATGATGACAGGATGTTCAATTGTACTGTTGTGCAACTCCAAACACACATACTATTTAAAGCTCATCTTACCTCTTATTTCTTTAACAAATTTATAGATGTGCCTCCCATTACATATATTTAACATCTTTAAGAACCAGAACATTAACAACATTTAAATTTCATTGTCAGTCTACTTGTCTGTTAACCTGACAAATCTGTTAGTCTATATTTGCCAGTTGGTCCATGTCTGTCCATTTGAGTCTTCAGTGTCAGTCTTTCCTCTCTCTGCTAGTCTACGTGTCTTTCGTTCCCACATCAGGAAGAATCCTGCCTAAAGGACCATGTTGGGTGAGCCCCCGTATCTCAATACTCACGTAAGACACACTTTGATTTACAGTGAAATATCAATTACTACACAATTATATTCTACTGCTTTCCAGAGCTTTACACCCCTGCATCCAATGCTTTGCATTGCACTTGGTGATGTGTGGATTGGATGCAGCTGCTCGGCCATGAAAACCCATTTTATGTAGCTCTCTGCATACTGTACTTGGGCAAATTCAATATGCCCATCCACAACAGAGGTCACACTCTGGATCTCATTGTTACTCAATGTCTGAGGGCTTCTGTGACCTCTGTTGTGGATGTGGGCATTTCTGATCATTCATCACTACTGGATTTGTTGCACAGGTGACATCCTATGAGTTCCAGAGTGGAATTCACTGAGCTCCTGCCAACGGCACATTCTTTCACAAATGTTTATAAAAACTGTCTCCATGCCTGACTGCTTGAATTTATACACCTGTGTTCAGGCCAAGTGATTAGGACACCTGATTCCGATCATTTGGACTGGTGAGCAAATATTTTTTGTAATATAGAGTACAGTTGCGGCCAAAGGTTTTGAGACTGACATAAATATTGGAAATTGGAAAATGTGCTGCTTAAGTTTTTATAATAGCAATTTGCATATACTCCAGAATGTTATGAAGAATGATCAGATGAATTCTTTGTCATGAAAATTACCTTACAGTGATCCCTTGATTATCGCGGGGGTTACGTTCCAAATAGAACCCGTGATAGGCAAAACCCGTGAAGTAGAAACCTTTATTTTTTTACAATTATTATACAATGAAATTCACTATTATACATTGAAAAGAAAGAACAAACCATTTAACAGGCTAAATCAATTGTTTTTTTAACAAATAAAAGTACTTTAGAAACGTTTTTTCAACAAATAACTTCTGTAGTGTGCTGTCAAATAATAATTTCAATCATCGATAAGAACAGAAGGCTTTAAATTGCGGAGATTAGCCCCGCCCACCGCGACCCGAGTGGATTAAACGGAGGAAAATTTAAAATGATTATGAAAAAAATAAAAAAGTACAGTGGGACAGATAGTGACTCCGGTCTTTTCACTGCTCTTCATACTGAGCCGCTGCATCCTGTGCAGCGTTTTTTCCTTCTGAAGCCCACGGTGCAGCTGCAGGTGTGTTTGTTCGGGAGAGGAACATAGTGATAGGCAGTTGTTGTCGCTCTTTTTTCTTCTTTGCTAAAGATCATTATACACCGACATGCCACCATCGATTATGTTGGAGAACTGTAATGAACGGCTCATCAAAGGGTCCCATTCTTGAGCAACTCGCTGAGTGACTTTTTAGCCAATCAGAATGCAGAACACAATGCACAATCCAAATCCGTGAAGTAGCGAAACCGTGAAAAGTAAACCGTGATATAGCAAGGGATCACTGTAATCCCAAAACAACCTTTCCACTGCATTTCATTGCTGTCATTAAAGGACTGGCTAAGATCATTTCAGTAACCGTCTTGTTAAATCAGGTTGATTGGGTAAGAATGGCGGAGTTGACATGTTAAAAGGAAGGTGAAACTTGACCCCATTTTCGTTCATTGGCAACCATGGTGACCCGCAAAGAAGCGCGTGCAGCCATCATTGCGTTGTATAAAAGTGGCTTCATAGGCGAGGATATTCTGGCAATCAACAATTTATAGGATCATCAAGAACTTCAAGGAAAGAGGTTCAATTCCTTTTAAGAAGGCTTCAGGGCGGTTCCAGTGACGTCACATGGCAGGCTAACGCAGTAGCTCTCTCTATTTTATCTTATCTTATCACCCCGTAAAAATATCAGATTCCTTATAAAAGAGTTTGAACATAGCATAGAAAAAAGCGGTGTGAACGGGGGGGGGGGCAGAAAGGCCTGACAGGGGAACGTACAAATGAGGAAAACTTAGCGTTGGCGTTACCAACGCGACAAGAAGCTAATGATACGGCTAAACTGGAAGAAGGGTCTGGCTCAGCTTTAACCATGGTACTTGGAGAAAAACACGATTTTCGCCAAGAATTCCAAGATTTCAAGTCTGATCTGGCAAGTGTTAAGAACGAAATAGCTGAAGCTGATACCCGAATTGACAAAGTGGAAGACCGGGTACAAAACATGGAGCAGATGATGCTAAAGATGCTAAAAATTGTTAGCGAACAGGAAAAGAAACTGGTGGAACAGAAGAGCCAGGCCAGGAGAAAGAATTTAAGACTTTACAATGTTCCTGAGGGAGAGGAGGGATCCTCCATGCTGGAATCTGTGGGAAAAACATTAAAAGACAGTTTAAATCTCCCTTAAGACACTAATCTGGGCATTGAGAGATCACATTGGGCCTTGGGCGCAAAGAGGAGCGGAACAGAAAGTCTCCACTCAATACTGATACGATTTTTGCCAGCTTCACCACCAAAGAAGACGTTTTACACAAAGCCTGGGCAAAAAACACTGTTCTTGAACGGAAGAAGAATATATTTTGACTATGATTATGCCCCTGCCATTCCGCGGAAACTGAAGGATTATGCTGAAGCGATAAAGGTTTTGAAACAACAAAACATCAGATTCCAGACGCCACATCCAGCCAAACTGAGGGTTTTCTACCAGGATGGAACTGTGCTCTACTCTACTGCGGAGGAGGCGGCTACAGACATGAAAACCAGAGGCTTCCAGGTCAGCGAAATTACACCCAGGGAAACCCTAACAGAGCAGCTGTCCTGGTCAGCCTGGGAGATGGTGGCGACACAGCAGCAGCAAGACTCAGAGGAGCACAGAGAGGAAATCGTCCACAAGAAGCTTTGGGTCTTTAGGAGGCGTTCCCCCCCTTCTGCAGAGGATCAATGAGGACAAACTATATGGCTTGCTGTATCCTCTGTCCCTCTCCAGGCGACGGAGGTCCAACATCTCCATGGATATTTTAAATGTTCTACAGTACTCTGAAAGGCCACGTGATTGATCTAACAGCTGTGGATGACTTTTCCAAAATGGTCCATTTCATTCTTTTTCCCAAATTACTGTCAATAAAGTGACTGTTGCTTGTTTTCCAAGATCTCCTTCAGACCACGTCATGATATATGTTTCCAGAATCATTCCAGTTTGTTCCTCTGGGATAGTGTCTGCCTTTGCTTTTGCTGGATTCCTTCCCTGCTCCACTCCATTTTGATGCATCGACTTGCAGACAAATAGATCCGTGAACGTCTTTGTTTTCCTCGTCTGACCGGTAATCTGGATCTAAACTGGAGGACTGGATAGCTACATTATTGCTCACCTTTTTTGTTGCACCAGTAATGTTAAGTTAGGGCTGTGAGCTAGGGGGAGAGCATAAACAGAGAGCTCTTAGTAACAGGAAGGTGGTGGGGTTGCTCCGTGCCAACAGTCCTGCCCACAACTCAGAGGTGAATTTCTAGTAAACGTCTGCCGCTCTGCAGAAACTATGTCCTAGAAAACGACACAGGTCATTAGATTTTGTCTGAAAACATCATCATAACCAAAGGACCACTGGGAACACTTTGAAAATAGATCAAAAGATGATCGGAGTGCAACTTTATATAGAACCTGTGGCTAAAGCTATTCTGAAAGTTAGGTTCAAGTCCCATTATCTGTCACACACCCAGGTCTGTGAAAAATGTTCTCCAGTCACAGGGTGGACACTCTTCCACAAGGCCACTGAGTCTGCTGTTTCTTTTGGTTTTTGATAATTATAGAAGCCCCTCAACATTTTTTTAAAGTTTTTTACTTTTTCTTTTCTTACAAAATAAACCAGTAGCAGTATTACAAATATTTAAAATCAATACATCATGTAAATATACATTTATACAACATGGAAAAAGAAAAAAAAACAAGCGTACAAGTGAGATCACAGTGGTAGAGCGTGTTACCCTGCTTTGGCTCAGACAGTTCCCAGACGAACCCGAGTTTACTGCCACACAGAAAACAAATGATTTCTAGACCAGCCATTCAGGCTAAGGGAAGAGGAGGGCACAGGCTCAGCTTATATGAAAGACTGGACTCTTAAAGTGTTATTTGTACACAAAGAAAATTTTGAATGATCATAAACACGCTTTGCTGATTGTCTTCCTGGGGGCAATTGACTGAATTCATTAAAAAAAAAAAACTTAAACAAAATAAGTCAAAGGTTAATTTCACAGAGGATGTGCACAGACACATGAATGTGAAAACCTTTCAATCCTGGCAACAGTAGGTGATGCTTCACCTGAAGAGCTCAGCAAACACAAACCTTTGTTT
Organism: Oryzias latipes; assembly: GCF_053564925.1. NCBI lineage: Eukaryota > Metazoa > Chordata > Actinopteri > Beloniformes > Adrianichthyidae > Oryzias > Oryzias latipes. The sequence goes on along the minus strand of NC_136243.1, from coordinate 4,602,129 downwards.
GAGGTGTTCAGTGAAAAATCAATCTTGACTATTGACAAGGGTTATCGGAAGAAGAAAAATGGAACACTTTTACTTTCTGAGATGAATTATAACGCTAACAACAGCCGAGACAGAGAGGAACCAATTCCCAACACAAACTCCCTGTCAGCGTCATTGATGAGGATTCCCTGAAACATAGACAACTGTCATTTCAATATTTTGCACTTACAGGAAAAAAAACACTACCAGCTAGTGCATGTCTTTTGACAACATTAAAAAAAATATATTTGAAATTGACTGACAAGGAGGAACAAAAAAACTCCTAAAGACCTTAATACAACCAGTATAAATAGTTTACTAAATTATTTCAAAACATTTGTCAAGTCTGGCAAATTTAGAAATCAAACAGAAACTTTTCTTCACTGACAAAAATTAGTTTTCAGACATCATCGAATTGATAACCTCGACAAGTCGTCGGTGTTAATCCTCCATTTGAATTAGAACATAGCAGACTCATCACCGTGTGAATCAGAAGAAGGAACTCTGCATTGTAAATTCGTTGCAGCACCTCTGTGAAGACACTCATTCATCCAGCCTGTCCCCAAGAGAGGAAGCCTCTTGAGGACAGGCTTTGCACTGTTCAAGTCCTGTTCATTCCTCTATGAAGAAAACATGTTGTCAGAAACTCACAAAAATTTAACGGCAAAATAAAATAAAAACCTCACACAAACATGAGGCGGCTGACATATTTATTTCCACCTCCTGAAGGGTAACCGTTTCATTTGTCTTGTTAGAAGTGAGGTTCACTTAAGAGTCTTTGAGTCTTCTTCCCTTCATGATATGACTGCGTGTTTTTTGATAGAAGATTCATATGACTACTTTATTTAACCAACTGGTAGAAATGTCAACGTGGACTCAACACTGTATGACAGACAGCAAAAGACAAAACATGACAAAAATACTGGAAGAATACTGTGTTTTCCGCACTATGAGGCACACTTAAAAGCCTTCCTTTTTCTTCAAAACACATTGTGGCACCTTATAATCCAGAGTGCCTTATATATGGATTAATTCTGGTTGAGCTAACTCCTTTTAAAGCAATTTTGATAGGTATGCAGCATTTATATATATATATCATTGGAAATACTGACCCCTTCCCCCTGGCGTTCCAAACAGGAGGTACCCGCTGGGTTCAAGAAGCCAAATCCCATTGACTTCTATAGAGAAATAAACAGCTGTTACTCAATCATTATATTCATCAGAATAACCATTCTGGACCTGATACCTTTTTTTTAAATATCTTCTTGATAATCCTCATCTTTTTTCTTTATCGCTAGTTATTCAAGTTATAAACTGACCAATCAGACGCCTCAGTAGGAGTGTGCGGTGCCAGCTGGCCCCCACCTCAATGTTTGATTTACAGATTCTGCCGATTCGCTCTCAGTGGAAGAGGTGTGGACTTCAAACAAGCTTACTCCTGATTGGTGACAGTACTTGCCCTAGAAACGTGACTCAGACGACTTGGACCAATCACTGTTGACTGGTTCCAAATGGCGCTCGTATCAAGGAAAACTGGTGACTGAATTGGCTCCACACTGGAGCTGCAGGTAAGACATTTTCTATGGGTGACGCCACAACTACTTTGTCCAGTGTCTATGGTGGTGCTTTGCTGAAAAGTTTGGTGAGGTGTTATTGTGAATCCACTAATGCGGCTAACGTGTAGCTTTAGCCACACAACCGTTGACTGCGTTTTCTTTTTTGTAACTAACAAGGTTGGGAGTTAGCAAATTCACAGTAACGTTTCTTTTAACAGTGTCAGTCTGTTCTTTATTTGTTGTAAACAAGGTTGGGAGTTCCAGCTATTGTGAATATGCCAACGGAGCAAACATGTAGTCTGAGTTAATAAACTTTGAATGACTGACAGTCTTATCTCTGACTCTTCTGTCTCTACTAATTCGCCCTATGACACAAGTTTGAAAAGACTATTGTCGGTGGGCCCTATAGTGCGGAAAATACTTTACTTGGTTTTCAAACAGAAGAATTTACATTTCAAGAAATATATTTCCAAACAAAAAAACACCAGTCTGTGTTACAGCAGCAAACATTAGACATGTGGACAGTAAATGTGTGTTTGTGCGCATCTGTACACATGACCACCTTGATACATAAATGCTACACGGATCATGACAAAATAAATCATACTAGCTGAAAAAAGGTAAAAAGATTTCATGAGGATATCTGTTGAGAGAGTGAGATATGTGAAAGCATCTTTTTAAACTGTGCAAGTCAAAATGTATCTACACATGTACACATGCACCCGATGACAATAACGTCAGTAAAATCCACTGAGCGTGTTTCCTCATACGTCAGCTGCAGTCACCATTTGCAGTTCCTTAGGAAGAACAAGCAATGGGCTGTCCAAATATGTGAAATCTGGACAAAGACACAAACCCCTGCAGGATGGAGAATATTCAGACCGCAAACAGACATTTGGAACCAAGTCAGACAGAAATCCACTGTGAGCAGCTAAATGGGTTTTTGTGCCAATCAAGTGAGACGCAGAGGACAACCATGCCACCAAGTATTACTCACATGACCAGAAGGAAGAATTCCATACTGTGAAATATAAGGTGTCATGTTGTGAGATTAAAAAAAAATGTAAATAAAAATTCAAAGTTTTAAAAACCTAACATAACAGAGCTCAAAGGCTACGTTCACACTGCAGGGCTTAATGCTCAATTCCGATTTTTTGAAAAAAATTCGATTTTTTTTTTTGCAGGGCCGTTCACATTTCCAATTAAATGCGAACTTTTGTTCCCTTTCTGTGTGAACGTGAAATGACCCAGAATTGACCCTTATGCGCAGAAGAGTACTCAAAGGTGAACGACAGCACTCGTTTGCGGAAGTAGCTATCGTTGGCAATGGATGTCAACAGCGGTATTGTCAACAGCGGAGCTCTTTTTGCATGATTGCATTCATTTTCACGAAGGAGCCAGCACAATTACAATCTTCTCATTTTGAGAAGGCAATGGAGCCAGGATCGTCTGTACCCACTGTTGTGGAATGGGAATGTGTGTGTGCTGGGGCCACGTGTGTGTGTAAGAGAGAGGAGAGAGCGCGTGGAGCGCTGGAGGAAGTGAGAGGGGGCAGTGTGGGCACGCATTCATGTTGTGTGTTAGGGAGGGAGGAGAACGGTAATAAAAGAAGGTTCCCCCCAGCAGAACTGCTATTGACTCTTTATTAACCCGCTCTGGAGAATCCGAGGGTCCGAACGGGGAAGTGAACCCTGAAGGAGGATCCGCCTTCTGTCCCCCGCGCTTCTGACCACGGTCGGAAAGGGAAAAAAAGAAGTCATCACGGGAAAGGTTCAACACCACGCTCAGCCATTTCGCAGGAAATTTTTTCAAAAACCGCCCGGTTGCGCATTTTAAAAGATGGGATCTGTGTCGCTCAGACTGTCATGAAAAGATCAGATACAGGTGGCATAGGGGCAAAAAAATCGGAATTGGGTCGTTTCAGCCTGCAGTGTGAACGTAGCCCAAGAAAGTAAAGGTCCTGTGAAGCTCAAAGAGCATATTTCTGGCAAAGCCAAGGTAAACTCTTAAGTGTGGTGCTAGGGAGTAAGTACATATGTACATGAGCACAGCGAGGATTGAGACAGCACCTTATCATCAATTTATGCCATTAGTATGAGTTATTCCAGGTCGATTCATGTGACCATCAGTTTTTTCTGTAAGAGGTCAAGAAGTGTTGAGTTGAATGCCCCATTGGCCTAACGTGAACGTGAAATGAAGAAGCCCCTGCTACACTTATGAATGCAGAATTTTATAAATTAATTTTTATTTGCACTGATTCTTTTAGTTTAGGAATGACTATGTTCACATGTGTGAAAAGGTTTCAGTCATATTCTAAATAACACAATGCAGTGTAAACCTGCTGAAGGTCCAATATCACTCAGGAAGAAAAAACAATTTAACCTTCGATCATTCCTGATTCCTTTCCTAAATCGATGAGCCGATAAGCACCAAGTTTCAAATATTTTGACTTCCACACTCCTTAGGCTGTCATTGTTGAGGCTGCCCTTCTGCTCCCCCTACATCTTTGATTTTTTGCTTCCTTCAGATCTCTCAACTCCTCCTGTCCCTCTGACACTGGATTTTCAAACTTGCCCAAAAAAATCCCTCAGGTTCCCTTTATGTACTATAGTATTCCCCTGGGTTTGAAGCTCTAAGATTGTTTTATTCCCAATAAATGAATGCTCATTTTCTGTTTGAAATAAGTTAAAATTCTGAATGGGGTTTATTAGGGGTTGGACATGTGAGATTTATCAATTTATTTCCAAGACTTCATCGTGTAAACACCAACGGGCTACGCTCATACTCGCCATACATTTCTTAACTCAAAATGTTAAGATTGAAAATATTTTGCATATTATTTGCAAAAACAAAATGGTTTCTGTATTTTCTACAGATCAGGTGGTGGTTTTCTTTTTACTTTAATAATTTGTAAGGGGAGGGGAGAAATTGCAGCAAACAATGATGTCAACAGCTGGTGAAAGATATTATAATTCAGATTATTCAAAATATACCACGAAACATAAAAACTGGCAGTTGTTTGAAAATATGTAGATATGCTTTAGAGATGAATTTCCTATCAAGATTGAGATCTTTTATTTGGTACTTGAGGTGGGTGTGAACATAATCACAATCTTGTTTCTTTATGAAATCAGTAAAGTTTGATCCATCTCACTATAACACCATAAAGACAGTGGAAAAATCTGTCAGTATACTCTTGCACTCAAGCCATTGTGTAATTACCGTGCTATGAGTGTCAGTTATGGAATGATTGACTCTCATTCTAAACTGTCAGTCAACTAATAACTTTGTTTGTTCAAACAAATGCAAATCACGGGAAAATGCTTTGTGGAAGCAAAAGTGCCGTCACAGTAAAGGAGGAGCTGATACACCAGGATGCTGAAAGTCCTTTTTTACATAAAAAAAAAACAAGTTTCTGTCAGCAAAATCTTTGTAAAAATCTAAAATATGCCAGTTTAAAATATTCTTTTAGAATTGTTATGTGAATAAAACAAATGAGTAATGGTTTTTTAATTCACTGTATTGTTATTCTATATTGTAGACAGGGTCCACATTTTATACAGATGATGGTTTAGTGAAAGTATTTATGAGGACCAAACTGTCTTTCAGCTCAAATGGATGAGTGTATTCCCCTCTTGTGTTATGCTGAGAGTGATCTAGAGCCAAATCACAAACAGTATAGGTGTTTGATTACAGAGGAAACTTTTCTAAACCGCTGATTTTCCCCTCAGACCAAATCTGTGAAAAGGACTGTGGCTGGTCTCAGTGATGTCATGTCATCTCCCCCTCCACCTTGTTGAGGTAGTAGTTCTACTTCTTCATGGGGCTTTTTGCTGTGAAAATAGACATTCCTCTCCACTGTTACCTTGTGCATTTTCAGGAAGAGAGTATGACCCAAATTACAGTTTTCCAGATTCTTCTGATCTGTGCATTGGATTCCTGACACCATGGTGTTTTTAATAAAGTACAGATGTGAGCTTGGAAAAAGTTGACGAGAAGGCATATGGGCAGCTAATCCCACCCAAATCATGATCAGGCTGATCCTCAGTACCTCTGTGCGTTCAGTTTGTTTGAGGCCATGCACCTCCAAAAGCACCACGACTCTAAAAATCTCCAGGTCAATTTTACTTAACCGAAAGTCTATCTGAAGAAACCAACCCACCTGAATCTGACAGCAGCTTTTCCAAACAGAACAAGTTGTCAAGGCACTAAAAAACTTGTTTAGGACCTGCTTGGGAAGCAAAAAGATGAGATGACCTTCAAACTTCCCCAAGGAGAAACGAGTTACAGGTATGTGCAGGGACAAGGCTAAACAGACTAGAGGAATCCACAGGAGATGAAAGGACTCTCTTTAGGTTCTGATGGGTCACAGTTCTACCAACACAACAGGGGATCTACAGATTCTCCTGACTACTGGGTTTAATGTTGACTTGTGGTGACAGCAAATGTTCATGCAGATGAAGTAAGTTTGTCATAAACAACATCAAAAGGTGGTTTGATGAGAGGCAGTTGGGAACTCTGCCCTAAACAGCTGACGTGGCTGACAGAGTTATTAGTTGGGGTTGGGATGGCTTCATATAGAAATGTGCAGAACAGATAACACCATTATGGGCTTGAGACTCGTGGGGTTGTCCTGTTTTTACAGTTTTGTCATATTCACATTTACAATGATGTGTCTTGTTCAGAAGATGTCAACATTGAAGAGCAAACTTTCTTGAGATTGGTGATGTCGCTTCTAGAGTCCAGCATGACTGCGATGAGCTACATGGAGGGGCCCCCACTTGTGGTCATAACCTGAAGACGCAGCAGCTGCACAGACATCACAAGGAGAATCTGAAGGGAGGGGGCCGAACCTGAGGTTTGATGAAGTCACAGTCTATTTTGCAAGCCACAAATCCTCCACAAAGGTTCAGGTGAGTATCAACTTTGCAACTGCTGGGCCTTGTATGACAAATAAAACTGGTCCACGAGGTCACACCTCTACAGAGGTTATCTGGTTCAGCTGTGCCCTCATGGATTGGATGCTGTTAAGGATCTTCTTCTGATGTCCAGCCAGCGTCACTCCTACACGAAGGATGTCCCTGGAAAGAAAATGCTCATTAGTCCTACTGCAGAAGCCCTAGTGCAGAGAAAAGTAAAGAAGAAATCTACAGTTTTGCAATAAAAGCTCAAAAGGGGTAAATGGTGACACTTGTAAAGCTGCTGCTCCCAATCCAAATCTCTAAATAAGTACATTTCAGTGACTACAAAGTAGATGCTACCAAAACAAAAAGGAACACATCAGACCTAGAATAATATTAAACCAGGTATGTTGTAATTGTTTATTTAGTCAAATATTTTGCTAAAATTATAACCTTTGGGTCATATCCACAAAAATGTTTTATGTGATTCTCAATGAGAACTTGCATCCATTACACTCCCTTCCATTTGATAAACTTCTTATGGAAGAATGTCGAAACTCTAATATGCAGAAAGCGGGAGTGATGCAAGTGGTACAGTCAGACAGCAAAGTTACTTTGTCTTAGACTTCACTGAAAAATTCAGTTGCTGCTGAAAAGAACTTAAACACCTGAACCATTTATGCACAACCCACTTTGATAAATAACATCCTTGTAGCACCAGTAACTCCAGTATTTTGCAGATTATTATGTCTTCTATTAAGTTGACATAACGTGGCATCAAAAAACCAACAGCTTGTCCTTTCTGTTTGATCTTGTTCCTACATCTCGTCTTTAAGTCTGTCAATTGTTGGCTTTTGTTTTTTCAACAAAAATGCTGAAGAAGAAAAGCTGATTATCTCCACTTTCATGAAAAATGTTTGCACTGGCGGAGACACTTTAACAAGTCAAAATAAGAATGATTTGCACAAATTGCAGTTGGATTTGGAAATGGTTTATTTTAAGCAATCAAAACAAAGAATAATATTAAAATGCTTTAAAATTTGTACATCCTACTACACCCTTTGGTTAAGAATTATTATTGAAAATGAGTTAAATTTTTAAAAACCTTTTAGGTTTATAGTTGTAGTTTTCTCTGATGCAGCAATCCTAAAATTAACTGCAAGTTCCCAGAGGGACTGATGCAAACCTTTTTTAAACCAGATCGTTTGAGAACATTTTAAGATATGGAAGTGAGTCTGTTACGCCCTTAAACCTGATGGAATGAAGGAATAACGTTCTATTAAATATAAAATCTTTGAATTCCGGCAGCCAGGAGGTACTGTGACCCCGGAACATTTTGCATGTAAAAATATTGTAAAATGTAAAAATAGTGATCCTTTCTAAGAATTTTGTAGAAGTCTTTACCTTGAAATGCTCTCTCTGCTAAATTGATATATGTTCCTTCTTTTTGTTTCTGTCGAGCAGGAAGGTAGAGTTCTGTGTTCTTTTTCTTTTACAGTTTTATCTTAAATAAAGATATGTCGTTATTTCAGTGATGCAACACCGTGGAAGACATATGACCCATGACCCATGGCTAAGCCTGAGCCAAGATTTTTGTCACTTATGATGACCCTTCTGAGTAATAAGAAAACTTTTCTTTGAGTTTTTTCTTTATCATTTCAATTGAGTCACCTGCGTAAAGTTAGTACAAATAATTGTCAATTGTACACAGACCGAATTGTCATGCGTCTTCGACAAAGGGACACAGAAATACTCAACGTACTCCATGGCCATTTGGGACACCACATCAAAGCTGGTGAACCCCTCACTGCTGAAGTTTTCCTTATACTGGCCCATCTTGATGGCGTCAAGCCAGTCATCCACTGAGCCGAAGGAGGAGAAGTCTGGAGTGCTGCGATCCAGCAGAGGTAGGTGAACGCTGTGGACATAATGTCAGAGTTAGAATAGAATAGAATAGAATGGCTTTATTGTCATTGTGCATAGTACAATGAGATTTAAGCATCACCATCAGTGCAAGAACAGTATGGAAGGGAAAAGTAGTAAAGAAAACATCGTTAAAGAGCTTATTGGCAGGGTAGGGACTGGAAGAGGTGTGGCCACCATACCTTGATGACTGAGGTGTCATGGCCTTCAAGCTGCTGGGGTTACGAATCATCTTATCCAAGTTGGCGACAATCTGACTAAATTTGGGTCGGTTGTTGCGATCTTTTTGCCAGCAGTCTAGCATCAGCTGATGCAACGCACTCGGACAATCCATAGGAGGAGGCAACCGGTAATCTTGCTCGATGGCATTGATGACCTACAGAGATTAGAAGAAAAAGTAGTCCAACTAAAGTCAATGTTTGAAAGAGATGGCAAAGGAAAAATACTAAAGCAAATTCAAATGTATTTCTAATACCAGGAAAAAGAGGGAGTGACGCAAATGCTGGAGGCACAAGTTTGTATATAAAAAAAACCTTATAGAATGAAGGACAGAGAACAAACTTCTGTGGATGATGAAAGTTTCTTGGGAATTTTTTTTTTAACAACATGGCAGTGCTGTCTTAATGAGCAAGGGTTAGAATCACATCTTAGGGGTGTCCTCAGTTTTGAGGGAAAAATGTAAATTATCATTAAGTTGAAAGGAGGAAGAGCGTGCAGGTTTCAGCCTAGTAGTTCTGTCCAAAGAACTGTGAAGACGGTCAATAAAGTTAGGATTTGACTTAAACATAGAGATGGAAGTTATCATAAACAGATGGGCACATTATGCCTATAACAAACATTTGGAAAAAGCAATGTGTATAAAATGTCAATGTATATGGAAAAGGTAACTTGTGTGCTGATAACAGCGGGAACACCTGTGCTCAGGTGAGTGTTTATGTTCTTCTAAAATGGATGGTGGAATGTGAAAAGAAGGAGGGGGAGTGACCAGCCATCCCCACACCAAGACCCCCGCGGCAGCAGCCGCAGCAGCCAGAAGCCCCCAACGCCACATGGCAGCAGGCAGACCAGGGCCAGCAGGACCGCCGCGAGGCCCCCAGAGCCAGAGAGCAGGGAAGCATGGGGGGAAAGAAGGTGCTACCCTAGCCCAACTAGGAGAGCAGCCCCCCCACCGCGCCAGGAGGGCCCAACGACGGGCCCCGCCTGAGAAGGGTGCCCACAGCCCCAGACGAGCACCCCATCACCACCCAGGAGTTCTGGGCATCCCCCCGCCCCAACCCCAGGTACGAGCCGGAACCCCCCAAGGGAGACCCGCTCCGCGCTCCAGGCAGCCACCCACTTGGCCCACGGTTGGTCCAGGAAGATGTGATGTGATCCCCGCCTTCTGGCCTTGCCAGAAAGCTCAGGGATCTCCCTCCCTGCGCGGAGAGAGGACCGCCAGGCCCAGCATTCTTATAGTAGATTTGTTCATGTGCAAAATATTAGCCAACCTTTTGTGTTTTAAGTAGTTAAAGAAATGTTACTCACATCTTGATTGCTCATGTCCCAGTATGGCCTCTCTCCATAAGACATCACCTCCCACATGACTATGCCGTAACTCCAGCAGTCACTCGATGATGTGAACTTCCTGTACTGAATGGCTTCTGGAGCCGTCCAGCGGATGGGAATCTTGCCTCCCTAGGTCGAGAGAGAGAGAGAGAGAGAGAGAGAGAGTGAGAGGGAGGGAGAGAGAGAGAGAGAGAGAGAGAGAGAGAGAGAGTGAGAGGGAGGGAGAGAGGGAGGGAGGGAGGGATAGATAGATAGATAGATAGATAGATAGATAGATAGATAGATAGATAGATAGATAGATAGATAGATAGATAGATAGATAGATAGATAGATAGATAGATAGATAGATAGATAGATAGATAGATAGATAGATAGATAGATAGATAGATAGATAGATAGATAGATAGATAGATAGATAGATAGATAGATAGATAGATAGATAGATAGATAGATAGATAGATAGATAGATAGATAGATAGATAGATAGATAGATAGATAGATAGATAGATAGATAGATAGATAGATAGATAGATAGATAGATAGATAGATATGCCTTTATTGTAAATGACAAAGTAGACATTAAGGCTCAACATTTGTCTTTTCTCCTGTGGTTCAAATCAACCCAAAAGTACCAGATTACAATGAAGAAGAATTTACCAGAGCGCTTGTGTAAGTTGGGTCTGAAGTATCATCCTCTAGGAAGCGTGACAGGCCGAAGTCGGATACCTTGCACACCAGGTTGCTGTTTACGAGGATGTTCCTGGCTGCCAGGTCCCGATGAACGTAGTTCATGTCACACAGGTATTTCATCCCCGCTGCTATGCCTCGCAGCATTCCCACCAGCTGGATTACGGTGAACTGCCCGTCATTTTGCTTTTAACAAAAATCACCAAATCAATTCTCCATTCAAAAGCCAACTTGATCTTAAAATTTAGAAACTGGATTCAACAGTCAAGTATTTTTGTGTTCAGTTCTCAGTGAGTGTTGCCGTGTCAACATCAAGCTTTCCAGTTTTACATCACTAACAGAAGTACCAGCAGATGTTTCACATTTTTAAAACTTCTGGTGCAGCGTTGCCATAAAAAGGTTTTCATATTTGTAATTATTGCAACATTTACAGTGAAGAGAAGAGCTGCTGTGGGAGAAACATGTTAGGCGAGGCGTCAAAGGCAGCAGTCAGGGTATGTGGGATGGACTATTTGTTCTTAGAACTGTATTGTTCTTGGTCTTGTATTGTGCTTTTGAACAAAGTTAAATCATTTTCACACACAAAACTGTGATAAAAATCATCAAATATGCAGATAAAGAATAGACTGCGGTAGACCATTAAAAAAATGGATGTGCTTGCATTACCCTGAGGAAGGAGTCCAGGGATCCGTTCTCCATAAACTCTGTGATGATCATAACAGGACTGCTCTTGGTCACTACTCCCTCCAAATGAATGATGTTGGGGTGATCAAACTGGCCCATGATGGAGGCTTCACTCAGGAAGTCCCGTCGCTGCCGTTCCGTGTAGCCTGCCTTTAGCGTCTTAATTGCCACCAGAATCTCTCTCTTTCCTGGCTGTCTGAGGTTTCCACTGCAAACCTCCCCAAACTCTCCTAAAGAGAAGGCAGAACCAGACTGTTACACATATTTATAATGCACCACTTCCACCATCTGACACAGTCATTGTTGCATTACACTTTTTTTTCAGAAAAACTGTTACATAAATTAATACATTTAAACTGTAGAGTTGCATATTTTAAAAGACAAATTTGAATTCAACGATGAGTGCGAGGTTTAGGTTCCAACAACAGGGCTGGGTAAAGCCACAATGCAGTCTTTGAGAACAGCTTTATCATATGCAGTGGTAATTAGGGTATTTTTTTCATTCTTAACGCAACAGAAAACCCTTTAGATCTCAGCTGATCCTCTCCCTCTGGGTCGGCTGTTTGGCCAGCCACTGCAGCTCTAGATGGGGGCTGGCATCGCCCTCTTGCTGTGATGTCACTGGGTCCCCGCCCATGATGCTGTATCTGGCTGGCTGTGCGCCTATACCCAGAGGATGGGGTCCCAACTATTATCGTTTCCACCAAACTTCATGCCTAATATTTATCTCCATTAGTTAGCTGGGTGGGAGGTATGAAATGGGTTGGGTTTTTTTTTTATAATATTGAGCTTGTTTTCATATTGGAATTGTTGCAACCTTTGCTATCATAATAATCATCAGCATAATGGGTCGTTTTTTAACACAATGTGCAAGTTCCTTAAATACTTGGTGCTGTGTTGAATTGGTTTGTCATTCAAACACAGCTCTAAATAGATGTGTGTATCATTTCTCAATGTTTTACATCCATAAAAATAAATGTTTGGGTTTTAGATAGTTTCAACAAGTGTCCTGTTTATTCAGGATTGGAATGTTTATTCATTTAATTTATATCATAATTGAATATGTATTTATGTATTTATAATAATCTTGCTGCAGCACAGCTGCACCTTACACTGAAGACCTCCTAAATCTGAAAAATTGAGGACTGGGGAAAATATACTACTTCAGAACATCCAGTACATGCTTCTAGAAGTTATCTATTTCCTTCTTTTTTTTATTTTTTACTCCTCTCTACATGTAGCTCCGATGCTTAAAAAATTTAAACTAAGTACATTCCTAAAACATACATAATAGATGTAAAAAATTTGAGTATAAAAAAGCTTTCAAAGTAATATTTTATGAAGTCTTGTTTTTGTATGAGGTAAAGAAAAAAAATACTTCAAGACAAATTATTTTCACTTCTACCCAGAGATCAAGGCTGAAACTGTCATGTCCCCTTGCCTCCACCTGTACTGAGATAACTATGGCGTTTCATCTCTGCCATAAACTGAAAGGGCGTAAAGATAACTGAGTAGGCGTATTCAGGAACTGAGTGAGGAACCTTACAACCGCGCAGGCGCAATTCTGACCGAGCCACCCCGCATTTTAAAACTGCACGCCTGCAATCCTAACTAAGCGGTGATCCCGCGCGGTCAATTGTCCTTTGCGCGGTTGCTTGGATTTGTGCTCAGTGTTAAGGGGGCGTTTTTGTCACTTGGGGGCAGTAACCTTTCTGGTTGATCTGACTGGCCGAAATTTGCTGCTCAAATGCGGCATGGCAGCGGGGCGGGACTTTCATTTTCCAGAGCGGGGGAGGGGGGGTGTTAACAAGCGGCTCTTAAGCTGCATGCGGCTCTCTGCCTTTTATCATAGTTTCTATATACAGTGTTTTATTGGTGGCGCAGTGGTTAGCGCTATTGCCTCACAGCAAGAAGGCCCCCGGTTCAAGTTCCGGCTGGGGGACCTGCAACAGAACATCAATGTGGGGGGTGCCCTTCTGTGTGGAGTTTGCATGTAAATAATAATAATAATGGATTGGATTTATCTGGTCTTTTCAAGTCACTCAAAGTGCTTACATTGTGACCATTATTCATTCACTCCTCATTCATACTTGGTGATGGTATCTACTGATGTAGCCACAGCTACACTGGAGGCAAGGAGGGTGAAGTGTCTTGCCCAAGGACACAACAACATTTTTTGGCTGGTGGGAGCAGGGATCGAACCGCCGACCCTTCGATCATTGGACGACCCGCTCAACCGCCTGAGCCACTGTCACCATGTTCTCCCTGTGCATGCATGGGTTCTCTCCGGTGTCCTCCCACCATCCAAAAACATGCTTCATAGGTTAATTGGCACCTCTACATTGTCCATAAATTGTGAATGGGTGTATGATTGTGACCCTGCGACAGACTAGCGACCCGTTCAGGATGTCCCCTCCCTTCGCCCACAAGTAGGGAGGATAGGCTCCGGGAGCCCCGTGACCCCGAAAGGGAACTAACGGAAGGAGATGAATGAATGAATGCCTTTCTTATCCAGCGAGGGGCGGGACTTTCATTTTTTAGAGGAGGGGGGGGCTAACATACAGGTGAACATAAAAGTCTTACATTTTCTCCAAAATGTACAGAGCAGCCCTAATGTCTTTCTGGTTGATCTGATTGGCTGAAATTTGCATGTCAAATCCGGCGAGGCAGCGAGGCGGGACTTTCTTTTGGAGGCTTTAATTTAAAAAAAAGGGCGGCTGTAACGCGGCGGTAACAAATGCAGTCATTTTCACATGAGAAAAACCTACAGCACAAACAAACCTGCTGCACTTTCTTTCCTTGGTCTTGTGTCGTTGGTTAACCTTTTAATCCACATTACATCCACCGTTTTTTTTTCTATTAAAGCTTTTAACACTAACAGCAAACAAGTTTGACACAAAGAGCCGACATTTCTAACTGTGAGAGTCAAAGAGCCACACTATGCACTGCAATACTGCAAAAACACAATTACAGCCATATTATTTTCCATAACACACTCCTTTACTTACAATACAACAGCACTGAATTAAACTGCGCCGTTTCAGTTATGGGTGTTTTTTCTGTATATTACGTTAATACATACCGGTAAAACATGCATGTTGGTGTGTGTTTTAAAAAGGCAGCGAGCGCAAAACTGAGTTGGTTGTGATTTATTTTTTTATTTTTTCAGTCATCAATCAGCATCCAAAAATCCATCAAAGTCCTCATCTTATGCCTCTGAAATGAACAGCCGGGCTAGATTTCTATCAAACACGCGGCTTCCCTTTCGTCATCGTCAGAGTCCGTCTCGTTGCCGTGCGGCTCCAAAGAACAGTGAAAGCAGACGCGTCAGGCTAAGCTTAGTGACAGTCCAAAAGTGTGGCGTAACTCGCTGCGTCCCAGTAAAAGGAGCGGAGGGTGGGCAGCTTTTCATTGCAGCCGGCTTGCTGCATGTCTGCATTCACAGCTTGAAGCAAACAATTCTGATTAAAAGGAGAAGAAAATAATTTTTTTTCTTTAGAAATGCATTTGTAGTTCACTCTCTGTGTTAATACAAAAGGATTGAGATACTTGCTGACGAATTTGAATGTTTATCAGAAGAGTTATTGAGGGCGGAAATCCGAATCTGTGAAGATCTAAATTTATCAAACTGCAGCTGCTCTATTCCCGTGTTCCTCCACGTAGCTCTAAGCTTCCAGTTTAAACTGTGCTTCATAATCGTGTCTCAATGCATTTCCAGGGTTTCCCAAATGAAGTTTTTCTGCATTATGCACATATCTGCACCGTTGTACTATAGGGGGGGGTCTTCCTTCACGTCCTCTCCTCTCTCCGTACCGTTCTCATGCTGTTCTCTTCTAGGTCCTCTTTACAAAAGTCACACAACAACACATTAGAGCCACTGTGTACATTTTGGAGAGAATGTAAGACTTTTATGTTCGCCTTATGGCTGTGAAAGTACTGTATATAGAAAATATGATAAAAGGCAGAGTGCCGGATGCAGCTCAAGAGCCGCTTGTTAACCCCCCTCCGCTCTGAGAAAGGAAAGTCCCGCCCCGCTGCCTTGCCGCATTTGATCAGCAAATTTCGGCCAATCAGATCAACTAGAAAGGTTGCTGCCCCCAAGTGAGAAACACACCCCTGAACACCACCCCCCCATTCAGTTCCTGAATACACCCGCTCAGTTGTCTTTACGCCCTTTCACTTTATGGCAGATATGAAACGCCATAGCCAACAGGTAATCTGCATAATTATAGCATTAATTATAATATCTGCCTTTACAGCAGGTCCTGCCCAGTGGATCACGGGCAAAACATTATCCAAGACTGGAGATGTCATTAATAACAGTTTGGAGGACTCACATACATCACAGTTGAGGCTGGTGAATTTAAAAAATAAACAAAAAAACACCAAAGCCACCTTACCAAGAAAAATAGCAGTAGAACAACTGAACCCACAGGTTTGGTCAGGATATATACTTTTTTATGTAGTTTGTTGGTTTATTTGTTGCTTTGCTTCTGTTCTATTTGAGGTCTTCTGGTTTAACTTTGTTCACATCAGGTTTTAGCTATCAATCACTGGCCAATCAGATACCTCAATAAAAGCACATGGCCCCCACCTTTGAATGTTCAAAGCGTTTGACAAATTTTCCTGAGCCCACTTTTAGTGGTAGGGGTGTGGACTTCTAATAAGCTCACTCTTGATTGGTGACCGTGGTTGCCACAGAAACGCTGATTCAGGTCGACTTGGACCAATCTCTGTTTACTGACGTTGTCTCGTTCCAATATTGCGACATCCCTATCACAGTAAAATGGCAACTGAATTGGCTTCTTTTCATTGGAGACAGAAGTAAGGCATTTGTAAGGATTACATCACACTCACTCAGTCCAGTTCTCATGTACAGTCAATGGTCTTTATCCTTTTTCCTAATTTTATCTTTTATACCTATTGATGGTTTGTACTTGTTTGCTTTGTCTTTTGCACATAAGAGCAGAAGTCACAGAGGCCAAATTTCTTTTGCGTTCACTCATACTTATGTGTGAGACACATAAAACGTGCCTCACACTAATGGACATTTCTAAAGCTATTGGTCTTACTGGAGCACCAGGATGTGTGTAGACATTTGAAATATTGTAACCTTTCTCAGAGACAAGAAGGTATTGGCTGCTTTGATTATTTTTGTTTTATTCAATATTTGCAGTGAAACATGATTTTTGACAACTTTCTAAACAACTTTCTCTTCCAGTTCTTGAACATAACATGTTTTTTTTACCTGCACCAATCACTTGCTCTATCTTGACACAGGAAATGTCAATCTCCTTAGCAAACTCTCTGACTGCTTCATTGGGATCTTCATACGTGAAGGGATCAATGTAGATCTTCATTCCTGGTGACACTTCAACAGAGAAGAAAAGGAACAAACAGCAAAAGCTAGAAACAACAGGTGTGATTTGCATACTGGTACACACCAAGGCTAAGGCTTCTGAAAACTTAGCAGAAAGCCTCCATAGCTTCAAGAGTGCAGAGAGAGGACATACTTACTGTGGCCACTGGTGTAATGTTGGAGCTTGTCGGCATACTCGGATTCTGGTCGGTCAGAGTTTCTCCTGCTATTGACAAACAC
This sequence comes from Oryzias latipes, assembly GCF_053564925.1. NCBI lineage: Eukaryota > Metazoa > Chordata > Actinopteri > Beloniformes > Adrianichthyidae > Oryzias > Oryzias latipes. Next base: position 4,585,216 of record NC_136243.1, on the reverse strand, counting down.
AAAAGAATCTTGAATTTCTTTTCCAACCACGTTCTGTTCAGTCTCCCCTAAATCATCTCAACAACTCAAATGCAAAAGCTTCAAATTGTTTCTACCAAACTTGGCTGCTGTCATCATATGCTTGATGTTTCTGCCTTACCCGCGACAAACTGTTATGACAACAGTGATGGCAATGATGAAGACGACTCCTGCTGCAGAGGAGCCAATAATGAGGGGAAGCTTCTCCTGGATAGTGGAGTTATATTCCTCTGCAATAATGCAATAATATGTATAATAGAGGCATATGAGTCACTTCCAATTAAGAGACAATTATACAAATAAAGAAAAATATAAAATTATAGTCATTCTAACCATCAGTCATGGTTTGGAAGTACATCTTGCCACTAAAACGTCCAAATCCAGCGACAGTCCGAGCTCGAACCTGAAAGACGTAGATGCTCCCGGGCTTAAGATTTTGTACGACTGCTGTATTCGTTTGACTCCTTATTAGAGATGAGTTCCATTCAGCCTGGTTCTGAAAAACAAATAGACATCAAAATTCCTGTGAAGAATAGTTAGAAACTGCCTTTAACTTTTATTACACTAATGGTTTAAACTTAATTCACTGAGCATGTATTGTCATCTCAAAATTACATTACATTTGAAGACAGCAAAGCCAAACTATTGTTGTAACAGTTTATTCTCATACTCCCTTTTTCTGTGCATGTGTGATCTGCTGAGCAGGCCTCAGACTTATCTTCACTTTAGCCTTGGAGCTCCTCTCCAGCAGTAAACTGTGGGCGTGATTTTCACACGAGGTCCATCGGACGATCTTCTGAATATGCAAATGCAGGGTTTTTATACCAACCCCATCCCTGAGCTCCTTGGTTCGGACTTTGAATGCACCATGTTCATCTGTCTGTCCCCTTCGTGTTTGTACGAAGTAAAACCTCCACAAAAGCTAAGTAACTGTCTCTGAGTCATTATTCATTATTTCTGTGTGTAAGAAACTGACGGGGTTACGAACTAATACAAATACAGTCCTTTCTAGAAAATCCAGTTTCTTCACAATTCCAAATGAGACAGAATAGTCTATGTAAATAAATACATGTACACCATACTCATCTTACATGACAAGTCAAACAACATAATTTGTCCAAGTCAACCTAAATCAGAAGAACGGCTGGTAATTGAACTGATGCATGTTCCATTCGCCTAAAAGGAAAACCTGAAACCCTTTACTTGAGAAGTAAAACAAACAACAACTCATGTTTTGAAAAAAATGTTCGGACTGTTCCTAAAATCCTCTCATTTCACAATAAATCTCTCATGGCGTTTGTCCATATTTGTTTCAGCATCTAAATGTTCTATTTTTCTAGGTTTCCTTAACATAACTCATACTGCACTTTGAAAAATAAAATCTAAGGTCACATGAGAAATCCTCTACATTTCTTGATAAATTGAATTTCTAAGATTGAAATGCAGCTTCATAATGTGATTTTACACGTTAATGCTGACTTAAATCCCAGAGAAATTGACACTATAGAGCAAACTGTTTCAAACATAGATTGTGAGCAAAATGTTTGGCCTTGCATATAGCTGACTGACTGACTGACTGACTGACTGACTGCAGCAAAAAACGTCCAACGCATTCTATGCAAATTACTCCAGAAGTTGAATCTTTAACTAACCTGTTGCTCTGAAAAATCCCTACATCTACATTTCAATCGCTGTTGCTCAATACTGACAACCTTTAAGACTTACCAACCCAATATTAAAGAGACGGACAAGACTTGGTCAACAACTGGATATTCTGTGTCAGTTTGTATACAAGACGAAGGCTAGATGATTAGTAAAGGCTCCAGTCTACAAAGGCTCTGCTCAGGAAACTGTCTGAATTCAAAACTGAAATAACTAGCACTGATTTACCTTCTCATAGTACTGCAGCTCATAGTCCAAGATAACACCATTGGGCTGGTCGGGCTGGGACCAGGACAGAGTGATGGTGTTAGGTGTCCTGCTGACCTGATGGATGATTGATACTGCTGATGGTGCTGAGAGAAAAACATGAAGAAGCTAAAATGTCTTTGTACTTAAACAGTTACTGAAAACAAGAGTTTTAATTGATCATAATATTTTATTCAATTCACACTGTATCAACCAAACTGTAGACAAAACATTAAGAGTGAAATAAAGTTTTGTTTGAGTCAGAATAGTTGTTTGAATGCTGAGAGCTCATACTCCTTCATGTTAATGTGAATTTCTTCTCACATCTTAGCATGATGATACTGTACAGGGGGATGAGGAAAAAGAAATGACTGGTGCTAGTAAACTAAAGAGAATGTGATAGAAGGGAGTTGTGAAGAATGGAAAGATTGACAATGTCAGATGAAAAAAACACTTGTGTTCACAAAACACTCCTTACATCAACACACATGATAACATCTGGTGTGTAGCATGCATCTGTTTAATTCTGAATCCATGAGAAATCAATGAAGAACTCTGAGTCCACTAATGCGTAATGTTTTCCAAGGCTCTCAGACTTTGGAGATCTTGTGGACCTGCCTTCACTTTGAATGGTAAAAGTCCCAGTAGGACTAAAATCCTCCAAAATTTCCATTATTTCCCAAATAGTTTTTTTTTATAATAAAAAGACAGCACAGTTACACGTTGGAGGATTTACAAAAGTACACATTTACCAAAAAAGTTATTTTTTTTTTAAATAAATTCCCTGCTGCCCCCTCCTTGAGACCTCTCCAGAGGTCTCATGACAGGAGACAGAAACACCACTCAAGTTAAGCTGAGATGAACATTTTATTTTAACCTACTACTGTATGATTGTTTACAAGAAAGCCTACAACATAATACCTCATTCATAAGTAGAATGCTTGAGACTCTATACCACCAACAAAATGCTGGGAGCCTTCATCAGGAACCTAATGGGTATGTGGGGAAAACCCAACCCATTGCACAAGTCAACTAATATAGTACACAGCAAATCAAGGAGGATCTTCCTGTCCGCATGTGGAAGTCACAGCAGTAGGAAGGATCAGAATTGGAATTAGATTGGTACAGGTCAAATTATAAACTCTCCAGGTAGACAGAACTGCTGCCTACAATAAATGGAGATGTGAGGTTGCTCCGAAGGATAAGGGTTCAGAGGGAAGAGATGGGAAATGATGGCTGCTGAGGAACAGAGGTTCAAAAGTTGTCCCATCATTGGTTAAATATGAATCCCCCACAGAAAATCTAATCCAGTTCAATCCAAAAAACATCCAGGTCCAAGCACAAATACAATGACAGGGCCCATAAAGAGAGTTTTTAACTGGAGTTTTTGACTGACAAAGTAAGGCAGTTGTGCTGCAAAGTCATTTTTTTTGCAAACTTGTGGTTCCATTCTTGACTTGTTAGCCAAAGACAGTCTTGATGATTTTTTTGGCTGAGGTGGTTCAGACCTGTGCAGAGCAGCAGTGGGTACAGATCATGCTAAATTTGATGGACGCTTGTGTAAGTGGCTTGACATCAGCTTCAAGAGGGGTTTTGCACAACCTCGTTGAGCGTGCAATGAAGGCTCTTAGAGTCTTGTTGATATTGTACAGCTCTAAGCACTCAGTGATCCATGAGTACAGTATTCAGTCATAGTCTTCCTTGTAATCAATCCAAGCATTACACTGGTTAGTTCAATAAAGTTCATAGTGTCTTTATTCTTAACTTGTTTCTTAGATTCTTCTATTATAAGACACGGTTGTGTTTTCTTTTTCCATAGGTATGTGAAAAAACACAACCGTGTCTTATAATAGAAGAACCAAAGAAGTCATGACACTGGTTGGTGTTTTAAGACCTGCAGGCTCCTATACTTAGAATAGAATAGAATGCCTTTATGTCACTATACACATGTACAATTCGCATCACAGGCGCATACAGTGAAATGAGAGCCGCTCACTGTTCAGTGCAAACATGCACGAGAAAAAATAATTTCAGAAAATAAGAAGATAATAAGATAATTTCACAAAAAAGAAAAGTACAGTTTACAAAGTACAATTTACAAAAGTACAAAAGTGTACCATACACATTTTTGCTGAGTAGGTTTTACTTTCCAGCAGAGAGGTAGGGAAAAAAATAAAAAACTGCCATGCCCATGATAGCAGAGATATATTGCACTTACTATATTGCACATGTTGAGATTATTACTTGCTCTAATAGCCAAAAATGTTTAGGATCACTGCTGCTGATGTGTAAACCAGTTCAGTGGTTTCAGTGACTGTCGTGGCAGGCATTGCTCTCAATGCATTCTTCACATTTCCCTACAAAGTGAAACTTCACTTAAATGCTATCATTGGAGTTGCCAAGTGTCTATTCAAGCCATGTTCTTATCCTTCATCATCACACTGATTTATTGGCATTCATTCCAGCTTTGATTCTAATTTCTGATTGGGAGGTTGTTATCATTTGCCCTCTGACCTGCTGTTCTGGCTCTCATGAGCCACACCATTTGTGTTGTACCTCTTAAACTCAAGTTGTGATCGCAGTAGATGTTGGATCTTTGAGCTATTAGTTACTAAGCAGCAATCGCTGATCAGGGATTACAAAGTTTCCTTATTCTTTGCATGCAATCCCTCTGAGAACAATTACTTGAGTTGTAGGATTTCAACAGAGGCTTGGTTTTGCATCTTTCCCATCTCTGATTTGTCCCACCAATCCATCTTAAATCAAGGTTGTCCAGCATTTGCACAATTTTCTTTGGCCAAACAACTTGCAGATGCACTCACACTGAGAGTCCAATCCATGTCTATATATATTAGTGCAAATATCAGCATTTGTATTAGCAATTAAGTGCAGGATTTTCTGAGATCAATTGGGAATAAGCACATTTCTGACTACAACATTTAAAAAGGAATTCAAATGAATACGAATTCCAATTTTTTTATGTAAAAAGTAGTTAGCTTTAAAAAAGAGAATAAAACTGTTTGCTTTAGTATCCAAACAACAATCAGAACTTATCAGAACAATACGAACACTGTGAGAAAAACAAGATGTTGTTTCATTTTGGCAGAGCTGAGCAAAAGCAGCCAAACGTTCGGCTAGCCCCAATGGGAATTGTCTCATTTTGCACATGAAATAAAGCATCGGTTCACAGAGCCAGCTTATTCGCTAGCGACAAATCCCTACAAAACTGCCTTAATATTTAGTGAAAGTAACAAGTGTAAACAAGCAAATAACGCATTGATGTGGCCAGCATAATATAGGTTGGTAGCTAGGTTAGAAGAAGCCCACAAATAAATACTTCGTAAGTACAAAGAAATTACAAAGAGTAAGATCCAGCTGAATTGTAAAAACAACATTCTAACAATGAACACACATGACCTGCTCATAATCTCAAATTAATGGTATTAGATGGGAGAAGACGTAATCTGCTGATATTTGAAAAAAAAAAAAGTGCTCAAAGTGCATGAAGGGTATCTATCCCCCAAGTCCAGCACAATTAGGCTGTACAACAAGAAGAAGGAGGGAAGCTGGAGCCACTATGCTGTATGACAATAAAGATTCAGGGGTGCATCAGAAAGATGCTGAATTGGTGATGGAATGTCTCATGCAGCAAAAAAACAAAGTGGCGGGTGGGGGGTAGGATCACATAGAGAGAAGCCTCTGCATGGCCTGTATCATCACCAGATTGATGATGTGATTGAAACGCTGATGCACTCATTGTAGCACTCATCGTACCAGAACAGGGGCTCAACACAAAAGCAATTGTAGGGTTTAAATTTGAACCCACATTTGACAACACCAATAGGAGTCAGAATGTGTCCAACAAGGCTTTTTTACTTACCAGCCTGATTGGTAGTGATGTTGACAGATGCATATTGTGGTGAATAAGGGCTCTGGTCAGATACTCCATTGACAGCTTGTATTTCAAAGGTGTATTGGGTGTGAGCCAGAAGGTCGCTGATGTAGACTTGGGTGTTGGTGAGTCCTAGCTGACGTGGAACAAATTGGACATTGTCTCCACAGCGGGTGCAGAGTCCACGTCCACTGCCACAGCTCTTGCATATGATATTGTAGACCACATCGTCTCGGCCACCACTTTCTTGTGGTGGGTTCCACTCTAATCTTAGAGAAGTCTCATTTACTATCGAGATGACATTTTGTGGAGTTGATGGAATGGCTAAGTGACAAAAAAAAAATGTGTTACTTGAAGCTGCTGTGCTTACTTTTAACTTCCATCTTTACAGTAGAAAAAAGGCCCTGTACATTGAGATGGATTATGAACAATAACCATGTGCACATGTAGTCTCGGGGGAAAAAAAAGACAGTTCTATGGTAAACTAGCTTTCAGACGTTACAATAATGTAATTTACAGTGATGTGTATACATACTGGTACAAGGCATCTGGGGAGGATCAGAGTCCGTGCGGTAGTAGCTATTCCGGCAAATGCAGTTTGTGGCTCCTTCATGAATTGTTCGACTGTTGATGGGGCACTGGCGACATCTGTCATCTCCCTGGGCAGATTTGAAAAAACCTGACAAACATGCTGTCCAGCAGAGACACAGCAACAAGGAGACACGAGCAAAGAAAAGAAAAAGTTAGAGGTGTCCACTGTTTGACACAATAATGTGGTCTTGTAACTGTAGAAGTGCAGCGCTAAAACAAAAATGAACTTAAACCTACAAAGGGGTCTTTCAAATAGCTTCATGAGCCCTGATAATTTAGTAATTTCATTAATTTCTAAGGTTAAGGGTGGACTAATAGGTATACCATACTAAACAATAAACCTACTCTTTTTAATCAAGGTGTTATGTTTACAATGGCAGTCAAGCCAAAAGGATCTACTGGCCATCACCTAGTAGATCAAGCTAACAGCAGAACCTTAAAATATTTTTGGGATATTCTGTACAATAGTACCTTATATATTGCTCTACAGAACAAACAGTATGCAAAATAAATGGAGTGTCTCAAAACAAACTCGCAATACACAGTAAACAGTATGTTCATGGTGAAAACAATGGCTGAATCCAGCCAGTTGGATCTTTCTTGAAGGTTTTCCCTGGTATTTCCCCTCCCTATCAGTTCTCTGTTTTGATTTATTTCTTCCTTATTTCTCCTTGATTCTTCCTGGTGATATGGAATAGATTACATGAATTCTCGTAGAAGTCTTCACATAATGAATATTGGCTATCGCTGGAACACAAGTTTCACATTCATACATAGCAGCTATGACCTGCTACTGAGCAGAGGGTAAAAGGGCTTGCTCAAGGGTACCTTACTGGGATACCAGTGCTGGGGGTACCGGATTACAAAGTAAAAGATTACTGTAATGTGATTACTTTTGTTAGTAATGGAGGAACATGACAAATTACAGTTCACATTTTGGAAACTAAAATACAGTCACTGTACTACAGAAGGCCTTGATACTTCATTCCTTAGGTTTTGTTGTATCTGACATTTTCTCTTGGTTAAATGAAACAAAACAGAGATGTGCACGCATGTGCACACAGAGTTGGGGACGATAATTTAGTAGACTTGCAACAGACCAGGACTGTTAACAAAAGTCAGACGTAGAGAGAGAGACAGATGCAACTCATTGTAATGGAATACTTTTTCAGTGAAAATTAACTTGGAGGCCATTAATACTTCTTTGTGTTTTTAAAAGACTGGCTTGGTTCCATATTTGATAGATTTGAATCTAACTGTATAGATATCAATGTAACAGTTTTTTTTCCACATCTCACTTTAAGCAGTGGCATGGACCACATGTGATGTAACTTATTTTTGAGTCATTGTTTACACTGTTGCCTGCATTCTAATAAAACCAGGTTAGGTTTTAAATCATGTTCATACTTCGCACAAAGTCACGGCTTTAAAAATAAAGTTAAATGAAAGATAAGAGGATCTAGTTTGAGTAAACCAGTTCTTCTCTTGGGAATTTGTATATAAGTAGATAAAAAGTAAAGTAACTAGTAGTGCATCACTTTTTCAAATAGGTAATGAGTAAAGCAATTTTTTATAATTTCACACAGTAAGTAAAGTAAAGCAATCAATTACTTTTCGAAGTAATTTATCCAACACTGTGGGTTTTCAAATATAATGCAAAAACTGCTGGAGATCTACAGAGCCTTACGGAAGCATTTGGGCCCCTTGAACTTTTCAACTTTTCAGGCTGCAAACATAAAGATATGAAACTGTAATTTTTTGTGAAGAATCAACAACAAGTGGGACACAATCATGAAGTGGAACGAAATGTATTGGATATTTCAAACTTGCTTAACAAATAAAAAAATGAAATATTGGGTTTGCAAAATGATTCAGCCCCTTTACTTTCAGTGTAACAAACTCTCTTCAGATGTTCAGTGAGGATCTCTGAATGATCCAGTGTAGTGACCTAAATGACTAATGATGATAAATAGAATCCACTTGGATGGAATCAAGTCTCCGTGTAAATGCATCTGCTCTGTGATAGTCTGCAGAAATCTACAGCTGAGGTGGGAGAATCTTTCCATAGAACAACAATCAGTCGTCTACTGCACAAATATTGCTTTTATGGAGTGAAAGAAGAAAGCAATTTCTTAAAGATATCCATAAAAAGTGTCATTTAAAGTTTGCCACAAGCCACCTGGGAGACACACCAAACGTGGAAGAAGGTGTTCTGGTCAGATGAAACCAAAATTGAACTTTTTGGCGTAAAAGCAACACAGCTCATCAGCCTGAACACCCCATCCCCACTGTAAAACATGGTGGTGGCAGCATCATGGTTTAGGCCTGCTTTTCTTCAGCACGGACAGCAACATTGGTTAGAATTGATGGGAAGATGGATGGAGCCAAATACAGGACCATTCTAGAAGAAAACCTGATGGAGTCTGGAAAAGACATGAGACTGGGACGGAGATTTGTCTTCAAACAAGACAACGATCCGAAACATAAAGAAAAATCTACAATGGAATGCTTCACAAATGAACATATCCAGTGTTAGAATGGCCAAGTCAAAGTCCAGACCTGAATCCAATGGAGAATCTGAAAGAACTGAAAACTGCTGTTCACAAACGCTCTTCATCAAACCTCAGTGAGCTCCAGCTGTTTTGCAAGGAGGGAATGGGACAAAAATTTCAGTATCTTGATGTGCAAAACTGACAGAGACAAACGCCAAGCGACTTACAGCTGTAATCACAGAAAAAGGTGGCGCTACAAAGTATTAACTTAAAGGGGCTGAATCATTTTGCAGACCAGATATTTCATTTTTTTTATTTGTTGAAAAGTTTGAAATATCCAATAAATTTCATTCCACTTCATGATTGTGTCCCACTTGTGTTTGATTCTTCACAAAAAATTACAGTTTTATATCTTTATGTTTGCAGCCTGAAATGTGGCAAAAGGTTGAAAAGTTCCAGGGGACCGAATGCTTTTCCAAAGCGCTGTATCTTCACTAGATTGAGTCCCGCCAATGCAAGGATATGGAGCAGCAATATCCAGCAGAGGGTGAACGTCAACAACCCATAATCATCTATTTTTATTATTTTATTCTTTTACAAATAGACAAAGCAATCCTACTCTAAACAAGTTTACCACCTGGAAATATGTCAAGCTTACTCTAAAGCTGGTTGTGTGTTGCCGGTCATGTTTTACATTTCATTGCAAATTCTCTTCAGTCTCATCCTTGCCGTGTCTCCTCTATAGAATGCATGCAGCTTGCCACATTTACACTGATCTCCAGTTACAAGCAGATCTTTGTTTTCATTCTATAATACCGGACTTGTTTTTCTATGAAGGTTTAAACAAGGGAGAAAAGTGTAAAAATGTAAAAATTATATTGGTCTAAGCAAAATGTATAAAGTGAGGAGTTAGGGGTTTTACAGCCTTAAAACATCTGCAATTCTACTTTTTAACACAGATAAACGAGGGAACACTGTACTGTTTGAAAAGTCACAACAAAGGCTAATTAAAAAAAAGTGGTTGGAAAAGATTAGAGTTAAAATAGAGTTTATGCAGATGATTTAAAGACCTGAGCTCAGAAAAATGAATAACATTGGTAACAATCAGCAACTTTAAAAATAGCTTCCTTACCTTTGCAGACTGTGCCATTTTCCAGAGCCTCATACCCAGCTTTGCACATGCAGCGTCCAATAGGAACCATCCACTCTCCATCCCCATTACAATACAACTTGATGGGTACATCCACCTCCTCCCCGTTGGGAACACAAACTCCTCTGGCTGCCACCAAAGAGGTGCTTTCTGCTCCAGACAAAGTTTCAGGAAAAACAGCACCGTTCTGGACAACTCTTGGACATTTTCTGTAGAAGACTCGAACAGCAATGAGAGACATGCAAGCTCCATAATCCTGGAAAGCAAGGTAGAACCCACTACGTGAAACAGGACCAAAACTGCGAACCTCACTATTAATTTTCATGATGCGTCCACCAAGGTCAACATGAGAAAAGCTCTCATCAGCTGCTATAGTGTCCACCTTCACCCAGGGGTTCTCCATCCATGGAGGGAAGGTTTTAGTTGCCACGTCAGAGTCAGACTCATAGTAATAAAGGTTGAAAGTCTCCTTACAGGAGCCAGGAACGTTGGGTATGGAGCTGCAGTCCCGAACTGAAAACTTCATCAGGACATGGATCCTCTGAGCACCACGTCGACGGATGTACTTGGTGCGAATCCAGTTGTTCTGGCTGTTATCGAAGACGTTGCATACTTGGTATGTGCGGATAGTACTCATATTTTCATCATATCCGCTAACTTCTTCCCACTAGAGAACAGTCAAGAAACAAAAAATAGTGATAATGTTGAAGCAGAAAAAAAACGTATCTTCATTCAGTATCAATATCCTCTAAAGATCCACTGAAATCCAATCTTTGGACCTAAACGGTCCTAGATAAAGAGCTGGGCGCCTGGGAGCAAGCTTGGACCTGTCCCTTAGCTGAGGGCAGCTCGTCAGCTACCTATCTACTTCCTGGCCAATCAATGAAAAAGTAGAAGCAATGTTTATACCCTCTTTAGTACAGTATTTAGTAAGAGTGCCTGTTTGGTTCAGATCAAGCTATGGGTTCAAGACAAGGCCTTCCCCCAGCTATCTTTCTATTTTTATTAGCAGATAGGGGATGTAGCACTGTGTTGTTGTTGTTTTTTTCAATTCAGTTAAATTTTAGGCATTGTTTAATTTACAAAAAAGCCTAAACATTTTTGTAAAGTTTTTTCACATTTTGTTACATTAAAAAATTGGAAGTAGGCCCTACTTTTTTCTTCTTTACACATTTACCATAATTTCACTAAAGCAACAGACTGATACCCTGATACCACACAATAAATGCACTCTAAATACAGACAGCAGGTTCTGAACACAGACATCAAGAAATGTTTCATTATTACTCATTGAAGAAATGTCCTCAAAATGAGTTTCTTTTCAAAAACTCACCCCTTGCGACGGGTAGATGATCCAGCCCAGTTCTGCTGTAGCTGTTGTTGAATCCATCAGTACCTCTGCAGAAACACAAAAACAGATTGAAGTTAAAAAAATTAATAAAATAAAGAATCAATGTTTCAATGCTCAGTTTGTCCATATTGATTCAATAGATTCTACAAAATAGTATTTTTTATGTGATGCTTTTTGCAGATATTTTTTGGACTCATGCTGTCCTAAAAATATGAAATGAGCTTCACTTGGATATCTACATTTGTCTTAGAATTATAAAACACTTTTAGCATCTGTTGGTATAGTGCAACAATATTTAGGATTGTAGTATGAAAAATTGAAAACATCTTTTCTTAGTACATGAGCCTCTAACGGGAACCATCGGGAACCTTTTTGACCGAGAGAGCCATAAACGCCACATATTTTTAAATGTCATTTCGTAAGAGCCATACAATATGCTTAAAACTAAACATACAAGTAAATGTGTGCATTTTATATAATTTCAACACTTTTAAAGTACAATAAGTCTGTGGATTCTTTTTTAATAACATTTTTATTGTAGAGGACTGAGTTGAATTGAGCGGCTGTTGGGTTGCGTTCTGAGTTCCGGAGTTCATTGAACGCATCAGGCAGAGATGCTGATTGGCCCTCAGTTCTGTCTCTCACCCTGTCGTTGGGGAGTTTCGACTAATGGGGTTCAACAATGCACCCATCATCAGAACATTGCAGGTTTGATTCCCGCCTTGCACGCCCATGAGTCGATGTGTCCTTGGACAAGAACCTGAACCCCACCATGCCTCTGGTGGTAGGTTGGCGCCAGTGTTTGGCAGTGGAGCCACCGTGAATGTGTGTGAATGTGTGTGAATGTGTGTGAATGTGTGTGAATGTGTGTGAATGTGTGTGTGACTGGGTGAATGGGTCTGTGACTGTAAAGCGCTTTGGGCCTTGTAGGTAGAAAAGCTCTGTATAGACCATTTATGCTGTTGCTAATAAATGATGAGTATTTCTTAGCATTAATGTGACTTCTGGTGCTGCCTGGTGGTTTTGCTGATGGTCTAGTCTGGTTGATACGTGGTGAGTTTAAGCTTCATGCAGGCGTTGAGACTTCCATCCGTTAAACGTGATCGAAGGTCTGAATGTTCTTTAGATGTGACAAAGACTGCTCACATGCAGACGTGGAGCCAAACATTGTCCGTACAGCAATACACGCTGCAGTGTGTGGTATGTGACGGACAGCTGCTCTAATCAGTGCACCGCTCACCTTGCTGCCTGAGCCCACTACCCCTCCCTTTTTCATTCTCAAAGACGGTAGGGCGGATCTGCCAGGACGGCTATTCACAGGTTTCAAGTCGATACAGATTTGGGGTTTTGATGCGCGGTTTCACGGATTTGATGCGCCATACATCAGGCTCTGAATTGACACCAGACATTACAAACTGGCATCCCATCGCGTCTGAGAGGGACTGATCTAATGAAACCTTTTTTTTTTTTTAATAATCAAAGATTTGTCTGCGAGCCAGATGTGGCCATCAAAAGAACCAGATATGGATCGCGAGCCATAGGTTCCCGAACCCTGCACTAACGTGAATGATCTCAATAACAGCTGTGTCATCATAGAACAACACACTGCTGCACATCCGACTTCTTGAATTATTCACATCATGAGCTCTGAGTACGCCACTCCGCTCTGAAGTACAAGAAGAGCAAAAATTACAGAAAGCTGCAGGGCTCAGCTCTGCAGCAACCAGTGCAAGCGAGCGCCTAAACATTTGCTTCTTATTAAGCACATCTAAAATGTTGAATCGTTCAAAGTTTATTGTGTAAGCCAAAACAAAGAGCTGCTTGGGTGTGCATGTGTATTTCAAGCTGCTGTGTGGGTTATGTTTGTTTAGCTCATTTTGTTGGCCATGCAAAGCATAAACTTAGTTATTTCTGTTTAGTTTAGTAGTGACCACAGGACACATGCACACCCTGTAATAGAGGTCATGAGGCAACATATGTAGTTCTCTGATGTAGAATTAAAGCTTATTGTCAATAACAGCAAATAATTACTCGGTTCAGTAGCTAATTTTGTTTTTGTTTATTTCAAAACATTAAAGTTAGTGTGCTATTCTGATGAAGACAATGACATTTTTAGCAGCAAAACATTCACAAACTGAAAAGACAGTTAAGCCATCAGCTTGCCAAAAGAATAGACAATGTGAAAAGAATAAGAAAATAAAATCATAAGAGGAATTATACCTGTATAAATCATAACGTAGACAGACACCAAAGTCACAAATTCTGTGATTTATTTTTTATAGTTAAAAGGCTCTATAAATATTGTAAAATATTTTTGATACATTTCCAGGGGTTGGTGCTTACAAACACAGTTATTACAGGAATGACTTTTGGAGGAAATTAAAAGAATTCAATTTGAGTTTGAAAATAACAGAAAGAGAAAATAAATAGAGACAATGACGACAGATGTGTTAAACAGCTCTCTGATGAAAACATAAATATTTCAAAGCACATCTTTCACAGCATGTCTGCTAAATTTAAAGGGCATATATCATGCAAAATCAACTTTTTGAGCTTTAAATTGGCATTTCTCATAAAAACAACAACCCCAAAGTGGTATTTTGATCCGTTCACACATTTCTGAGTACTCCTCTTAAAACCAGCTTTGATAATTCATTGATTCTGTTTTATTTTTGCTAAATTACTCAACACACATTACTTTAAATTTGAATCAAAAACATCAGGATAATTCTATAGATGTTTAACATCACCAGAATATCTTTCTTCACAGGCAACAGTTTTTCTTAGTCTGTGGTGCAGCGGTAGGGTGGTTGACCTCTGATGGGAAGATTGCAGGTTTGGTTCCTGCCTTGCCCGCCCATGTGTTAAATTGTCCTTGGGCAAGACACTGAACCCCCAATTTGCTTCTGGTGGTAATAAACTGGAACCAGTGTTCGCTGAGCCCCCATCAGTGTGTGAGTGGTTGAACGTGACTGTAACTGTAAAGCGCTTTAGACCTTCAAGGAAGGTAGATAAAAGCTACAGAAGTACACAACATTCACCATTTAATACACGCAACCCAAATAATTCTAGTCAAACTAAAAGAAAAAGATAACAAGCATGAAGACTCCTCCACTGTTTATATCCTGAAGTTGAACTCACAAATTTTGCACGAGTAAAATACAAAGTGCCTCCATCCTGGCCACTCGGATAAAGCAACCAATTAAAACTTGCTTTCAGCCTTAGCTGTTTTATTCAAACATAGTGATGCCCATATGTGACACAACAAAACAACCTTCTGTTGTTTTTCCACATCCAAAGAACCCAAAGGTAACATTCTTAGAACATACTAGCACACTGTATGATCACGTCTTTGCTAAATTTAAAGTGTTTCCACACATTGGACTGGAATGATGGACTGTTTTGAATGTGATGTTTCAATCACTAAAATTATATGCCGCTTTTAGAAAGTGTGTAAAAAATGGCACTTGGATGGCTAAAACACTTTTCTTTACACCCAAATAACTCAATGTAGCTCAGAGTCAATCAGACTTCTATGTAATCAAACTGTGTTTTTAGAAAGCAACACTGACTGACGATCAATTTGACATGTTTTTGAGTAGGTAGAATAGAAAATAATAGGCCATGAGCAAGAAACCTTCAATAAAGGGGCGGTTCTGCAATCACTGACCACTGACAACATCACCGTCCTTTTGTTTTCTAGATGATGTTTTGGTGACTTTTAAATGTTGACAGTGTTGTCACTGCGGCGGTACCCTGAAACGGCGTCTACAACCCACACAAGGGGCCCAGGTGATGCAACTCATCCAGGACGGCACATCAATGCGAGCTGTGGAATGAAGGTTTGCTGTTTCTGTCAGCGTACTCTCCAGAGCGTGGAGGCACTACTAGGAAACAGGCCAGTACACCAGGAGATGTGGAGGAGGCTGTAGGAGGGCAACAACCCTGCATCAGGACCACTAGCTCCTCCTTTGTGCAGGAGAAACAGGAGGAGCACAGCGAGAGCCCTACAAAATGGCCTCCAGCAGACCCCAAATGTCAATATGTCTACTTAAACTGTTAGAAACAAACTCCATGAGGGGGGCATGAGGGCCCGACATCCACAGGTGGAAGTTGTGCTTACAGCCCAACACTGTGCAAGACGTTTGGCATTTGCGCCCTTGCGCCCTGTGTTCTTCACAGATGAAAGCAGGTCCACACTGAGCACATGTGACAGACATGACAGAGTCTGGAGACACCGTGGAGAACATTCTGCTGCTTCAACATTGTTGAACATGACTGCTTTGGCAGTGGGTCAGTGTTAAATCCAGGCTCGGTGGGTGCAACATAAAAGACTCAACCAAGGAATTAAAGCAACCAGGTGTATTCCCACTGATGTGGAAACACTAACAACAAATATCTGGGGAGGGAAAAAGGCTGCTGTGACAAGCATGAGTCGTCCTGCTGGTATGGCTGCCAGCCATGGGAGAAAGGAAGGGAGGAGCCCAAAAGGGCCTTTTAAACCCTCCTCAATCAGGTGCTTCTGGGGAAAGCTGGAAAACCTAAAGCTGGGAAAAAGAAACAGAAAAGACAAGAAATGATCACCACATAACAGTCAGTAATGGTTTGGGGTGGCATTTCTTTGGAGGGCCGCACAGCTTTCTAGTGCTCATCAGAGGTAGCCTGACCTTTAGGTACCATACCAAGGTACCAAGATGAAATTTTAGGACCCTTTGTGAGACCACATGCTGGTGTGATTGGCCCTGGGTTCCTCCTAATACAAGACAATGCTAGACCTCATGTGGCTGGAGTGAGTCAGCAGTTTCTACTAGACAAGGGTATAGATATGATGGAATGGCCCGCTTGTTCCCCAGACTTGAATCCAATTGAGAAGATCTGGGACATCACATCTCGTACCATCCATGGTGTGGGAGAAAATCCTCCAGAAGACCATCCACTGCCTCATAAGGATATGTGAAGGCCACACCCACTACTGAATCTCATTTTGACTTTATTTTTTTAAACAGTGTAGTAACATTGAGTTATGGCAACTTGCAAAACATTAGTGGAGCCCATACTTTTCCTTCTTTCTTTTAAATCTAGGTCTTAATCAAGTAGACAAACTGTGATAAAGGATCAACCATTTCAACATTATAGCCAGTTCTAGCATACTATGATCAATTTAACAAAGCAAAGATTTCAATATTCATTTACCCATGGAACAGAAGCCTTGCTTCTAGAGGCTGTTGTAGCTGATAGAAGGCCAGTCACCCATCAGTCATTAGATTGAACCTAGCCAAGTGTTGAATACATTGAGAAAGTATAAATGTATAAAGTATACAAGTATAACTACAGTATACGACTTGAACAGTCGTATAGGATGCTTAAAAGATTTTGCGGATGAGGATGATATTCCCTCAAGAGTTGTGTTAGACACGGTATTGAACAATCATGGACACGCTTTTGTTGAATTTCTTAAAGACTCTAAATGTTGTGTTTCGAATGGGAGGGTAAATCCAGAGAATGATGGCTTCACCTCTGTGTCCTTTAAGGGTAAAGCTGTGGTGGATTACATTGTCAACCTGCACACTGGTTTAAACGAGTGCGTTGAATTTAAAGTTCTCACCCCTTTGGAGCTGATAAAAAGCAACGAGTCTGATCTGATGAACCTCATTGATGACAGAAGTAAACTCCCTGATCATTCAGTGCTCTATTTGCATCTTAAAACTATTGAAACAAATTTGTCAAATAATATGCAAGCTGGTTTACAAAATAAAAAGCCAATTAGAAAACTGCCTGTTAATTTTATGGAGTCAGAAGTCTGTTGTGAGTCTCTATGTGAAATTGGTCTTCAGCTGAGGGAAGATAAACAAACACAGGAAAATCTGAACCATTGCTATGGTTGGTTTTGTAATGTTTTATATAAAGAATTGGATAAAAATAGACCAAAACAGAAAAATAAAAGCAATAAAGGAATATGTAAAAGAAATCAACCTTACTGGAACAATGAACAGCAGAGTCTATGGGAAAAACTGTGTTTATCAGAGAAAAAGTATTTAAAATGCAAAGAAATGGTTCTGAAAAGAGAGAGAGCTTCTTTCTGTGTTTAAAAACTGTCAGAGTCATTTTGATAAGAAGTTAAAATTATTTTAAAGACGTTTCAGGAGGGGTAAAGCTCTTCAACTACAACTGCATTTGCAAAATAATAAATCACAGTTATTTTGGAGGGAAATAAATAAACTAGGACCTAAAAGTGGAAGGCCAATTCCACATGAGATTTTAACAGACTCTGGAGAATCTGTTTTTCTAACAGAGCAAGTGATAAACAAGTGGGAGTCAGATTATAAGAACTTGTTTACCTGCAATAGTAGTTCCCACTTGTTTGATGACCAGTTTTTTCTGAATATGTGCAAATCCAAAAAACTGGTTGAAGACAATAGTTTTAAAATTTTTCTGAACTACTCTGACAAAATAAATCAAGATATTGCAATTGAGGAAGTTCTAAAAGTCATTGAGAAAACTAAACTTCATAAAGCTGCTGGTGTGGATGAACTATCAAACGAGGTTCTTAAGTGTCCTAAATTGTTAACTACTTTACATTGTCTCTTTAGATTTTGTTTTAAGAATGGCTTTATACCATCTATTTGGTATAAATCGATCATCAAGCCGATTCCAAAATCCCCTCAAGCAGACCCAAGAGTCCCTCTGAATTATAGAGGCATTAGCCTTCTGAGTACCGTGTATAAAGTGTTTTCTAGTATTTTAAATAATCGGTTATCTGAATACCTAGAAACAAACAAAGTCCTTGTAGAGGAGCAGAATGGATTCAGGAGAAATAGAGCGTGTATTGACAATATTTATGTTCTGTCCTCGGTGGTGAGAGCTAGACTGCAAGAAAGTAAAAGTACTGTCATGGTTTGAGTTTGTTTTGTCTTGGTTTTTGTTTTAGTTCTTGTTCTGTCTTGTTTGGTTCTGTTTCCAGTTTTATTTTGAAAGGGTTCCTGTCTTGTCATGTCTTGAGTCTTACTTCCTTTGGTCCCCATCTGCCCTGATCGTGTTCACCTGTGTCTTGTCTGCCCTGTCTGTATATAAGTCTTGTCTCTGCCTTTCTCTTGTGCTGGTCCATTAGCTTTTCTCATGGTGTTTACGTCATCCTGTTCTAGCCACGCTTATGTTCCATGTTTCTAGCCACGCCACAGTAAGTTTTGTTTTGTTTTGTTTTGTAATCCTGCTCGGCAGCGCCTTTTGTTTGTTTGTTTATTAAACCCTCTAGTCCCGAAACCGTTTTGCCTCCCGTCTCTGCGTCTGGGTCCTACCGGCTCTCGAGCCCCCTCACATGACAAGTACCTTTGTTTGTTTTGTGGATTTAAAAAAAGCATTTGACTCGATAGAGATCTTCTTGAATATAAATTACTTATGTATGGTATTAATGGTCAATTTTATAAAGAAATTAAAGCTCTGTACAAGGCTCCATTAGCCTGTATGCAGGTGAATGACCTAAAAACAGGATGGTTTTCCACACCATTTGGAGTTAAACAGGGAGATGTTCTTTCACCAACTCTTTTTTCTATCTATGTCAACGATTTAGCTCAAGAAATTAAGAAAACTAACTTGGGTATTGATATCAATAATTGGAACTTGAGCATATTACTTCATGCTGATATTATTTTGATAGCGGATGAGGAAATAAAATTACAAGGAATGTTAAATACAATGAATGACTGGTGTAACAAATGGAGACTCACTATCAATAGTGATAAAACATAAATAGTTCATTTTAGAAAGCCTTTAGTACCTCAGAGTAATTTTCGGTTTTATTTTGGTAAAACTACTCTCATGTTTACTGATACCTATAAATATCTTGGTTTTGTTTTTCATAAAAATATGATGTTCTCAGAAGGAAAGCAGCTGTTATCAGATTCTGCTGGGAGGGCGCTTGGTGCAGTGATAAATAAGATGAAGGTCTGTCCTGAGTTGAGTTTTGACACGTTTAGTGAATTGTACGATGTCATGGTGGGATCTGTGTTATTTTATTCTGCAGGAGTCTGGGGTTATGAAGACGCTCCTGAGTGTGATAAGGTTCAATACAGGGCAATGAGATATTTTATGGGTGTAAACAGGTTCACCGCTAAAGCCGGCATTGAGGGGAACATGGGGTGGGAACCTTGTGTGATCAAACAAAGAGCAGAAGTTCTCAGATTATGGAACCGGCTGGTGACTCTACCTGTAGAGAGACTTGCACGTTAAATATTTGATTGGGATAAAGCTCATATTTATCCTTGGTGTAATGATGTATTTAACATTCTGTCCTCTGTGAACCTACAATCATTATTTTTTAATTGTTTGAAATGTAAGATAGATAATGTTAAGGAAACTTTAGTTGGTTATTATGAAAAAGACTGGAAAATGAAACTGCTTCATAAACCAAAATTACGAACTTATTTGCAAATTAAGGACACATTTTCTGCTGAGCCATATGTTATATATAACTTAAAAAGAGGACGAAGATCCTTATGTGCTCAACTGAGAGCAGGAGTGCTCCCCCTACAGGTGGAAGTAGGGCGCTTTAAAGGCATTCCTGAGGAGGAAAGACTCTGTGAGGTCTGTGAGCTGCAAGTGGTGGAGGATGAATTTCATTTTTTGTTTTATTTTCCTTTGTATGAAAAACAGAGACTTTGTATGTATGAGGTCATAGAAAAGAAATGTCCTGATTTGTTTTGGTTATCTGGAGACAAAATTTTACGTTGGCTTTTTGAAAATGAAATCTTTTGTTTGGCAAATTTTGTGTCAAAGGCATGGACAATAAGAATGGACACTTTGTATTCTGTTAGACTCTGATTAGGGGGGTTATTGGATTTTTTTTGTGATGGGGATGTATCTTTATGTATTGTGTATTTTGTTTTTCAGTGTCATATAAGCCCGTGAGCGCTGGGCACATTAGTGCATGACACTTAAATAAATCAAATCAATCAATCAATGTAAATAGCCATCATTATGTAAAATCCCTCCGAAATGTCTTTACAAACTAAGGACAAGATGACAATTCACCAATGTAATTTCAACCTAATTGGGAGGCCAGGTGAAAAACAATGTTCACAGATGCACTTTTCAAGGCAACACACAGTCATGGTTTGCACTTAGAGTTGAATGAAAACAGATATAACCTTCATTTAGCTCTTATCACTGAAACACTAACTGACACGACGTCCAAGAAAATGGCAAATGAGACAAAAATGACCTTCAAAGAGCCAACAAACATATGAAAGAAAGCTGACCCAAAGTAAATGTCAACTCTGTTAGAATATTAGGCAGAGCTAAGTCTGGCTAATGGGCTTTTTCTCAAAAATGACAGAATTGTCATTCCAAAGTCATTAAGACCTGGGCTGCTGATAACAAAAGTGGTGCCTCCAAAATTCAAAAGGCCAGCTAGCAGACATTGACAATATAGTTTTAACTGTGAAATATGTCTAAAATATCACCCAAACTAAAGAAAAGAACCAATAATTCTAACAAATTTACCAATAAACCATGGCAAACAGATCTTTTTTATTGGGATGGAAAGGTGATTGATACCTAGTACGCACTGGCACTACTTTTTGGCATATTATCACACACTTTAAGATTATGTGTGCCATGTAGCAAAGAATTCAATAGGTTGTCTTTAGTTACAGAGGCCTTTGTTATAGCTGCAGGGAATCCAGAGACTTTGCAAAGTAGTATGACTTTAACGTGCAACCTCTTTGGAAGCATACGTGTCTCATATTTCAAAATAAAAGTCTATACCAGAAAGACAGGACAATGATGTCAGTGCTCACTCCTCTTCTCCTGTCACTACTGCGCATATTTGGCGCTGGAAAAAGATGGACAAAGCAAGAATAGAAGAGAGTGGACCAAGAGGTTGGGAAATTTTGTCAGAAGCTGGAATTCTCAAACTTACAATGTGGATTAAAGTGTTGTTCAAAAAAGCGCACGAGCGAGCCGCCGCTGTGACCGGAAGTAGCAGAAGTGCTAGGTGCAGTAGCTGCTCGCTGAGTCGCTCTGCCCCCCCCGTTTGACCACAGAAAGTGAGTCTTGTGACAGATTCACGGCAACTGTTCAAACCCCTGTCCCTGGAGGTGAACGGACGTTTAAATGGCATTTTATGAAGGTAAAAATGTGTCAAAAAGAACGCACTTGTAGATTTGATTTGAGAACTTGTAATATAGAATCTGAATACTTGTGCATCAAAAATCTGCATCTGTGTGTAAATATCTTCTGCTGTGAACTGACAAATTTCCAATTGCATGTGTTCATTTAGAGTTCCAACTTCAAATCTGTGATTACAACTGCTCAAATGTGCTTCTGCGTGTGCTCGAATCTGCTGCCGCAAATCACAGGTGCGCTACAACTGCGCTCTGAATTCTGACACATTCCTTGCGAGAAACTTGTGTCAAAAGTGATCTGTGTCCGATAATGGGACTAGGGGGGGAGGGAGGGTAAGAGGAGGCGGAGTCAACCAATCAGACTGCAGGATTCGGAGAACTTGATCAAGTTGGAAAGATCTTCACAGATTCACACTTCCTGCTTCAATAACTCCTCTGATAAACGTTCAAATGTGACAGTAAGTCTCTCAATCATTTTGTATGAACACAGAGAGTGAAGTAAAAATGCATTTCTAAAGAAAAACTTAGTTTTCTCCTGCATTTTAATGAGAAATGATCTCTTCGTGCTTTAAATGCAGACATGCAGCTAGACGGCTGCGAACGGACAGGATCAGGAAGATGATCATCTTTGTTGTAGCAGGACAACAGGGTCAGGGCTATTGAGCAGCTTTATTAAAAATCATATGGATAAACATTTGAAAAAAAAATATTAGATTAAATAAACGCGTTCTCCGCGACGTTCCAGGCGACGGCAGAGCGCAGTTGTAGCGCACCTGTGATTTGCGGCATCAGATTGGAGCACACGCAGAAGCACATTTGAGCAGTTGTAATCACAGATTTGTATGGTGTCAAATTAGAGTCTAAAGTATTGCGCATCAAAACAGTAAAACCGCGCATCAAAACCCCAAATCTGCAAATCAAAATGCATAAATTGAGAACCAAAACCCACAATTTGCAACCAAAAGCCATTCCCCAAGGCAAAATCCTATTTCTCAGCTGCTGATTTGTTTTCTTGCCATTCTGAAATCCTGTTTGTGAGTTGCAGTTTTATTTTGAAATTATCTTTTTGAGTTGCGCTTTTATTTTTTGAGTCGCGCTTTTATTTTTTGCGGTTTTGATTCTAAAACCTGTCGACACGTAAAAACAGTGTCATGTCAGTCAAGGGGAGGGGAGGCGGGACATCCCCACATCCAGAAGCTCATTGGCTGCCGAATAACACCGAGTCTTACGTCAACAGACCAGTTTAGAATGTGCCGGTAAGTTTTTCATGTGTTTCATATCTTTTACTATATTAAACGATCAAACTTGTACTTTATTTAACCAGAGGAAGCCAGCACAGTCAGATGAGGAGCTCCACCAGTAGCTGCTTGTGAAAAAAGATGTTAGAAAGTTAGATGTTGCATGAAAAACTATCACCATTGTTCTCCCGTGTTAGCATGCTAACTAGCTCAATGCTAGCGGGCTTTCCAGCTCTTTTCATGACTTTTATGGATTAAACAAAGTCCATTTTTTACCACAGTGTCAGGATCGGTCATGTCAACCTGGGAATAATTGCCCGTGGAGCAATACACGCGCGGTGCATGTATGCGTCTGCACTATGCAGACTGGCAGAATTCTGGTATGAGTGAATCAGAGCAGAGTAAATTGTAGCAGACCAGCAAAAACGTGCTTTATTCCAGTATTAATCATCAATAGAATTATTAGTATATTTTTAATTAGTTGCTGGTTTTAAAATTGACTATTCCTGTATATCTGTTGTTTTCTATAAGGGCCGTTGTTATGCATACCATAACAAAAACGGCAGGAATACTGAGGAAGTCTACAACTTCAAGGTAATGAAAACAATTTTAATCTTAATTTTTCTCTTCTTTTTTTGGTTAATTAACTTTGCTGTTTTTGTTTCTTTCCAGATGCAGGCCCCAATGACGTCCCAGTGTGATGCAAAGGCTGTCTGGCAGGCTCATAGACATCTCCTGTTAACTGAAAGAGAAGCCTTTAAAATAGTTGTCCATTTCGACCACACTGTCTGCTTCCCATTTCTCAGTGTCTGCACAAAAACAGTGACTTTTCCACCTCAAGTCTTTTGACGAGTTTTAAAAACAGTTATTTTCATTTATCTGAATTGTGGTTCAGAATTTCACAGAATCTAATACACTTGACTATGTGTTTCAAAGATATTTGCAAAACCATCAGTCTTTTGTACAAAACACATTCAATGGTCAAACATTAAAAAATGAAGCTTTACAAAATACCAGTGGTGATTATTAGCCATTTATTTTCTTAAGGGGGGCAGTATTTTGTAAGGCAGATGAGATCTGTTCACATTGTTAGTTTTTGTTACATCCTGCTGTGAAGACATGCATAGATCAGTACATAAATATTAATGTCTTGGCCATGGTTTTCCGATGTCCCACAAGGGTTGAACAGGTCTGAGAGGAGAGAGGACAAGCCACAGAGGGAACAACTCCAACAGTTTCCTGCTCTGCCTGGTTTAAGTTATACTGTCGTCCAATATCCACAGCATCCTGCACACAAAGAAAAATGTATTTAAGACAGTTAAACACACACACACACACACACACCTTAAATGACACTCAGTAGCTGCATATTGTGAGAGTTGACTTCCTGTGTGAACCTGCAATCTTTAAGGTTGAGAATAAAATGGTTTTGGAATACAGTTCAGAATCAGAAAAACTTTATTGATCCCACCCGTGGGAAATTTGCTCTGGTACCTCAAATTAAAATTGTGTTTCTGAATCATAATTTTACTTTTATTTTTAAATAGGGATTAACTTGATCCCAAAGTAGGAAAGGTGTCACTTTCTTGCTTTGTTGTTCAATCAATCTGTAATCCCTAAGGAAATATTGATAAACCTTATAAATTATACATGAATTTACTTCTTAAAACACTATTTGATTAACCTAGTGACAATCCACGGGCAATTATCCCCAGGTTGACATGACCGGTCCTGACACTGTGGTAAAAAATGGACTTTGTTTAATCCATAAAAGTCATGAAAAGAGCTGGAAAGCCCGCTAGCATTGAGCTAGTTAGCATGCTAACACGGGAGAACAATGGTGATAGTTTTTCATGCAACATCTAACTTTCTAACATCTTTTTTCACAAGCAGCTACTGGTGGAGCTCCTCATCTGACTGTGCTGGCTTCCTCTGGTTAAATAAAGTACAAGTTTGATCGTTTAATACAGTAAAAGATATGAAACACATGAAAAACTTACCGGCACATTCTAAACTGGTCTGTTGATGTAAGACTCGGTGTTATTCGGCAGCCAATGAGCTTCTGGATGTGGGGATGTCCCGCCTCCCCTCCCCTTGACTGACATGATACTGTTTTTACGTGTCGACAGGTTTTAGAATCAAAACCGCAAAAAATAAAAGCGCGACTCAAAAAATAAAAGCGCAACTCAAAAAGATAATTTCAAAATAAAACTGCAACTCACAAACAGGATTTCAGAATGGCAAGAAAACAAATCAGCAGCTGAGAAATAGGATTTTGCCTTGGGGAATGGCTTTTGGTTGCAAATTGTGGGTTTTGGTTCTCAATTTATGCATTTTGATTTGCAGATTTGGGGTTTTGATGAGCGGTTTTACTGTTTTGATGCGCAATACTTTAGACTCTATTTTGACACCATAGATTTGAAGTTGGAACTCTAAATGAACACATGCAATTGGAAATTTGTCAGTTCACAGCAGAAGATTTTTACACACAGATGCAGATTTTTGATGCACAAGTATTCAGATTCTATATTACAAGTTCTCAAATCAAATCTACAAGTGCGTTCTTTTTGACACATTTTTACCTTCATACATTTTAACTAAAAAAAAAAAACAGACCAAAAGGTCTGATAATAAACACATATGGTTTATTTTGATGTCTACATTGCTGTCAAACTATTTCCTCCATCTATCTCCTGACCCTACAGGGGTTACTGGCATCACACTCTGAAACTGTTGGTTTCTCCAAATGGAAAATTAATCCCCACAAAAATTGTACACAGATGTTTGAGAACGCCATGTCTCAACACAAGCCTTTCATTTGTTGTGGGTGGGGTCCATTTCATGATGTCATCCTAGAGTTGGCCTCAGCAGAGTGTCTGCGTTTTACCGATGAAAACAAACATCCGAACTTTTGCAAAGATGGATGTGCATATCGAGCATATAAAAGGAAAATTTTTAGGGGATCACCCACTTTCTCCACGGAGAAAGTGTGTGTGTTAGGCTGGGAGCGGAGCTCGCAGTGCAGACTCTTCCTGGAAGGGGCTGTTTTCACTGGTCTGTGTCACAATGTGAGAACCCGCTCGTTTCCGTGGGTTGGGGGGGTTGGTGCTCACAGAGGAGGTTTTTAGAGGAACGGATCAAAATACTGCTTTGGCGTTTCTTATCAATGAACATTATATACACCTAAAAGCTCAAAAAATTGATTTTACATTGTGTAGGCTGTTTAAGTGGGTGGCGTCTGCAGCCCATGGAGGGGGAGATAATAGGCGGAAACTTCCAAATGGGAGTGAAAAAAAAAAATTGTGACAACTAGGGATTTCTGATCAGGTTTCTTTGGCCCAGATCCGAATCATTTGATTTTGAGTATCTGCCAATACTGAGTTCTGATCCGATAGTTTCATACAACATTAAAAAATGAAGAAAAGCAAAATAAACAGATCGAGGTTGTCCCCTATTTTTATATAATTCATCATATTTTATAATTAAACTCTTAAAAAGCGCTCTTCTTTTTACCGAACTATTAACAAGTAAAACTAGTATTAACTAGTAAAAATGTGCAAATGCAAACAGAAATGACATGTAAACAAATTAGTAAATAAAAGTGCAATAGTCAAAAATGACTGTGCTTTTTCAAACTGTGCTCTTAATTCTTACAGTCCTTTTTTGGCTAAAAGGATAAAATGTACGTTTTTCCTTTAAAAAGAATTAACATCTCCACCTTGTCTGATTTGAAACTGTTCCTGTTCTCATCAATGTTTGGTGCGTTGTGGACAGAGTCAATCTGGACTATGTTGATTTAGGAAACTGCAAGTATTGTTGCTACTGTTTGTTTTTGAGATGCTTAATGAGGTTTTTTGCTTTAAACAGAGCTTTGTCCTTACCATTGACTGCAGATAGAGAACTGAACAGAGCGAGTGAGACGTCACCAGGGACGTGGACAGGATTTTAGAGGGGCAGGGGCTCAAAGTCCAAAAAGGGCAGCAGAAACAACAAAAATGTGTCCCTAAAATTAAATGGAAATTCAGTAAAATTTTAAAATAAAGAATTAATAGATAACTACTCAGCCATTATACCTGTGTAGGTGAAAGTGATACAATTGTCATTTTTTATGTGAACGAATTACTGTCAACATTAGTTTGTTCACTTTATCAGACATCAAAGCAAAAAACTAGTGATGCACGATAATGACTTTTTCAACCGATACCGATAACCAATATTTTCCTGCCTCTTGTAGCCGATACAGATACTCAACCGATATTTTTTTAAATACTTAGGAATAAAATATTAGAAAGTTCAAAGTAACAGTGAACGGCTCTTATGTGTTCAACAAATTTGCAGAACTAGTTTTACCTGCAAATGAATTGAACAGATTGCACAAACACTTTTTTAGTCTTTTCAGTCTGCCATACATCTGTGAACAGAGAGAGTGCATTTCATTGGTCAGAACAAATACTAAGCCTTTACCTTAAATACCAATCTGACAAGTACATTTTTCAATACATATAATAACCAATATAATAAGGTGCAAAAGAAATAGTTTAATCTTAAAGTGAAAAAATTATTGCTTTGTTTGAAACTGAAGTGCAAAATAATAACTTTAACGTTTTTGATGTGCAAAATAAATGGTTGCTCATAGAAATAATTTTTTCAGAAACAGGCGTTCCAGCATTTTGCAAACCAGAATGACAAAAAGAATTAAACCACCACAATGACATTTTGTTTTTTTCTTTTTAACCGTGATTGGATCAATGGGAGATTTTTCCTGACAACAAATAGCATCTCTGCTTTTTGTCAGGTTAGCTGTTGATTTTTTTCATCCAGCACATCTGCAGCAGAGGGAAAAAAACGCTCACTATCAATGGTGGTACAGGGCGCTAAAGATGCAAACCCCGCAGTATAAATTCTTTTTTTTTCCAGAATGGGCTCTAGCAATGACGGCAGCTTCTTGTTCTTTCCACACATCGCGGTGGTGAATTTTTAAATAGCTTGTGAGATTTGTGGTGTCAAAGCTTGACCTTTTCCCTCTTTGTGACACTTCTGTTGAACACATTTCGAGTGAGTCTTTGGTCTCAGACACGGTAAAACAGGCACACATGGGTGAGAGCTGCGCCATGTTGCAGTCAGAGCTCTCAAGCTCAGGCACTGAGAGGTGACAGAAGTTTGCAGGATGGGAGGGGTGAGCAGACACCTTGCTGACACAAGTAAATACAGAGTGGGGAGTGAGGAAGCAACGACAGTGTAACCCTTGTGCTATAGGCACTTTAACGTTGGGAGTGGGGTCATCTAGACCCACTAGACAGTGCTCTGAACCTTTTTTCTTCAATGATTTGTGATCTTCACTGGTGTCCATGGATTACATGAAATCTTTCCACCTTTATCCACCTTTGTCATGGTAGGGAGAACACCTCAATGGAAGGGGGGGGGGGGGGTCATAGGATAGCACAAGGGTTAAGCTTTTACGGTAGTTATCGGTCCATTTTATCAGCAAATTTTTTCTTATCAGAATTATCGGCATGACGTCACTGTCCATCATCGGCCGTTTTTTTTTTATTATCGATATTATCGTGCAACCCTATATAAAACACTGGAAGCTATTTATGCTGACACAATGTGGTACAGGTATAATCAACAAGAATTAAATTTAATACAGATGGTGGGCAGCTGTGGTACAGCCTGTGGTGCAGCAGAAGGGCGGTTGACCCATGATCCTAAGATTGCAGGTTCGATTCCCGCCTTGCACGCCCATGTGTCGTAGTGTCCTTGAGCAAGACACTGAACCCCACCTTGCCTCTGGTGGTAGGTTGGCCCCAGTGTTCAGCAGCGGAGCCGCCACCAGTGTGTGAATGTGTGTGTGCATGTGTGACTGTAAAACGCTTTAACCACCGAATGCAGAGATTATTAATTTTATTATATTATATTATATTATATACATATCATATTATATTATATATTATTATCATACAGTTGCTGTAAGAATTTTGGGGTTTAGTTCAGTGTCTCAGAGGTGTGTTTGGTCATATTCTCTTTGCTGTCAGTCCCTCCAGGTTCGTGTTCATCATCCACAGCTGTCTTCATTTCTGTTAATTGTCTTAAGTATATAGAAGTGTCTGGCTTTCAGGTCATCTGCTTTACGCCCTCTTTGTTTCCCTTCTGTCTTTGTCCTGTTTAAGATTATTTAATAAATATTTTCTCCAGTTCCTGACAGTTTCATCCATTTTAACTTCTGTTCTATACTGGTATTTACAGCTACACTTTCTTTTGAATGGTAGCCCTCCCTACTATGGTATCAAGTTGCTGCTATTATGACAATATTTAGCCTCTCTGTGTAGAATACACTGAAGGACAGCGTGCGTGTGATGAAACGCGCTGCAGAGATGTGAACAGGTAGAGAGGAAAAGCAGGTGGAGAGGCGGGGACGGGCTTAGACTCACCGATTCCAGACCCCGCAACAAACTAACAGCTGCTTCCTAATAACAAAAAGTTGAAATCCATAGATTTAATATACTTTATTGGGTTTACTGGATTTCATCAAAAGTTAAACAAAAACAAATAGGAGTCTGCATCAAAGGTGATTTTTTTCCATCATCTCATTCATCTTAACTCTGGGTGTTTGACAGATGGAAAAGTCTATTCAAGGTTGTGGATAATGGGAAATGGACAAAAGATCAAAAGAAACATCAGCATCCAGTTTAGAAACAAAAGAAGACAAGTGGAAGAAAAACACTCCAAGGGTAAAGGAATGCAGGCCATGTCCAAAAGTAACACACACTAGGCCCCAAATACAACCAAATTGACTCTTGGAGGAGTAAAATTTGGAGCAACATTTGCCACATGGCTAATGGAGGTTTGCACTTTATTAGATTAGTCTTCTTAATTAGTTTGGTGGAGTTCATCTAAGCTCCTCTGCTGTTCTCTTTCAATGCTTCAGATGCAGTGTAGACATTTGTTTGTCCTTTTTTATCCAGTTTTACGTGAAACTTAAGCACAAAAAACAGAAGAAAATGTCCTTGAGTTTCCTTTGATGTTCACTCATGCAGCCAACGGAAATGACTGGAATTATTCAATCATAATTGGCGTCAGGGTTGTATTCAACTCGTGAAAAAATCACTGAAAAATGTGGCAATTTTTACCAGAACCAGCCAGCTTTCAAAAAGAAAACACAAACTGATGCATGTTCAGTGTGAAATAACTTATACACTTGATCTTAATTATACTTGAATGTTTAATAAAGTAAAATAAATGCCACATTTTGTTCTTCTGTTTGTATGTTTTGAGTTATTGGGGCGGGGGGGTTTCAGACGGCGTTAAACTAGCCAGGACCGTCTTGCTCTAAAGACAGGCTTTTGTTGTGTTTGGCAAGATTTTAATACAAAATGTTATAAAACTGAATGATTTAAAGGAGGCAAATCTAATCAGAAAATATTACATTGAAACAGACACATTTCCTCACCTGTAGTGAGGAAGCTATGTACTCATCTTTAGAAAGGTCCACCAGTGTTTTATTTTATAGTAGGAATCCAGCCTTCTGTCCCTCCAGCACCTGTTCTTTGTTAAATTGATGCGTCACACTCAGATCTTTGGCAATAGCAGAAACTGACTCCCTGACAAGTGACTAATAGCTTATAGAGGGTTTTTGTCGAACATTAACCATGTTTAAGCTCATTCAAAACTAGTTAGACCAGAACTCATAGGTTCAATCTCTTTCACTTTCATGTCTTCAGTTCTCTGGGCAGTTTCTCTCATCCCTCTCTCTCTCTCTGGGTCCGAGTCGAGCTGCTAAAACGGAAGCAGATTAGTACAAGAAAATGGGTTTGATAGAATGCTGTGGGGTTCTTGTACCGGCTTTTTTTCCTGGTATCTCTAACAGGAATTTATTAATGTTACTGTTATTAAAAAAAGGAGGCATTAGGCCACTTTTTAATACATGGTAAAAAGGGCAGGTGCTCAGCTAATATGACTGAAAATGGCCATTTATGTGGATGCTGTTAAATCCTCAACTGATGCAAGAAAGTTGGCATCCGAGTAACCCAGATGGGAATATCTACTCACCCTGAGTAACATTGTATCTCTAAAGAAAACAACCTGGCTAACTGTTCCACTGAAACGATTTAGCTTTCTCACGTCTCCTTACTTTCAAACCACTAATCTGAACATCAATTAGAACAAATCTGTCTGGAACAGAAGCAGATGTGAAAATATGACGTTGTGTTACAACTTTGATCACCTTAACTTTAAAAACTAGCAAGGATTTCCTTCATATGGCAGGGTAAGGGGCATTCAGAGTTATCATTATCACCTGTGTTTGCCCACTAATTAGTCATGTAGGCTTTATAAAATGGCTAATCTTCTACCAGTTATCATGATCAGCTTCATTCATTTATTTGCTGCTTCTAGCTTATAACTGTTCTACTGAATGGACTGCTGGGAGTCATCTGCCAACGTTCTGCTGGGTTCCACACTCACCTGAGAAAGAGTGGGGAGGTTGAGTTTTGGTTTCTTTCTCCAGTCTGTCACTAGGAGCAGCAACTCAAAGGTAAATTGTTGCATTGTAAGTCACATTTTATGCACCGCATGAGTCACTCTCTTTGTCATTCTCCCACAGTTGAGTCTGAGTCAACTAATTTTAGCATCCACTCTCACTAATCAGAAGTGAGCTTGTTGGAAGTCCACACTTCTACTACTTGAAAGGGGGGTTACACAAAATCAATGTTTAATCTGTCAATTAAACATTTTGAATGTCTGACATGAGACAATCTACTTTTATTGAGGTATCTGATTGGTCAGTCTATAAAATGAATTTTATTTGATCATTTCTGCAATACGTTTGATAAATCTGTGCCGATTCTTTATTACTTTGACTACAATGCTTGAAACAAACAAACAAATAAATAAATAAAATCAATAGCTTGAACTACAGAAAAACAAAAGAAAAAAGGGGATAATCAAGACATGTTTAAAGAGGTATCAGATCCAAGATGGGTCTTCTGACCAATAGAATGACTGAATAACAGCTGTTTATGTCTCTATTGACGTCTATGGGATTTTGGTCTCTTGGAACCAGTAGGTACTTCCTGTTTGTAATGTGAGGGGGGAGGGAACACTAAGTCCAGTTCCCCTTCTACAGTCCATGGGAAATACATTTCAAATAATGTTGAGGTGTACAGCAATAACGGGGAAGACAAGACAGTTTATTTGAAATATATTGTGTTTAAAATAACTATTAATGTTAATAAAATATACCAAAGTTTTACATTTTAAAAGTAATCCTGATTTAGCAATCGTTTTCTATAATAATGCTCTGTAACAGCTCTATGTTTATGTTTTCTAATTTCTTGTTCATTTAACATAAAGCATGTAAAGCGCAACGGTTCAACAGGTCACATTTCACTAATATTGCATAATTTGCTTTTTAGGCACAATGCCTTTAAAAAGCAGATTTTCTGCTTGATTTCTTTGCAGATTTGTTTAATGCATGGGAAAATATCATATTTAGGTTGTATTTAGTTTATCTGCTGCAGGGAAACGCTAGGCCATTGTGTCTCATAAGTGTAAGAAGGTAAATTGATTTTTGCCTCAGAGACTCAGAATTATCTTTTAAGTGCATCTATGCTTATCCCTCCCTCCCATTTTGGAAAGACATCAAAAGATATTTACACCTAAATCCTACTTTTTGTTAAGGGTGACTTTACCCAAAACATAGCTGCATATTTAGGAAATCAACCATGACTAAACCCAGTGATGAGCACAAGAAACTAAAAATCTGCTATGGTAGGAGAGAAGGAAGCTCCAAGCCCAGGAATTAATGTTTGTTAATAATGAAGAGCATTACTGCGGCTGCACATTTAAAATGATGCATGCTGGAGCTCCTCCTGGGAGCTTGAGATGGAAATGGGGACAGCGTGGGCTCAGAGCAGTGGGGGTGCATGAGGCTAAGTTGGCCTCCTTTCGTGACTACACATTCATCGCAGCAGCAGCTCCTCGGTGTCTAAAGTTTGATCACAGCTGACTGGTCACAATATGCTGGAAATCACTCAACATGAAGGGATTCTGATCAGCCTTGCCAAACCTTCTTCATCAGTAACTGGATGCTCTGTTGGCTTTGTAAAAAGTAAAATTCACTGCGACATTCCTGCAGAATATAAATATAACTTTTCTTCTGGACATGACGCTCTTTTTGGCCCTATCTGCCCCTACAGTCCTTGCACAGATACAGAGAGAGCTCTCCATCTTTGTCTCTGGGCATGATTCACTGGAAAGTAGGGCAGTGGGGGGAGGGGGGGCAGTTAAGCTTAACACACATAATCCTTCTGGACTGCACCGCACTCTTTGTGTCTTGCTGAATTAAACCAGTAAGGTTAAATCAGCAGAATTTATTTTGTTATGTATGTCAAACCAGGGCTTTTAGGAAGATTTTTGAAACAGAGCTCGAGTTGTAGATCCACAGACCTCTAACTAACTCCACTCTTCAGAGAGGCGCCAGAGTTTTCAGTGTCATTCACCTAATCATATGAGGAAACGTGTCACGTTGGTAGTCTGTGAAATAAATATGAAGTTGTCATTAACTCATATACAGTCGGTAGGTTTTCTGATAAGAAAGGCTGAAAAGATCCCAGGAAGCACTGGGAATCCACGGCATGGTAATGGTGTCATCTCTTGCTTCCTCACTATTGATGCATCTCCAACAAGACGGGTTGATAGTTTGCAAGTGAAACTGCAACGTATAGCCCTCTAGATGGAAAGTTTGTTTTCAAAAATGTGCAGACGGAAGAACTGATAAGGCTCTGCAAGAGACGGGCGACCTTTTCACGGTGTACCCTGCCTTTGGCCAGCAGTAGCTGGGTCGGCTCCAGCAACCCTGGGACCCTGGAAGTGATTCAGTGGGCTCTGAAGGAAGATGGTTGGATGAGTGGGGCCATGGTTTGTGAGGTTTTGAGTGAAAACCTCTTCTAATTAGAAAGGCATTGAAGATTAAACCTGGCTGGATCTGCTGCATCCCAGTGTCTTCTCATTCAACGAGTTTTTATGACTGTTATATTGGCCAGGTGTTTACAGTTTAAAAATGTTTTTCTCACTTATACAAAGAATATGGTGGTAAAATCAAATGGTTAGAACAAACTGGGACCTTAAAGTGGCCCCACCTGGATTTGTTTTTCAGGGACATTCTTAGTGAAACTCCCCATGGACGACAGAAAGCTGCAATCGTTCCACCCCCACCAGCTTTGGGAGGTTGAGATTGCTTTTATTTTTATTTATCTATCTACTGGAAGACAGACAGGGACTTTGGTTTTTCCAAGAAACATGGAACAGAGAGATTTGGGTTTGCAGTTCTGAATGCTGTGTGGTTCCAGGGGTGAACAGGCAGTTCCAGCGGTTGCAATGAACACTGTAGGTGCTGGTTAAGCATGCTGCATTTTGGACCACAGTCAAGACCAGCAAGGACTGAAAACAATCTTTCTTACACCACAGCGACCACAGGTCATTACTTTAGTTGCATCACAACTTTTTATGAAATAAAAATAGTTTTAGTTTTTGCCAATCTTTCTTAGATAGCTTCTAATCTCTGGGTAAACCAACACATTTAACAACTACAATCATCAACCTTTCAACTTTCTGTATTTATTTTACTGTATATAGAATAAAAAACCCAAAGATCTGGCCAGTCTCCTCTGTAATTAGTAAATATGTTTTTCTGATTATTATTGGGCTCTTAACAATCTCAACCTTCAGAAGCAAGCGGACCTTCACATAAAATCCATTAGTTAACGAAACGTTTTTTTGCTTCTAAAAATTTCTGGTTCTTGTCTGCAATCTGAGGTCTTAATGACAGTTGGTTGCTTATCCCAAAATTCTTATAGTCTTTAGTAGATTTTTTATTTCATTGCTAGCCTCAGTCACATACACATGTTTTTGGGTTGTCTGGGCCCATAGAGGGTCGTAGACCAGTCCAGCCATGTCTGAAAGGGAGGGAAGGTGTGTCCCTTGTGGCTCATGCGGCCACCCTAAGGGACTTCATGAAAATGGAATGTACCATTGCTGTGTATGTCGTAAGTCTATCTTGAAGAATTTATAAGACTAATGTAAGTTACACGCATTTAGGACGTAGAGGCGTCCTAACACTTCAGCACAGGGTATGCAGGTGATGCATAT
Organism: Oryzias latipes; assembly: GCF_053564925.1. Classification (NCBI taxonomy): domain Eukaryota; kingdom Metazoa; phylum Chordata; class Actinopteri; order Beloniformes; family Adrianichthyidae; genus Oryzias; species Oryzias latipes. Next base: position 4,550,308 of record NC_136243.1, on the reverse strand, counting down.
GAGTTGGTTAGTTCAAAAGGGGCCCAAGTCCACAATTCTTTAAAATAGAGATATTATATGATCTATGGTCTTCAAGGGAAAAGCTATCTGATTATGTGCAAAAAAGTCCCAAGTCCGTTGTAATGTATTGACTATGCTTGACATTTAAAATGCATTAACCCTTGTGCTATCCTAGGCACTTTAACATTTGGGGTTGGGTTATCTAGACCCCACAAGACAGTGCTCTGAACCTTTTTTCTTCAATGATTTGTGATCTTCACTGGTGTCCATGGATTACATGAAATCTTTCCACCTTTATCCTCCTTTGTCATGGTAGGGAGAACACGGGGTCATAGGATAGCACAAGGGTTAAGTGCAAAATTCCTGGACTTGGGCCTTTCTTGCATTGGTTTGGTTTATCCCATAGATGGCAACTCTAGTTATCCAATATGACAGCACCCCTGTTTAATTCTAGAAGGGCCCAAGTCCAGTGACTTTAGTTTGCTAGTCCTCTGAAATGACAAAAGTGAGGTGTTTCATATTCTAGCATTTGTAAGCTATGAACTGGTGCTAAATCTGAGTAAAGTTTCAATCATTTGGTGTAGCCTTTAAGGTATGCAATTAAAATCATTTCCTGGAAAAACAAACCTCTTGGACTTGGGCCCCTTTTGAACTAACGGATTCATATGTAGGATGCCTGTAAGATGCCCACTCAAACTACACTCTGATAATCTAATGGGGATGTGACGATTCATCTTTAGCCCAAACTTCAACCAGTGTGACTCAGAGAGAAATATCTGGTACTCAACAGTGCAGGTGACATTTTCCAGATTTCTTTGTTTTTTTTTCAAGATAATTGTGTGTAAACTAAGTTTCCTTTAGTTTCCTAAAGTTCACCCCACTGTTGTTTTTCCACATCCAAAGAATCCAAAGGGAACATTCCTAGAACATTGGTCACAAGTCTTTGCTAAATTCAAAGTCTTTCCACACATTGGACTAATTGATCTGATTTATCCAATCAGATTGAAGAAACAGACAAAAAGGAAACATCAGTGTGACACACCTGCATTTCACCCTCTTCTCCCTTACGTTTTGCTTAAATGTTTACTCCAACCTGATGCCTTAGGAAAAAATGTGCATGAACACTTTTGCCATACAGGCTTACTGGGATGTCTCTGATCTCAAAATTTCTTGACGGGTACCTAGGTGCTCGGCACATATTAGCCCATTTTTCACCTGCAGACAGCCCGTACCCACGCGTCAGGGCAGTTGTGACTTAAGCTGTGATCCCACTGAACGTGATTTGTGGGGCAGAGGCGTCTAATTTCAAGGTTAAGTCAATGTACAGACCTGATCTGAGGTCTTGCTGCACAATTTGATTGTCAAAACTCTGAAATTTGGCGAAGATGTGTTGCGTCAACCAATCAGTGACTCAGCAATGGGCAGGTGACATGTTTAGTGACGCAATCAATGGGTGGAGTCAAATCTAACAAGAGGAGAATCTGATAGTTCTCATCCTGAACTTCATGACATTTTTCTTATTTTGATCAAGGCAATAATAAAATGATCGTCTTATTTTATTTCTTTTTTAATTATTTGCCTGCTTGGATTAATGCGGAACAGCAAGTTATCAAACTGCGTTGCAGAGAAACTGAAACACAGCACAAAGCGGCGGTCATTCAGATGCTGCTCCCGTACCGGGAGAGTCTCTGACTGATGTCATGAATGTCCGCGTGCTGTAAAAACAGAAATGTCACCAAATGTAATTTTAGTACTGTTCTGTCATTGAAACCTGTCCGTCTTTTTCACAACAAGATGTTTCTGTTTATGGCCAAAACTTAAGAAAATTCGTTTGAGAAAAAAAACCGAGTTTGCTCTGAAAATGTTTGAATCCACTAACCATATATAGGGTTCTGTTGAAAGTATTTGAACACAGTGACCATATATGGAGTTCTGCAGAAGAAATTGAACCCACTGGCTATGCAACAAATTTCCATCTGCATGTTGGAAAGCAGAAGTTTCTGACAATGTATCAACATGGAAAACAGGATCAAAGGAGGAAGGTCAAAGGGCAGGGATGACCAGTTTAGCTCAGTCTGTTTAGTTTAGCCATTACCTATAAAAGTCTATGACTTAGTGTTCTTTATGATTCATGTTTATTATAAAATTACCAGTTTGAAAACCATTGAGACGACTATTGTTGTAATATTGGGCTATATAAATAAAATTGAACGGACTTGAATATATGGAGTTCTGTTGAAAGTATTTGAACCCACTGACCATATATGAAGATTGTTTATAGGGTTGCTGTTAAGCGCTGTTTCACCTATAGTTAGGATCTTGCAATGCCCTCCAATTTTGAAGGAATCTCCGTCTACAATCTTTCTTTGATCTGCTCTCATCCTCTGAAGCTACATCTACTCAAATGGAGTTGCACGCTCAGGAATACCTGCACTCCAACCAATCAGAGGTGGCCTCACACCTTCTCTTTTGGTTTAGACCAGAATACATGGGCTCAATGTGCTTTTTGGTAAACCACAGGGAGACTTTCAGAGTTGCACAGATTTGTTGAGACATTTTGAATGGCAAGTTGCAACCTTTGCCACCTGGGAATTTTATTGGTAACAACATTGACAAATGAAGTTGCATGTTCCACTAAACTGGTGGTAGTTTGGGAGCCCTGTAATGGGAAACATTTTTTGCTCAACTGCTTCTTATAAATAGAACACTCCCAATTTGTATTTCAGCTTTTATTTTCATTATTTTACTTTTTTGTACAAACACAACTCTTAATCTTTTTTCCTTAAAGTCCCGACCCGGTCTTTAATTATGATTATGACACTTTTAACCATAATTTAAAACCTGTGGCCACTGTGGAGTGTCTCTCTTTTCATAGGACATAGTTTCTGCAGAGCGGCAGGAGTTTATTAAACCATTACCTCTTAGTTGAGGGCGGGACTGTTTGCGAAGAGTAAGCCCGCCCCCACTTCCTGTCACCCATCTTCCCAACTTTCAACACTCTCTACTGCCAGCTTTTGCCATTCTCAGTAAGACAGAAGATGACGATGCAGGGGCTGATTATTTCCATTTTGACATTTGTAAAGTCACTCTGGAGAGACGCAGTCAGACAAATTTGGAGAAGAGCACCCATCTGTGGCATTCCTAAATATGTATTCTATTGATCATATTCAGTTTTTTATCGGATAAATATGAAGTAATTTTAATTTTCAAAGAGCTGCCACTTGTCACATCACTCAGTGTAAGACCTTTTCTGCCTCCTGTCAAGGATTAGTGAGCTGGTGGTTTTGGTGGTTTACCTTTCCAATCCAACACTTGGTGTTGATTGTTGCAATTTAATGTAAACAGTAGGCAATTAATGTGCCTTCAGTTCATCAGTCTATTGAAAACTGTATTGAAAAAATAGAATCCCATGTTATATGTGAAGAAAGAAATCCTAACAAAAAATCAATGGGTGTGACCAAGATGATCTAATTAATTCCTTTTTTGAATCATCCTATTTTAAATTTTAACACTCCAGTGAGTGAAAGGCTTTCTACATACTTGAAAAAGGTATCACATTATTTGTACATCTAAACTAAAGTGTGGCATTAGGTGCTCCTAAAAACAGTTTAAAAAGTGTCAACTATGTTTTCTCCAAGTCAGTAATTATTTGTCTGCATGTGTCTACAGGTCTACCAATCCGCCTCAAGCCGGATGGGTAATGGTACAACTACAGTGGGCTCAAATGTTTTTCTAAACACAAAGTTTTAAATGTCAAAAAGTGTCTTTATTATTTTATAATAAATTATCGAGTCATGTGTCACAGGCATGCACTACATTAAGTGTACATTCACACTCGTGTGCAAATACATGTACACAAATAGACCTATACATGTGAAGTAGGCATTCTGAACTCAAATCAGCTACAGCAATGGTAAAAATAATGACTACAGGTAAACAGGTTTTCAGAAATGTGCTTAGAATGTGACTTAGTAAATGTAACTTGTTTAACCCATATCTGGAAATGACATACTGCAGTAATTAATATGATGTTCTTTTGTACTTAATAAGCAGACTTTGTGAACCTCTTTGACAAAAGTCTTCTCGGTGAGCTGCTTTTCTCAGCATGAATGCTTTTAATTCACAGATGTTCTTTCTTATAAGGAAAAATTCAACCATGGACAACAGCTTCCACATCTGCAAGCATCACAGGGATGTAGTGACAGAGAGTCGCCCCGGTTTAGACTCATACAAGAAACTACCATTTAACCCATCTTAGAGGCAGCCAGCAGACATGAAATGCTGCTTCATGACCCACTGAGCTTGATTTAAAATAGACGTGTGTGTGAAAGAATAGACAGAAGAAAGAAAAGCTAGCGGCGTCGGCTGCTCGCTTGTGGCAGAAAGTTTTAGGTTTGAGAGCATCAGATGCCGTCACCTCTGAGGGAAACAGAACCAAAGACATGTACAGGCTGAGTCTGACACACTGCTGTGGAAAGAGGTCAGGTATGCTAGACTACATCTGACAGTTTGGATTAGGTGGGGAGGAGAAGATGGCTGCAAAACTGTTTCCATGACTCGGCTGATTGCGTCAGCAGGAGGGAGGTCCAGTCCACTGGTCCACATTCTCATCACGGCACATCAATGCTGGCCGTTATACTATTCCTATTCTATAAGGGCTGCTTTAGTTGCAACCAAGACAGCAGGAAACACCAGACATATAGTGATATAATGGTTCAATCACAGGGAACAAATGCCGATGACAGAAAGCAAGCGGGTTTACTAGATTCGGAATTCCGCACTATAACCTGGTGCGCTCTATAGTGCGGAGAATACGATATTTCTTTTACACAAAACCAGCTGAGTTCTGCAGAGGATGCAAAAGGTGAAATGGCATTAACCCGCTACCATGTTTTGTCTCATTCATTTCATTCTAATGCAGCATCTCTCATGAAACAAAGCCTGTTTAAACATGTGGCAAAACCATCACGAACCGGCAAAGTGCCAGATGAAAGAGTTGTGTTCTTTGCTGTTTGCTGGTCTGGTTACGTCTGGATGACATTTGCTTGGATGCGTGAAAATAGCCTCCATGAGACTTAAATCTCAGGATGAGGACTTCATGGTTCAGATTATTTTAAACTTTAGGAAATCGTTGGAAATTGCCGGTTGTCTGTTTTACCAAACGTCTTGGTGAAGGCAAAACGATTCAGTGGAATCTGAATTCCTTTAGTTTATAAGATGTGAAATTACTGCACATCCTTGAAGACATAAAATGGTGGTAATCTTCTTACATAAACCAAAGCACAGCAGGACAACCTACTGTGACAAAGCTCTCAGGTTTTACTGAGTTCCCAGCCAGCAAGGCCAAGTGGGCCCCATATGGTAAAAAAAAGTGGGCAGAAGATGTGGGCCCCAAATGGGTTTGTCCGCAGTTTCCATGGTGGCCCCACCAGTGTTTGCTCACATTGACTTAAGTGGGCACTCAGTGGGCTGGCTTGCTATGCTGTCTGGTGGCTAGCATAGACCCTGGGCAGCTGAGCCCGCTACACTATCCATTGGGCGACTGGCTAGAGTAGCCAGGGGGACCCACTTTTTAACCATTTGGGGCCCACTTGGCCCTTGCTGGCTGGGTTAACAGGATGCTCCTCCCAGCATGCAGAGGACCGTTTTGGTGAGTAGGGAGCCTCAGCCATCAGACAATGCTGCTCCTTTACATCTGCAGAAGTTAATCAGCCAAGTTCTCACATTTTCAATTATCTTGTCCTTTAAGTTCTCAGGCACCAACATCAAATTGTTATTAATAATTAATGACGATGGATGAACATGAATTAACAGTCAACTTCACATTTGAGTTTAGCTGCTTCAGAATAAATCCCACACTTCTGTCCTCACCCTACACTTATCCAGTGTGTCTGTTTACACAGAGATGCTTCTCTGAACTCACATGTTACACTGCTGGACAACAGAGCAACACCAATAATGCTAAGAAATATTGTAATGATAACAGTAATAACTCCTTTTTTACTACTAGACAAGACCTCAAATCATGTATTTAAAGCTAAAGTGTTTACTATAATGTTCTGAAGCACTTTCTGTTCAGCGGTGCAGTTTGGAGCTGCTTCTCTGCAACAACAGGTGTGAAAACAAACATTATTTTCTGCTCATGGAGTCTGATGTTTCTCCTGCGCGTTCCCGTACATCCACGCGCTCAAACCCACAGCAGTTGGTCACCCACTCACCCTCGGCGGCCCACACCGACGGAAGTATCCACAACAAACAAAAAACATCCATTATTCCACAAATCCCGCACTTCCAGAGGAAAACCGCAGCGCACAGGTGGCGCAGCCGCGCTGCAGGAGCGGCCAGCGACGGTTCAGTTCCCGCAGACTGACAGCATCCTCCTCATCCTCCTCCTCATCATCAGCCGCGCGGGAGAATGGTTGGGGCTAGCGCTCTGGACGACGGGGGTGGCACGGATGAAGGAGGGGAAAGAGGAGGAGGAGGAGGATGAGGACGACGAAGAACGCAGGAAATCACGGCATTCCACTGACTGCAACGGCAAGGTGGACATTAAAAAAAATCCACAAAATTATCATCTTCACAAAAGCTAAGGAACGAAAATGTTGATGTAAAGCTACAAAAGAGATTCTTTTTTACCTTTTTCCAAAGTAAAACTCATTCATACATACATATATATCTCAAGTCTGACAATAGTTCAAGTAACATTTAACTCAATGACTGAAATTGGATTCACGATAAATAATTGCATAATAGAAACCTGACAATTCCGGCAAAAAAAACTGGCATTTATTGGAAAAGGTTTTTGTGCTTGGAGGAGGAGGTTATTGAGGCGTATCTAAATTGACATATTTCCCAAAACTGCGACAAAAACACTTTTTTCAAATATAAGTCATGTGACCAACAACCGGTTGGCGATGTGCTTCTTGGTAGGAACTGGCAGCCTTGGTCGCTGCACAGCGGGCGCCACCAGAGGTCCCACAGCATCACACCGCTCATCAAATGTTGAGCGTGTCATGTGGAATTGTTGGATCCACAGCTCCTCTGGAAAATCACCAACCACCATTTCCCGAAATAGCTTTAACTGTAGCTCCTCCCACATGTAAAGAGCTCGCCACTCCATGGCCTGAAGAAGACGCCGATGTCTCCTTTGATAGATGATGATGAGCGCTAGAGCTGTGGCAGAAATCTGAATGTATCTGCTGTCAATCAAAGTATCATTCACATCCGTCACCGTGTTTTTGAATGACTTAACATGAGTTGGTTTGTGTTTATTCGCATATTTAATGTAGACAGTGTAATTGCAAAATTGTGTTTTATCCACATTAATAACATAAAATAAAGATAAGATTAAGATACTTTTTTGATCTCAGCTTGGGAAATTGGGTTGCTGCAGCAACCGAGGCTCAATACAAACAAACAAACAATGAGTGACAACCAGGAAAACAATCAGTCCGGATAACAGCTCTAGAAAAAAGACATCAAATGAGTTTATCTGTGGTGAATGGATGATGAGTTCTAGAGTCCAATGGAGTGAGTTAGGAAAGATCTCCTGTAGCAGTTGGTGTGACAGTGAAGCTGCCTTAGCTTATTGGAAAAGGCGCTCTGCTGACCGTCAAGTACAGGACAGAGAGGAAGCTCCGGATTATCCATGATGGATACGAGCTTATTCAAAGTCCTCCTCTCCATCACAGCTTCAAACGTGTCCATTTTAAATCAGATTACGGAGTCAGCCCCTCTAATCAGTTCGTTTAGTCTCTTTGTGTCACTGGCAGCTATGCTGCCCCCCCCCCAGCATACCACCAAGAAGAATATCAATAAAGTTTTGTGCATGTGTCATCGTAAAGCATCGCTGACAGCAACATTTTATGATGAATTAAAAAGTATTAGATTGCAACATTTTTCTTTGAAAAGTTGTTTGCTGGAGAAAAGAGGAGAATATTCTTTTCTTCAGTCTCCAAACCAGAACCAGAACTCCACAGGGATTGTTGTTTCCGTCTAATCGGTAATCATTTGAGTTTTTTAATAACTAGACCCAACAAATGTGTCAGAGAACAGCAGAAGAGTCTCTGTTAAAGAGACTAGAATCATGAAAATCACCACTCTGATGGAACTTTTCAGTCTGTTTATGTTTTACCAACATTCAAATGGAAACAGTGAAATCCACGTCTGATGCATTCATGGATAATCGTCCCTTTTAGTGGAGATCAAACCAAACTTCAACATTCATGTTTGATTCTGAAGCATCTTTAACACCAGCAGTGTCAAAGTACAGCATTTTTGCTGTCCAGCTGCAAGACATGGATATTATTTCTCTTTTGGGAAAATAGTCATGTTATTTTCAGTTGTTAATGTGATATGACTACACTACCCAGAATGCCTGTAGAAAGCCTAGGAGAAACTGTATGTTTCTATATAAGTGAGATGGCCTCCAGGCTGTTTTACCTGCACAACCAGAGGTTCTGAGGAGATAATATAACCACATTAAAACAGACTTCTGTGGAACGTTTATAATAAACACATTTAAACTGAAAGACTTAATGATTTCTGTCCATTTTTCACAAACATGTTTAGTTTCCGTAGAAGTTGTTTCCAGTTTACTGTCATAAATTTGTGATGGCGCTGACTGTTAATCCGTTTTTATTGAGTCACGAGCTTAAGATTATGGCTATTGACCACGTGTGTCAAACTCAAGGCCCGGGGGCCAAATGTGGCCCGCCATGTTGTTTTATGTGGCCCGCGAGAGCACAAAAGTTTTTAATTTCTTAAAATAAATTTCTCCTTAGTTGATTACATATTATTTATGTGTAGCTGCTGTTGTAATTATTCAATGTTTGCAGGTCTTATGTGTGTACGCAGACAAATTAATGCCATCAAACCATCAGTCTGATGCAAGGCTGTGTGCAGCCTTTTTTTGTAAAATGTTACACTGTAATACATGTTCTTTCTAGCTCAGTTTTATGTTATTTTTCTTTGCACAGTTTGATCGAGGGTTTTACAGTTTTTCTCAGTTGCTTTAGTACAATTCTCAGATCAGAATGAAATTCCTAAAACTATTTGTTCAATCTTCACATCATGATGTCACTTGTGCACATCATATAAGCAGTTTCTCACTTCTTTGAACAAGTTGCAATTGCTTTGGTACATCCATGCAAATGAATATGTACAATTCTCTGCTTATTCCTACATTATCAATTGTTTATGTCATGTTGATCAAAATGTGTTATATAGTTCAATGTGCAATAGTCTTACTCCTCAAAACACCTAGTCATTAGTTCATCGTATAAGTCATTAACTGCAAAATGGTTGACCAAGTTGTCATAATGTGACAAACATATTTATATACATCTCCATTTTATATGTTTGTGTCTCAATCTGTCCTGAATGGGTAAATTGCTCTCAGGTGACTTGACTTCCTTTAACAAAGGTGCATCTCATTGACAGTGAATCGGCAAGTATATGCTGTGTATGGCTGAAGCACAACACAATGTTCTATGTCTGACAATAGAAGGACAAGGAATTGGACAGGGTCAACAGCCAGTGTGAAGAAGAAGAAGAAGAGGAAGAGGAAGAGGAAGAGGAGTAGGAGTGAGGCTGCGTGGTGGAGGAGTTAGGGGGCAAAACCGAGGAAGAGGCCGAAGACATGTACGTGTTCCTAATGAGATACGTAAGAGCCACACTCGTAGACCATGTTGTCAACCATGGGCTCACAATGGCTGAGGCTGGTAGAAGGGTCCAGTCAAATGTTGGGAGAACAACTGTGTCCTCAATCATTCAGACCTTTCGTCGAGAGAACAGGTATGTAATCTAAAATATGAACTGTTCTGTGATGCTTCATACAACATTACAGTATTTTTACAATATGTAAAGCTTTTTGCAACATTCAGTAAGTACTGTAAGTAGGCCTACATTTTATACAGTGACATTTTATCTTCCTGAATATTGAATTTTGCATTACTGTATCTTTTCCACATAGGACTGCAAGACAACTTCACAGGGGCGGCAGAGGGCCCCTTTTCACTGCTCAACAGGAGGAGGCGTTTTGCACCATGATTGTAGAAAACAATGCGATAAGACTAAGGGAGATAAAGAGTGCCATTATAGAGGACAACAACATATTTGCAAATATCCAAACAGTCAGCATCTCAACCATTTAACAGAGTGCTGAAAGGAAACCAGATGAAAATGAAGCAGCTTTACATTGTTCCATTTAAAAGAAATTGTGAAAGAGTGAAGGAACTACGTTACCAGTATATACAGGTAAAACATGCATGGACATGCAGCAACTGTACTGCACAGAAAACACTAGGTATATCATACAACGATATACATTACAGTAAGCGTGTTTTTACACATTACACAAATCTTTACACATTTGCTATGGCTGTAGAAAAGTAATGCAATATGTGATTTATACATTTGATGTAACTCTTTCTTGGCCAAAATGTAAATTCTTGTAATTCAGAAAACTCATTTTGTGTCTTCTGTATTTAGCCTATGATGGAACTGGAAGCAAGTGAACAGCCGCACAGCTTCATCTACGTCAGGGGTCGGGAACCTTTTTGGCCAAGAGAGCCATAAATGCCACATATTTTAAAATGTAACTTCGAAAGAGCCATACAATAATGTAGTGTCCCTTCCCCACACTGAGGCACGGAGACTTAACCTCTTTTAAAGTTCTTTATTCCGATTACTGCAGACCGCAACAAACGCCGTTCAATTAATTCAGCAACTCCTAAATCTCTCCCGCCGACACGAGAGCGCTTCTCCCAACTTTATATTCCCCTGCTCCCGCTGCAGCCCTCCCATTTCCCTTATTCGGCCCATGGCTGAACCCCATTGGTCCAAACTACCTAACAACAGGCTGAGCGACAGAACTGAGAGCCAATCAGATCTCTGCTTGACGCGTTCAATGAACTCCAGAACTTTTAACGCGGCCCAACAGCCATCCAACTCAGTCCGCGACAATTTGTTTAAAACTAAATATACAAATGAATGTGTGCATTTGATTTAATTTCAACATTTTTAAAGTACAATAAGTCTGTGGATCCTTTTTAATAACATTGTTATGCTGTTGCTAATAAATGATGAGTATTTCTCATGGTAGTTCTGCTGATGGTCTAGTCTGGTTGATACGTGGTGAGTTTCTGCTTCGTGCAGGCGTTGAGACTTTAAACGTGATCGTAGGTCTGAATGTTCTGTAGATGTGAGACAGACTGATCACATGCAGATACGGAGTCAAACACACACTCACACGCTGCAGTGAGTGACGGGAAGCGGGTTTTACGTTTTTACAATCCCTGCGCGATTCACCTGCTGTCCCCACAACACCTCAGCCCCCCCCCCCTCTGCTTTCTCCCTCACACATCCCGTCCCCGCATCTGCGCGCTCTTTCTCAGAGACGAGAGCGCGCAGTTTTTGGCACAGCAATTCACAGGTTTCCAGCTGGTACAAACTCTGTGAAATAATAGATAATAGTAACTGATAGCGCTGGCGCAGATTTCTCTCTCTAAGCACCGCTACTACTGCGCGCCTCTGGCATCGCATCGCGCCCGAGAAGGACTGGTCTAATGAAAAAAAAAAACTATAATTAAAGATTTGTCTGCGAGCCACATGTGACCATCAAAAGAGCCATATATGGCTCGCGAGCCATAGGTTCCCGACCCCTGATCTACGTGGATGAGGCTGGCTTCAACCTAGCAAAAGGCAGAAGGGGTGGCGGAAATATCATCGGCCACAGGGCCACAGTTGATGTGCCAGGCCAACGGGGCGAGAACATAACCATGGGTACTGCCATCTGTGACAATGGTGTGCTTACTCATATTCCCATAATAGGTCCACACAACACAGAACATCTCATAACCTCTCTAGAAGCTCTCTACAGAGATCTCATCCCTGAAGAAGGGAGGGGTCAGAGTGGAGATCACCTGCCAACGTATGTGATAGTTTGGGACAATGTGAGTTTTCATCACTCCAACATCATCAGGCAATGGTTTGCAGCCCACAACAGGATGCGGATGGAGTTCATTTCACCCTACTCTCCATTCCTTAACCCTATTGAGGAATTTTTCTCAGCATGGAGATGGAAAGTTTATGATCGCCAGCCACATACACAAATGACCCTCCTGGCTGCCATGGATGCAGCGTGTGATGACATCACAGCAGACGCCTGCAGAGGCTGGATAAGACACTCTAAAAGATTCAGCAGTTGTTTTATTTAGTTGCAATGTCGTAATAAAATACATCTTATATTACACATATTATAATATAATAACATAATACACTGTAAATATATATATATATATATATATATATATATATATATATATATATATATATATATATATATATAAACGCCCCTCTCACCCTCCGCGGGTGGTTTCTCCTCCAAGCTCGGGTCCTCTAGAGGCCTGGGAGCTTGAGGGTCCTGCAGTATCATAGCTGTTCCTAGCACTGCGCTTTTCTGGACTGAGAGGTCTGAGGTCTTTCCAGGTATCTGTTGTAGCCACTCCTCCAGCTTGGGGGTTACTGCCCCGAGTGCTCCAATTACCACTGGCACCACTGTCACCTTCACTTTCCAGGCTTTCTCCAGTTCTTCTCTGAGTCCCTGGTATTTCTCCAGTTTCTCATGTTCCTTCTTCCTGATGTTCCCATCGCTTGGCACTGCCACATCCACCACAACGGCTTTCCTCTGTTCTTTATCCACCACTACAATGTCTGGTTGGTTCGCCATTACCATCCTATCAGTCTGGATCTGGAAGTCCCACAGGATCTTTGCCTTCTCATTCTCTACCACCTTCGGAGGTGTTTCCCATTTTGACCTTGGGGTTTCCAGTTCATATTCTGCACACATGTTCCTGTATATTATTCCAGCCACTTGATTGTGGCGCTCCATGTATGCTTTCCCTGCCAGCATCTTACACCCTGCAGTTATGTGCTGGATTGTTTCAGGCGCTTCTTTGCACAGCCTACACCTTGGGTCTTGTCTGGTGTGGTAGATCTGAGCCTCTATTGCTCTGGTGCTCAGGGCTTGTTCCTGGGCTGCCAGGATGAGCGCTTCGGTGCTGTCCTGTAGGCCAGCCCTTTCTAGCCATTGGTAGGACTTCTTGATATCAGCCACTTCAGTTATGGTCCGGTGGTACATCCCATGCAGGGGTTTGTCCTCCCATGAGGATCTGTCCTCCAGCACTGCATCCTCTGCTCTCCATTGCCTGAGACATTCACTGAGCACACTGTCAGTTGGGGCCTTGAGCTTGATGTATTCATGGATCTTGGATGTTTCATCCTGGATAGTGGCTTCTACGCTCACTAGTCCTCGGCCTCCTTCCTTGCAGCTAGCATACAGTCTCAGGGTGCTGGATTTGGGATGGAACCCTCCATGCATGGTGAGGAGCTTTCGTGTTTTAACATCCGTGGTCTGTATCTCTTCCTTTGGCCATCTTATTATTCCTGCAGGGTATCTGATAACGGGCAGTGCGTAGCTGTTTATTGCCCGGGTCTTATTTTTGCCATTGAGCTGGCTTCTCAGGACTTGCCTTACTCGTTGGAGGTATTTAGCTGTTGCAGCTTTCCTTGTTGCCTGCTCCAGGTTGCCATTTGCCTGTGGAATTCCAAGGTACTTGTAACTGTCCTCGATGTCTGCTATTGTTCCTTCTGGAAGTGAGACCCCTCCTGTGTGGACTACCTTGCCTCTCTTTGTCACCATCCGGCTGCATTTCTCGAGCCCGAATGACATCCCAATGTCAGTACTTTAGATCCTGGTGGTGTGGATCAGGGAGTCAATGTCACGCTCGCTCTTAGCATATAGCTTGATGTCATCCATGTAGAGGAGGTGACTGATATTGGCCCCATTTCTGAGTCGGTATCCATAGCCAGTCTTGGTGATTATTTGACTGAGGGGGTTGAGACCTATGCAGAACAGCAGTGGGGACAGAGCATCACCTTGGTATATCCCACATTTGATGGACACTTGTGCAAGTGGCTTCCCATTGGCTTCAAGGGTGGTTTTCCACAGCTTCATTGAGTTTCCTATGAAGGCTCTTAGAGTCCTGTTGATGTTGTACAGCTCCAATCATTCAGTGATCCATGTGTGTGGCATTGAGTCATAGGCCTTCTTGTAATCAATCCAGGCTGTGCACAGGTTGGTGTGTCATGACTTGCAGTCTTGAGCGACTGTTCTGTCGACCAGGAGTTGGTGTTTGGCTCCTCTGGAGTCTCTACCAATGCCCTTCTGTGTGTTACTCATGAATAGATCCATGTGCCTATTTATCTTTGTTGCAATGATGCCTGACATGAGCTTCCATGTTGTGGACAGACAGGTTATTGGCCGGTAGTTGGATGGGACTGCACCCTTTGAGGGATCCTTCTGGATCAGGATCGTTCGCCCTTCCGTTAGCCATTCGGGGTGAGTCCCATCTCTTAGCAGCTGGTGCATTTGTGCTGCCAGGCGCTCGTGGAGTGCGGTAAGCTTCTTTAGCCAGTAGGCATGTATCATGTCAGGGCCCGGTGCTGTCCAGTTCTTCATACCTGAGACTCTTTCTTGGATGTCTGCCACTGTGATGGTTACTGGATTCTGTTCAGGGAGGTTGCTATGTTCTTTTCTCAGAGAGACCAGCCACTGGGCATTGCTGTTATGTGCTGTCTGTTTCTCCCATATACTTTTCCAGTACTGTTCAGTTTCTAGCTTTGGTGGGTCTGCTCGGCTGTTTTGACCCTGCCACTGAGCGTACACTTTTGCAGGTTGAGTTGCGAAGAGCCTGTTTATTCGTCTGGCTTCATTGTTTCTTGTGTACCTCTTTAGGCGGCTGCTCAAGGCTAGGAGCCTTTGTTTGGCAGTTTCCAGTGCTTCAGGTATGGGCATCTGGCTGTATCTCTTAGGTACTTGCTTTCTCATTGTACCTCTTTGAGCCTCTGTCAGCTTACTCACATCCTTCCGAGTTGCCTTGATTTTGGCCTCTAACCGTTGCTTCCATGGTGGGTACTGTTTTCTTCCATGGTTGCTCTTGTAGCCAAGCATCTCAAGGATCACTGCTGCTGAAGTGTAAACCAGTTCATTGGTTTCTGTAATGTTTGTGGTAGGAATTGCCCTCAAAGCTTCATTCACAGTTTCCAGTAGACTTTCAGGTACGTCACTTAACCGTCGTAGTTGGTGTCGGGGTAGCCTAGTGTTCATTGTAGACATGATCTTGTCTTTCAGGTCAGTTGCTGCCTCGCTCAGTGTAATTGTGGTTGTTGGGGCTGTGTACCCAAGCTCAGGGTGGAAGTGTGGCATAACCTCCTCTCTGACCTGTTGTTCTGGCTCTCCCGTGGCATTGTATTGTATCGCTTCAATCTCAAGTTGTGATAGGAGTTGCCGTTTGTGGATGTTAGAGCACTGAGCTACCAGTTGTTTGGCAGTTAGCCTTGATTGTGGGTTTCTAAGCATCCATTCATTCCACATTCTCTGTATGTAACCCCTCTGGGTGGGATTACTTGAGTAGTAGCATTCTAACAGAACCTTGTTCTCACATCTAGTCCATTTCCGTCTTGTTCCAGTAGCCCACTTTCCATCAGGGTGCTCTGGTTCCTCAACACCTGACGCAGACCTTGTTTGGCCGGGCGACGTCTGAGCCGGCATGACATGTGGTTCATTGTCTCTCATGTTGTGAGGTAGGCATTAACGTTAAGGGTCTTGCCCAAGGACCCTCACTGGGTGATGTAATTGCCCGTATTTGTTATGGTAATTGCCCCATTTCCATTGTTATGGTAATTGCCCCGTTTTTCCATTACCATTAGTTGTTCGTTCCACCCTGGGAATCGAACCCGGGTTTCCTGCATGACAGTCCTGCACCTTACCAACCGAGTAGTCAGCTGCTATATATATATACATATATATATATACATATATATATATATACATATATATATATATACATATATATATATATATATATATATATATAGTGCTAGAGCTAGAAGTGTAAACCAATGAACTGGTTTACACTTCAGCAGCAGTGCTCCTTGAGATGCTTGGCTACAAGAGCAACCATGGAAGAAAATAGTACACACCATGGAAGCAACGGTTAGAGGCCAAAATCAAGGCAACTCGGAAGGATGTGAGTAAGCTGACAGAGGCTCAAAGAGGTACAATGAGAAAGCAAGTACCTAAGAGATACAGCCAGATGCCCATACCTGAAGCACTGGAAAATGACAAACAAAGGCTCCTAGCCTTGAGCAGCTGCCTAAAGAGGTACACAAGAAACAATGAAGCCAGACGAATAAACAGGCTCTTCGCAACTCAACCTGCAAAAGTGTACGCTCAGTGGCAGGGTCAAAACAGCCGAGCAGACCCACCAAGGCTAGAAACTGAACAGTACTGGAAAAGTATATGGGAGAAACAGACAGCACATAACAGCAATGCCCAGTGGCTGGTCTCTCTGAGAAAAGAACATAGCAACCTCCCTGAACAGAATCCAGTAACCATCACAGTGGCAGACATCCAAGAAAGAGTCTCAGGTATGAAGAACTGGACAGCACCGGGCCCTGACATGATACATGCCTACTGGCTAAAGAACCTTGGATCTGTTTGTCTGTAAGTGGATGATTAGAATGGAGCAGAGCAGGGAGACTTTGGCCCGCAGATTGTACGCCACAACTACAAGCTTTTCGTCATATTTTCGTCTGTTCCTAATTCACAACAGTTGAGTAAAGAAATGTTCAATTGCTATTTTAAGCTTAATTTTCTGAATTTATGCTCCCTGTCATCAGATTCATACGGTGGCCGACAGGGCTCACACTACATGCAAAAGAAAAAACGCAACGGCATTACCCGAAGCACAACGAAATTACCCGCAACACAACGACATAACCGCAGCATTAGCGGAAATGACCGGCGGAAAAAAAATAATTCAGTTTAAAACTATTCGGTGCGACAGAGTTTTAGGGCCACCAAAAAAAAGGAAAATTCCGAAATTTTAAATCGTAAATTTATGAGAAAAAACTTGTATTTTTACGAGATTAAAGTGAAAGTGAGCATACAGAGCAGCAAGTGAACGCTGCAGAGATGACCAACGAAACTTAGTTTGACAAGGTGAGCTGAATGTTTATTGATAACGGTCCAAATGTTTGGAAGCTCATTTGTTTGATTTATGATTTATCAATGTTTTATTTATTGATGGGTGGTTTTCAGGATCTCTGCATCCCGATGAAGCCATCGCCGACGGCGTCAGTATAGTTGTGGAGTGGGGGTGTGTGTTGGGGACCGCGCGTTCGTGTGTGTGTGAGAGGAGGAGGGAATGCAAGAGAGGAGGGTGAGAGCGCCGAGCGGAAGAGTGTGCGTTTATATTGTGTGTTCAGAGGACGGAGAACCGTAATAAAAAGAAGGTGTCCCCCCCAGAAGAAGTGTTTTGGAGTTTTTATTAACCCACTCTGGAGGCTGAGGGTCCGAACGGGAAAGTGAACCCCAAACGAGGATCCGACTTCAGCCCTGGAGAAAATCTCCCCTGCGTTTCCCACCACGGTCGGAAAGAAAAAAAGAGAAGTCATCTCGCAGAAAAGGTTCAGTGTCCCTGCAGCTGTCCAGCTGAATCCTTTCTTCCTCCAGTAAAGACAAGATCTCTACGGATTTGTGACGCTTCTGTCTGAGGAGCAGCACTTTTTGGGATTGTCAACGTTCCTTGTCGGCCACCGTAGAAACATGCTCCAAGAACATTTCAAAAACTCCAAAAGGTTGAATAATTAACTAAAAGATGATGATTACAGAATGAACGCAGGTGAAACTATGAATGGCAAAAACAAATTAGCCTCTTAAAACAAATTAATCTTTTTTTCATTTCATAGCCACAGGGCCCCAGGTGTCAAGAACTGGTGGTGGAGGACCCAAAATGCAGGAGACCAGGATTGGTGACAGGAAATAAAACATTTAATTAGCAAACTGAAACATGACAAAACTATGAGGAGAAACAAAACTGTGACACAGAGCAGATGACCTGACAAGGATGAACAGAAACCAAGACACTTAAATAGGCTGAGGGTAATTAACTGAACTGAAGACAGCTGTGGATCATGAACCTGAAACTGGAGTGACTGACAAAAAGAAAACCAAAAACATGACCAAGAACAAAACCAAACCACTGAATCCTTACACCAGGTAATCATATTTAACTACCGTGGTAGTAAAACCCACAATGGGATGTCCTTGTATGTGGATGCAAGGCCCTAACCCTTGTGCTATCCTATGACCCAACCCTTGCATTGACGTGTTCTCCTTACCATGACAAAGGTGGATGAAGGTAAAGAGGATTTCATGTAATCCATGGACACCAGTGAAGATCACAAATCATTGAAGAAAAAAGGTTCAGAGCACGGTCTAGGGCACATGT
Organism: Oryzias latipes; assembly: GCF_053564925.1. NCBI lineage: Eukaryota > Metazoa > Chordata > Actinopteri > Beloniformes > Adrianichthyidae > Oryzias > Oryzias latipes. The sequence goes on along the minus strand of NC_136243.1, from coordinate 4,531,952 downwards.
GTCAAACTCAAGGCCCGGGGGCCAAATGCGGCCCTCCATGTCATTTTATGTGGCCCGCAAAAGCATAAATTTTTTTGATTTCTTGAAATAAAATAAAAAATTGGTGAGTATTTATTTATATCTAGGGGGAATCGGACTTGAAATATCGGATTGGGCAACTATACATTAGGACTGAAACACTGTCCACATAACCTAACCTGACAGAATCAAATTTTGAAGGATTTATGATAGAGTAACAAGCAAACATGTGTTTTCTATGCAACTGGAATTGTCACTTTAAAAAGTTATAATAAATAAATAATGAGTTATTTAACATCAGGAGGGGTTACGCTTATTTTTCATTACCTTTAGTTACATGTATAAGTTATATCTGGCCCTTTGAGGACAGCCGCTATGCTGATGTGTCCCTCAATGAAAATGAATTTGACACCTCTGGTCTAGTGGGTCTAGATGACCCAACTCCCAATGTTAAAGGGCCTATAGCACAAGGGTTCATATGTTAAAAACAGAACTTGACTTGAACCAGAAAAATAAGTGTGGGCCTCTTCTCACTTGTCTCTGTTTTTCATGAAGAAACACAGCATGGCTCGCTGGTGAGAGGAGACTGAAGGCCTCTCATGAAAACAGTTGGAAATGGCCCCAGGCTTTGCGGCTCTGATAAGATGTAACATTAAAATCCAAAGTTACACAATTCTCAAAATAAATCTCACAACACTAACTACTAAACAGAAGTATTGTAAAGATACGGAATGCTATGTGAAAAGTTTAAAATAATGTAAAAGAATGAACCAGAAAGACAATACAAAATAAGAATCATTTAAAAAGCAAAGGCTCCCTAAAATTATTAAGAAGTAAGCTGATAATAACAATTCACTCAATTGAAATAAAGCTTATAAAAATTATTTGAAGTGTTTGGAAAGTCTTCTTTTCTCTTAACAAGGACTGCATTAATACAATCAGGTGTTGATGAAAGAACGGATATGAGTTTATACTTGTGGACTCAATCAGTTTACTTTGCATCCAGCAAATTACTGAGGAGATACAAAACTACTTTATCCATCTCCTGGGCTCTGGCTGATGGGTCTTGATCTTGGATGGATGAGCTCGGACCACAGATGATAAACGACGGAGTCTAGACAGTGATGGTGGTTGAGACCAGTCCATGACATAGTGTTGGTCCAGGTGGAGAACGGGGAGAAACGGGCCCACAAAACCATCTAGTATGTAGAGATAAACATTCATGAACCTAAAAGCATAAATGTGATCGTCTCATTAAATTGATGACACCATCAGAATTTTACCATCTGTCTAAATTAAAGGTATACCACCTTAACCAGACCTTGGGAGACCTAATCATGTCTTTTTCTTCAGGTCAAATTGCTTTGACAGGTGTGCTCACTGGACTGAGAAAAGGTCCCGTTAGTCAGCCGCTGTTCGTCCATATTTTTCTCCTCTGGTCCTGACTGTAACCAGGAAGTAGGACCACATCACCTCTTTCTTTGCTCTCACCTCCTGTTGTTTCTAGAACAGACTTTCAAACAGCTTTGGTTATAGTCAAGGGTTCTCTTGGCTTGGCAGCAAAGTACAACTGTGGCATGTTGGTTCCAAATCTTGGACTTAAAAACGCTCAGGGACTGATCTAGCAGCAAGACTAAGGACAAAAAGGAGAATTGATCAGGAATGATGTTTTTACAGGTTTAACTGTGATTTTAAACCTGAATGAATGAACGAAAGACTGCAATTAAACTTGCCTTGTCGTTGAAAAGCCAGCAGCTCAACACCTGGACGTTCTGGGATATTCATAAGAATAGCATAATATGGACAAAGACTGCTGACAACTACCAAGGTTTTGCATCACAGCTGCACCACTGCAATGTCCACTGAGACTGCACAGCTGATCTGTCTGAGCCATTCCATTACATAAAAGTGGTCTAGAAGAAAGAGCGTGAGACCAGCAAAAAGTAGTTAACATTGACATTAGAGCAGGGAAGGAAACTGGAGCACGTTGAGGAAATAGAGCAGAAGAATATGAGCTTGACAAAAAGCCTGCCTCCAGATGAGTGAGAGCTGCAAAACAACAGATTAGAGAAGCCCAGGGCTTGTTTCCATGGAAACCTTTGCCAAGAGAGACAGCAACGAGAATGCAGCAGATTGTAGGTCAGACATGTCATCAGCGATCCAATCAGACATAATCTGTCTTGACTTGTGGGTCATAGTTTCAGCATAAAACCGGTGCTTCTGTGTGGCAGCTTTCACTGTTGGGGTTCCAGTTCCAGCCAGAAGAACAGAGCAATATGTGTGGAACCACCTTCAAATGCATTGGGAGTTTACAATTATTTTACTCACATTTATTTGCAAAAACATTATTTGAATGGGTCCCCACACTTTAACATATTTATTTTTTTAACAAACATTTTCTTTCAAAAGCGAATGACTTTGTGTTCTGACTTAATTTTCAGTTTTCAGTCTGGTTGAGTTTATATTCCAAATATAATGAGTTGATGGAGTCCCACTTGTTTCATTCTGTAAGTCTGTATTGCTAAATGATTTATCTTCATATGTAAACCCTGTTATGGTCAACCATGTAAGCTTTAAAAGCTCTTACAGAGAAAATTACAAATGCTACAGAAAAAAAGAAAATTGTCGATTGATATTTGTCAAACTAAAAAAGGCATTTGATGCAATCAATCATGTGGTTTTGATTTAAAAGCTGGAATTTTATGGGATCAGGAACTTGCCTTTCGGTGGACTAGAAGTTACCTTGGCAAACAAAAAGAGTTTGTGAAAATGGGAGAGCACCTTATAATGTTTGGACATTGTATGCGGGGTACCGCAAGGTTTAATTCTGGGCCCACAATAGTTTTTCATAAATATCAATGACTTATGTAAAATATCTAAATTACTAAAATGTATGCTCTTTGCTGATGACACCAATGTGTTGTAAATATTAAGCCATATAAATAAAATTGAATTGAGTTGAATTGAATAACTTGCAACAACTTTTGCTCACAGTCAATACAAATGAAAAACTGGTTTGATGTAAATTAACTGTCACTAACTCTAAATAGAACCAACTTCTTAGTACTCAGTAACTATAAAATATTTTTCCCACCTTAAGGTCAGATCAATGGTGTACAGTATTCTCCCCTTATTCGTGGGGGTTAGGGACCATAGACATCCGCGAATACGCAGAATCCTCAAATATGGCTGAAGAATGTCCGTCACCGATCTTTACTCATCAAAAAATATTCTGAAACATTTCTGACGCTTTATAAGATATTTATTAAAAACCACTGGAATATTGTTCAACGTAAGGATTTTTTTTAAATTCAGAGCAATAGACTTTACTGTAGCATACTTTATAACATTAGGAGTGTCTCTCTGTCTCTCTTTGCCTTAAAACTAGAAGCATGCGCTTCCTTCTTCATCAGTTTAGTGCGAGAGGTCCTGCAGCGCCATTTGAGTGTCGGGCACGGCCTGTCAGTCCGGAGGGGAAACTAATTCTGGCAGGGGAATCACACCTTGGCACAACACCAGTTTCATCCATCATTCATTCATCCGGATGATAATTACTCTCCACAATTATCTTCCTCAGCACATCAGGATATTTTCCAGCTGCTTCTGAGTCAGCTGATGCCATTTCTCCATGCAGGGACACAAACTTTGGTTATAGCGATTCAGGAACCCGTGAAAACCAGCCGGCAAGGAAGCCATCGGGAGTTCGGTAAAGTTAGAAAGATCTTCACAGATTCGGACTTCCGGCCTCAATAACTCTTCCGATAAACGTTCAAATGTGCCAGCAAGTATCTAATTCCTTTTGTATTAACCCAGAGAGTGAACTACAATTTCACTTCAAAAGAAAAAAGATAGTTTTTTCACCTTTTGATCAAAATTGTTCTCTTCGAGGTGTAAATGCAGACACGCAGCGAGCCGGCAGCCAAGGGACCGTCAACAAAGTGCAACCTCTGTGAAACACCATTCTATAAAAATCAATACTCTTGTGAAAAGTGAATACATCTCTACATTTATATGAACTGGTAATGAATATCTGTCAGCATATTCATGCTAAAATAAATATTTTGTGTGTCTTTCTTTATTATATTTTATTGCACATATTTTTCACATTTATTAGAGACAAGAATCATAATTAAAGTGATCAATAGTTTTTAAAAATACTGAAGCTTCAGTCACCAAACTTTCTGTAATAAGTATTCATGACCTTATTGTCCGACTACAACAAAGACTTGGTCAGAAATGAACTTTGTTTATGTTTTTCTATTAGTCATATAGAAATATGGATCATATTCGGTCAAAAATCCTCAATAGCTCTGGAAATACTGAAGCTTCAGTCACCAAATTTCCTCTTTTGACTAATCATGACCTTATTGTCCGACTACAACAAAGAATTGGTCAGAAATCAACTTTGTTTATGTTTTTCTATTAGTCTATATGACTAATAGAAAAACATAAAGAAAGCGTTTTTTTGACCAATTCTTTGTTGTAGTCGGACAATAAGGTCATGAATACTTAGTACAGAAAGTTTGGTGACTGTAGCTAAAATATGTGCAATAAAATATAATATAGAAAGACACATAAAATAATTATTTTAGCATGAATATGCTGACAGATATTCATTACCAGTTCATATAAATGTAGAGATGTATTCACTTTTCAAAAGAGTATTGATTTTTATAGAATGGTGTTTCACAGAGGTTGCACTTTGTTGACGGTCCCTTGGCTGCCGGCTCGCTGCGTGTCTGCATTTACACCTCGAAGAGAACAATTTTGATCAAAAGGTGAAAAAACTATCTTTTTTCTTTTGAAGTGAAATTGTAGTTCACTCTCTGGGTTAATACAAAAGGAATTAGATACTTGCTGGCACATTTGAACGTTTATCGGAAGAGTTATTGAGGCCGGAAGTCCGAATCTGTGAAGATCTTTCTAACTTTACCGAACTGCCATCGGGCCGGTGTGCTCATCATCTCTGCTCCCCTCCTCAGAAATTGCCGCAGCAACTCCCTCGGATGCAAAAGTCTCATACAAGGGTCTTGAGTTGTCTGAGTTTTTGTGATAACCCATGGGTGTCATGTGACTGACAAAAAAACAGCAAATACGTGAAACCGCAAATTTTGAAATGCAAATAAGCGGGGGAACACCGACACAGACGTAACTCATGAAACTAAATTTACAGGGTTAACTATGATCCGTTGGAAACCTCATATCAAACACATCAATTTTGAAGTTTATCTAAGTTTTTTCATCATAAACAAAGCCAAACAGGTCCTGGACATAAAATTACAACATATTATGTACTTCTCTAGTATCTCCGTATTATCAATATTTATTGTTGTTTTAGGAAACACTGAATCTACTATCCATCCTCTGTAAATACTACAAAAAGAGTTTCAGAACAATTCATCGCCTAAATACTGTGAACACAGCCATCATCATAGGTCAAATCTAAATAAATACTGAAATGATCTGACTTTATAGCATTCTAGATGGGTCCGTTTCTATATTAAATAAGTTACAATTAGCTTCCACATCACTGTACATAACATGTTTTTTGGAAGAAAAGGAGGACATATTGGGAACATTTAACCTAAAAACAAATAAACTTAGAACAACATTAGAAAGATTCTGCATTACAGTGACCGCAGTAAAACTGTGGAATCAATTACATTCAGAGATGAAAGAATGTCCAAACATTTGTCAATTACAATATAAATAGAAAGAAGTGATTTTTACAATAATTCACGCAATGGTTAATAGTCACATGGTCACTTTTTCTGTTGATGTTTGAGCCCCACAACGATTGTAATGAATGCCTAGATATTTATTGATTGTTTATTATAAATCATAATTTTAAAATTGTATTTAACATTTTTGATCAATCTTCAAACAGTGTGATTAAAACATATTTATTGCCTTGGAACAAGGAGCAAAATCAAAGGGAGGTGTTACAGTTTTAAATGCTTAAACACATCAGAGTCATAAGGTCTCAGGTCACAAAGATCCTGTCCAAAGTATGCAGCAGCACATTCAGTCCAAACTCTGTTCATCTCTCTGTCAGGCCCCTTTATCAACAAACATATTTTGAACTTAGTGGCTGGTTTGTTATGACAAAAAAAGACCCTGATGATGCAAGTGTCCATCTGAAAGAGAGGAATACTCACCAATCACACCGCGAGAAGACACAAGCCCACCCCTCACTCCTCTCACTCTGCATCCCAAGTTTAAAGTTTTTAAATACTTGGTTGTGATAGTGTCCATGTCCTAAACTGTTGACGATCCGAATCATAATAGACATTGGTTCATTTTAAATGATCAGATTCACTGACCTAAAATAGATCCAGATGATCTTTATCCCAAACTTCCAGCAGTGAGACTCAGACAGAAGTTCTACTGAAGTGCTACTGAACAGTGACGTTTTCCAGATTCATGGATTTCTTCCAGATCATCAAGTGGAAATGAAATATGTGTCCAAACAAACAAGTAAACTAGAATGAATGTCAAATCCATTCACATGTTAGTTTCCTAAAGTTCACCACTGTTGTTTTTCCACATCCAAAGAATCCAAAGGGAACATTCTCAGAACATTCTAGAACACTGCATGGTCACATGACTTTATACAAAGTCTGTCCACACATTGGACTGGAATGATGGACTGATCCGTGTTTGCTGATGTCATCACGCGTGTGTTGTCCGCTGATGCACTTAGTTGTTTTCCGTTACGGTAAAATAAACCTACCATATCTCAAACCAAATGCTATTATTCTATATTGATTTTTGATTTTTCTCATTTTGAACTGATTTTCTTATGGTAAAGGTCGATTTGACTTGATTCTGCCTCAGACAGATCAATCTGATTGGATCTTGGGGATATAAATCGATTAACCAATGAAGTTCATTAATTGTTACACCCCCTAAGTGGAAGAAATTGTTTTTAAGAATTACAGATTTCTGAGACATTATATATCAATGTTTTTTCTTTTTAATATTTGATTTGAAATGGTTTATTTCAACCAATCAAACAAGAATAGTCATGTGGGGAAAAAATCCCACAAAGTAATTTAGCTATAAACTTAATACCACTTGGTTTTAGTTGGCAGACTGGCAGGCTGTCCTAGAAACGGGTAAATTGGATTGCAGGTGGGTCGGAGTCTCTGCTAGCATTCCAAACACTTAGAAATAAAGAGAACCCAGCAGAACAGCAGAAGCAGACAGGAGAGGGCAGCAGAGAGACAGGAAACTGCTGCAGTTGCATACATGTTTACAATGCATGCATATATGTCATAAAAGCCATGCATGTGATACAGTTAAATCCTTTTAAACCTTTACTGGATCAATGCAGCTAAATCACCACCTGAAAGAAAAAACACATAAACATACTTTCTGTATATTTATATCTTTTGTACATATACATACTAAATGTAGTACTGTATATTTTCTGTATAACTGCAACAGCTCATTACTTAGGTGGTCCAGTAAAGTCACACTGTTGTGCCGATCTCCTAAAGTTTTATTTCAGAAATCAAAGTAAAATCTGTCTCATCTTAGTTAGTTTCCAGGATCCTTCCAACAGTTTCTCTGTCATGTACTCATGGAACCCAATCAGAACTTTTTCTTCCTCTCTGCTGAATAACAGAACCATCAGGTTCAGTGTTCTTTGAAAATTCCTTCCCAAGATGGCTTTTAGTGATTCTGGGGCAGACTACGATGTTATTAATAAAATATCTTTCAACAGCTGGGCCCAGCATGTCAACTTCTTTCTCCACCCGCTTCATCCAACTCATGGATGACTGAGTCACCATGTGAATGCTAGGATAACAGGTTCACAACTGCAACAATTTCAAAATAAAAGCACTTTAAAGTTTCATGTTATCAAAGCTGTTCGTCTTCCTGCTTTTTTGTCTTTGCTGCATAACTGCACCCACATATTGACTGGTGGTTACAAAGATTGTTAAAAATACATTTCTTTCTTATTTTACTTGTTTACCTACAATGGGAGAGATTGTTCATGTAATTGTCTGTGTACATGCAACTGTGGGAGGAAGGCCGTTTTCCTTTTCTCTCACTTCCTTCTTTTTCCGTCTTCCCACTAGAACAGCATGAATATTATGTTGTTCTGCTGAGAGTTAGATGAGTAACCACATCAATGGCGTCCATGTTCACATTTAAATATGTGCTACGTTTTCTTTTTTCTGAGCTCTTATCTACCAGCCTAAGTGCTCAGCTGGCAGAGAAATAAAGTAGACAATTTGAGTTCATTTGAGTTGTGCTTTTATTATCACACAGTTGACAGGAAAGATTTTGTGTTGGGGACCAGCCCACTCCCTGAACTGTCTCAAGAGCATCCTACAGTCAGGACTATAAATATTTGGACAGAGACACATTCCTTCTAATTTAGTTTCTGTACATTACCACAGTGAATCTTACATAAAACAACTCAGATGCCATTGAAGTGCAGACTTTCATCTTTTATTCCATTGGTTGAACAAAAAGATTTCAGAAAAATGTGAAAAACTAAAACATTTTTTAAACACAATCCCTTCATTTCATGGGCTCCTAAATAATTGGACAATTGACTTCCATGATATTGCATGGGCAGGTGTGGGTAGATAAAAGGCCTGGAGTTGATTAGAGGATTCATGCTTGCATTTGGAAGATTTTGCTGTGAACAGACAACATGCAGTCAAAGGAGCTCTCCATGCAGGTGAAAGGAGCCATCATTAAGCAGAGCAAACAGAAAAACCATGCCAGAAATTGCTACAGTATTAGGAGTGGCAAAATCAACAGTGTGGTCCATCCTGAGAAAGAAAGAAAGCACTGATGAACTCAGCAACGCAAAAAGACCTGGACGTCCACGGAAGACAACAATGGTGGATGATGACAGAATCATTTCCATGGTGAAGAGGAACCCGTTCACAACAGCCAACCAAGTGAACAACACTCTCCAGGAGGGAGGCGGATCAATATCCAAGTCTACCATCAAAAGAAGACTGCATGAAAGTAGATCCAGAGGCTACACTGCAAGATGCAAGCCACTCATAAGCCTCAAGAATAGGAAGGCTAGATTGGACTTTGCTAAAAAGCATTTAAAAAAGTTCTGGAAAAACATTCTTTGGACAGATGAAACCAAAATCAACCTCTACCAGAATGATGGCAAGAGAAAAGTCTGGAGAAGGCGTGGAGAAGCTCTTGATCCAAAGCACACTACATCATCAGTAAAACACGGTGGAGGCAGTGTGATGGTCTGGGCGTGCATGGCTGCTAAGAAGTGGAATATTCTTGAATGGCCAAGTCAGTCACCTGATCTGAACCCAATTGAGCAGCATTTCACTTGTTGAAGACTAAACTTCAGACAGAAAGGCCCACAAACAAACAGCAACTGAAAGCCGCTGCAGTAAAGGCCTGGCAGAGCATTCAGAAGGAGAAAATCCAGCATCTGGTGATGTCCATGAGTTCAAGACTTCAGGCTGTCATTGCCAACAAAAGGTTTTCAACCAAATATTAGTAATGGCCATTTTGTTTTCAGTTATTTGTCCAATTACTTACAAGCCCATGAAATAAAGGGATTGTGTTTAAAAAATGCTTTAGTTTTTCACATTTTTATGCAATCTTTTTGTTCAACCCATGGAATAAAAGCTGAAAGTCTGTACTTCAATGGAATCTGGGTTGTTTTATTTAAAATTCACTGTACAGAAACTAAATTAGTAAGAATGTGTCTCTGTCCAAATATTTATGGTCCTTACTGTATATATATATATATATATATATATATATATATAGATAGATAGATAGATAGATAGATAGATAGATAGATAGATAGATAGATAGATAGATACATACATGAATAAAAAATGATTTTAAAAAAAGAGGTTTATACAAATATACACCCTGGTTATCCAAAGATACATAACCTAGTTTTGTAATAGTAAATCCTGTCTAACACAAAAGGCCTTTAGTGTCATGGTTTGGGTTTCTTTGTATTGGTTTTTGCTTTCCGTCTTGTTTCAATCATGTTTGAGTTCTGTTTCCTGTTTTATTTTGGAAGATTTCCTATTTTGTCACGCTTTTGAGTTTTACTTCCCTGGTCCCAATCCGATCATGTTCACCTGTGTCTCGTCAGTCCTGTTTGTATTTAAGTCTTGTCTCTGCCTTCCTCTTGAGCTGGTCCATGATGTTACGGAAGGATGTTGAGGAAGTACCCAGGCGCAGAGAGGATGAGGAGGCAGAAGGTTGCAGGGGAATGGGAGCTTTAATACTCAAAAACTAAACAAAATTACAAACCAAAACCACTGCTGTAGACAGGCCAACTCGAAACACTAGGGATGGGCCGTTTGACACAGACGCTTCGGCGTGTGTTTCACCTTCATGAAGCAGAGTGGTTCGGCACAACGTTTCGGGGCGTGTGTCAACTAGTGCAGATCACGTGGTTGATGACGCGCCAAATGCTTTGTTTGGTCGAACCACGGTTCAGATGTCACTTGTGTTTGAACAGTGGGGTGTTATTCTCTGTAAATACAAATGAATCCCGAACGTTTCCCGACAAGTTTTGTTGTTTCCCCTGTATTGGAATCAGCGTCAGTTCATTGCACTTTACCTGGTAAAAAACGTACTGTGGCTCAGGATCGTTTCAACTCGCTTTCTCCTAATAAGACAATTCACTATGAACATTATTCACAAGGAGAAGACTTCTATTCCTATCCCTACGAAACACTAGAAACAGGTGTTAACACGAACCAGGGTGGGACAGCATAATTACAAACTATGGACCAGCACAGGAGGAACGGAAAGACAAGACTTAAATACATACAGGACTGAGGAGGCACAGGTGGAAACAATGAGGGAAGATGGGAACCAAAAGTAAAACTCGAATTAACAACAACAACACAACAGGAAAACCTACAAAATAAAACAGAAATGACATATTAACACATTTTGAAATACAAGTTTTATACTAAATATCAAAGATAAAATATATCGAACAGGTAGAAATGCTAAAGACTTGCTGAGAATCAAAAGTCAGGAAGTCTCCTCTGGATTATGATGTCACACTTTAGTGGCTAGAGATTAACCGATTATCTGGGGCCAGGGAGTCCAGTCAGGATTAAATGCTCATAGGTGGGAAGATGTTGTCCACACGTTGTTCGGGCCAAGAAGAGCCGAGTTAAGGTGGTCTGTAACCTATTGAAGTAATAAAAACTGGATTGTTGCCATTGGAGGATGAACATCACAAAGTCAGCTGCTGACACCAGATGGGGTTTGCCTAAGCAGGTAAGGAAAATCTCTCTTGCTTTGTGACCCAGTTTGTAAAGTGTTTAACAAGCCAACCAAGACAAGACCCAATCAAAAGCAGAACATTTTACATCAATTTTTTTTCAGAACTTGCTTTGATGGTCACAACAGCATAACAATGACAAAGAAAGGGACCACGTTGGCCATGAGCGCCATCCTTCTGCTGTCTATTGTCATGACCTGCTGTTTCCTATGGCAATACAGCATACCAAAGTTTAAGCCAGGTAAGCTTTCTGCAGCTGACACGGACTTATACAGATCCCTTTTCTCACATTTTAGAATGAGTCTATCTCAGCATGCTGGGTTCAACTGCTCATTTTATAAGATCTGCAGTTAGAGGAGAAAAGTTAAAGTGAGATTAGCTAAAACGCTGAAGCAAACTAAGATATGGACATCTAAAAAGAGAGAAGCACATATTATGACCATTTCTTTGTGTCCTAAACCATAATCTCCCCACCCCATCCCTGCAGACACCCTGTATTTTGCTGGAAAGACAGTTGGAATTAAGGCTTTACTGAGGACTAGAATGAGACATAAAGGCACCATATGACAGCTTGACCCGTACATCATAGATGTGTGTGACTTGCATAAGTTGTATGAATACTTCATGATACGTGTACCACATGCATGACACTTGTTCGATTTTCAACAAGCTCCACCAATATGTGTCTTGAACCGGCCGCTCCTCTCTATGACCGTCTCTATGACCGTCCAGGGGCCTGGACAACCCAAAAACCGCAGCACCTGTTTGGTTCAACACCCATACAGTGCATGTGACTTTACCTACACATGTAACATGGGGTGTTATGTACTGCTGAGTCACAGACCCCCTCTCAGAATCAAACACGGCATGAGTCATTCAATGAGGAAAAAGACATTTACCAGTCTGAAAGCTTTTACACACAGAAACTCTTTCTAGGGACAGAGGTTCATGTGCTCTTTATGAGACATTTTGACGCCAAACTACTGTAGTCATATTCAAAAGAATTTACACTTTCATTGCTTTGTCAACAGAAGATTGCAACATTTAGTTAAGTTAAATAAAGGCTTTGTCCAAAAAGCAGTGACAAACAACCACAAAGAGGAAACTAAACATTATGACTGCACAGTGCTGACTGTTTAAAATAAGTGTACGACTCCTGATTGTCATGAACTGTTCAAAGCACCACTCAAGAAACACATGACTCTCTTCAGTGCAGAAAGCTTTCTTCATATAGCCAGTGGAATGGAGCTCAATGATCCACACAGCCTCCAGAATTTCATTGACGTTTTTACAAATGTGACACATGAAGACTCCTGTTTTTATTTTCTATGACAGCTGTTATGAAAGAAGCCGTAGTGGAAGAGGTCTGCCCGCGGTTTCCTGAGCCTGTCCTACTCAAACACCCGATCCCGTCTTTGAAGATGGCTTTGGAAAAGGTCAGTCTTGTTGCCCATATATTTATATAAAAATCAATTTAAAAGCTTATTTTTAGTTCTACCCTGTTTTTTTGTTTTGTTTTTACTAATAATGATCCATCCAGGATTTTCTATTTAATTGGGTTAATTGTGATCGTGAAAGCAACCTTAGTAAAGACTTCTGGCATCTCTTCCTTGTCTCTTATTCCAAGTCTTCAAAGAACATAAAGAGAACTCTTCAAACCAGCGCAAAGAAATAAACTCTCCAGCATGTCCTTGTCTGCCCCATGTCCTCCATTTGTTGGGCATGCTCATAACATCTCTCTAGTATGGTGTCCAGTTGTCATTCTTTCAACACTGACAAGATGACTCAACTATCTCATCCAGATGAGGACATATATGTGGCTTCCTCCTAAATGGAGCCAAGCTCTTCCTCTGTTTGGCTGTGCTGAGAAATTCTGTTCATAAAAAGTATGAACAAAAGGACAATGGTCAAAACTAGTTGTGTCGAATTCTCGCTAGAAAAGAATCTTACAGCAGTGGTGTCATCTGCAGCTCTTTCTCAACTTTTGCCTAGGCCCTAGACACATGCCTGATCCAGTCGGCTAAGGGAAGTTGCTCAGTGCTCTGTCAATCGTGTTGGCTGTTATAGACCTCCAAATGATAACGCCTCGCTCATGGCTGTAACAGGAGCTATAGACAGACTTACATTTTTTTAACTTTTCATTTTATCATGACCTGGATGGCTGAGAATCTACACCAACATTTTCTAAAAAATCTAGTATATTTTATCACTTTACTGTGATAAAACATTGTCTGCCCAATCTACTTTTTTATCAAAAAAGCTTTTGCTGCATCTAGAGCAGGGATGTCAAGCTTCAGGCCTCAAGGGGAAATCCTACCTTAACGGATGCTGATTACCTGGATCAGGTGTGTTCAGCCAATGAGGAGCTTCAATGGCAGATTGGCTGGAAAACGTGTGGTACTGGCCTTTGAGGGCTGGATTCTGACACCCCTCATCTAGAGCAGTAATTGTGTCTGAATTCCTTCAATATTCACTGAAAAGGTGCACTATAGTGCATTCCCCATTTTGTAGTGCTGTCTGAATCTACAATCCTAGAAATGTCCCAGAAGTCTATGCCCCAAACCAGTGTGAATTGATGTTCACTATTGGCGAATATAAACCACAATGCAGAGCGTTTGAACAATTTTTGCGAAAAAATGTTTTTTTAAATGTATTTTATTAATAAACCATGAACGTTTCCATCATCTAAACACAGTGGATTTATAAATAGTTGTCATAAATGCTCATATCATAGATAGTGGAGAGACTGTACATCAATAGACTAAAGAGTTTCACTTTTTAAACATTTTTGGTTGCTGGTGTGTTGCAGAATTTTTGTCAAGGAAAAAGTGTTGCTTGGCTCAAAAAAGGTTGAAAACCACTGACCTAGAGGAACTGAAATATCATTTGTGTGTTGATTTGAAACTGAGTATTTGAAAAAAAAAGTATTATTAAGGCGTATTAACAAGTAATATAGAATATTATTCAAAGAGTTAACAGTAATATCTGGATGTAAAGATGGGGGGGGGGTAAAAACCAAACCCCTGCTCTGTTTGTGCATAGAGCAGTAAAAGGCCACGTACTCTCAGATTCACAGAACCCAGTGACCCAATCAAATGAATGCCTTCTACAAACCCATTTAAGTATATATCAGACTGCCTGGAGTCCAGGTTGAAAACTATTTTGTCTGAAAGGAGCCTACTAAAATTACTATCTGTAAACTTCAAGGAGGTGAAGAAACTCTATAAAAGACTAGGATCCCAAATTGTCTCCACAAGTACAACATCAAGAGGAACTGCAGAAGATGCCTGTAAAAACTTTGGTAAAACGTTTTGCTCAGTTTTGTTCCTTTTTCACATGAGTGAACACAGGAGAGTAACTTATTGTCACATGACAGATGTCCTTAATGATGCTTCTGTGAACAGATAGATGCACTCCTGAGGTCCAGCATCGACAGCACAGCATTGCCAGCTATATCAGCCATTGTGGTTTTAAACAACTCTGTTTTGTGGAATGGACATTTTGGGAAGAAGAACTTGAGCGACCCGTCCTCGCTTCCACCCGACGAGCACACAGTCTACAGGTGATTCAACCAGGTGCTGCTAGCAAAATCAAGGCTTACGTGTACTTTCAAATGCAACCCCCTAAGGATGAAAGCCAATATTACTTTTATTAGATATAAATAACAAAGGGTTTTATCCCCTTGACACCTGAATTTATTTACAGCTATGAAAAAAAATGTTTTTTCTTGCAAGGGCCTGACTTAAGATTAAAAATGGAGCTAAAATGATTTGATGTGTATTTGCATCATAGGGTTAATGCAACATTACAAAATGAATGTCTTAGTCAAACACATGAGGATCCCAATTGACCGAATTTAAATTCTAATATGAAGACACGTAGACATGACTGTAACAGACCAGAAAAAAGCATGTGCAGGTAACTTCAACCTTAGGACAGAATGCACCCAGTCAGGTGAATCCTTAACAATGCCCCTGGAACAAGGAAGTAGTACAAGAAGGGTCATGGTTATTGTCTTGGAACAGAAATCATAAAAAATGTGGCAAATTAATGTCAATATGTAGTCTATCATAGTAGTAAGTTCAAATGTTGTCATCTGGACTTGGTTTATAAAGTTGAAGACGTTTCACCTCTTATCCAAAAGGCTTTGTCAATGTGAAATAGCTGGTCGAGGAGCTGGTTTGTATGTGCTCATGGGGGAGGAGTCAGACCTGAAACTGGATAGTATTGTCTACTTAGACTACATGGTTTCAGGTCGTTAGGAGGCCACAAACCACTCGTTCGATGATAGTGAAGTCAGAATTTTAGCCAGAGAGAAAGGATGGTTTGAGCAAGGAGTGAAAAAAGCCACCTTTGTCAAGAAAGAGAAACCTTCTCTTAATAAGAATTTGGTCTCAGGTTTATTCTTCCATCCATCTACAGCAGTGATTTGAAAGCCAAACAAACCTAACCAGTTCCACCTGGGTCCTTAACAGCTCAAAGAGATGACCAAGTTGGGGAGGGTAGCTATTGTCGCCCCAACCCTAGTTGAGGCAAAGGACTCATAACGACCTGAAAACCATGAATTCTAGGTAGACAATGCTATCCAGTTTCAGGTCTGACTCCTCCCCCATGAGCACATATAAACCAGTTCTTTTACCAGCTAATTCAGAATTGACAAAGCCTCTTGGATAAGAGGTGAAACGTCTTCAACTTTAAAAACCAAGACCAGATAATAACCTTTAAACCTACTACTATGATGGAATCTACCTGGATGAATGAGAGTCTTCATTGATAAATACAGTTCAGACCAAAGGTTTGGACACACCTTCTCATTCAATGAGTTTTCTCAGTGTCTTTATTTTCATGATTATGAAAATTGTAGATTCACACTGAAGGCATCAAAACTGTGAATTAACACATATGGAATTATATACATAACAAAAAAGTGTGAAACAACTGAAAATATGTCATATTGTAGGTTCTTCATAGTAGCCACCTTTTGCTTTGATAACTGCTTTGCACACTCTTGGCATTCTCTGGATGAGCTTCTAAAGGTAGTCACCTGAAATGGTCTTCCAACAGTCTTGAGGGAGTTCCCAGAATGCTAAGCACTTGTTGGCCCTACCAAAACTACCGAAACTCACATCTTTATACTTTTTCAATAAAAAGGAAAGAACATAAGAACTTTGAGAACAAGGATTACAGTGAAGATCTGGTCTAGAGTTGGTATGAAACACTGCTGGTGATGTTGGTGCAATAAATTGCAAATTGCAAAAAAGAAAACCTTTTGGGGGAAAATGGGGAATAAAACTAGAATTTCTTAACCTGTTAGTTACACTTCAGAGAGCATCAGAAACGGGCTCAGAGACAGAAACAGAGACAGAAACAAGAATGGGGGGGTTTCAAGCTCTGCAACAGGGCAAACACCAGAAGATGGGCAAGATGCCTGATGTGCAAGATGCATGATAGGTAATCAACTGGCCGATAAAATCCAAAGCAGCATTAGAGTTCTTTTAAATTTCAGTTTGGTGGCAATAAACCAGGAGGCATTTATTTGTCCAGAACAGATGATGTCACTTTACTCTGCATTTTCAGGATTGCAAGTCTCTCCAAGATCTTCCCGACACTGATGCTATATAAACTGTGGCAGGATGGTCTGGTGGACTCTTTAGATGATCCCCTGGAGAAATATGCAGCTAACTTCACAATAAAAAACCCATTGGGGAACAGCCAGAGACCAGCTTCCTCTTCAGCCAGGCCCCTCAGCAGCCGCTTGCCTGCAGTCACCCTGCGCAGAATGGCCAGTCAGCTGTCTGGTAATCTAGTAACCTTCTCACTAACAGTTTCAGGGTTCCACAGCAGAGAAACTCTTGACAAACACAAGTCAAAATTATACAACTGACTGTGAGATAGTTTATGGAATGAATTTAATCATTCACTGCATAACCAAATATCTGACTAAACACCACTGATTCACAAACACGTAAAGGAAAGATAACTTTGGCATCAGTTTGATTTGATTGATACTTTTTAGTCAGATAACTGTTTTATTATCCATACATTCAAGAAGTAACAGCGGGACTAACAAACAATGGTATATGTAACAAGCCTCTTCTCAGTAATCATGACACAGAGAGGCCTCTGGATGAGAAGCTTTGAAAGCAACAGAAGCTCAAGTCAGGTGATAAAATGCCTAAATGCATGTGAGGAGTACAGAAAATACGTATTTGATCCCTTGCTAATTTGATAGGTTTGAACACTTAAACATGAATTGACAATCTATCACCCTAATGGGGGTTTCAGGGGGGGAGATACATAGAAAGAGACAGAAAATGTAAGAAATCAAACTTAAAAAATATATTTAAACATATTTGAAGTTCATTGAGGGAAATCTTTTATTTGAACGCTCTTGGTAGAAAGACTCAGTACTTTGTGGCAAGACCTTTATTTAGCAGCGCAGATGTCAGAGGTTTCTTGTAGTTCATGATAAGGTTTCTGGACATTTCAGGAGACACTTTGGTCCACTCTTCTTTAGAAATGACTTTTAAATCATTCATGGCTGATGTTTGGTTAACTCTCCTTAGGTTTTCTGTAGGATGGAGGTCAAGAAACTGGCTGGGCCACTCCATGACCTTGATCTGCTTCTTCTTCAGCCATCCTAGGTAGTCTTGGTTGTATATTTTGGCTCATTATCCTGTTGGAAGACCCATCCCCATCCATTTTAAGCCTCCTGTCTTAAGAAGGAAGGAGGCTCTCACTCAGGATTTGAGTGTACATGGCTCCGCTCATCCTCCTATTCACATGGTGGAGTAACCCTGTGTACTCTCCCCCCCACCCCACAGCATAAAGCTTCCACCTCCGTGCTTGACAGTGGGGATGGTATTTTTGAGGTCATAGGCTGCATTTGTCTTCTTCCAAACATGATGGGTTGTGGGATGACAAAGAGCTCAGTGTTGGTCTGATCTGGTCATCACCTTCTCCCAGTTCCTCTCTAAATCATGAAGGTGTTCACTGACAAACTTCAGGTGGGCCTGCACATGTATCTTCTTAAGCAGGGGGACAATGTGAGCACTGCAGGATGTTAAACTATTGTGGTGTAAAGTCCTACCCATAGTTTTGGTGACTGTGATTCCAGCAGCTTTGAGATCTACTCCTGCCATGTTGTTTTAGGCTGAGTACACACTGTTCTCATAAGAATGTAAACCCCACCAGGTCAGATCTGGTTTGGAGCCCCAGACCTAAAGGTGCATTGACGGCCATGTTGTCATTCTTGTATTTTGGCACCATTGCACCAACAGTTGTCAGGTGATTGGTTCAAGTCTTCAATTCAGATGACAGGTTGATTATGAGAGTCCAGCTGCTCTGTGTGAATCTCTTAATGGTTACTAGGGGATCAAATACTTTTTCCCTCAAAGAAATGCAAACAAATTTATATCAATTCTTTCAATTCGATTTCTTGATTTTCTTAATGAATTTCTCTCTCACTGTTTATGAACCATATGTTCATATGAATGTTGACTGAAGGATGACAGACTGTCAATGTCTTTTAAGTGGGCAAACCTACAAAATCAGTAAGGGATGAAATACTTACTTCCTACAGTGTGTGCCAATCAGTTCTTGTGTCATGTATGTTTATGGTTTGAGTAGCCGTGTCTCGTTCTCTCACTTGTGACCAATATATGAGCCAAGTTATGACATTTCTGTCATATTTGTCAACACAATACTTATCGATGCTGTAACCTAAGCAGCATGTTTCTATGACAATGGATTTTTGAACACTAACAGACTTAAGGACTTAAGATAACCAAAACACAAGCAACTATGCTTTCTAACAGTAATGTTGAGAACCATGAACTTAACAGTCCGAATCTGAACTGTCATGGTAAAACTTCAATTTGTTTTTACAGGTTTACCCAGAAGATTACGTTCAACTGATCTTCTTTGGAATGGAGATACAAAAGCAGCTCTGAATTTGTTACGGGATGATGTCCTTGTGGTCGATCCAGGCACCAAGTGAGCCTTGTACATCTCATCTGAATATCAAGAATCCATCCTTAATTTGCAGTTCAGATCTCTGTTGGTCTTGCACATTTGCAGCATGGCACAAAGAAAATATAATTCTGAGACGAATCCAAGTGCAAAACTTTTACTTTGAAAATGTAAATAATCTAGAACTGGAAAAACTAGTATACTGACAAAGACAAGGATTGACACAATAGGCTGACAGTAGAAAACTGCTGGATTTTAAGACACTTTGGAGATGATATTCTGACAGATTGATTGACAGCAAGACTCCGGTTCAGGCCTTAGTCACAATTGCCCTGACGGGTGGATACAGGCTGTCTGCAGGCAAAAAACGGAAAAACCTGTACGGGGCATGCAGGTGACCGAGGGATATATTAAAGTCGTAGACAACTCAGTGATTCCACAGAGTGAAAACGTTCATGTACATATTTCCAAAGGGCATGCTGGGAGCAACAGGTCATAGTGAACACTCACACAAGACATTAGGGTAAGGGTAAGGCAGGGGAGACGCATGCGTTTTGTGTCGACATCCTACGGGCACTTATGTACCACCTGCACACCCCATACTGTACACAGTCAATAAGAAGCCAGTTTACCCGCCTTACCACTAAGTGAAATCAGGTTTTAGGGCACAGGACAACACCATCATCAATACATCCTAATTGAGTGATACACTAACTGTACGCGCAACAATGGTACGTTCAATGACCCTCCACGGACTCAGACAAGCCAAAAACTCACAGCACCTGTTTGAATCAAGCTCCGTACCGGTTCATGTGACTACAGCCTGAGTAACTAACAAAATCCAACTGAACAGACAAAAAGAGGTTAGGTTTGGAACACAGAAGATTTTAAACTGGACAAATTCAATACTGAGGTTTTACAAAGAAAAAAAAGAACTAGAATCAAGGCAAGAAACTAGATTAGCAGCAGGAACGTGGGGGTGACAGACTTGAATAAAATCATACATGCAACAGTTTTGGACCATCAAAAACTTTTCTTTGCAGAAACATTAGGTAGTTCTAGCCCTTAAAGAATCCGACCAATAGTAAAAAAAAAAATGAACAGTAATTTTTAAACAAAATAAATACTTGCATATTTCAATAACTATCAAACATTAAGGTCCAAGCATTCAGAGTTTATAATCTTCCACATCATTCCCAACCACCTGAGCCCTTTTGAGGTTGTAAAGTTGAACATGCAGTAAAGTAGTTCTTTTTCTCTCCTTAGATGCCACTACAGCAACGTTGCCTTTTCCTTACTCGCGGACATCCTGGCCCAAGCCGTGGCTGGCTCAGACTACGAGAGATGGGTTTCCGACAACATTTTAAAGCCTCTCAGAATGTACGACACCGGCTTTAATGTGACCTCTGACATTCAGAAGCAGATGGCTGTGGGTGTTTATAGTAACGGCCAGCCAGCTCCCCTTTACAACCTTGGATGGTACCGGCCAGCAGGTCAGATGTTTTCCACAGCGGCTGACATGGCCAAGTTAATGATGGCTCTTCTGGGTGCAAATACTAAAAGCTTCCTCGCCCAGGACACTCTGAACATAATGCTGAATCCAGTTTTCAAGTGCCAGAGTAGTTATTTTGCCAAATCCACCGGCACACCGTGGGAGATCAACGAGCAGCTGGGCTATGATGTGGTGAGGAAGGATGGCGACATGGATGGATTTGCTGCCACCCTCTCTTTGGTTCCACGACTCAAGCTGGGACTGGTGGTCCTAATGGCTGGAGTAAGGCCAGCAGACGAGGTCATAGTACCTCTTGCAAATGGGCATCTCATTCCTGCGTTGGAGAGGGCTTTCAGGGAGGCTCAACAAACATTCAGATCTCCACCCGACCCAGCCCCTTATACAGGCTTTTATACTTACAGGAACATGACTTTCTTTGAGATCCAGACAGATTCAGCTGGGGTTCTGCTCATGAAACAGCTTAAACCATTGAAAGAAAAAATTGGATTTCGCTCCTACAAAACTACCAAGCTTGATTACCTTCAACACAGGGTGTTCAGGGTAGTGCTAGAGAGCCCATACCCCTGCAACATGAAGACCAACAATGCCTCAGCTTCCATGGAGGCTCAAGACAGACAGCTTCTTAACTTCTACCGTTTCAACAAGCAAGGTGTGTCTCCAGGATTTGACTCTCCTGGTCTTAACACTTACAGGGTGACCAGAATAGCTGGGAGACCATACTTCACTTAATGTAATGAGTTTTAGCTTTAAATTAAGACCAAAAAAAGTGAGAAGACCTACAAAGGTACAGGAGGACATCTGTTGGGAAAAAATGCTGAGGTTGGAGCAGAAAGGAGGCCTTATGGAAGAGCAGAGGAGAACTGTGGATGTAGTGAAGGTGGTGAATGAAGAGGTTGCAGACGAAGGCAGATGATGGGTTGTGGCGCCCCCTAAAGGGAACAGACAAAGAGCCAAGGAGACAAATCTGCAAAGGGTTTTGCTGTTTGTCAGCAGACATCTTGAAGCCTGTGCAGTTTTCAGCCATCAAGGTCTTTGCATTTACGTTGAGTGATTTAGCTGGCTCATCTTCCAAAGGGACTAACAGTCTGGTGGCAGTTGTGGGATGCTGGGATTTGAACCAGCGACTTCCAGGTGGGCAGACAGCTGTGTAATGCGGAATTAAATGTCAAAGTCAACTCAACTTTCTTAGTTGATTTGCCACGTCTTTCTAAATGTCTGTAGTTGTACATGATAAAGTTACAATATTGATGGGCTAAAAACACATATTTGGAATTCTCCTTTATTAGTTAGCAAAATGTTTATTTAAGGTTTAAAAAGTCCTCGGGCTAAATTGTATTATCAAAGTGAGATGAGTGGCTGAAAGCTGATCTACTTTACTTGTTTTTGTCTCTGGCTTTAACTAAGGACCAGCAACAGACATACGGAGTGTTGACATGTTCTATCAAAGAAAAAGACGAGCTGAGGCGGGGCCAGTTCACAGCTCCATGATAACAGAAGACCAAGAGGAAACGACATCAGTATTGAGTTAGCGTCTTCACCTGGGACTCAATAAATAATGGATTAGATTTATGCTTTTTTCAGACACTCAAAGTGCTTACAATGTGTCCATTATTATATTCACTTCTCATTCATACTTGGTGATAACAGAGGCATGCTGTCAATTCGCACCAGTGGAGCCACACTGAGGTGTCTTACCCAAGGACGCAACGACAGTTGCCTGGGGGAGCGGGGATAAAAATGAACCCTTTGATCATTGAACGACCAGCTCAACCCAAAAAAACCCCAAGAAGGTACAAGAGGCAGAAAATGGGATTCATGACCAAAAGAATTGTTAATTTTTGTTTCAATTCCGACAACCTTTCAGCTATCCTTTTCAGAGTAGGCTCTGTGGATTCAAATGTGACTGACATGAACAAAATCAAACTCCACAAACATTACAACTTTCTTCAGGCAGGATCTTCTGATGGTAATGAGACATTTCTATTAAATTAAAAGAAAAAGAATCTCTTTATGTCTGGGATCCTTTAATAAACTACCACTCTATCACTTTGAAACCTTTTCTTTGTTTTATATAGGCATCTAATGAGTGTTGATTTTATGTCCACAAACAAGTGTTTCCAATCTACGCCCAGCAAACAGTGCAGGACATGGGAGCCCTTTTACAAATATGACTGACAAACGTTCAGGCTGTCCCACACAGCCTTATTAAAGCTGTCAAAACCATGAGGTCGCATCTGTTTTGTCCTGTAATAAAAGAACTTATTTTTGCCAGTCAGTTATTTGTCCTCTGTTTGGTTTCCTCAGCACTAAACTGATTAACCCTTTTGCTATCCTAGGCACTTTGACATTGGGAGTTGGGTCATCTAGACCCCACAAGACTGTGTCCATGGATTACATGAAATCTTTCCACCTTTATCCACATTTGTCATGGTAGGGAGAACACGACAAAGGTTCATGACAAAGGTGGATAAAGGTGGAAAGATTTCATGTAATCCATGGACACCAGTGAAGATCATAAATCATTGAAGAAAAAAGGTTCAGAGCACTGTCTAGTGGGTCTAGATGACCCAACTCCCAATGTTAAAGTGCCTAGGATAGCAAAAGGGTTACAGACTAACGGGAACAGAGCCTTTGCAGCAGTGGCTCCATCGCTCTGGAACTCCCTTCCTCTCAGCCTCAGAACCGTAGACTCAGTGTTTTCTTTAAAAAAAAAAAACAGCTAAAAACCAAATCTTTTTTAAATTGCTTTTTCATAATTCTTTATTAAATTCTGTGTTTTACTGTGAAGCACTTTCTTTTTTATCTTGAAAGGTGCTATGTAAAAAAAATTATATTAATATTATCAAAATTCACATTAATAATTACTTTCAAATGCATCCAACATTACTGTCAACCACCAAGGCAGAAAGTCTAAGGTCACTTGAGCAGCCTTGAGGCTAAAAAAAGAAAAATGACTTTCTTCAGAGGAACTTTGTGAGCCTTGATTGGAAAAGACCACAAACCTTTTAATCAGCCCCCAAAGAAGATGCTGCGACAAATGTTAAAATTCCAGGAGCGTTTGCAGTTACAAAACACTCATCACTGAGACCAGTCCATGTGAAATCCACAGCAGCAGCTTCTACGTTTCTTGTTTGGCATTTGGAAAATGTGTGATCTTAACCTAACTCTAATGAAGTAAACTACAACAAAACCTGTTCCACCTCTGTCCAATAAGAATGGACTTCATAGTGGAAGAAGACAAATAGAAACAGATGACACACAGAGCTGGTAAGGCCACTTCTGAAAGAACGTTTGACAATCCTTTGGAGATCTCAGGGTCATTTTTTGCAAGTGTTTATGTTGTGTTGAAGTAATATCGACTCAAAAACAGCCCACTTCTTTGGTTCTACCTGTGATCCCTGAAGGCTTCGAGGTCCAGACTCATGTAAAGAATGACAGAACAACACTAACGAAAGCAGTTTCTTTAAAAAGGTTTTTATTCCTCATTTACCAACGTCAATAATATAGTCACACAAAAGCAACACTGAGCATGTGGACGACATGGTCCATATTGTGTCACGCTTTTTTGCTTTATGAGGAATGTGTGGATCCCATTTGCAGGTTCAAAGAGAAATTTCTACAAAAAGAAAACTCAATCTGCAATGAAACCTCATCAACCCAAAGATTGAACTGAAGGATAGAGATAATAAGCAGTATTCTGTCTGGCTGATACACACTGCTGCAGGTCAGCGAGGCCTGACAGCCTGACAAGCAACACCCAAAAAAGAAATAAACGTTGACAGTGGGACACACTGAGACACACATTAGCTCATTTAGGTTGTTTTTTCCAAACCAACGGAAAAAATGAACTTTTATCTACATAATTACAATGCCAGCTTCTTTACTGACAATAACTTCCTCCAATTTTTAATCAACATTCAAGAGTCCCCCAAGGCATTCAGGACTTTTGAGCTTCATTGCAGCTTTTAATTTGCTTCTCCATCTCATCCCTTGTTTATAAATCATTACATCTTACTATTTTCTGAATCACATGAGAATCTTTAAGTGCTTAAAAACTGGTTCCAGTGACATCCCCTCTGACTAGGAACCACCAGAGGGCAGCAAAGCAAAAATATGAAAGACCTTTTTTAATCACCGCCATCTATTAATTCTTATTGGCAGAAGTTATTTGTCCACTTTTGAAAGTAGTCTATAAACCAACTGGATGCAGATGTTCTCCTGATGATGGTCATCTTGGTCAATCATGACAACTTCTACAGTTTTTGGATCATGACTTGGAATTTACCTGCGAAAGACAGAAGAGAATGTTTGTGACAACACCGTCATTTATTTTAGAGTCTGAATGAAGCATGTGCATTACATGGACAACAGGACACTGAGGCCCACATTGGCGGTTACGGGATGGCAGCACACCTGCCTGGAGCAGTGACTGTAAAACACTTTGAGCCTAAAGGCAAGGTAGAAAAGCACAAGGTACTGTATGCACCATTTCCTATTCCATGGTGGCCATCCACCCACTACTCCCTCCATCTGGACCATGCATGGTTGCACGGCGCTCATCAGTGAACAAGACTGTTTGAAAATGTCTGTCTGTCACTGCAGCTGTTCCTGCATGTGAGTGTTGTTTATGGGGGGGCCTGAATACAAGGTTTACATAGAACTGCAAGCCTCTGGAGGATCCTACACCTTGATGTTGGTGGGACTCCAGAGACACCAGCAGCTTCAAATGTGTTGCTCTGTGCTGCTTTGTAATGGTAGTTTAGCAGCTGCTCTCTTAATCCAACGTGTTTGTCTGTCAGAAACCTTCCTTATTCTGCCTTCATCTGCACCAAC
Organism: Oryzias latipes; assembly: GCF_053564925.1. NCBI lineage: Eukaryota > Metazoa > Chordata > Actinopteri > Beloniformes > Adrianichthyidae > Oryzias > Oryzias latipes. Next base: position 4,506,351 of record NC_136243.1, on the reverse strand, counting down.
CTGTGTGTGCTCTGAATCAACCACAAATACCTTCATAGTACGATGATCATGTTTAGGTTTTCCTGAAATATCTAAAGGTTTTCATACAGAGAGATCCTTTTTATCCCCATAATGCTTGAAAATGGTTGGTCTGCTTAATAATGTTGAACGTCCTTCTTTAGTATTTTTTCTTTTAAATGAGCTCGCAGGGTAAACTAATTATCACAGGTGTCTGGGATTGATGTCAGTTAGGGATGGGAATAGAAGCCTCATGAAGCTTTCCAAGGGGTTCATGTAATTGTGCCGGAAAAATGAACCAACCATTCAGGGCTTTGAAACCACACAGAACAGCGGCATCTGGTGGCGGACTGGGCGTATATCATCTGCTAACACATATGCAAAGCTCCTTGTAACACTTCACTGTGGAAATGATGAAAAAACGTAAACAAAACAATGTTGTTAATGATGATTAAAAAACAACGTAAAACAACCAACGAGTTATGTTTTCTATTAGAAGTGCTTGACACAGCAAAACACACATACATGAAGAAAATAAAGGCCAAGCAACTAAAATAAAAAATAACTAAAACACTGGTCTTGACCCTGGACCTCTGAGTGCAGACGCCGTGACTTTTCCACTGAGCTGTCTCTAATGTGACAGTGGCATCTCGCCATCATAAATTCATAAAAGTATTTTCCTTATAAATAACGTTCATAGTGAATTGTCTTATTAGGAGAAAGCGAGTTGAAACGATCCTGAGCTACAGTTCGTTTTTTACCAGGAGTCATGGTAAAGTGCAGTGAACTGACACTGATTCCAATTCAGGGGAAACAACAGAACTGGTCAGGAAACGTTCAGGATTCATTTGTATTTACAGAGAATAACACCCCACTGTTCAAACACAACTAGTGACATCTGAACCGTGGTTTGACTGATGCATTTGGCGCTTTGTACGTCATCAACCACGTGATCTGCGCTCGTTGACACACGCCCCAAAACATTGTGCAGAAAACCACTCTGCTTCATGAAGGTGAACTGAGCGCCGGAGCGTCCGTGTCAAACGGGCCGTCCCTACTGTCAGTGATCCCAACAGCCCAGAGACACAATATCATCCATGAGTTTAAGTGAAAAACAAAGAATTTGATCTTTTTGACACTTAAATACGATGCATACTAATTGAGAACACACTGCAGTTTTTGTGTAATTGAAGCTTTTTGTGTGGCTGTCCTGCCTCGGCTTCAGAAAAAGAGATTCATAATCTCAGTAAAAATGTCAAACCCAGATCAAATCTCAAATAAATAATTCAGATTCCACATTAAGAGTCTTACATGCTGGCATGACGGACACTTCCGCTGTCACGATGCTCTTCACCCCCATGTTGGACAGAGCTCCTCTGACCAGGCCGCAGGTGAAGGCCAGATACTGCGCAGACAAACATCTTCATCACCGACACATTTCAGCTTTTAAAAGCACCACATACATCCAGGTCATCTTTGTGAAGTAGGACTTCATTCCTGAGGCTGTCAATGAAGATATTCAGTACCAATAAAAAGGTTTAATAGTTGTTAAAAGGGTGGCATCTGCTGTTCCCAGTGATACATTTTATAGGCCTTTTGCCACCTCAGTGTCCATAGAATGTTTTCCACCAGTATAAAAAAAAAAAAAAAAAAAAGACTATGGATTTATGTTCAGAACTGAGAACTACAAACTTCCAGTTAGGTTCTATGAAATAAAAATAAAAAAATGAGTCTCAAAGGCTGGAAATTTTTTATATGCGAGCCTTTGAGAATTTAATATAAAAATTCACATTAAATATTCAGCATCAAGGATTGCAAAACTAAGTCATGTGTCTAATGTGGATAAATCAATGCCATGGTTTGGTAAATCTTTAGACTCCTTATATGGCTTGGAAGCTTTTGAAAAAAAAAAGAAAAGAATCTGATCATCCACTTCATCCAAACCATTTTTTTTATAAAAACATTCCTCATTGTTTAAGCAAAACATGAGAACATCCTATTTTATTTCATTTTACAAAGCATTTAGATTAAATCAGATTTGAACTTATCTCTTTACTATTTCACGCACTCGTTAATTTGTTGACGGTCCCAAAGAGTCACTGCTGGGGATCTGGGCTGAATGTCTGTCCAACATCCAACCTAAAACTAACTTCACTGCAGCGTGACCGCAGGCTCGTTTGAAGATGGTGGAAGAGGAAATGACTACTGATAAACATGACTGCGTTTACGCAAACATTTCCTCGCTATGTGCGAGTAAATGCCCGCCATTTACTAACCCTCTATCTTCACGATAGACTCATTTTTCTATCGAGAAAAAGTTCTATCGCGATATCGATAGATATCGTTTTATCGCCCAGCCCGAATTATAGATTTATGGAACTGAATGCATTTCGTTCAGACGAGGAAAAATACAGAGTAAGCATGACACACGTGTGTGTGTGTGGGTGTGTGTGTTATAGCCATTACTCTACTGGACCAATTGTTGGAACAGAAACAAAATAAGTGAATAGAGAAAGTGGTCACGCACCTTTGGAGCATGTTCCAGATACTGTTTTCCAGCTGACATGTGGCACAATAACAGGAACTTGTTGTCCTGGAGAACATATATGCCCTGACACACAACACAACAGTGTTAACTCTTAAACAAAGTCACATTTTTGAATGTACCTGTCATCAATTTTAGATAAATGCTAACAATTATATTTCCACGCGTCTATATTGACCTAATTGGACATGAATTGAGTCAGATGGATGCATTTGTGGATAAATATAAAGGCTTAATGTATCAATTTATGAATCTGAAAGATTGTTAAGTTATAAGATGCAATGACAAATGATAAAATCCATATTTTCTAAGCACAGAAACTGCAAAATTCATGAACAATTCAAGTTGAGCAGAAACGTCAAACCTCTCTGTCCTAACAAAGGAAGATGCAGTGGAAATATAAACCAAATACTGAAGTAGATGTTGGCCAAATCTTGTTTAATCTGGAGACAGCATCAACAACAGCGAGCTGGATTGTTATTGACTGATATGCGCTCCATGCTGGACTGATCACTTCTGGCAGAAATCATTGAATTTGAATAAACAAAAAGTTTAATGGGTGATTGAGTGGGACAAACACGTGGCCCTCTAATCAGGAGCTTGTTTTTTAAGAAAACAGCCTCCTGATAATAAGTTCAGGGTGTTTGGGACGGAGGTGGAGCCCGGCAATACCTGGTGGTTCGTTCGCAGGTTGTCTATTTGCTTCTTGAAGACACAGGTCCAGAAATCTTTGCAGATGAACTTCATGACGTCCAGCTCATCTTTGAAGCGCGCCGTGTCTTTAGTTAACCTGGACATCAGACAAAGACAACATTTTCATCTAAGGTGCTATGAAAGTAGATTGTTTTAGTGACACTGAGCATTTTATTGTGATATTTGTTGTATTTCTAGTGTTATTGTTGTTGTTGTTTTCTCATCATCAGCTATGGTAACAAAGCAGTTTCCCCGTTGTGCGATCAATTAAAGTTCTTTCCCTCCATCTATTTTCATGTGTTCCTTCTTTATGATGGGACCTTTACATCCAACACTTCAGCAGCATCCATAGAAAAGAGGAAACACAGAAGAATCTTTAAATACTCTTAAAATCATGGAAGTATTAAAAGCAGAGACAGTAAAAATAACAATAAAAATATATGGTTTTAAAAAACATTGTAAATCAAAACATAAACTTAAATAAAAATTCATTCCAGATAGATGGCACTGCTACATGCATCCACATAAAGACGACTGTGGTTTGACTCAAGCGGTTGAATTTTCCAGTTCATCTTTTGTTAACTTTAACCTGACCTGATAGAAAAACTCAGGGGAAAAGGGTGAGCGACAGAATCCTGTTGAACCTGAAAGAGAACAGTTCGGTTTCAGACCCCTGGAACCACCGTTCTACAGTCCCTTTTCTGATTACTAGCCGGGGTGGTCGGTAAATTCCAAAGTCCACTAGCCAAATTAGATTTCTACCAGCCAAACATTTCTCTGAAAAAGTCATTTTGCCACTAAGTGGCTAGTAAAATTGTTTTTCTTTCCACTAAAATGAAGTCTTACCCACATTTGGCGGGTGTTACCTTAGAGCCCTGCCTGTAATTATAAATGGATGGAGATTGTAGCCATCTACTATATAATATAATATAATATATATATATATATATATATATATATATATATACAGCTTTGATGTACAGCTTTGATGATGTTGATAAGGCTGTTCCTAATAGGAGTAAGAAGGAACAGTTTACTAGATTTGGAGTTAAGAAGAAGTTTATGAAGACACTTTTTTTGTCCCCAGTAAATGGTCTTAGGTGTGATGTGAGATGAGCTGCATCCTCCAGGAACTTTTGCTGCTAGTTTGGTCTTTTACTCAGGACTTGTAGAGCTCATACGGGACCGATTAGCTGCTCTGCGGATACCCTGTGAAAAGCGCCGCTCCGCTCTCGCCCCGCTGGCTCTCCCCTCTCTTTCACCCCTCACGAAGGAGATGGGGGGCAGGAGCGCTTCGTGCCCCCCCACGCTCACTCGGTCCACTGGCACCCGAGTGAGCAGAGGAGCTGGATTAATAACTAATGGGAGGAGGATGCTTTGTTACATGTGCGTTTTTGCTATGTGTGGGAGAATTCAGACTGCGAGCCGTCCCGCCGCTCTGGGTTAGCGGCTGCAGGACTCAGGAGAGCCGCCAGCCCACGCAGCGAGTTTGGGGAAGCAGAAATAAATGTCGCTCAGTCCTTAGAAACTGTTCAAACAATCACGTGGATTTGTGTTTCCAGTTGTGTCCCGACAATATTAAGACTGATGTTATTCCCAGACATTTACGTGCAGCCAAGATGCAGATTGCTGCGTTTCTCACATGGTCCTGGATTTTGTGTCCATCAGGCTAATGTTGTTAGCCTGTGTTTATAGCCTGTCCTAACCCTTCTTCCAGCACTGATCACACAGATTAAATAAAACGATGAGTGAACAGGTGCTTCATACTATTCATGACATTAATAAAGCACGTTTGGAAGATCGCCTCGTATATTACCGAGCTGCTGCATAAAATAAATGTCTGTGGCTGCTGTTTGTTTAGAACGGGACCTGGTTCCTCATCTGGGAGTTTTTACACTACTGCACATGCCCAAATGATTCATTCCGACCGAAAGTGTGAGCCATGGGAACGTTTGTTCTAATCGGAAAAAGGTTTTCTGATCCCATGTGCACGGGTGAATTTTAACCCGACCATTGATCCGATCAAGATATTCTGCCCATGTAACCGCGGCTTTAACTACATTCCCAACACTGGTACTTGCGTTATAAGATTATTTTCATTCATCCAGAATGTTTCCATTGTGGAAAAAGTTTTAAAAAGATTGTACATTTCTAGCAACTCGCTGCTTTATAATGCTTTATGATTTTACCACCCCCTCCCCCAACATCTCTCTCTCTCTCTCTCTTTTCTTCCCTCCTTTTCTTTTTCGTCTTGACAAAAAGTCAATATAAATAAAGTTTAGCCTAAATTGCAAAAGGGGTTTATTCTTATATACACCGTGTGTGTCCGAAGATCCAGAACCGCCTTATGTGTGGACTTTTATGGTGAAGATCCTTCACCTCTAAATTCTGAAACCAACCAATGAGAGTCATCCTTTACATAGAGTCCAATGAACTCTCGGGTCTATGAGCCCTAAAACACCTCAGGTCTTTGTTTGGGTCAGTTGGTTGTCATTATAATCCACACTTACTCCTCCCTCCAAGCAGCCAATAGAAGCAGTTTTCTTACCTTTTTTTCATTGAAAAAGCCTCTTGGATAAGAAATGAAACCTCTTCAACTCAAAAACTGTGCTTTTTAAAATATCTTCAGAATGTTCTGTTGTTTTGCTTATAAACTCCTTTATAGTGAATTCCGTCCCACAGGTATATTTTAAGGAATACGCAATGACATCACTGAAGGCCCTGAGATCTTCAAAGTGCTTTGAAAAGAAGAGGAGGTTCTGTCCCGTACCTCTGCTCTGTCTTTTATGAACATGTTCCCATTTAAACATTATAGTCTGTTGTGAATAAAAGCCTTGGCTTTGGGCTTTCAGGTTTTAAAGTCAAATAAATGGAATTCAAGTAGCATCTACTGGATCTGCATAAACTATAACTACACAAAGCCTTCTTTTTGACGGTAAATCCTCGTTATTTTACATCTCTTCAGCTTACAGGTCAAACCAGGACATGAAACAAAAACAAACAAACCAGAGTGGAACCTCTTACCTCTCTATCAGCCCTTGGCCGACTCTGAAGCCCATATTTTCCAGTTTGGTGACACTTCGTCCATTTTCCTGAATGCAGAAGAAGAAGCGACAGACACTGAGAACACGCCGTTAAACACAGACGACAGGCTTTTATCTCTCTATCTAACCCTAACCCTAACCACGTTAGCTTTTTCAACAAAACTGCCGTGGTCGACTGAGGGTCTGTTGGTTTGCAACCGCAGCAGCTGAAAACAGACCAAAGGTTTGTAGACACGTGGAAATGCCTCCTCTCAGGGTCTTTGTGACAGACACATGGACTCAGAAAACACAGGACTACATCGTCAACCCAGGAACCTTTGCACAGGCTTCATGGGAGCTGCCTTCATGATTCATTTCTAAGAATGATTGGTTGTTTTATTAATTGTTCAAGGACCTTCAATGAGTGACATGGTTTTTAACAGCTCTCCTTGGTCCTGTTACATAGATCAGTGTTTTTCAACCAGTGTGCCGTGGGAAACTTCCCTCATCAACTGATCTAAAAACATTTTCCATCTCCAGGATATCAACTCTGAGTTCATCCAAACACGCCCTGATAAAACACTGAGTAGTTAGGAATATGAAAGATCATAAAATACTATTTTCTTTGTGTTTATTTGATTCTATTAAAGACATTTTGACAAGAGTAACGGTACCGCGATTTAGCTGCAGCTATAACTGTTTTAGGAAAAGTCCCGCCCCTTTAACTGTCTCCACCAATCATTCTTGGAGGCTAAATCACATGTCATCAGTCTGACCAATCAGAAGTGGTTAAAGTCTTCACTTCCTTGTTCCGATTCTGCTCATAAAGTCTCTCAGTTCTAACAAAAATACCAGCCAAAGCTCGTCTTTAGCTGGTGTAGCTTTCCACAGAATCCGGTGTCAGACCGTGGAACAAGTGAACAAAACAATGAAGATCAGAGAAGAGAGTCAACTATATCTCCCATGATGCATTTTGTTAAAGTGACAGCATCTCTGTGCTACAATGAGTCTTCCCCATTAAACGTCTTGAAACCTCAACGAACACACATGAAACAGTTTTCCAATGTTCTTGATGAAATCAGAAATCAACAGTTTAGTTCTCCTTCAAGGTTTGTGTTTCTTAACAGCCAAACATCCCAGAGTTTGGTCCAAGTCATCTTTACAACTGAAACACTTTTCTAATAACGTCTGGATTATTTTATATGTTAAACTTAAGAAGAAGTAATAACAACATTTAAGAAACAGGATTAAGATGAAGTGGCCAACAGACACAATTAAACTAGATTTAAACAATTTAATCATCTAAAAGAAATAAAACATTTTTGTTAAAGTGTTCAAAGACTTGATCTTTGATTAAGACAAAAGAAAAACCAATAAAACTTCAACATGTTCACTTTTTGTGTAGCTTCCGAAAACAGAAATATAGTGTTAGTTTTTTTGTGTAAATTTATCAAACATATTGTGATATATTGTTAAAAAAATTACAGTCGTCTTTGCACAAACATTGAAAAAAATATGAAAAAAATAAATCACTAGTAAGAATATATTTAGTTTTTTTGTGAGGTTACATAAAATTGCATGTTAATAAACTGAAGGGATAACCTAATACTACGGAAATGCATGCGAGATTTCAGAGGGACTGTACATCAATACAGACTGTAGAGTTTCTCCTTTTTGAATTTTTGGATGCTGGTGTGCCGCCGGACTTATGTCAAGGACAAAGTGTGCCTTGACTCAAAAAAGGTTGAAAATACTGAAGTAGAGGAACAGTTAAGAATCAGACAAGAGTTCTGGTCGGAGTAAAGGTGGGGTCTATCCTTAGGGATTCTGTCTGATTGTCGGTTGGGATCCCTGACTGTATAAGAGAACTGGACCAAGTGAGCGTGGCATCACCCAAAGAAAATGAAATGAAATCAAGTCAATTCGCTCGCCAGTTTTGTCTTGATACGCAGCGCCGGCATGTCAGAACCAGGCGTCCTCGGTAAGCAGTGAAAGTGGGCTACACAAAATCTGTCAAATGTTTTGCATGTTCGACACGGGATCATCTACTTTTACTGAGGCATCTGATTGGTCAGTTCATAACTTGAACTGCAGAAAAAAATATTCTGAAAAAATGAGGGTTATCAAGAACACGTTAAAAAAGATATCAGAGCCAGAATGGTTCTTCAGACCAATAGAATGACTGAGTAACAGCTGTTAATTCTCTACAGGAGCCTTTAGGATTTTGGCTTCTTGGAGCCAGCAGGTACTTCCTGTTTGGAACATGAGGGGGAGGGATCACTCAGTCCACCTCTGTTATACAGTCAATGATGTCTGTCTGTTTGGCTGGAGGAATGGGTGAAAGACTTCTGATGCAGAAATGCTAAAGTAGCTGCCTAAAGCCCCTAAAAAAATCTAAATTCTGACTTTTAAATTAAAATTGTGCAAAGACAGCCGAAGCTCTTTCCCTGACCAACAATGGACAGTGTTTCTGACTCACAGCAAAGCTGCTGCTGCTGATCACCTGACCTACACAAACACACCCAACTTCAGGACGGGTTCTACAGAACTTCACATGATGATTCCTGCTCTACGGTTCCTTCTGGTTTCTTGTCTGACCTAACAGGCGGAAACGCCGGAAAACTGCTGATCAAAACACCCCAACGTGAAAGCACAGCGAAGCCGTTCACTAAAATGACGAATGGCTGTCTGACGTCTTTTCTCGGTGTTTCTGCTCTCCGGCCGTGTGACCCGGAAGCAGCTGAGCGCGACAGCCTTACCGAGTCTGCGCCGTCGGCGGTCTTGCAGATGTAGTGGATGAGCTCGCTGTGTAACAGCTGGAACGGGGCTTCGTGTGCCATCTTTCGGGATTCTTGCGGGTCGGCTGCTGGCGGACTCTGCAGCTTCTTCCAGGAACCGACTGGAGCCCGAGCAGCACGTCTGCGTTATTCCTGTCACGTCACTGCCGCCTGCTGGCGTGGAGTGGAACAGCTAGAGCTAGAGCCGGTCCAGTTCTACTCATTGACTGCTTAACAGCGCTGGACTGAGTGATTCCTCCCCTTTCACGTTTCAAACAGAGGGTGGCTCCAAGAAGCCAAAATAAACAGCTGTTACTCAGTCATTCTATTGGTTAGAGGAAACATTCTGGATCTGATACCCTTTTTTTCTAACATGTTCTTGATTATCCTCTTATTTGTTCATGATATTTTTCGGTAGTTCAGGTTATTCCTCCTATAAACTGAATAATCAGATGCTTCATTAAAAGTAGGTGGTCACACATCTAATGTCCAAAAGGTTTGAATGACAGATCCTCCTAAGCCCACTTTCAAGTGGCTGGAGTGTGGCCTTCCAACAAACTCACTCCTGATTGGTGAAAGTGGTTGCCACAGAAACATTCACTCAGACCGACTCCAATTACAGCCTTTTGATGATTTCTTTTTCCAACATGGTGTCCTCCATATCGCGAACAATTGGTGCCTGAATGGATTTGGTTGGAGCTCAGACAGACAGACAAACGGACAGGCAGGCAGGCAGGCAGCCAGGCAGGCAGGCAGACAGACAGGCAGGCAGGCAGGCAGCCAGACGGACGGACGGACGGGCAGGCAGGCAGACAGACAGGCAGGCAGGCAGACAGACAGGCAGGCAGGCAGCCAGACAGACAGACAGACAGACAGACAGACAGACAGACAGGAAATTTCAAGAGGCCAGCTGCCCTGACCTCAATAATACAATCATTCCTAAAACAAATTAAAACACAATAAATAGATAAAAAGATAAAACAATAAAATGCAAATAAAAACAATTACCTAAAATCAAGTTTCCCAAGATCTCAAATAAACCAGTCTCTGGGGGTAAATATCCTTATTTGCACAGTTCCATTTATTACATTCATTTCAAACAGCAGCAGACCGGCTGCCATGCTGCTGCATTGGCGCCATTGACCATTTTCCATGGGGGACGTCTCAGTCACTGTAGAGATATGTTTGCTTTTGTCTCTAGACACATTTCCAGACCATACAAACTGATGCTACTAAAGTATACTGTGCTGACAGGAAGGCATTAGGTCAAAGATTAAAAAGAAAAAATGTGGAATAGAAAAAAACTGTTCTTGGACTTTTAATGTGCACTGCAACGGTCACTGCACCACACTCAGAGTTTTCATTATCTCTGATGTCCCATGTCAAAAACAAAATATTCAGTCGTCAAAGGAGGCACAAAAATTCCGACTAAAGGCTTGAAACACATTTATCTAACAGTGTAATTGATTTTGAATTCAATAAAGGTCTGCTTGGACCACATAGAACATGTGCTGAGTTTCTCCTACACATTACTGTTAGTGGCCTGTCTTTCTTCTTACCTGGTATTATAAAAGGCAATAAGCGGTTTTTCTTCTTCTTCCTTTTTTAGCTCTGCTGGAAATGATCATAGCTTCTGTTGTTCACATCATTCTTTGCTATCAAAACTGAATAAACTTTACATACTTCCAAGCCTTGATAAATGGAACATTTCCATTCATTATATCTATAAATGTATAGTTCGTGTTTTCTAATGATAGTCTTTCCTGCATATTTTGTTTCTTCTATAGCACTCTAGATTCAACTAATGTCCTGATACAAGAGGTGTATTAGTACACAATGCAGGGCAAAGTACTTACTACTAAACAATCAAGTGTTTATTATTAAAATGCACATTTAACTTTAATTTTGAGGAGTTTTTAGACTGATGACAAACACCATAGAAAGATGCTGGCACTTCTAAAAATGTAGCATAACTGACTCCACATGTTTTGGTAACATGGTTGAATTTTGTCCTTGACTGTGCAAGACACAATACATGTAAACACAAAAAAGCCCATAGATGTCAGAACCTTTCAGGACGACCTGGATGCAGAACAGGACAAGCACGGCTTCATGGAGTTCTAGTCATTTAATAACAAAACACTTCATTTGAGGTGGGAGAAATCCACAAACAAAAACTTGAAACCAAGCAAAGAAAACACCACTGTACTCAGTGTAGTGTAGCAATGGTCAAAAGTAAACTGAATAGATCAGAACTCAATGACAATTAGGACTCAAACAGGGACACTAAGGCTGTGCCTGAATTCCCTCATGATTCACTAACTCCTACCAGTGTAGGACTATTCAGTGTCCTGCACTTTTATACAGTTCGTAAACATGCTCACTTTTTTTTTAACAGCAAATATGAAATCACCCATTTGCCAAAGTAAAAACCTCATAAATCTGAACATTTTACAAAGACTATTTCTGAATCCACTGTGTTCTGATGGTGAAAACTTAGGTGATTTATAAAAAATAAATTCACATACATTTTTTTACAATGACAACGTGTTCAAAAGCAATGCATTATGGTCTATATTCAGCAAGCTTCAGTGCACACTGGGTTTTTCACAAAATAATTTCTGGGGCACTGGATATTGGAATTGCAGATTTGGAAACCCCAACAGAACGGTAAACGCCCCATCTAGAGCACTAAGTAGCGAGTAGTGAGGGAGTTCAGACGCAACAAGAAACACTGCTGAAACAAATGGAGCTACGTGCAGGCAGCTGTGTGCCACACCATGGAGAACCACAGGTGAGTGGGCGGTAACCTCCGTGAGAAGCCACAGCCAACAGAAAAACGAGGGCACAGAACAAAGCTACACTGGCAGACTGTGTCCGTGGGAGGTTTTTGGGCCTCTCCTCTCCACTTTCCTCCACAGACAACACAGAACTGTGGAAAAAGGAGGCCTGAAATTGTGATTTCAGACCAAACTTATGCAAAAGAAACTTCACTACAGAACTGCCCAACATGAATACTAGAATGTGTCCAGCACTCAAATATTCAAATACATTGAATTGTTTTTTACAGGTAGTATTTTTTTTAAACCAAAATATAAAAGGCTATTTGAACAGTTTTTATTTTACTTCTTTTAAAAATTCCAACAGAAATGTCTTAAACGAATTAATCTTTTAACAGAGGAAAAACTCCAGCATTATTTAGAATGATTTAAATACCATCAAAAACAGCCATGATGAATCTGCAGTAGTTACTGTTGTTGTATGAGCAGAGACAGAAAAGTGTGAGAAAGGCAAGAGTCAGTATTTTGGGCTGCAGGTTTTTCATTCTATAAATGTCTTTTTGACAACTTTCCTTCCTCGGAACGAGGGAACCCGCCGGTGTGGATGTGACGTGAAGCAGACACTGCTGGCGTTCATGGCCTCTCTGGATAGTAATGAGTGAAGGGTGGGAGCCATCTGCTGGGACAGTCCCTGAACACACACAGCCCAGGTCAGTCTCGTCAAAAGGTGTCCTGATACTTTACAGATCTTTGACCTTCTCTGGCTCTACAAGTAGGAAGTGGTTGAAGTACCTGTGATATTTCTGCCCTTTCCTCCTCTGGTATTCTCGTTCATCCACCGTCCACACCGCTCCCTTCCCTCCCTCCACTCGCACAAAGCACTTATGAAGGCTCAGGTTATGCCGCACTGCATTCTGGAACAAGAACACATTCTTAGCGGAGCTTTGTTTTTCATCCAGCTACAGCTGCTTCACTGTCATTTTACGTCAACACATGGGCATATGCCTGAGTGAGGCATTCTGAGGGGGTTGGATTTGAGTTCAGACCTTCCAAGTGGCTGAGTTATGTCTGAAGTAGAAGAACATACTGGTGAACCAGTTGTAGATGTCATTCAGAGTGCGCTGTTTGTCTGGAGCCTCAAGGATGGACTGAAGAAACACAACAAAAGTATCTTAAAGCATGCCAAATTAAGCACAACAAACACTCCCTACAAGAATTATGTTAGTTTTCCCTTTACACATTTTATTCCAAATCTAAACATCAATCATTTTGATTCCATCAGAGTCTGAAGGTTCCCGTTAGTTACAACCAGAGGTTTAGCTCAATCCGAAGGCCGACCATAACTTTAGAGCAGGGGTCAGTCACGTTTATGACAAAAAGCCCCTTTGAAATTTTCTCCTTAACAACTGTGCCTCAAAAATGGAAATTCAACGTCATTGTACACATAATTATAAATGTTGAATGCTGTAAAGCATCAATGTCCATACAACACAATATAAGTGAGGCAATGGCAGTAAGTGATGAATAATATTAAGCATGTTGTTACAGATAAGAAGTCTTTTGATTGTTTGTGTGAAGAAGTTTGAGGATAAATCGATTGTTACCCATCTTATCAAGTATGCATAGGTGTACGGAGGCCTGATGTTGTTGTACTTGTAGAAATCAAGACTTGGGACCAAATCTGGAAAACACAAAAACAGTCTCATGTCAACACTTGTTCTCTTTAATTCAAGTGATTCTGTTTTTATCCACATCTGTGTTGTTCTTATTTCAGTACTTACCACTTACATCAAACATGGCTTCTTCCACCAGACAGTAGAAGAAAAAGATCCACTTTACACCTTGTCATTTAGTGGAAGCTTATTCTTTTAAGATAAACCATTAAAACACTCAGACGTCAAGGCTAACAATATGGCTGGATTAAAAACCTTTTTACAAAATGTAGTAAATGTTGATATTGACACTAAACTGAAGTTTACAATGAACATGTGAGCCATCCATCCATTTTTTTCACACTCATCTTGGTCGTTGGAGCAACAGTTTAAGCCAAGATGCACTGACGTTCCTCTTTCAGGTCCTCCAGCTGTTCACAGGCCTGGGTCTTCCACAGGGTTGCGATGGGACATGCCCAGATCCTCAGGGAGGCGGGACATGACCCTCAAATGTTCAAGTAAGAATTCCAAACACTTAGCAGCAAAGCTGGGGTCTTACAAGTAAACTCACCCCAGTCCACCGCTTCTCTCCATGAGCAATAGTAGATACTGATGTGATGTGAAGTGATGGTTCCATGGGGGATTGATCTCACATCATCCCTAGTGCTGTTGTGAAGTCTACTAAACGTTCTTTTTTCTGTTATTTCTTACTGTCAGTATCATTGTGCTTTCAGACAATATTCTAGTGCTGTTTTTGTAAACCCTTGTTGGGCTCAGGTTAATTGGTGTTGTTTGAAAGTGCTGGATAAAAAGGCTGGGTTGGGATGAGAACGTTTTGCGTGACTCTTTGTCCACAGGACACAACTCTTTAAAATCGGGCCTTCCAATAAACACTAGAGGTTTAGTTGGTATCTACAGAGGATTCATTTCACCCCACAGTGATTTTTGGATAAGTTCTCCATCCATTCACAATAGTACATTTTCAGTAGTACCTCAGCCCCAGTCACAGCAGATGCCTGTCCTTACTGGATCTGTTTCTGTTGTAGGTTCTTTCCAGTTCTTCTTTTTTAAGGGGCTTTTCCTTTCCACAGTGGATCATTGCTTGTTCAGTCCAGGGATAAACTAGAATCCCTTTGAGGACATCTGTTGTTACTTTTGTTGATCATTGCCCTGACTGTACATAATACAGGCGACCTGCTTTAATAAAATGGTCTGCATTAATTTGGGTTAAAATGATCTAGATTGACCTACGAATCATCAGTAGTATGAGTGTACCTGTTACCTGGCTGAAGATGAGAAGAACTGGCAATGGCAAAGCCATGTTGGGCTAACTCTTCCAGTTGTTTGACATCCCTATGATGAGTCCTTCCTTCATTGGCTCCGTTAGGCTGGTGTAGAAAAAGAGGAAGGCTGTATGGCCCTCCTGAGGCTGCCCTCTACAGTAACAGAGAAGAAAAAAGATGTATTTTTTTTGTTGAAATGTGCTGCCTCTTGGCCAGGACTCCCTTGGAAAAGAGGTTTTTTTTTTATCTCAGTGGGACTTTCCTGGTTAAATAAAGGTTAAAAAAAGTCAACTGCTGCCCCCCTTTTTTACAGGAAAAAAGAGGAACACAGAAAAATCTCTTTTAGGCTACACTAAGCAGATATTTGAATAAGTCAAGCATTGTACAGGACAAGTCTCAAGTCAACAGGGAACAAACCTACCAGTTCTGAGTATTTGTGCTCAGACAGATGAAGCTGCATTGCAACAAGTTTCTGCTTTTCCAGAGCAAGCTGAAAGTAGAGAACAGTTTATGTGCAATCACATCAAAGTGTTTTCAAAAAGTGGACTTCTGTTCATGAACTTAGAGGAGTGTTTGTTTGAAGGGACTCCAGGAATGAAAGAAAGCCTCCACAGCAGCTTTGGATTAAAAAATAAATAAATCAGTCTGATCATCTCTGACCTCACTGACAGGTCATCTGTACGACTAAAATGAAGCCTGACCAGCCATTGACCAGAGTTTGCTCCGCCCACCTTAACAGCATTCCAAAAAGGGAGATTGGGCAGGGCAAAGATAAGAGGGAGTTTTGTCAAATTTATTCATGGATGTCTCCACACGCCAATTGGAAGCTGAGCTATACTAAAACCCAATCAGGGTGCTTAAAAAAATCCCCCAAATATTAAATGCATTTTTCATGCATCCATGTAGGTACAGTCTTAGTTATGTCTTACCTATTCAACTCTGCCCTTTCTCCCTGGATTAACTATTCATTTTTTCTGGCTCCTTTGAGCAGCAATTTCTTGCACGAATGCAATTAAACTGTTGACTATGTATCTCAGTAGTCATTTTTGAAGTTCTTAGACATTTACATGATATTTTGTTCTAACGTATCCAATCGTATTGCTGAAGGCATGACAAACCACACATGCAGTTCTTTTGGTTTCAAACAAATATAGTTACAATACTTTTTCAACTTTTACATATTTTCCTTGTGCAATATTGTTATGAAAGCAAAGTTATTTGACCTGCAGTTTGTTACATAAATAACATTTCAGATCTATTGGAAAGGTTTTCATTAGTTCTTTGTATTACAGTTTGCATTTTAGTTGACGATGACACAGTTGTTATGTAAAACCTTTTGAATTGAGACTTCATGTCATAAATGTTGCTGACCCCTGCTTTATAGTGTATTAGACCTGGGGATCAAATGTATATTCAGGCTATCGCCCAGCAAAAAAGGGATTCCTCAAAAAACTGGTTTAGAACCATGAAAACCGACTTAAAGAAAGATTCTTTGTTTGTGTAGCAATTTGCCTTTTTGGTGGAAAACTGGTCTGGTCTAACTGAAAGCACATTAGTTTTTTTAAAGGAATTTTAAATGTAACTCAACATTGAACCAAATCAATTCAATGAAATAGTACCATTACGTTGAAATGGGAAAATGAAAATTGTAGTAAGTAATTTTCAAACATTCCTCAAAGAGTCATTGTAGGTGTCTGTGTAACAGCCGATCTGAGGAAGACTGACCGAAAACGAGAAGACAGACAGAAGGCACTCTGAGGCTGAAAGTTCTCACATCTTTTTAACGGTGTGTGTCACAAGACCGACCTGACGCTCCATGTACTGAACAATATCCTGCTGGACCCTAAACTGGGCAATGCCTCTGTCATCGTGTCTGTGGTCAGAATGGAGATGCCTGAAACACAGAACAGTGGGAGAGAGTTGACCGTTGCTGAGATTCAGATACTTATTTTTAAAGTCACACCCAGTTTTCTTTGCTTAACTTTTTGGATAGACTGTCATAAGTTCCTTCAAATTTTTAGAATTTGGTACAGGAAAAGTTACACACCGTGATGCTTGATGTTAAATGAAATTGACCAAAATTCCTCATCAGATCTGGTTTCTCAAAAATGGTACCAGTAAGGAGATGTGAAAGTGTTTTTTTTTTAATTGTTTGCTAAACATCTGACAATGCGACCACAAGGAAACCCAACCCAGTGCCTATATCTATGCAGAGCTTTGTGTGAGGAAGAGCGTCTGACGTAACATTTAAGCCAAATGAATCCTGAAAACTACAAATTTGGCTTTTATACTCTGATTGATGTGCCTCACAGATTTAAACTTTCCTCTGTAGTGGCCAAGGGTACCAGCAACCTGCACTAGTGCTGTTGACCTACAGGGTTCTGGTGGAAATTGGATGAGTTGTGGTGGAAGAAGAAGAGGAGGAAGGTGTGCTTTTGAGCAGTGAGAAAAAAGGAAAGACGGGAGTGAAGGACTCAGAGAAGAAACTTTAAATGTAGAAACAGGAACAACTAGAGATTTGTTTGACATGATGGAAAGTAGAAAGTTGGATCTCCGGCATGATCAACAGACCAGAAGTAAAGAGATCAAAGCTTAGAGATGGGATGAAGCTTCAACATCTTGTGTTTTACTCTCTACCTTCCGTGACATCATCATCCACAGTAAAACAGAGACTCACCTGATCACAGGTACCAGCTGACCTTTACACAAACAGGATATTTGTATGTGTGCAGGAAAATATATGTTAGACATGTGTGCGTGAGTTGATCTGCACCTTCATTGTGCACCTGTTGGTGTGTATGTGCATACAGGTTTAAGCATCCAACAGGTTTGTTTGTAATATATGAGTGTGTGGATAAGTGTGTCTGTGGACAGGATCAACCCTTCTGAAAAACATCTACATGTGCAAGTGATAAAATTAAACCAAGAATAACTTGCTGCCCGGTATGAAGCCCATTGAGACGACTTTTGTTGTAGTATTGGACTATATAAATAAAACTGAATTGAATTTGATCTGCTGACTCTTGTATATATTTTACTGATAGTTTAAACTCATAAACAAAGGTGCTTTATTATTTCTGTGATTACTTTGTTTTTGATAAAAACTTTGGGGCAAATGTCATTGGGCACAGATTTTTATGTGTGAGTAAGCCTTGGTCAATGAACAATTGAGCTGTCTTAAAAAAGTTCTCTCTGTAGTTCAGTGCTGATGTGAGACAGTCACCCATCATGAAGCCTGGCCTCCACTGAAGAAGGTTTTGGATCGGTTTCTGTCAGAGGAAGGAGATGCAGGTTTGATCTTGGTGAAGCTGGCGAGGGAGAAAGATTAGTCTCTGCTTCTTCTTTGCACACAGGGATGGCTGCCCTGCTCTCTGCATTTCCTACGAGATGAAGACAATGATGAAAGCTCACAACTTAACGTTAGAAGCAGACTTGAATCTAAAAATTATGTGGTACAACCACATCAGTAGAGACAAGGAGACTATTTAAGAGGTAATAGTCATGTGAATTATTTCAGGTGGCAGAACCCTAACCCATAAGACATAGGTAATACTGAGTATACTGAAAAACGTGCATACCTCGCTGCAGTCTGGGAGCTGTTTGGGAAACCTGACGAAGCACTGACGGCCTTTTCTGCTTCTGCCACATGATTTCTTCCATTCTGCTAGAGAGTGGAACACAAGATCACAAACATACTTTTGCACCAGTGTGTTGTGTAATAAACTATAGCCATAGTGGGAAGGTCAGCATGCTCAATCTTATGAAACCAAACCTTGGCCTCAAGGGTATTTTCTTGAACCTGAGCTACAGAGAGGGTTGAAAGTTTGGGCACCTCAGGTGAAACGCTCAGTTATTCTGCATAAAGAAGCCAAGGAAAGATGAAAAAAGCTTCAAAAGGCATCAGATAACAGATGAGACTTTTTTGTAATATGTCAAAAAAAGGGGGCTTTATTTCGATCATTTAGCCTTTCAAAATAACAGAAAACAGAATGTTGGCATGTGCAAAAGTTGATTAGAGTTAATTTAGAAGTAAAGCATCACAGCTTCTAAAAGCTTTTTGTTGCCAGCAAAGAGTCTCTTGGTCCTGTTTGAAGTATCTTCATTCTTTCTTCTTTATAAAAGTCTTCCAGTTCTTTGAGTCTTCTGGGATGTCTGTCACACACTGCTCTGTTCAGGTCTACCCATAGACTTTCAATGATGTTGAGGTCAGGTGATTGGTAAAGCCATGGCCAAACCTTTAGTTTATGCCTCTGAATGTGAGCCAGCATGGATTTGGAGGTGTGTTTAGGACCATTACCCATTTGTAGAAGCCATCCTCTCTTCAAATTCAGCCTTTCACAGATACCATCAAGTTAGGGTCCAAAATATGCAGAAATGTTGTCGAATCCATTCTTCCTTCTACTCATAAAATGTTCCCTGTGCCGTTGGCTGTAATACAACCCCAAAGCATAATTGATCCAACCCCATGCTCAACAGTTGGACAGAGCTTCTTTTCATTAAACTGTAAAGGAACTGGTGGTGTAGGACCCAAAAATGCAGGAGACGGTAACTTAGACATTTAGCAAATAAACTTGAAAAGGAGAAAAAACCCAACAGAACAGAGCAGATGACCTGAAACGGAAGAACTGAAAACCAGACACTTGAATAGACTGAGGTTAATTAACTAGAATGAAGACAGCTGTGAATCATGACAAACCCGAAACTGGTGTGACAGAGGGACATTAACAAACCAGAAGATGACCAAAAACCATAACATAACTGACAAAAACTAAACCAAAGTTCTCAATCCCCACATATACCGTAATTTCTGGATTATAAACCGCTACTTTTGTCACACGCTTTCAACCCTGTGGTTTATTCAATGATGCTGCTAATTTATGCATATTTTCTTTTTTAATGCATTTTTTCTAACGGCCGCTAGGGGCGCTCGAGCAGAAAGGGTAAGTGAGACAGGGGGAATACGGTAAATATGTGAGGAAAAATTCCTGCTTTGTGAATGAATAGCACGAACAGACCCTCATCATGGAAAATGCAAGAAGAAATGCAGAAATGCATATGATGCAGCTTTCAAGTTAAAGCAATCGTTAAAAGCAGTGTGAAAAAATCCACCATCACCAACAGGTTTGGAAAAGCCGGTCTGCTGCGTGACGGAGAGGACAGCGCAAGTTCAGGAGAGAATTTGCCTCAGGATGAGAGTGACACTGACAACTACAACAAAGGAGAGACTGAGAGAGTGTGGCCAAGAATGTCTGATACTATTCCAATCCCACAATGAGGAGGAAGACTTCCATGGTTTCAGTGCACAGGAGGAAGATGAAGAAAGCTCTCAGTGACTTTTTTTCTCTCTCTCAGTAACTTTAACTGGTATGTTTTTTTTAACCAGCCCTGTTGGTGCTGTTACTACCATGTTGCTGCCGTGTTACTGCCGCGTCACAGGCACTGTGGAATAGAGCTGTGACGGTGTGGGATTTTTGATCACTGTGGTGATGAAGCAGCAGGAGTTGTGGTGTCACGGTTTACCCCCCCCCCCCCCCCCCACCACCACAAAGTCCCCCAGCGGCATGAATATCGGTTCAAGTAATAATTACAACGCAGTATTCTTTATTAACAAATAACAGTGACTACTAACAACCAACTATATTGGTGTAGTAGAATGACAATGTGAATGTGTGTGTGTGTCAGTGCGCTGTGTGTGTAGAAGGAAGGAGCAGCGAGCAGAGCAAGAGTGAGTGAGAGCCTCCCTCTTGCGCTGCACGAACTCTCCCCTCCCTCCGCTGCAAGCGCTCCCTCCTCTTTCTTACACACACGCGGCACACGGTTTCAGCACATACACATCCTCATTCTACAACACATGTTTCAATGTGCTCAAGTGCGCCTTATCGCCAGGTGCGGCTTATGTACAAAATGGTTTATCCTTTTAAAATGTAATGGGTGCGGCTTATAATCAGGTGCACTCTATAGTCCTGAAATGACGGTACTCTGAGCCCTTTTTCTTCAAATGTACCTTCGCTCAAAAGGTACCTTAACCTCGTCAGTTTACCGACTTTTGTCCAATATGCATCAGGCTTGTTTCCATGTTCATTTGCAGACTTCAAAAGTTTGATTTTGTGATGAGGACATAGAAGTGGTTTTCTTCTGATGACTCTTCCATTTAGACCATATTACTACAAGTATCTCTTCACAGTACAACAGTGTAGCACAACTCCAGAGTCTGGCAGGTCTTTCTGTAGCGATGGTGCAGTCAAACGTGGGTTTGCTTATCTTACAATCCTGCTCTGCCTTAGATTTTTCTTGGTCTTCCAGATCTTGCTTTAACTTCCACACTTCCTTTGACTGTTCTTTCTCAATTCCATTCCCAACTGAGGATATTGGCATCTAAAAAGGCTTTGATATCTTCTTCTAGCCTTCTTCTGCTTTATGAGCATCAACTATTTTCAGTTTCAGTAGACAACGGTTTGGAAGAACCCATGATGCTGATTGTTGGGGCAAAGGTCAAATGACTCAGATTATTTCAATTCTTTGAGATTGAAATCACCTGGTTTTTGCAAACGATGATTGTGATCAATCCATGGCGCTGTCAGGTCTCAGCTTATCCTGGGTGCATCCTATAAATTTTGCATGATGCCCAAACCTTTGCACACGCCATTATGTTGTTTTCTGTTGTTGTTGTTGTTGTTGTTGTTTTGAAAGGTTAAATTATGGAAACAAAGCCTCTTTTTTGTCATCTGTAATCTGATGCCTTTTGAAGATTTTCTTTTTTCTTCTTTATGCACAATAATATAACATTTTACCTGGGCTGCCCAAACTTTTAAACCCCACTGTATTTGTCAACTTATCCAAACCAATATAAAACATAGAAAAATGCAAATGCTTGTCTTGTTCAAGAAACCCATAAATTGTGGTGACACTACCACATTCCTTCCTTGCTTGCTGTAAAATATTCCTTAGTAGCCAATGGGGAAGCCAACGGGTCGCCGTGCTCTTCATCTGTTATAGTTTTTTCTGTCTTTTGCTGCTCCAAAACAGCATTTCTGGCACTGGGAACTCTACCAGCATTTCTGGGGATGTCCTTTTTGTCCTGTTTGTTGCTGCACAACATCCCAAAAGACTAGATTGTTGGCATTACAGTGCACAAAAACTGTCTTCCAATCCTTTATTCAAAATTAGAACCATCTTGTTGATAGTGTGACATTTTTTCAAAAATTTAATGACTGTGATTCAAAACACTTTGAAATCAAACAAGCCAGTGTTTCTTCCTCAACACAACATTAACAGAGAACAGTGGTTTCATTAAAAATGTTGACACTTAAAGCCTCATTTCAAAATTGTTGCCTGCTACTGGTCCTGACACGGTTATGGTTCAGGATCAAGTCTTGTTTGTTGAAATTCTTATCACATGAATGAATCTGTGTCAGTTTAAAATGAGTTTTACCTGCTACATAGAGGGTGAGATGGTTTTGATTTAGGGATCCTTTGGAAGAAGACACATGACATGAGAGAACAGTTGTGATTGATACTTACAGTACAACCCTGTTTCTACACTGACTTTTACAAGACTTGTTCCAAATTTTGGGAGTAAAATATATACTTCAATCATTCAGTGAATTGTGTCACTCAAGTTCAGTGTGCTTGACAACACAGGAAATAGTCACCCTTTTCCCTGACGCAGAAAACAAAGATTTGTTTACCGCTCTCACGCCCTACAACACTTTTTAACCAAAGATAAACCATTGATTACTCCCAGTTCCCAACTGTTCTAAACTTTTATGTTAATTAAAAATCAAATAAAGCACTTAGAAAGACTGTGGCGTGTTGAAAGCTTAAAGCCCTCTTCCACTACAGCCAAGCAAAGCTCATACTCCTGTGTTTAGGAAGTGGTAAAGTTTGCTCCAGCCTTGTGAGATGTTACATGTTGCACACCTGACTTCCTGAGATATGTGGTGACACCGCGTTCTTGGTTTGAGGAGGAGGCTGGTGGGTGTGCTGCTCATCTAAAAGCAAGACACACAGGCAGGTGTGCATGTTTTCATGATAGTTTTTAAAGATCATGTGTAAAAATTAAAAAAAAAAATCTGCATCATCAAAGTTTCTTTGAAACCAAACCATGACTTTTATTTCCGGGTATTATTTAGTTAGAAAAGTACCTACTTAATCAATAACTTGGTGACTTTGCTGTGAAACAATCTGTAAAGATGTAAGTTTATACTGAAAATAATGTGAACACAACCATGCAACTTGAGAATTTTATGGGGTTAAAAAAAAATTGAAAATCAACTAACGAAACCAAAACACACGTGTCAGGGATTTCCACAGACAGTTCTGAAATTATTATGGGATGGCCAAAAGACCTACTGCCATTTTTTGGCAAAGTGTGAAACAGAGCAATTTTGACATTTTCCTACAATATGGAAAAAGAAACTTTTGTTTGAGCGATCTTCACAAAATTTCACACACATGCTTCCAGCTTAGTTTCATTGACCTTTGACATTGGGGAGAGGCCACCATCTTGAATTTACAAAGAAATCACCATAGGGCCATCTACAAGTTTAGATTTCTCCTGGGGATTTCTATCCATCACCCCCTAACTGCTTGAGCACACAGGGAAGCTATTTGGTAAATTACGTTGGAAATAAAATTGTAGATTTTGAACAGCGACAGCATGGCAAGCTCGCAAATATGGCAATCCCGTTACTATTGTTTTTTTACAGGAATATTGTGAAAATGTAATACATTAACTATCGGCTCAAACTGAATGAAAAGAGATGATTTACAATGGCTATGTCTGAATTCCCACCATAACCCCTAACTACTAAAAAACTAAATATGGTGCGGCACTATGTAGACTCCTGAATTTTAAAAGCAATTTGGACACCATGCTTGCTACTATTTTGTTTTTAAACGTCGGATATGACGTCATGGATTTCACTAAGTTAAAATCTAATTGATATGAGCGTTTTGCATTTTATTTACGAATCCACTGTCTTGTGAAGTTCAAAATGTTGATGGTTTATTAATCAAATACATTTAAATAAATTTTTGGGTAAAAAATGTTCCTACGCAATGCATTGTGGTCTATATTCGCCGATCTAGTGACCATCCATACACACTGGTTTTTCGCAGAGACTTCTGGGAAATTTCTAGGGCACTGGATTTTGGAACTGTTGATCCGGACGGCACTACAAAATGGCGAATGCACTAGTATAAAGTGCACTATGTAGTGCGTAAGGAAGGAATTAGGACACAACCTATGTGAGTATTAGGAATGTGGGCGTGGTTTAAAAACAAACAAATAAAGGTTTACCTTTGCCAAATCTTCAAAAAAATGACATAAACCGGTTTGTCAACCCCAGAGGACCGAAAATAAAATGGTTGCTATAAAGCTGAAACCAACAAAAAAAAAGTTTTCAAATCATTTGTCATTGTTTAACAAACAATGACACAGTATAAGAATGTGCCTCAAAATGCTCCTGATTTCATAGTAAATTTACATGTTAGGATTTAACAAGGCCAAAGGATTTACATTTTTTAATGCAAACATTTCAATCTAGAAGTTTGATTATGTCATGACTGGAGATTTACCAAATAAAATCAGCTGTCAGCTGTTCACAAAGACTTTGCTTTAAGTTGTTCAATTCAATTTCTGGTAATTGTGTGATCTATACATTAATGCATCTATAGCCTTGACAGTCAACTATGTGTTACAGTTTCAACATATTGGGTCAGACTGAAATGCCATATGACTATATTGACAATATTGCAAACTACTAGCTTTATCTTTGGATTTAGATTTGGTCCCTACCCTTCTGCTTCTCCCTAACCTTCTAACTGTAGGGGCATTTGAAGCTGTAGTTGTCATGAAATGGCCTGACCTTCTCTCTCTGTGGTCTCTCCTGGAGTCCCTCCTCCTTCCTGAGGCTCTCTGCGTGTGTCACAGGTGTTCTGATTTTGTGTTAATTATGTTTGGGTCTATTTAAACTATGAATGTTCTTGGTTCCGTGCCGGAGCATCTCCTTTCTATGCTCCAGTTTACGTTTGTGAATTTGGCATTAAAGCCTTCTTGTTTTTGGAAACTGGTTCCGAGTCTTCCTTCCTGCTACTGGGTTTTCTCCCCTGACACACCCTGTCACAGTAGTGGTGTCCAAACTTGTTTTTTAGGGGGCAGCCATGATGACTTAGGACTGGATTCCCCACTGGTGGGGTTATCGATGTGGAGGAGAAACACATTTCTTCACATGGGTGTGCTCTGAAGTAGAAGATTAATGTCTTTTTGTTTTAGCATGACTCTTTAAAGTTGTAAAACTGATGCATTTTATGAGCGCTGGCAGCTACTTGCTAACGCAGCTCACCGGCCACTATTGATGACATCATTGTAGTGTCCTCCCAATTCAAAGACAATTTTTCCATAACTCTCAACTTGAAGGGAAAAATGTAGGAGTAGGGTGAAGCCGAAGAGGGTTGGGGAAGAATTCGGATACAGCTTTCAAAGTTGTTTATTTCAAGCAATCACAAAAGACTACTAAAGAAGACAAACAAAATAAATATGTCTATTTATAGATATATCAAACTTAATATAATTAGTAAGGCTTGACTGTAAAAATTAAAAAGTAAGAGACACTACCAAATATTTTCCTCCAATTAAACATGTAAATAATGCCATTTGAATTACTCCTAATCATAAAAAGACGTATTTATACTTATATATACACTATAGAGGCTGTGTTAGGAAGTTTCATCTCCACTGTGACTCAGGACCAGTTTCTTTAGTTAGAGGCTGCAACATCAGCTGCGTTTCCATGACACATGTGCACAAAACTTCATCAAATTTCTAGAAAGGTCAAAAAAACACGATTTCGCATTTACACCCTTTCCATTCATTTATAAATGCGATTAAACACAAGCCAACTCGGGCAATAAGTCATTCAGAAACATGGCGACGGATGAGAACAAGTATTGTTTTAAAGTGATTCTATTAAAACAACGACAAGGGAGCATTTGGATGATGTCACAGCAGTGCCAGGGTCAATGCTAGACTATTGACAGTCTCTATAAGATATGTCATTGAGCCAAACACAGAGACACATGCAAGAGGACTGTTCAGCAGTTTTAAATAAGAAATGTTCTAACCAGTAAATAGTTGGACACTTTTTCCTAATAAGATACATTAAGATTTCTGCCACGGCTCTAGCGCTCATCATCATCTCCCAAAGGAGATGTCGCCGTCTCCCTCAGGCCATGGAGTGGCGAGCTCCTTTCACGTGGGAGGGGCTACAGATGAAACCATTTTGGAAAATGGTGGTTGGTGATTTTAAAGAGGAGCTGTGGATCCAACAACTCTTCATGACACGCTCAACTTTTGATGAGGTGTGTGACGCTGTGGGACCTCTTATGGCACCCGCTGTGCAGCGCCCAGGCTGCCAGTTACTGGCAAGAAGTGCATTTAATTCAAGTGTTTACATTGCAGATTTGCAAGATATGATTATTTTGTCACGTCCCAAAAACCTGTCCGCCGCTTTTTCCCCCTCTCCCATCTCTGGAAGAACTATACAGTTCCTCAGAAAAGTTGAAAACATGTTACGGCATTCATCCCACCCCGGACACTTCACACTGCTGCCTTTGGGCAGAAGATACTGAACAATTAAATCAAGGACAAATAGATTTAAAAAAAAGTTTTCATCCAAGAGTCATCGCAGTTTTAAATGTGGATATTGATTGGCTTTTTAATGCAATTTCTTTTACTTCTTTATAGGAGCTGTGAACTGGATAGATGTGTGTGTCTGATTTATTGAGTATTTGGTATTTAATTAATTAATTAATTAATTTGTTTGTTTGTTTGGTTTTTTTGGCGGCAGTGGCTCAGGGGGTTGAGCGGGTCGTCCAATGATCATCACTCTGACCATCACCGGGACATTCATACACTGGCAGCCACGCCTCTGTCAGACTGTGGCTACAACAGTAGTTACCATCACCAAGTATGGATGAATAATTATTACATAATTATATTATTACAAAGGCACTGGAAGAGGACTGCACTGCACTCAATTTCTTTGTATAATGTACTATGACAATGAGGTTATTAATTCATTCATTGTTTATTCATTCTTTCATAACTGAAAACTGACTCAAAGATGACATGTCGACTTTGACCTGCGATATCCTAAAAACCATGAGGAATTTTTAAAAAGAAATATAAAAGTTCAAGTCTGGTGAGTAGTAGAAAAGTAGAACAGTTTTTGTGGTTGAAAGTCTTCTTGAGTTCTGTTGTTTTGTACAGCTGAAAGTTTTTAGTGGGGTTAAAAAAAGTGTCAGATAAAGTGATGAGTCTGAAGACAGAAATAGAAGGTATGATGGTTAATGTTGTTAGTGGGTAAGCTCCACAGGTAGGATGTGAGCTGGAGGAGAAGGAGAAATTCAGGTTGGACCTTGATGAAGTGATGATGAGCCTCTCTAAAGTGAGAGAGTTGTCATTGGTGCAGATTTCAATGGACATGTTGGTGATGGGCAGGTTTGGTATCCAGGAGAGGAACATGGAAGGATAGATGGTGGCTGATTTAGCAATAACGATGGAAATGGCTATAGTGAATACATTTGTTAAGAAGAGGCAAGAACATAGGGTGACCTATAAGAGTGGCGGTAGAACCACACGTATAGACTATATATTGTATAGATGGTGTAATCTGACAGAGATCGATGACTGCAAAGTATAATGGTAGGTGAGAGTGTTTCCAGACACCATAGGATGGTGGTGTGTAGGATAGCTCTGTTGAGGAAGAAGATGAAGAAAGAAAGGACAGAGACACAGTGAATGAAGTTCACCACAATGAAGTTATTGGAAAGAGTAGTTGAAGCTACACTAAAAGCAGAAGTGAAGATTTGTGAGCAGTGGTGTGGTTTCATTCCAAGAAAGAGCACTACTGATGCAATATTTGCTTTGTGGATGTTGATAGAGAAGTGCGGAGAAGGTCAGAGAGAGCTACACTGTCTGTAGATGTGGAGAAAGTTTATGACAAGGTGTCCAGAGAAGAACTGTGGTATTGCACAGGGGCGGCCAATTCCCACCATGTGTCCAAGTGTCCTTGGGCAAGACACTGAACCCCACCGAGCCTCTGGTGGAAGGTTGGCACCAGTGTTCGTCAGCAGAGCTGCCATCAGTGTGTGTGTGAATGAAGTTTGACATGTTCAGGAGAGACGGTGACTCTATCGGTGGAAGGATTCTGAGTCTAGAGCTGCCAGAGGTCTAGAGGAAGACCAAAGAGGAGGTTTCTGGATGCAGTAAAGGGAAAAATGAAGGCAGCTGGTGTTAGGGGATGATGCAGGAGACAGGGCTAGACGGAGGAAGCTGATTCACTGTGGGGACCCCTGAAGGGAGAAGCCCAAAGGAAAAGAAAAAGATGGGGAAAAAGAAGAGGGACAACCTGGATCTGTTTATTTTGCATTTGTTCATTTGTGTGTCCCAATGTACATGTGTACCAAAAGGATTCCAGAGTCAGTATCGGCAGATACTTGAAATCAAATGGCACGGAATCAGAGCAGCACCAAAGAGACCTTATCTGGACATCTCTACTAGTAACCTGTGAAGGGATTCAGCTGATCTGAAGTACTGATCAGATTTTAGCTTCTATTGTATAGAAGCAACTTATTATATTGGCACTTCCATTTCCAGAAACTGCATGACATACAGTATCTGCTCTGAAAGCTTGCTGTAAACCTCAGCAACATGTAAATGATATGTATGCATATAAAGTGACAGAGTGGGGCTGTTTCTCCAAGTTATCTTACACACACATCAGAGACAGAGCATGCATCTATACAATACACCAAACAGCAGAGACATATCTTATGCAAACACACACCCACAGAAACAGGAATTCAGTAGAAAGTGAGAGAACTGAGCAAACTTGTGGCTTTTCAGTCTCATTGCTCATTCTGGCTTCACCTCATGTCTCTTTGTGTTGATTTAAAAAGCTCATCCCAGTCTGTGACCTGACTGTAGGAGAACTTTAGTCACAGCTGTACACCCTCAGGTTTGCCTCATGGTTCAAATATGATTCACACCACTGTGATACAAGCGTTTGAGGAAGTAGGTATTGTATTGATATTGAATCAGCCAAATTAGTTTGGAAAGTTGCAGATGCCTCATACTGGTACTACTATGAATGTGTGGGTTTCCTTTTCTCATTTGTTAAATTGCAAATCCAAATCATATCAGCGCAATGACACAAATGAGTGGGAGACTTGTTTGCATTTCTTCTAATGACACAAGCTGCATGGAACACTCACTCCAATAAATGTCAGCATTTGTCGTAAAATAACAGTTTTCAATGACTTTAAAAGCCCTCGGTTCAGCTTTAAACATGCTGTTCGATGAGCTGCAGTTAAGGAATTCCATCACCATGACTTAACACTGTATGCTTGTATTTTTCATGCTTTGCCCTTTCTGAAGAGAATAAAGAAAAAGACTGAAACTTCAACCTGTTCATTTCAGCTCAGCTCACTTCAGTTAATATTTACAACCATTAAACGTGTTCCAGTCAAATCCCTTTTGAACCCACAGCTCTGTCAAACGTTTAATTTCTACATAATAATGCAGAAATCATCATAGTTGTTGCCCGAATGACAATTACTAAAAAAATGGTGTATGTTTGCGACTTCCTGTGTTTTAGCTCCTCTCCCCCTGTTGCTTTTTCCGCTTTCAATGAAGCATCATTTTCTTTTGTGTGCATTTTCAGCCAAAAACATCCCACCTGTTGTGTTGCCTTAAAGACCTCTCATGTCAAACTTCATCAGACTTCACGTCATCTTACTGGTGGATTTCAGAAACTCCGGGACTCAGAGTTTTTAGAGTGAAAGTTCTTCATAAGTGGAAGCAAAAGATTAGGGCAGCCTGTCCTGGTGTGAAATGCTGACACCCCTTTTCTTTAAGTTGAGGCTTTCTGAGAAATTACATTCAAAAGATCACATTCACTCTTTTTCTCTGCAAGTTCCTGTTTTCTGTCGTAACCCCAGTGTGTCCCCCCTGTTGGAGTCTTGTTTTGGAAAACACTGAGTATTGTTAAAAGATTTGGAAAAAATGTTTGAAGTTTCCCCCCCCCCCCATTTTTTAATTTTGCTCATGAAGCAGGCAGAAATCTTGAAAGTAAATAGAGTTAGTTAAAAGAATGTTAACAGAGCCCTGAACTTGCTTGATCTGGTTCCAAGACTTAGATGAATTGCTGCACAAACATTTTTCCAGCTTTTGTTGTCCATGTGCTCATGAAAAGGATGTTTGAAAGGGAGAATTTTCCAGGTGAAACAGAAACTTCTTACTGCTTTGAAAATGTTCTTTGAAAGAGCAGAATCCTCCTGATCATTTTTTATTCCCATAAAAAGATTAGAAGGAGCGTCCAGCTTAATGTGTAAACGTATAAAATCAGACGACAGACACATTTTTGAATGATTTTCTCCCAAGCATTTTTGGGAGAAAATTAAGAAAATGCTTTTATAAATGCGGTAGAAGTTTGACAGCAGACGTTTCCTGTCTCCAGAAAGCACCATCAATGCAACACTGCAAGAAGAAGAGTAGCCGTTTGTGGGCCCTGTGTTTTTCATGAACTAGTTTGTAATTTTTTAAGCCCATTAAAGGTCAGCAGACAGCAGGGAAAGAGCATTTCCTTGTGTTCCTCACTACCTCCAGCTGATGTGACAGAGCAGTGCAAACACGCAACATGGGTGCAGGCTAACGTCTTTGGCAAAGGAGACGTTTGTTTGTTTGACTGATTGAGTGATGAACATCAAATAAGCAGACTGTGAACGAGAAACGGATTTTTCCACAAACTCCAAATCTTTAAGGCAACATGATCGTTGAAAAGATTTAAACAGGATTGTTTTTTGTTGAAGATAGATTACCTTAATTGATGAGAACGTTGCATCCTCTTTTCAAGAATCTACACTAAAATTAAACATCAGTATCTGTGAGGGATTTTCAACATCACTTCAGATGTAAAGAAAATCAGAAAACCAGTTTGAAGAAGTGCTTCTTAAAAAATATAAAACATGTCAAATAATAGTAATTTCTTTGTTCCCACTTTAAAAAAAACTGAAGAAAACCTTAATTTCAAATATAGAAATGTAATAAAACTCTTTGAAAAAGTGAGGCCCGTGCTGCTGAACATCCATGAACATGAATTATCTTTTGCTGAAATGTCCCTGAAAAGTGTCTTTCTGGCTCACAGAGTGAAACTCTCCACACACTGGTGTTTTTGTCACGATGAAGTCGCACAAACAGAGACAGAAGATTCGAAGTCTGGGAGCGAAACAAGCGCTCGAGCTTACCGTTGCGGCGTGCACAGCTCCTGCTTGCCTCAGTCTTCCTTCTTTGAGATTCTTCGAGGGAGAAACTCTGAGATGAGTCTGAGGGGGAGTCATTTCACAGGAAATACGGTTTTCAGCAACTTCAACTCAGACAGGTTTGGCAGGGAACTTTGATCAAATGGACTAGAAAAGCAGCAGAACAGAAACTTTTCCCTAAAGGAATCTTTAAAAATGTGTACGTTTGCAGATAATTCACTCCTTTGTCATAAAATTCAAAAATACAATAATCTAACATCATGATTCTGTCCTGATTTTAAAGACGTAAGATGCAGATATAAGTGAGGTAAGAAGACGAGCAAAGAGACAGACCTGCTGCTGTTTCAGAGGAAGAGGCCGCCTTCACCTCGCCCCTGAACATTTATACCTGCAGCAGGAGATGGAGGAGCCCTGAGGTTCTGCTGCTCTACAAATCAAAACAAAGACGATGTTTCCACTGATTCTCACAAAAAACATGTTTTGAAGTCCTTTTTCTTTGTTCAGAGTGGGTGGATGCTGCTCAGCAGAACAAGGATAACTCTGTAAGGCCATGAAGATTTTAACTGTTTTCAGGGGCTTTGTTTCAATTTCTTAATGTACATAGAAACTGTTTGAACTGAGTCAATTAGCTGAATTCATGCAGTGGTCAAAAACCGATTTATGGGTAAAGGTCAGGCCTAGTGAAGGAGGTTTGGCGTGGGGGCGGCTGGGGTTCCTCCAGCAGAACTTGGGGTATAGTGGAGAGGAGGGCCGGCTCTGCTTGGACTGTTTCCCCCTGCAACTCAAGGGATGATGGTAAATAATTTCATATGGCAAAAAAGACCTAAAGTAATAAAGTGAGTGTTAAAGTTTGAGCTACATTTGTGGAAAGACTACAGAAAATCTTGACTGTCAAAGGATTTTCCGCCTTAAGGAACCGAGCGATTCCTGCTGATCATCAGACAATAACAGAGGTACGTTCTCGTTCTATGCCACAAAAACACGAACAGAACACCGTGAGGTTTTTTGTTAATGTGTGCAGCAGTTAGCAGGTTTTTTGGTATGTTACAGTGTCTGTGAGGAAATGGTTTCAAATTAGAAGTCTGAATATATTAATAAATATAATATAAAAAACACGTTTCATGGTTAAAAAATGAATTTTGAAACCGTTGGTTAGAAGACAAACCCTTTGCCGTTTTGAACGGGGGTGTCGGCGCTGTTGCACATCTGTTTTCTCAGCTTTATCTTACCATAACAGAGAAATTCGTAGAGGGAGTATATAGTTCTTTATTTTAATATTTTGAAAAGCTGAACTTCCTCAGGTGGAACGAGAACTTTCAGGGGAATCTTTTGGGGACAGACATCACAGCTTTATGTCAAACGAGTAAAGAAGAAAAGAAAGCTTTTGAGTGTCATTTCAGATTTCTCTGTTGTTGTTTAGTTCATGAGCCTAGAACCAGAGCGAATTCAGCCAAGCCCTGATAAATGGAATCAGTGAAAGCAAGAAGTGAAAGGACGGTTTGCATGGATCCCATTTGTGCTACTGAATTGGCTTTTAGGCTCAGTGGTTGTCTTGATCCAATTTGTCAACAAAGACAGATATGACTGAGAAAAGGAATGCGCAAACGCTGCAGCTTTCACTTTCTGCTGCTCTCTTGATGAGGCCTCGTGACATCAACTGTGTAGGAAAAGCTTACTTTAATCTACTTTCTGCTTTCACAATAAACCTTAGGGACAAGTCTGAAAAGCATTGTGATACTTGCTGACAGGGAACGGCGGATTTTTACGGCGGAAGTTGTTGTCCTCTCTTGATGTATGAACCAGTGTGACGGTGTGATTCACTCCTTCCTGACAGAGGTGTTGGATGTAAGGGCTTACTAAGCTGATTCGGTCCGGAGTGGGAGTGAGCTCCTCTTTCGCTTTAGCTCAAAATGTTGCAGCAAAACTGGCATTTCGCAGTGAAAGTCCTGAATTAACACTTTTTCAGGACATTTCTATTTGTCACCTTCTTTGAAAAAAAATTAAGTCAGTCAGCTCTTCCTTGTTTTCTGTCCGTTCAGTTAAATGTTCAGCTCTTTTC
Source organism: Oryzias latipes (assembly GCF_053564925.1). NCBI lineage: Eukaryota > Metazoa > Chordata > Actinopteri > Beloniformes > Adrianichthyidae > Oryzias > Oryzias latipes. The sequence continues at coordinate 4,473,219 of NC_136243.1, read as the reverse complement.
TCCAATAAATGTGTCAGCTAAATATCTTCTACAAATAAAACACTTCTGTTGTCACATTAGTGGAGTCGGTTATTAAAAATAATTGTGCTTTTTGTGTTTAAAAGCAGGTTAGCCACGAGAAAATCCAAAATTTTAAAGGACCTATATCGTGCAAAATCAATTTTTTGAGCTTTTAAACGTGTTATAATGTTCATTCCTCAAGAAAGTAAATTCCAAAATGATTTTTGATCCTTTTAGAGTATTCCTTTAAAAACCTGCTCTCTGAGCGCCAGCCCCTCCCAATCCATGAAAACGAGCGGGCTCTCACATTGTGACATCACAAAGTGAGAACAACCCCTTCCAAAAAGAGTCTGCACTGCCCGACTAAGACACACGCCCACTTTCTCCACGGAGCTAGCGGTGATCGGCTAAACACTTTCAAAGACTGCATTTTGTGCAACTGAGGGTGTGGTCTTTACGAATGGCTGCAATTTTTGATTTTCCTTGTGACTAACGATGCTTTCTAAAAGAGAGGATCCTAAGGGGGCTGGGCAATAAAAAGATAATTAAAATCCAGAACTTTTTCTCAATAGAAAAATTAGTCTATTGCAATATAGCCTTTTATTTTGAAGGGTCTGGAATTAACACTCCCCAGTCTTGAGCATTTTCTTGTCTTTGGCGAGTAAGAGTTAGAGGGTCAGTCGCCACATGGCGAGTACATTTTTGCGTAAACATAGTCATGTTAATTTGTTCTCCTTTAGGGGAATTTCCTTTGTCCTCTACTCTACCATCTGCACGTGGGTGAAACAAACACATGACACGCTCCACCCCCGCGGTCACTTCACCTGTGTAGCTTTTAGCGGCGGAACATGCGGCGATTTTCAACAGCATCCAATCAGAACTCGAGGATAAAGCTGCTTCACTTACAGCAGCAGCAGACAGATGAATAAAAGTGTTGATTTGGAGAGAGCGCTAATGCTATGATGCTAAGGATGCTATGCTAACGAGCTGTTTCGTCTGTCACCTAAGTGTAAACAAAGTCAGACAGTATTTTGGTGATGGATTTTAAGACGAGACAACAAAATCAATTCATAGGACATTAATAAAAACAGTATTTCATATTGTTACCCTCATGAGAGCAGCAGCTTTAATGGCAATAATTAAAATAACAGTAATCCAAAATATTATACTGTTTTCAGGCTTTTTTTGTTATGATTTAATATCAAATGTGATCACCTGGAAGCAGAATTAGGGAATCTATTGTAAATCTGTCCTTGTTTTCTCAGCATGTTCGAATTTGAGTTTACAATTAAGATACGTTCATAGCATTTATAAATTACTTTAATGTAATTTCATTTGCCTTAAAAAAATCTGAAAAAAGTTCTAAAAGTAAAACGCCCAAATTATTTCTGTGTAAAATAGTGTTGGACGGTAAAAAATATGGTAGATGACGGAAATAAATTATGACTCTCCTGCAAAAACAACAACGGTTAGACCTGCACAGCAGCAACAGTCTAAACTACCGCAAGAAACTCAGACAATGTGCTTTTAGATTTTAGATTATTCACAGGATGTTGACAGAAATATTTTATGTTTGTTCTTTAAAACTTGAAAACATTGGAATTTATTTGTAGAATTAAAGTTTTAAAATGGAATTGATCAAACAGTTTAGCGTTGTGTTTTATTTCTGTTCTCTTTTTAAACTTAAATGTTTTTTGCTTTAATCATGTTCCTTCAGTGGATCTGTTATGTTTAAAGTATGGTGGGAATAAATATTTAAATCTAAACAACCTGCTGATGATTACACCATTCTACATCGCCCAGCCCCAGGTACATCCATGCCAAATGTTGTGCTTGTACCACAAAATGCCTGTTTTGCCTGTAATATCAACCAAAATCGACTCTGCTAATCTCCAGAAACCTGTTGGCTTTTTTTTTGGGTGAAATAAATGAGATTGAAAATTATTTAAAAAAATACAGCTTAAAAAGACCTCACCAAACAACAAAATACAAGCAATTTATTACCAGATGTTATTATCAAATCTTCACAGCCATACAGGCACCTGCACTTGACAATTGAACCGCTGAGTTTTTGTGCTTCTGCTTATAAACTTCAACGCAATTTGATGTCTGACAATACTGTCAGACCGGCTTTAAGTTCTGGAGTTCTTGGCTGTGGCGTGGCTGGAGTTCTTGAGGAGCGTCGAGGACAGCAGCTTCTGCTCGAGGTGGTGGAGGACTCGGGTGACTCTCGTGGAAGGCAAGACCGGAGGCACATTAGAACAAGGTAAGCATAGGAAACTAGGCATGGAGGCCTGACGTGGCTTGAGGCGAGGTTAAGCACCATCAGTGTTAACAAACTGGCGACGAATGCTGGAGGTGAGTCTCCTTAAGTAGCAGGTGAGGCGATGAGGTGAGTAGTCACAGCTGTGAGTCTGGAGCTGAGCTGGGAGGGGGAGGAGTCTGACATGCCACCATGACAGTACCCCCCCCCCCCCCCCCCCCCCCAACGACCGCCTCCAGGCAGTCCAGGACGCCGATCCGGGTGGGCACGGTAAAAGTCAGTGATGAGGGTAGGGTCGAGGATGAGAGAACGGGAGACCCATGAGCGTTCCCCAGGCACGTACCCTCCCCAATCCACCAAGTACTGGAAGCCACGGCACGGCGCCGAATGTCCAGAATCCGGGAGACCGTGAACGCAGGAGGGGAGACGGAAGGCGGGCACGAAAGAATGTCCAAAAAGAGTTTGATGTGGGAAATGTGGAATGATGGGTGTACATTGATCCCTCACTATAACGCGGATTACTCTTCACGGTTTCGCTACTTGACGGATTTGCATCGTGTATTGTGTTCTGCATTCTGATTGGCTAAAGAGTCACTCCGCTTCTTCTCTACCTGTGCGTCAATAACGTTGCGGTTTAAAATGTACACGTACGTAAAACAGCTTGCCAAATTTACAACACGTACGTGCAAATTCTCTTGCAATTTCGAGTTTCTCTAAAACCCATAGAAAAAGAGCGACAACAACTGCCTATCACTATGTTCTTCCCCCGAACAAACACAGCTGCACCGTGGGCTTCAGAAGAAGAAAACACTGCAGAGCGGAGTCAGGATGCAGCGGCTCAGTCTGAAGAGCAGTGAAATACACCTGAGTCACTATTTGTCCCACTGTACTTTGTATTTTATTCATAATCATTTTAAATTTCCTCACGTTTAATCCAATTACTCGGGTCGCGGTGGGCGGGGCTAATCTCCGCGATTCGAAGCCTTCTGTTCACATTGATGATTAAAATTATTATTTGACAGTACAGTACAGAAGTTATTTGTTGAAAAAAACGTTTCTAAAGTACTTTGATTTGTGAAACAAATGCTTGAGCCTGTAAAATGGTTTGTTCTTTCTTTTCAATGTATAATAGAGTATTTAATTGGATAATAATTATAAAAAAAATAAAGGTTTCTACTTCACGGATTTTGCCTATCACGGGTTCTTTTTTCTGAACGTAACCCCCGCGAATAACAAGGGTTTACTGTATCTTGAGGGCTGCTGGCAAACGGAGGCGAACACAGGTGGGGTTGTGAGAAACATTTATTTCAGTTATGTTAAACAAACAAACTTAACATCAACATAAACATTGACACTGATCAATGTCAACATAAACATTGAAAAAAAAAAAATAACATAAAAATTTAACAAAATAACTGAAAAAGGTGTTGGGTGAAGCCAAGGCTTATTTCCCCAACCCTGAATACAAACATCACATCTACCTACAAATTGTTAGAACCTTAAATCAGAAAAGAAAAAAGAACAGGAAAAAAACAAACACTTCTCAAAATGACCTCACAAACACCAGAGTCTCTCAGTCCAGAAGGTATTTTTGAAACTTTTTTAACTTTATACATTTTCTTAAAGTGAAGTATGGATTTTGCATTTTTCGGTTCGTCTGATAATAAATTCCACATGTTGACCCCCTGAACAAAAATACTATTCCTTAATCCATTAGTTCTGACCACTTTCTTTTTAAACATATCTTTACCTCGAAAATCATAATTATTAACTTTTATTTCAAACAAACTCAGTATTTTGGCAGGTACACATTGTTCTTTAACTTTAAACATAAAAATTCCAGTACTAAGATCTACTAAATCAAAAAATTTAATTGCCCTTAATTTAGGAATTATTTGTTTTGTGGATTGATTGTATGAAGAGTGATTTACAATTCGAATTGCTTTTTTTTGCAGAATAAAAATAGGTTTTGTATTTGACTTGTAACTATGACCCCAGATTTCTAAACAATAGGTCAAATAAGGAATTATGAGGGAACAATGTAAAATATACAATGTAGCTGTGTTTAAAAAATATTTGACTTTATGTAGGATGGCTAATGATTTGGACAATTTAGAGAGAACATAAGTTATGTGTGGTTTCCATGATAATGTATGATTCAAAATTACTCCAAGAAATTTTATTTCATTTACTCTTTCAAGAACAACATCCTCAATTTTCAACTCAGAGATGTTTTCCAGTTTTCTATTGCCAAATATAATGTACTTGGTTTTATTTTTATTTAAAGACAGTTTGTTTAAATCGAACCATTGTTTGATTATGGATAATTCTTTTGTTATGTCTGAAAGAAGCTTTTCCAGATTATCTCCTGATAAATACAAAGTAGTGTCGTCAGCATATAAAACACAATTTAACAAATCAGAAACTTTACAAAGGTCGTTTATGTATAAAATAAATAATATAGGACCCAATAGGGACCCCTGGGGTACTCCACATGTCACAGGACACATATCAGATTTTTCGTTATTGAAATAAACATACTGACATCTGTTAGTGACATAACTTTCTAACCAGGAATATGCTATTCCTCTAAAACCATATTTCTGTAACATACTAAGCAACATAGTGTGATTTAATGTATCAAATGCTTTCTGAAGATCAACAAAAACGCCTACAGTAAATTTCTTCCTCTCTATCGAGGAAGAAATATGATCCACCAGCTGCATTATCGTCATTGAAGTAGATCTACCAGCCCTAAAACCATATTGATCCTCATGCAATAAATTAAACTTTCCAATAAAATTATTCATTCTTTTAACAAAAAGTTTTTCTAATATCTTGGAGAATTGGGATAGTAGTGAAATTGGTCTGTAAATATATGGCGATCTCCATTTTTAAAAATGGGGGAAAAAAATGCTATTTTCATGTTCTTTGGAAAATTTGCCCTCCCTAAAAGACAAGTTAAATATATGAGTTAGTGGTTCAACAATGAACTCAATTGTGTTTTTAATTAATGACATATCAATGTCATTCCAATCTTTGGATCTTTTATTTTGAAATGTTCTTACAATTTCTAGTATTTCATTTGTACTAACCTCAGACAGAAACATTGAGAACTTGTTTGATTGGATACTAAGTTCTTTCAACTTCTTTATTGGCTCTTTTATTTCCATTGCAAGTTTATTTCCAACATTAGCAAAGTATTCATCAGCAGGTTGATGACCTTCTCAATGACGTAGGGACCGATAAAATGGAGAGCCAGTTTCCAGGACGTGGATTGGATGGGGATGTTCTTGGAGGATAACCACACCTTCTGCCCGGCTTGATACGCGGGACCCTCCACCCTGTGCCTGTTGGCGATGCGGCAATTAGCCTCCTTGGTATGAAGGAGGGCCTTGCAGGTTTGGGTCCAAATGCGTTGGCAGCGCTGAAGGTGATGCTGGACGGAAGGCACAGCAAGGTCGAGCTCCTGAGAGGGGAACAGAGGGGGAGAGTAATCTAGAGAGGCTTCGAAAGGAGAAATGCCAGTAGCCGTGTTGGGATGTGAGTTGTGGGCGTACTTGATCCATATAATATACTCAGCCCAGTCTGAGTTGTTCTGAGCGGCGAGACAACGGAGGCCGGCTTCGAGTTCTTGGTTGGCCCGCTTGGCCTGTCCGTTCGACCGTGGGTGGTAACCTGAGGACAGGCTCACAGTGGCACCCAGCACAGAATAAAAAGCCTGGGATATGAATTGGGGCCCTCGGTCGGAAACAATGTCGGTGGGGATGCCATGGTGACGGAACACCTGGTTGACAAGAATCTTGGCGGTCTCGGTGGCAGAGGGAAGCTGGGGAAGGGGAATGAATTGCACAGTTTTAGAGAATCGGTCGATGACCGTGAGGATTACCGTATTGCCTTGAGAGGGGGGCAGTCCAGTGACGAAGTCCACTGCAAGGTGGGACCAGGGACGGTGAGGAGTGGGCAAGGGATGGAGTAAACCAGCGGCGGTGCATTGCTGGACTTGGAACGGGCACAGACAGAGAAGGCAGCGATAAATTCTCGAACATCCATGTCCATGTGGGGCCAAAAGAATCTTTTACGGAGAAGGGAAAGGGTCCTGTGAACTCCTCCGTGGCAGGCAATCTGGGAACTTTGACCCCAGGCAATGACGTCTGTTCTGAGGGATGTAGGAACAAAGAGAACTCCATCAGGACAGGGTTTATGGCTGGTTTCCTCACCTTGGGCATCCCTGACACGAGTTTTGATGTCCCAAATAAGGTTGACCACGATGCAGGTAGCAGAAATGATGGTAGCTGGAGGAGAAGCGTTGTCAGGGCTATATTTTCTGGAGAGGGCATCAGGCTTGGTATTGCGGCTTCCAGGTCTGTAAGTTATTGTGAATTTGAACCGGTCAAAAAAGGACACCTCCGAGCTTGTCGAGAGTTACAGTTTTTCTTAGTCGCTTTATTACAATTCTCAGATCAGAATGAAATTCCCAAAACTATTTGTTCAATCTTCACATCATGATGTCACTTGTGCACATCATATAAGCAGTTTCTCACTTCTTTGAACAAGTTGCAATTGCTTTTGTACATCCATGCAAATGATTACGTACAATTCTCTGCTTATTCCTACATTATCAATTGTTTATGTCATGTTGATCAAAATGTGTTATATAGTTCACTGTGCAATAGTCTTACTCCTCAAAACACCTAGTCATTAGTTCATCGTATAAGTCATTAACTGCTAAATGGTTGACCAAGTTTTCATAATGTGACAAACATATTTCTATACATCTCCATTATATGTTTTTGTCTAAATCTGTCCTGAATTGGTAAATTGCTCTCAGGTGACTTGACTTCCTCTAACAAAGGTGCATCTCATTGACAATCAACCGGCAAGTATATACTGTATATGGCTGAAGCACAACACAATGTTCTATGTTTGACAACAGAAGGACAAGGAATTGGACGGGGTCGCTGTGATGTGGATGAGAATTTGTGGCCTAACTAAAATACAGGAACAGCAAGAAGTGTAGGAAGACCACACCAATTCCTACTGCACTGCCTGTACTGTTGTACAGAATATTGTCCTATCTTTTTTTTTCCCCTTTGTGTTACTGTTTGCAGTGGGTTTTTTTCTATGTTGGTATGACATGGTCTGTCAACAAATTACAATATGAACAATAAAAGTGTAAATGGGAATCTTGTCCAGTCTTTTGCAATCAAACAAAAAAGGTGTAACTTACATTTTACAATAATTGTCATCCAAACTTTAGCCATAGTTTACATCAGAACCTCCCTCTAAAGTACACAGTTATATTGACAACATGACTAAGTAATTTGACTGTCTTGTTCGTAGACAATGACACAAGGACTTGACATTCTGATGGCACTGACATGTTCAATGACATAAAGACTTAGTTTTGAGAGATGAACTAAAGATTTTGAGCAAGTTACAGGCTTTTGCAAGAAATCCATAGTGTTTTGCTGTTTGTACAAATTGCTTTGAGAAATGCACACACGTTTTTGCAAACTTCAATTCTGATCTGAGAATTGTACTAAAGCCACTGAGAAAAACTGTAAGCCTTTTGGCAGTGCGTGAATAGGCCAAGTTCTTATGATCAGTCCAAACAATGAACGGGTGAGTAGCTCCCTCCAGCCCTGATCCCTGATAATGAGAGAGATGTCTTAGGGCCTCACCTACCACTATATGTTATTGTATGGGACAATGTGAATTTCCACCATGGCCCGCTCATTGGGGCCTGGTTCACCACTCATCCAAGGATGTTTAGTGTTCCTTCCACCTTACTCTCCTTTCCTCAATCCTATTGAGGAGTTTTTCTCCACTTGGAGGTGGAGAGTGTCTGAGCATCGGGCTCCAGATCAGAAGTCCCTGCTCCATGCAATGGATGCTGCGTGTGAGGATATTACGGGAGGTCAGTGTAGGGGATGGTGGCGACATGCACGCTGTTTTTTCCCTCGTTGCATCGCAAGGGAGAATATACGCTCTGATGTGGATGAGAATCTGTGGCCAGACAGACAGCAGAGTGTGGATGACCAGCAGGGTGAGGACAATGGCCAGGAGAGGGAGGGAGAGGACAGCGACCAGAGAAGAACTGTTAGTTGTGAAACTCAAGCATTATTTACAGCACTGTAGGCTGCATTTCATTTTCATTGTTTTTGTTTATATTATAAAGTATATTATGTTGTAAACATTTTCTTTTCACTCTGATGTATGAAAGTTACTCTATGTGTGAATGATAACAGTTACAATTTCCTTGGCAGTTTGAGTGCAATGTGTGCTGCTAAACCTAAGAGGCTACTCTTAATCTAAAATCCTTTTTCTTATTCTCAGTTTTATACAAAATTTTATTCTGTTAGCCATACAAAAACAGTGCAGTAACCATTGTCAATGAAGTACTGAGCTAAGACTGAAAGGTGGACAGGAGGGATATTTCAATGGTCCTCTGCTATAGTGACAAAACATCTAATCATTCTGACTTGCAGTGCTTACACAATGCCAAAGGGACGAAGTATTTTGGGGGCACTAACTGTTTAAATGAGAAGGAAATTTGAATTGTTTTGGGAGAAATATGAGCTTTTGCAGGTGAACCATGGCGTTGTGCTGAACCGTCCACATTTTGACAAAAGCACCAAGAGTGTTGAGAACGTCTGGTCTGCTTCAAGATATGAGCCAAAGCAATTGAGAAGGATCTTTACCATTTTGGTGACACTGACTCTTTACATGGGAAAAGAATTTAGTTTTGAAGCATGAGTGAACAGTTTTGGTTGATATACAGTATTAGATATTGCAAGTGAGCTGTAGTGTGCTGAACTGTAAGACTGTTTTGCCAAATGATCTTAGGATTTTCAGAATGTAAATTCTGTTTTAAGAAATGAGCCAAACCAATGGAGAAAAACTGTAATCTCCCAAGGGAGAAATTCAAGTGTCCAGCAGCAAAACACACACAATAAATAACAATAAAATAATAGTTCATAAAATAGCAGTTCATATCAGGCAGATTTGTTACACAGCAGTACCAAACTGAAATGAACCAAACTGAGTCCAATGAAATTCTGAACCGAACTGAATTGAGATTTTAGCGTATCGTTACACCCCTAGTGGTAATGCAACCTAAACTGTGTTGTCCATGCATGTGGACGCAGGTCTTTAGAGGTTAATTTGTCATTTTCTTAAAAGCAACAACAGAAGGGATTTTTTGTCAAAGTGGGAAATAAAATCAGGCATCCAAGAGTTAAAAGGTTACCTGATTGTATCCAGATTATGTCACTTCATCCCAAAAAAATCAAACAGGACAGACTATTGGAGGAAAATTGTATTTGACATTTCAACTTAAAAATACTTGACAGAAAACAAAACATGATGTGACATAACACAAAACTGAAGCATGACAGTGTTAAAAGGTTGGAGACCAATGGGTCTGGCAAAGACAAACTGAAAGTTGGTTGATTGACTCACAGAAAGAATCTGTGGTCAATGACGACTGAAATGTGACTACAATGACCAAATTAACAAACACGAACTAACTCCCAACTCAGAGCGCAGATCCCAGATGCCAAAGAAAAGAGAAGGAACAGATCACAGTGGACGTTTTGAAGATAAATGCAGGGAAGGAGATGGAGATGTTTGGACACATTGAGAGGAGGAACAGTGATGCTGCTGGTAAAAGGATGCTGAGGTTGGAGCTTCCAGGAAAGAAGACCAAAGAGGAGGTTCATGGATGTAGAGAAGGAGGGCATGAGGCTGGTTGGTGTAAGTGAGGAGGATGCAGAGGAAAGGGTTACATGGGGACAAATGATTTGCAGCTGAAAGACAAAGATATCAAGTTAACCGGAAGGATTTACTAAACTGATAAACTACTATTTGCTCCATATTTCCCAGGTTTCTGAGCTTTTGCTAAAAGATTTTAGTTTTATTCTGTTATTTTCATAAGACGGTGTTCAATTTTGAGCAAGCCAAAGAAACTTGTAAAGAAAAGATCTGATGCTGTTATAGCAGAGTCACTGTGTTATGATGTCATTGTCAGTGTTGACCTCAGGCCTCATGTTGGACCCGCCTGCTGTCTTGTATTGAGTTGACTCAAAGTCTGTCTTTTCTTTGTACGTTTTGATGTGTTCTTTTTAAGTTGTGAAATATATTTTGTAAATGTGAGTCGGAGTGTGGCGTCTTTCGTTCAGTAATTGATGGTTCCTCAGATAGTTCTTCAAAGTTCTTTGAGTTCTTGATGAGTTTCATGGTAAGACCTGCTGAATCTGTTAGACAAACTGCTTTTGGCTTTAATGAGGACTTCGCTTTAGGATTTGAACCCGTGTCAACAGAGAATATTAAAATTTAAATAAAGGGCAACGGACTTGTTTGAAGGGCATTATCACACATTCTTACATAAACATCCTGGTCCTGAGGAAACACTTTGTTTTGTTTTGGCTGTTTTTGTCGTTTTAAAAGTGTCAGATGCTCCCATCTGCTTGTAAGTAACACCAGCATGCAGATAGAGTGCTGAAACAACTGAGTTTAGGTGCTTTCCACCCCAGCTTTCATTTTCTGCATGTTTCTGAGAGTATGTGAGCTCTTTTTGACATGAATTCTTCCCCAGTCCACTCTCAGCTGAATAGGCAAATATTGAGACGGCGTTCTGTGTGCCTGGCGGTTCGGCGTTTAGGTCAAACTTCCGTTCCTTCTTGACCATTTACTTCAGACGAGTGTTTTCGTTTGCGTCAAACCTCTCAGAGATAGAGAATCCTGAGGTGAGAGCTATGGTTCTGTGTAATGTTGAGCACAAACAGACTTAACAGTTACATGAGCATGTTTTGAAGAGGAAGCATTAAGAGCAGCAAGCGGTGGGGAAGTCCACTAGCATGCAGCATGACATTCTGACAGGTGTCAACAGCTCCTTCTGAGGTTATTTTTGCTGCTGGCAAAGGTCATCACAGTGAGAAGAATACCACTGAAACACATCGGAAGCTGCACGTTTTATCTCTGCGCCATTAATATTAACCTCACAAAGGTAGGCTTGTTTCCAGGACTCAGTGCTTACCGCACTTTTTCTTTGACTTTTTGACTGTAGGAACATTTTTTGTAAGTGTTAAACAAGTTAAATAACTGCTTCTGTTTCCAGGGCCAGTCAGCATTAGTCATGCTTGGTTTGAATTGAATGCATATCTATTTAAAAGTTCTCCTCTTTAAGTTAACCATTTCCATTTACGACAATCATTGAAGGTTGGTTGAAAATTAGAAAAATTGTGGAGCTGGTTTTTAGACTGAGCAAGACGCAAACTGAGTTTAGACACAGTTATATAAGGAACTGAACTTTTGATTCTCTTATTATGAAGCTTGAATACTGGCCCCCGCACTACCATGTTATCTCTGATTAGGAATAAATTGAATTCTCTTCTTGCAAAATTGTAAATTAGGTGTTGAACTAAGAGCCTTAAAGATGTGTACATTTGCTCCTCCTGGCTAACTTCACCTTCAAGGGTGTATTTCTGAAAGCCTGTTATGTCACAAACGTTTTACAGAAGACTGTGCATCACATCATCTTTTGGACCCCAAAACAGGTAACATGTAGCTGTGTTTTTTAACCTTTTTTGAGACAAGGCACAGTTCCATTGTGTATGTTGGCCATTTCACCTTAATCCTGTTTCTTAAATGTGTCATTACTTCTTCTTAAGCTTAACTTTTCATTTTTCAAAAGTGAGTGAAGTCTGAAGCTGAATTCATTCTTCAATCCAGACTTTGTTAGAAAAGTGTTTCATTTAGAAAGATGACTTGGACCAAACTCTGGGATGTCTGGCTGTTAATAAACACAAACCTTGAAGGAGAACTAAACTGCTGATTTCTGATTTCATAAAGAAGACTGAAAAACTGATTGATCTGTGTTAGTTTTGGTTTCAAGACATTTAACAGGGGAGACTCATTGTAGCGCAGAGATGCTGTCACTTTAACCCAATGCATAATGGGAGATGCAGTGCTATAACTGCCTCAGATGGCAGAAAGACTCGCGTCTCTGAGCTTCATTGTTTTGTTCACTTGTTCCACGGTCTGACACCGGATTCTGTGGAAAGCTACACCGCTAAAGACGAGCTTTATCTGGTACTTTTCTTGGAACTGAGCGGCTTTATTAGCAGAATCAGAACAAGGATGTGAAGACTTTAACCACTTCTGATTGGTCAGACTGATGACGTGTGATTAAGCCTCCAAGAATGATTGGTGGAGACAGTTAAAGGGGCGGGACTTTTCAGAAAACAGCTGTAGCCATGGCTAAATCGCGGTACCGTCATTCTTATCAAAATGTCTTTAATAGAATCAAATAAACACAAAGAAAAAAGTATTTTACGGTCTTTTATATTCCTAACTACTCAGTGTTTTATCAGGGCGTGTTTGGATGAACTCAGAGCTGAAATCCTGGAGATGGAAAATGTTTTTAGATCAGTGAAAATGGGCTATTTCCCACGGTACACCTGACCATATCTCACGGAACACTGGTTGAAAAACACTGCCTACTACACTGCCTACTACAAAAACACTACCTGTTTACTACATTTTAGAGAAATAGCAGACTTCTTCCCACAAGGAGTAAACTTCCTTAGCACAGGTTTTAATTGGTACAATCAGTTTCTACACAGCCTGACATCTGAATTAACCAGGGGAGAACAATCATTAAAGTGTAAAAAACTCTGATTTTTAGTATAAAATATTTGTAAACAGATGTTAAAATAGACACGCCCATCAGTCTTCCAGTACTTAGTCATTCCTTTCGGCTACTGCCTTTGGGGTTTTAGTGAATTCAGTTTGACGTGGGGGTGTGTGTTGGCAAGAGTCTGGCGATACGATACATATCCCGATATTTTACCGAAACATATTTCCTTTCTGTCTTTTTTTAAATAGGACTTTGAAAAAACTCAACCTGAATTTTAATGTCTTCCACTGTGATAAAAAGGTCAAATTCAGTTTATTTAATGATCACAATGTTAAGCACTGCAACTATATCTCATATATAAGTTGCGTTTACCAAAGCAAATTCATAGTGCTTTTATTTTGGTAAGTTAAAATATAGAAAGGGGACAGTCAACATTGTCTGATTTGCAAAAAAAAATATTTTTCAGTGTAAGAAACAACAAATAATGAATGTGCCTTAACCAATAAGGTTCTTGTGGGGAAATAAAATGCTGTTTATTTTCAGCATTGCTTAATGTAGCTTCTCTAGTGCTTTTAAACGGTTCAGGAGTCTGAATGGTGCTTCAAAAATAAAGGGTAGGGAGGACATACTGATTTTTTCCAGAAACAATAAACTGTCATGATGAGGCAGCATGACAGAACGAAGGAAAGTTGCTTTAATGTGACAAAAAAAGGGGCTTTGTTTATATATCAGTCTGCTCTGCTGCACCTGCAGCCACGCTTCTCACACACGGAAGTAACTGGTAACGCTCCTCGCCATGATCTGAAGATGTCGGCCTTTTTTCAGAGCTTTGTTCACATCCCTCTGATCCATCAGGTCGCTAAACTAGAATCTGTTGCTGGGAGGTTCTGCAGAACTTTGGCCCGCTTTGCCGATAGCATTTTAGCAGATGCTAAGCGCATTAGCCGGTTCCGTGCTTCACTCGTATTTATCTGAGCCGCTAAAAAGAACAGCAATCCACGTTTTTATATGTTACTGGCAGCAACATGGCTCAGAGTTTCTGTTTGGTATCCACCCCAAGTAAAAACGAAGTAGTTCATGTCTCATAACAACAGAACAAGCTGTTTCTCACTGAGACCTTGTTGTTTTGTGCAGAGTAGAGCTGCTCAAAGAGGCTCCGTGTTCTCTCCTGCCAACTAGCAGTCGGTTGGGTGAAGTGGAAAACAAGAGTCAGACGCTGAAGGACGCTCAGAAATAATTAAAGAAATATCGTCCTGGCAGCATTTTGAATCGATACAAGTATTGCCAAAATAAGTATTGCGGTATATTGCCGAATCGATTTTTTTCTTACACCCCTAGTTTGACGGTGAACGTTGTTCCTGATTCACCATTCAGTGTCTGACCTGGACTTGGGAATGAAATCCAATGTTTAGCGTTTAGTGCCACAAAGAGGGACCGGCATCAAATTAAATTTCGCTTAGGGCCCCCGGAAGACCAGGGCCGGCCCTGGGGACCGGGATGTACGGTGTTTTGTTTGTTTTGGGCTGGAGTCCTCCCGACCCTGCAGAGGCCCATGCCGCCCCTGTCCAGGAAGCAGGATTGAACTCCTCCGGAGTTTCCTTGGCTCCGGCAGTCCCACTGCGCCAGCTCCGTGACGCGGCGGGCGGGCGGCGCCTCTCCCACCTGCCGGTCAGAACGGGACATTCCTGCTGCCGGGCCGCTGGTCACGGTACCGCCCTGCAGCTCGGGCTGGGACAGGCTGCTGTTGGATTTTTCTGAGGAGAACTTCCGGATCGGCTCAGGCCCCTGAAGGCTTGGATGACGGAGAGGCGGGAGCTTTGGCTCGTGCCGGCTGGAGCGATGCGCGGAGTGCAGCAGGAGCGGCAGTGCGGACGCGGCTGCACGCGCGCCCTGGCATGCGGGCTCGCATCATGACCGCGCGCTCACATGAGCGGATGGAGCAGAGCCCGGGGACCGGACCGGCGGCGCTGCGGTGGACGTGATGCGCCCGTGCTTTTCTGGAGGGAGTGCACGCTCGTGCACGCAGACTTGGAGGTTTCCGCCGGTCTGTAACGGAAACAGCGGATCTCTGCAGACTGCGGCAGGTAAGCGCGTCAGCGCAGAGAGGCCGGAGCGCTGCAGCTCCATTCGGCTCGGTTCGGAACGTCATGTTTGATTCGTGCGCAGACATGTCGGGCTTTTGTCACCTGGAGGCTCCGCTCAGCCCCTTCATTGCGTTGGGGTGGGGGGGTCCCCGTCCCCAGGTTACCGGACTGCAGCAGCTCGGTGGACCTCGGAGGCCCGCTGCCGGATCGTGAGCTCTGTCGCCTCCTACTCGGAGGCTGAGGGTGCCAGGGGCGCTGGGCTGCTGTTGCTACCCAGCTCCTCCTGACGGTGACTCTGCCCCCCCACCACCAACCATCTGGCAGCTCCTTGAAGCCCCTCCTTCCAGAAGCTGATGCTGTCTCTGAGCAGCAGCAGCAAGAAGGACATCCCAGCTGATCCATCCCTGCTCCAGAAACACTCAGCTGCTGTCGCCTCTCTGTCAAATCCACACCTTTGGCTTCTTCTTACCTCAGTCTGAGGAATAGAATGAACCAATGAAAGCCCACCAGCGTCCTCACCCTCTAGCTTTCATCTGGATTCAGGGTTTCTATCACAGGAAAAAAAATCAACCTTTTTTTTTTTTGTGAACTATCAGTTTGACACCAAAGGTGACTTTAAAGCAAAATGTCCGTACATGTAACAGTAGAATAAAAGGCTCCAGCCAGGCTTGAGCACAAAAGAAGATCCTCATCTCAAGGCCGGGATCTGCTGTCTGGCCGAGTAGAGCTGATGCTGTGTTAGGAGCACTGCAACATCCATAAACTATTCCAAAAGGTCTGAGCAGTTACACCTTAACGCTCTTCCAAGAAGTCCTCAAAACCTTCTCATTTTAAGTCAACCATTGGCTTCTAAAGCTTGAACTCTTCATAATGTCTCATTTGCTTTGATGAAACTACTCGTTCACATTTGTGATCCACCTAAAAACTAAACACTTTCAAATTGAACTAATCACAAAGACACGAGAATCACGAAAGACAACATAAACCGCAAGAAATGGTTACTATTGGCTAAAACAATCTCTTGGCAGCTTGAAGTATTTAACGACTCTAATGGAGCCCTTTTATGTTAGTTTCCCGCCTCCTATGTAGACGAGGGTCATTTGATGTATTATTTAAGTTAGTGATAATAGCCTTCGAGGCTTCTATTATTAGAAATTAACCGACGATGCGGAAGCCTGGACCATCCTCTGAGGAAGTGGGTTCATTCTGATGATCACACTTCCAAGGCCATTATACTGCTTATACCTTGGTTACTTACCAAATAAATCAATATTCTACCAGTTTTTAGTACGTTATTCTTGCTATTTTTTCGGTTTGATTAACTTTTTCACAAAAAGTGTACTGTTTAATACGTTGTGTGACCCATTGCCATGGTCACCACCGACCTCGACCAACTACCCCTGGCTGCGGCCGGAAGAACGCTCAACGTCGCACGGAATGCCTGAACGCTGTGGAATGTTAGCCCCGCCTATGGGTTGGGCGATGTCCCTTAAATTGGCAGTTTACGATGTTTGCTGTCAACCATCGGGATGGATCGTGGGGGGGGGGTATTTTTAATTTTTCGGTCTTATATAATTGCTATTCGTTATTTTACTTTATTACTTTATTTATTTTATTTCCCAACTAATGACTCATCCGCGATGATCCAGTATAAACTGAGGGAGGTGACTTTAACAAAAAAAGTAACAAACAAAATAGAAATGAAATGGTCCGCTCCCGCACTTAATTAGTCAAGTGGACCGGTGGAGCGCGGACTTACAGCTTTGTGTTTGATGGGGGGGTGGGGGGGGGGGGTGCTTTGTTACATGAGGTATGTGTGGGAGATTTAGGACTGTGATCCGTCCCGCAGCTCTAGGGGAACGAGCTACCGAACTCAGAACCGGGTCTAAAAGTGTGTGTCTGAGCAGAGCTCGGATCGTGGGCACACACACCGCGCTTTGGGGCGGTTTGAGCTTAAAGCAGAAATGTCGCTCAGTCCATAGAAACTGTTCAAACAATCACCTGGATTTGTGTTTTCAGTCGTGTCCCGACTAAATAAAGGCTGATGTTATTCCCACATGTTTACATGCAGCCAAGATGCAGCATTTGCGAATGGATTTTATGTCCACTTAAAGCTAATGTTGTCAGCCCGTGTTAGCATGCTGCTAATCCTGAGTTCTTTCCGGCTCCGTTCTTGAACAGAAAAAGCACTGACCACACAGATTAAAATTAAAATGATGAGCGAACAGGCGCTTCATAATAACCGTAACATTATTAAAAGCACGTTTAGAAGATCGTCTCGTATATTACCGAGCTGACATGTCAATGTATGTAGCCGCTCGGCGGAAGTCATCCTTTTCCGGTATTACAAATCCTACTGCGCATGTGCCTTTAATGTTTGATTATCCATCAATTCTGTGCAAAATGCTTCACAGTCGCTGAAAAACTGAAATGAAAAAACGAAAAACTCCCTCAGTTCCATCAATCCCTCATCATCTTCACTCATGAGGGAGCAGTTTGGGAGCTCTTTCAGAATCTCCTTCTGTTCTCCTTCATCCACCTTCTGAACATCAGGCTGGGAACATCTTCATTGAAAGGACTGAGTTCTGCTCCATGTGGCTGCCTGAAGGGTGTCATGCAGTAAAGCATCTTCTTCCTGCATAGAGAAAAAGGTCATTCTTAGAGTAGATACTGGAGATGGCAACAAATGGTGAGTTCAGAAGGATCCATACATTCCTTCCTGTCCCACTGCTGGTTGTCATGTCACCTTCCCCTACAAAGAGAATCGAATGAAAATGAAAAGATAGACATGACACTAAAAAAGATCCTTGACATCCCATCTCCTAAACGTTTATAATAAATGCAATATTTTCTTATATTTGAAGGGGCATCTCAGGTCACCTAAATAATCTAACAGAATAAAATGAATGTATGAGTACAACAGCTCTAGCTTCAATAGTACCTTCTGAGATGGATTCAGAAGGCATTTTTTTCAGTGAAGCATCTTCATCCTGAAAGTGGCAGAGGGATTAACAATAGCCTGCAAGAAGAGGAGTTCAATGACCTCCTCTCAACGACGATGAAGTTGGCTTCCGATTCACAGCTTCTGATTCGTGATGGCACTAAAGGAACATTCCACTGCATTTTCCGCACTAACACCACCTAGGACCTGGACTGTTCAAACCTGGATTAAATTATGATTTAGATATTAAAGAACACATAAAACACAGTTTCTGATTTGTGAAACCTTCCAAGCAGGAAAGTAAATGTGACCAAACTTACTTGTAAGGTAACCCTTCTCTTTTTAGACCCTAATATTTTAATGGTTATCTCTTCCCATTTCTCTTTCTCTGTTGTTCATATGTCTTCTGTACTCCGTCGATCGTATCTCTCCCTTCCTTATTTTGAGAAATCAAATAAGGGTTTCAACTTCCTGCTCAGAAGGTTCCACAAATCAGAAACTGTGTTTAACCCTTGTGCTATCTTAGATGACCCCCCCTTACGTTGACATGTTCTCCCTACCATGACAAAGGTGGATAAAGGTGGAAAGATTTCATGTTATCCATGGACACCAGTGAGGTTCACAAATCATTGAAGAAAAAAAGGTTCAGAGCTCTGTCTAGTGGGTCTAGATGACCCAACTCCCAATGGTAAAGTGCCTAGGATAGCACAAGGGTTACTTTGTTATTTAGTATCTAATGCATAATTTAATCCAGGTTAGATCAGTCCAGGTCCTGCGGTTTCTGAACAGGACCTGGTCTAGGTGATCTTAGTGCATAAATGCGATCAAATCATCCTATTTCACATTTTAACAAATCAGAGAAATGTTCCCCAAATCAGAAACTGTGTTTAATGTATTCTTTACTGTCTAATGCATATTTTTAATCCAGATTCGAGCAGTCTAGGTCATGTGGGTTTTGAACAGGACTTGGTCTAGGTGATCTTAGTGCAAAAAATGCAGTGGAAGGTTCCTTATGTGCCCTCGCGAATCGGAAGCCAACTTCAGCGTTGTCTCCTCTCACCTGTAATGTCTGCTCCTCCTTTTTCTGGCCTGCTTTCTGTCTTCTTCAGACCTTAGTGAATCAATGACAATGAATGTTCACTATCAAAACTTTGATAGAAGGTCAATCCATAGAGTTTTCAGTAAAACATGTAGTAAAAAAATCATGTAGATTTTGAAAGTGTGATCATATAAAGAGCACTTACGGCATTGCAAAGTTAGTTATTAAATGAAGACTCCACCATCTTCTAATTTGCTGCATGTTTTCCTTTACAGAAATAAATACACAGTAGGTTAGTTTGTGCCACAACCCAAAAGTGTCTTGAATTCACTCGACACAAACTGATCACAATTTGGTGTGTATTTATTCATATCTAGGGGGAATTGGACTTGAAATATCTGGTTGGGCAACTATACATTAGGACTCAAACACTGTCAATATAACCTAACCTGACAGAATCAAGTTTAAAAGGATTTATGCTAGAGTAACAAGCAAACATGTTTTCTATGCAACTGTAACTGTCACTTTAAAAAGATGTAAATAATGAGTTATTTAACATATAAGAGTAGTTACATTTACTCATTCATTACATTTAGTTACATGTATAAGTTATATCTGGCCCTTTGAGGACAACCCCTATGCTGATGTGGCCCTCAGTGAAAATGAGTTTGACACCCCTGCTATAGTAGAAGAAAGTGACATGGTGAATGTAACACAACGTGGCTAATTAAAGAAGTTACTGGAAGCTAACTGGGCCTCTTCATCATTTCAAAAACGAACATAGCAGTATACTTTTCACATTTCTGAATGTTATGTTTATATACCATGGTCACTTAAAAAAGAATAATTCTTGTTTTCACCCAGGCGTTGTTTTTTCATCGTCCATTAAAACTGTAATGTGTCTCTATACGAAGACAGAAATAATACAGGTGAGACAAACAAAGTTTTACCGACAGTGGAAGACACAAATAGCTTGACAGAAAGCACCAGGAGAGCCGCAAGCTTAAGCTAAGTAAACTAGCTCGGTGTAAAACATGAACCACGTAAATAAGAACGGCAGGAAAAAAGCACAATCCATTTGAAAATACAAATTAACACCCTCAGCTGCAGTGTAACGGAATAATTGTGGTGGAAAAGCGAACAATATTCACAACAGGAGCTTACTTTTTATTACAGTTTTTCTCAGTCGCTTTAGTACAATTCTCACATCAGAATTGAAGTTTGCAAAAACGTGTGTGTATTTCTCAAAACAATTTGTACAAACAGCAAAACACTTTGGATTTATTGCAAAAGCCTGTTACTTGCTCAAAATCTTTAGTTCATCTCTCAAATCTAAGTCTTTATGTCATTGAACATGTCAGTGCCATCAGAATGTCAAGTCCTTGTGTCATTGTCTACGAACAAGACAGTCAAATGACTTAGTCATGTTGTCAATATGACTGTGTACTTTAGAGGGAGGTTCTGATGGAAACTATGGCTAAAGTTTTGATGACAATTATTGTAAAATGTAAGTTACACCTTTTTTGTTTGATTGCGAGAGACTGGACAAGATTCCCATTTACACTTTTATTGTTCATATTGTAATTTGTTGGCAGACCATGTCATACCAACATAGAAAACCCCCACTGCAAACAGTAACACAAAGGGAAGAAAAAGATAGGACAATATTCTGTACAACAGTACAGGCAGTGCAGTAGGAATTGGTGTGGTCTTCCTACACCTCTTGTCGTTCCTGTATGTTGGGCTACAAATTCTCATCCACATCACAGCGAATATCCTCTCTTGCAATGCAGCGTGGAAACAATCTTTTAGAGTGTCTTATCCAGCCTCTGCAGGCGTCTGCTGTGATGTCATCACACGCTGCATCTATGGCAGCCAGGAGGGTCATTTGTGTATGTGGCTGGCGATCATAAACTTTCCATCTCCATGCTGAGAAAAATTCCTCAATAGGGTTAAGGAATGGAGAGTAGGGTGAAATGAACTCCATCCGCATCCTGTTGTGGGCTGCAAACCATTGCCTGATGATGTTGGAGTGATGAAAACTCACATTGTCCCAAACTATCACATACGTTGGCAGGTGATGCAGACGTCACCTGAGAGCAATTTACCAATTCAGGACAGATTTAGACAAAAACATATAATGGAGATGTATAGAAATATGTTTGTCACATTATGAAAATTTGGTCAACCATTTTGCAGTTAATGACTTATACGATGAACTAATGACTAGGTGTTTTGAGGAGTAAGACTATTGCACAGTGAACTATATAATACATTTTGATCAACATGACATAAACAATTGATAATGTAGGAATAAGCAGAGAATTGTACATAATCATTTGCATGGATGTACCAAAGCAATTGCAACTTGTTCAAAGAAGTGAGAAACTGCTTATATGATGTGCACAAGTGACATCATGATGTGAAGATTGAACAAATAGTTTTAGGAATTTCATTCTGATCTGAGAATTGTACTAAAGTGACTGAGAAAAACTGTAACTTACCGTTTTTTAGTTGATGCATTCCTCCATTTTAAAAAGATCTCTGTCGGTTTGCTGCGCATGAAAACGAAGACCGCCGCCAACTGCGCTGACGAAGGAGAATCACGTACAGGAGCTCAACGTGGGCAAAGTTAGCATTCCACAGCATTCTGTGGGCGGGGTTAGCATTCCGCAGCATTGTGTGGGCGGGGTTAGCATTCCGCAGCATTCCAGCATTCCGAAAGGTTGAGCGTTCCCCAGGCAGCAGCAAAGGAAAGCGATATCTAAGCTGATCGTCCCGATGCCTTAAATAAAGCATCAGTTCAGAGAGAGAGTTCACCTTACCGTTTGTTTTTGTCCAAAGGATGCAGATAAAGTTTGTTTTTTAAAGATGCCAGTGCAGTGATACAGAACATTTAAGCTATGTGACCAGAACTACTTTTTTAGGTGTACATTATCACTTTTTAATGCACACCCAGCAGCCAATCAGAACCAAGGACTCACCCAGACCATGGTATTAGTTAAACTGACTTTTATTTAAACAAAACTGTTGCAGTGAAATAGAAATGAGGTTTTGGTTGTTTTTGTTTTACTTTTTGTTCAGATACTGTAGAATGGATGGGATCAGGAATGAAGGCATCAGAGGAACAGATCATGGTAGAGGTGTTGGAGATAAAGTCAGAGAGGCCAGACTGAGATGGCAGGAACATGTTCAGAGGAGAGACGTGACTCTATCGGTGGAAGGATGCTGAGTCTAGAGCTGCCAGAGGTCTAGAGGAAGACCAAAGAGGAGGTTTCTGGATGCAGTGAAGGGAGAAATGAAGGTAGCTGGTGTTAGAGGATGATGCAGGAGACAGGGTTAGACGGAGGAAGATGATTCACTGTGGGGACCCCTGAAGGGAGAAGCCCAAAGGAAAAGAAGATTTGTTCATGCATCACAAATCTCATCGTCATCCCAATATTTATCACTAATATTCCACATCGTAAGTTTTCCTCAAACTTCCATACTAACTACACAAAGAAAACTGGAGAACACAGAGGTCTGTCACTCTTCTTTCATTAAAGGATACATTTCTTTAGAATAAATAGTGAACCTTTGTTTTTAGACCGCCTCCATCAGGAATGGCAAAAATACAATTGTTTTTCAAGCATTAGAAACGTCCCGATCAGGTTTATTTTGGCACGATTACAGTTTTTCTCAGTTGCTTTAGTACAATTTTCAGATCAGAATGAAATTCCCAAAACTATTTGTTCAATCTTCACATCATGATGTCACTTGTGCACATCATATAAGCAGTTTCTCACTTCTTTGAACAAGTTGCAATTGCTTTGGTACATCCATGCAAATGGTTATGTACAATTCTCTGCTCTTTGCTACATTATCAATTGTTTATGTCATGTTGATCTAAATGTATCATATAGTTCACTGTGCAATAGTCTTACTCCTCAAAACACCTAGTCATTAGTTCATCGTATAAGTCATTAACTGCAAAATGGTTGACCAAGTTGTCATAATGTGACAAACATATATTTTGCTGCATTGCAAGAGAGGATATTCGCTGTGATGTGGATGAGAATGTGTGGCCTGACATACAGGAACGACAAGAGGTGTAGGAAGACCACACCAATTCCTACTGCACTGCCTGTACTGTTGGACAGAATATTGTCTCATCTTTTTTTCCCTTTGTGTTACTGTTTGCAGTGGGGGTTTTCTATGTTGGTATGACATGGTCTGTCAACAAATTACAATATGAACAATAAAAGTGTAAATGTGAATCTTGTCCAGTCTCTTGCAAACAAACAAAAAAGGTGTAACTTACATTTTACAATAATTGTCATCCAAACTTTAGCCATAGTTTCCATCAGAACCTCCCTCTAAAGTACACAGTTATATTGACAACATGACTAAGTCATTTGACTGTCTTGTTCGTAGACAATGACACAAGGACTTGACATTCTGATGGCACTGACATGTTCAATGACATAAAGACTTAGATTTGAGAGATGAACTAAAGATTTTGAGCAAGTAACAGGCTTTTGCAATAAATCCAAAGTGTTTTGCTGTTTGTACAAATTGTTTTGAGAAATGCACACACGTTTTTGCAAACTTCAATTCTGATCTGAGAATTGTACTAAAGCCACTGAGAAAAACTGTAACACAGTCACAAATCCAAAATAAACAGATCCAGGTTGTGCCCTATTTTTATTTTTTTAACCTTATTCTGGCATTTAATGCTTAAACAGAACACTTCTCTTTGAGGTAGCAAACTATTAATTAGTTAAACTAGTACTAACTTGTAAAAATGTTCAAATGCAAACAGAAATGGCGTGTAAACATATGAGTAAATAAAAGTGCAACGGTCAAAATTGACGGGTTTTTAAAACTTTACTCTTAATTCTTACTTTTCTTTTTTGGCTTTAAGAATAAAATGTACATTTTTCTTGATGAAAATCAACATCTCTTACTTGTCGGATTAGACCCTGTTCCTGTTCGCATCAATGTTTGGTGAAATGTGGGCGGAGTCATTCTGGACTGTCGATTTAGGAAACTCTGTGTGTTGTTGCAAGTGTTGGATTTTGTCAAGCATAATGCAGTTAGCTGTTGGAATGTTCTTTCATGGACTGTAAAGTATCTTTACACAGCAGACGTGCTTTTGTGCACCTTCTGCTCAATGTAGTGCCATTTCCTGCTGCTGATGGGATCTGTTCATGCAGGTGAGAGGGTTTTTATATGGACATCCCTAATTAGCATGCAGATTGCAATAGTCAAAGCTTTATAAAAATCTCAGTCAATAGATTTTAGCCTCATAGATACATTTGATTTGAATTGATTTGAAAATGGTTTATTTTCAAGCAAACAAAACAAGAATAATGCCCAAAACATCGCAATCAGTTATACATGCATACAAAGATGTATCACACTTAGGATAATTAGACATTAAATCAAAGATCGCTCGAAAGGGAGTGGAAGGAATTGAACTTAGATAGGCAGACAGACAGATAGCAGTCGTTGTAAAACCCAGTAGTTCAGAGAGATCTTCATGTTTTACAAAGCTATCGGCAAGAGTAACACAACAGTGAAGATCCCAATGATTGTTAGATTTAACAAAAAGCCTCTCACACAACGTTTTCCCGCATGCTTTTTTTTTACCTGAAGTAAAAGAAAACACTCCTCCAAAGACTGCAGATTGCATGAAAGCTTATCATTTGCTACACTGTGATAAATTGAACCAACACAACACAACAACACCACAAGGGATACAAATGACAACAATTAGAGTTAAATTTATTGGCATGTGAACTTCAAAATGAATGACAAAGTAAGTAAACAAAGAAAAAGAAAGGTTAGTCTGCTCTTACAGACCTTTATTCTGAGTAGTCTCAATGTGGAGGCTAGAAAGAAACACAAAATTACCCCAAAAACCGAGCAAAACAGCACAATTACATTGAAAATGAAAACAAATAAATGTCACTAAAACTTCCTAAACCACTTTTGTAAGCTTAATATACACCTGTGGTTAAAACAGGTGTGCGACAAAAATTGTCAAAGTAACTGGTTTCCCTGGTCTTCCCTGGAAACCTATATTTGTTTCCTGCTTTATTGATTTGCTTTGCTGCTTGGACACTGTAGTATAGTCCTGAGTTATCATGAGACCGACAGACAGAGAGAGAGCGGGAAAGAGGAGAAGAACAGGAGACAAGCTAGCTGGAAGATTCGATGAGATGTGGGTCAAATAGAGCAAGATGAAACTGAACTTTTTCTTGTTCACAATGCAACCGACACTGTGCATTTTGAACAAGAAAAAATGCACCTGCAAATTGTTATTTTTTCATGAAATTGGCAGGAAATGGAGAAAACCACAACAAAAATTGACTAGTAGCATAATTAGACATGACACAACTAGGGCTGATCTTTGTAGCATTACAGGGCCAGTGTTACGCAACAACGGTGACCTGTCAGATGTTGTTTCTCTTGTCAGAGCTACAGCTTTAATGTCAATGATATAAAATAACGATAATCCATAACATTGAACTGTTTCTAAGGCTGTTTTTGCCATGATTCAGTATAAAATGTGATCTCCTGGAGGCAGAAGTAAATCTGTTTTTGTTTTCTCAGCATGTTTGAATTAGATGACAGTTGGATGGCTGGGTTTTCATTAAGAAAAATCTTTTTCTTATTTGTTATCAATTTACAGTTTGATTGCTGGCATTGTTTTTTTCATTAGACACAGACTTGCTCTTTCATAGGGGTATAACAATCCGTTTTAACAGGGATTTAATTCATATCATAACTTGTGGTTGCTGATACAATTCATAGTTAATATTTGTTCATTTTGAATGATCCAATTCACTGACCTAAAATGGATCCAGGACATCTTTATCCAAAACTTCCACCAGTGTGACTCAGAGAGAAATTCCTGGTACTGAACAGAGCAGGTGAAGGTTTTCCGGATTCTTGGATTTCTTCAAGATAATCAAGTGTAAATGAATGATCCCTTTGAGGGATCCCTCTGGAAAAGAATAGTTTGCCCTTCCGTTAGCCATTCGGGCTGAGTCCCATCTCTTAGCAGCTGGTTCATTTGTGCTGCCAGGTGCTCGTTGAGTGTGGTGAGTTTCTTAAGCCATTAGGCATGTACCATGCCAGGGCCCGGTGCTGTCCAGTTCTTCATACCTGGAACATGCGTTGTTCATATTGGAACATGGCACCAATGCAGCAGCCAGTCTGCTGCTGTTTGAAATGAATGTAATGAATGCAAGTATGTAAATAAGGACATTTACCCCCAGAGACTGTTTTTTTGACATCTGAACCTTTGGCTCTGAGGAAGAACGCTACTGGATTATTCCTTGTGCTATCCTAGGCACTTAAACGTTGGGAGTTGGGTCATCTAGGCCGCATTTACACTGCATGGTTCAAGTGACCCAATTCCGATTTTTTTCCTCTCATGTGGCACAGATCGTATATGACCGGTGAACGTGTAAGCAGGACAAAAGCGCATGGATTCTGATTTTATCAGATCAGATGCAGCCGAGCCTTCCCAGACGGTTGACTGCCCAGGGCCTCATCCTGCACTACCAATTTGCACTATCCACCAAAAATCTCCTTAAATCCTGGATTAAACTTGCAAAACAACAAACCAAGAAACAACAACTCTTCAAAGAAAAGACCAGATCTTTTCCTGTAAAACGAGAAAGACAGTTGGAAAACCTAGACCAGACTCCCTCCACATAGGACTGGATACAGGAAACCACGGCCCAGACGGCTGGGTAGCTCAGTTGGTAAGGTAAAGGGCTACAACCGAGGAATCCAGGAAACCAGGGTTCAATTCACTGAGGGGAATAAGCATTGGTACTTGGGGCAATTACCATATCGATCAATTCACATCACCCAGTGGGGGTTCTTGGGCAAAACCCTTAACGCTACTGCCTCCCGGGCGCGGCTTGTCTGCACCTCACCGCTCCCCCAGGGGATGGGTTAAATGTGGAGAACAGATTTCGCACACCTAGGTGTGTGACAGAAAGTAGAACTTTCACTTTTTCACTTCACTTCAGAAGCCCAACACAGATTTCTAAGGAGAACCAGACTGACACTTTTCTTTTTGAACAAGAAAACTAAAGGTACCCCCAAGAACAAGACTGTGTGGCCTTGCTTTCTAGCTTCATTTCAGCAATACCCCTCCTAAACAGTAAAATAATTTAAACAAACTTTGGGCTTTTTGTCATGGTTTGAGTTTGTTTTGTCTTGGTTTTTGTTTTAGTTTTTGTTCTGTCTTGTTTGGTTCTGTTTCCTGTTTTATTTTGAAAGGGTTCCTGTCTTGTCATGTCTTGAGTCTTACTTCCTTTGGTCCCCATCTGCCCTAATCGTGTTCACCTGTTTCTTGTCTGCCCTGCCTGTATATAAGTCTTGTCTCTTGTCATGCCACGCCACAGTGAGTTTTGTTTTGTAATCCTGCTCTGCAGCGCCTTTTGTTTGTTTATTAAACCCTCTAGTCCCGAAACCGTTTTGCCTCCCGTCTCTGCGTCTGGGTCCTACCGGCTCTCGAGCCCCCCTCACATGACACTTTTGTGTGTGTAAAGAGCAGAGGGTGTGGATAACATCCTTTGTGACAGTGGATTTTTGGTTTATCTTATATGTCAGGACAGAGACCTGAGAGAGACAACTTTTGGAAGGATTGATGATGTTTCACATCCACTGCAGTATCTTGAAAGATGTGAAGATTTTCTAGCCCTAAATCTACTCAGATGATGAACTTGTTGCTACCCTTCGGAATGTGCTGCATGGGTCAGTCTGAGACTGGTAGGGATGTGGCTCGTCACAAGGTCTACACATAGAAAGACTTCAGTAATCAGTTTCTTACAGCATTCCTCTCTGAAGATTATGAAGATGAACTAGCAGGATCAGGAATAGAGTACAGGGTGAAGAAGTAAGTATTCAGGATTTTGTCTACATGTATCAATCTCTGTGTAAAACGATGGAAACCAACTATTCAGGAACAGAAAACTATAAAACTAATTTTGAAGAACATTAACTCCCTCCACAAAGGACTGGATACAGGAAACCATGGTCCAGAAACACGGAACGGATTTCTAAGGAGTACCGGACTAACACTTTACTTAGGGCTGTGACGGTGTGGGATTTTTCACAGCAGTTATGAACCAGCAGGGGGCTCGGAGTCCCCGGCGGCCGCGTCGCAAATGAATAAAATTACAACGCAGTATTCTTTATTAACAAATACCATGACAACTACCTATCTAATAAACGAACTATATAGGTGTTGTAGAATGACTATATGTGTGTGTGTCAGTGCGCTGTGTGTGTAGAAGGAAGGAGCACACTCGTGTGTTGGGGTGCGTTTTGATTCTTCTGCAGTGGACCGCTCTCTAGCTGCATGTGAGGCTTCACCTGTGCTCTCTGGTACAGACATCTTCTCAGAATATTATATATTGCCCAGTAATAAACAGACTGCAGACACTATGTCACCTTGGAGGAGGACCTGGAAGCCATGAAGCCTGACACCCATGAAGAACGCGGGGCAGGAGGCTCCACCTTTTTTTATGCAGAAACGTAACGTTGCTGCTAACAAAATAGTTCCCAAACAAAACATGTAGTGATATTCATGGAAATCTAACAGCGCGCGTTCATGTTTGATGTTATAGAGTGAAGGAGAACAATAATAACCCCCCCCCCCCCCCCCGGGCGGCCGTGTCGTACACTTAAGAACGCACACAGCTTGTAATAGAAATGAATACAATGGAAATGAATAATTAGAACCCAGTAAATTTGTTGTATTTCCTCGCGAGACGGAAACTTCTGTTGTAGAATGAGGATGTGTGTGTGCTGCTAAAACCGCACACGTGTGTGTGTGAGAAGAGGGAGCCCCGTGCAGCGTAGAGGGAGTGAAGGAGAACATTGATAAAAGGTTTCCCCCAGAAACCCTTGAAGTCTGAACACAGGACTAGCAGAAAAAGTAAATTATCTGTTAATGTGTTTCTTATAGTACCAATAACACACCATATGCAGAACTTGCAAAAAAAAATTGTGCGGTGATGCGGTTATCGTCACATCCCTTACTTTACTCTCTGAACAGGAAAATAAACTTCCTGTGAAGGCTGGCATCTTTTGACATCCAAGCTTCTTAGTATGTTGCTTGGTTGGTAAGGTGAAGGACTGGCACACAGGAAACCAGTATTCAATTCATGGGACGAATGAACAAGCAAACAATGGTAATGGCACAATTACCATATCAATGGTTAGAAATTAACATCACCCAGTGAGGGCCCTTGTGCAAAACCCTTAACGCTACTGCCTACCTGTGAATATGCATGAATGATCCCGGTGATGGTCAGAGGGGCCGCAGGCGTGAACTGGCAGCCACGCCTCTGTCATTCTGCCCCAGGGCAGCTGTGGCTACAACAGTAGTTACCATCACCAAGTATGAATGTGGGGTGAATGAATAATGGACACAATGTAAGCACTCTGAGCGTCTGGAAAAGCACAGATAAATCCAATCCATCGATTTAACAAAATCGTCAGGAGGGCTAGCTCTGTTGTGGGATTGAAGGTGGCCGGACAACAGACATTCTTCCAGACTTTGGGCGATAATGGACAATGTGACACCCTCTGCATGAGGCCTTCAGGAAGAGGAAGCAGACTTTTTGCCCCAACGCTGCACCACAGACAGACTCAGAAAATCTCTTCCACGAGCCATTAGACTTCACATCACACTGTCTTAGCCCCAGAGAGCTTTTTCTGTATTTTTTGATCAGACTGAAATCCCAGACTGAAATGTTCTGAGAAACATGATTTTAGGGAATAAAGTCTATCTATCTATCTATCTATCTATCTATCTATCTATCTATCTATCTATCTATCTATCTATCTATCTATCTATCTATCTATCTATCTATCTATCTATCTATCTATCTATCTATCTATCTATCTATCTATCTATCTATCTATCTATCTATCTATCTATCTATCTATCTATCTATCATCAAACTTTTATTTCAGACTCAGGTGGTCCATAGGAAGAAAAGAGAATAAAATAAAACATAAGATACAAATACAGTATTTATAATAAAAAGTAAAAAGATATAACTTAAAAAGAGTATAATCGCTGTATCCAGTGTTTCCTTAGGGCAGAAGTGTAGCGGCATGAGCTTCTTTTGGGATCAGTCAGAGACATGATAATTGAGTTCTTAGATTTGTCCAGGCGTTCCATGAGGCTGTAAGTTAGCTTACGCAGTAGAGCTTCACAGGTGGGGATGTGAGCGTCCACAAACAGCTGACTGGCTCTGTACCACCTGGGCACCTGTAGCAGAAGCCTAAAAGCATCATTATAGGCCACTAAGAATTTGTGGAATGTCCCACGTCCATAGTTCCACCAAAGAGGGGCCGTATACAGAGGAGTGCAGTAAGCTCTGAACAGCGAACACTTCACTTGAAGAGAACATGCACTGAATTTTCTCATCAGCATATTTGCCTGAGCATAGAGTTTACAGTACTGTCTCTGAATGTCTCTATCATCCCTCCAATCGTCAGTAATGAAATGTCCAAGATATTTGATAGATGATGTTTGTTCCAGAGGCGTTCCACAAAGCTTAAAAACAGGAAAGTTTACATTTCTGTCGTCTTTGGTCCTTACAATCATTACTTTGCTTATCTATCTATCTATCTATCTATCTATCTATCTATCTATCTATCTATCTATCTATCTATCTATCTATCTATCTATCTATCTATCTATCTATCTATCTATCTATCTA
Organism: Oryzias latipes; assembly: GCF_053564925.1. Lineage (NCBI taxonomy): Eukaryota > Metazoa > Chordata > Actinopteri > Beloniformes > Adrianichthyidae > Oryzias > Oryzias latipes. Next base: position 4,442,506 of record NC_136243.1, on the reverse strand, counting down.
TCTATCTATCTATCTATCTATCTATCTATCTATCTATCTATCTATCTATCTATCTATCTATCTGGTTTTGAGTGTGGTACAGCCTCCTCTCAGACCTGGTGTTCTGGCACTCCCATGTTGTTGCATTTGTATTGTGTTGTGATTGGAATTTCCGTTTGTGGATGTTGGAACATTGAGCTACCAGTTTTTGCTGTATCTGCAGTCCTTCGCAACCCACAGTCAGTTAGCCTTGATTGTGGGTTTTGAAGCAGCTACTTTACATTCACTCCTTACTACATTAACTCCACATTCTCTGCATGTAACCTGCAGGATTACTTGTGCAGTAACATTCCTTTAAAGACACACTCCAATGAAAATGTTGTTTTTGGTGTTTTTAACATGTTCTTGTGGCATTGTTCTGATGATGCAGGACATATAAAAAGAAAATGAAGCTTAAAACTGCATTTCTGAGTAGTTCTTTATTCAAGTTGTTGTGAATCAGTAGCAGATGAAAAAAGTGCTGTATAAAAAACAGCTCATTTTTGACGTAGAAAATACTCGGGCGGGCTAAAGTCTCCCAGCTCTGCTCGATTCTGATCATCCACTGTCAGACAAATAAATCCATGAACGTCTTTGTTTTCCTCGTCTGAACTGGAATCTGGATCTAAACTGTATGGATGGATAGCTACAATATTGCTCACCATTTTTGTTGCAGCAGTAATGTTAGGTCGGGGTGTGATGGGCTGTAAGCTAGTAGGAGAGCGTGTAAACACTCATCAATGGGAAAGGGGGTGTTTTTTTATCCTGTAGCAACAGTCCTGCCCACAACTCAGAGGCGAATTACTAATGAACCAATGAAACCCACGAGCAAGCTAATCCTCATTAGGTAGAGCGGGGACAGCTGAGCCTGGGATCCGTGTGCATTTTCATGATCTGGAGGAGTCTAACTTTGAAATTGTTATTTTGTGGTTTCAGGCTGCTGGAGAGTGTTCCTGCAAGACAAATGGACTTTCCTTGAAATGGGGCCATGTGGACTGAAGTGCTTCTGCTCGTTGTGCTCTACAAAAAGAAAGCAATCACGAGGACGACGCTACATCAACTAGCTGAAAGGGTTTTTGGGGTTTTGGCTTCACAGGTGTCGCCGTGGGTTGAGGAGCATCCATGGCCAATGGAAGTGAGAGCAGTGAGGTTCTTGTGGAGCCCATGGCAGCGGTGGTGGCGACAGCAGCTGGGATGTTGCCAGAGAGCTCTTCTTCAACGGTGTCAACCTACATCAAACTAGTGCTCCTTGGGCTGATCATCTTCATCAGTCTAATGGGCAACCTGATGGTGTCACTGCTCGTTTTAAGGAACCGAATGCTTCATAAGGCACCCTACTATTTTCTTCTGGACTTGTGCCTGGCAGACACTATTCGTTCAGCCATTTGCTTCCCCTTTGTGCTGGTGTCCATAAAGAATGGTTCAGCCTGGACCTACAGCGTGCTGAGCTGCAAAGTGGTGGCCTTTATGGCTGTGTTGTTCTGCTTCCATGCTGCTTTCATGCTTTTTTGTATCAGTGTAACACGCTACATGGCCATTGCACATTACCGCTTCTATACCAAGCGAATGACCTTCTGGACGTGCGTGGCGGTGGTGTGCATGGTGTGGACTCTATCTGTGGCAATGGCATTCCCACCGGTTTTTGATGTGGGAACGTACAAATTCATCCGGGAGGAGGACCAATGCATATTCGAGCATCGCTATTTTAAGGCTAATGACACACTGGGCTTTATGCTGATGCTGGCTGTGCTCATTCTGGCTACGCATGTTGTCTACATGAAGTTACTTCTGTTTGAGTACAAGCACCGAAAAATGAAACCGGTCCAAATGGTTCCAGCAATCAGCCAGAATTGGACCTTCCACGGGCCAGGAGCCACAGGCCAAGCAGCAGCCAACTGGATTGCGGGTTTTGGCAGGGGCCCGATGCCTCCCACTTTGTTAGGCATTCGGCAAAATTTGCACAACCAAAACCGACGCCTGTTGGGCATGGAGGAGTTCAAGGTGGAGAAACAGCTTGGTAGGATGTTCTACGTGATCACATTGCTTTTCCTCTTGCTCTGGTCTCCGTACATAGTGGCCTGTTACTGGAGAGTGTTTGTCAAGGCTTGTACAATACCACACCGTTACCTGTCCACTACGGTGTGGATGAGCTTTGCCCAAGCCGGGGTCAATCCTATCGTCTGTTTCTTCCTTAACAAAGACTTGAAGAAAGGGCTTCTTTCTCACCTACCAGCCTGCTGCAGGACTAAACCTCATCTGCCACGAGAGCCTTATTGTGTCATGTGACCAGAGAACGATCCAAATGCTGAGAGGGCAACGGGACGGGCGTTGTGATGTTCTACTTTGTTAATGTTAAATTTGATGTGAATGTAGTGGGGGGGGGGGGACAAAACAGAAAAATGGAATGCTAAGAATGTACTTAAGGCCAAACACTCATGGTTGAGTCATTGACTTTTCCTAACTGAATTAATAATGGTGTCAACACGGAAATCAAGCCAGAGCAACGCTACCAAAAAAGAGCTGCTCAAGGAACACTTTCAATGCCAATTGGATGAGCCCTGAGCCCCAAAGTTTTTATTGACTTGGCAAAAAAGAAACAGTTTAAGAACGAAGCAGCTTTTAGTCAAATATGTCGCAGGTTTTTAAAAGCTGGTTATTGTTGGGGATGGAACAAAGAATAAAGGACAATAAAGGTTTCCGATCACACTCAGCAGGCTTTTTTGACTTGAGTTTTTTTTTTTACCATTGCCATCCAAACACATAACTCCTGGATTTATTCAAATCTACTGTCACAATCCTTTCCTATGATAGAAGGGGATTTCTCTTCTTTCCCTTTTGATGATAAAATGGGTTCCATTTATTTCAACAAGTAACATGAAATCAAACATTAAATAAATGAAGCAAATGAATGAATGGATGCAAATTCTGCACAACTGCCTTTTTTTTTTCGATTGAAGGACTGCAGATACAGCAAAAACCTTGAACGAGGCAGTTCCTCCTCTTCTGAACAGATATAACCAGATGGGAGAGGCGAGCAACGGAGGCTTCAGAAAGATTCCACCTTCATGTTGACACATTCATCCATATAAACCCGTCGTTCTCAAACTCTTTCTGCAGGCTCGCCTTAAGAAAGATGTGTCAACTTCAGGTCTCCAATGGAACTCACTGCACATTTGGGGAAATGCATTTGATGAGCACCAGCAGTCCTCCTTGTTTCCCTTGTTTTTGTTGCATTTTCTTTGCAGATCCGCACATGGTCCTCTCATTTCAGACTGTCTGCTTTCTAGGAAGAGTCTATGGCTTTCAGTATTTCTACTGATGCTTCTGCTCAGCCAGGAGGTCGTCTGTGCAGATTTTGACACGCCGCCATTCAGCATGAATGCAGCTTTAGGAAAGAAGACGAAGCAGAGAGCAACAGTTTTTGTCTGAAAAAAGTCCACGGAATTGTCTTTGTCTCCAAGTGGTGCCCTAGGGTTGTGATGCTTAAAATGTCACAAGCTAGTGTTTTAAGACAGACCCCTCCTCCTTTGTACTCACTGCTGCAGCTGAAAGGCAAATGTGTTTGATTATATTTCCCATTCGTGGTAAAGTTTGTTTTTTTTGTGAAGCTTCCTCTTCTTTTTCACATTTATGTGGAATCTTCTTTTAAATAGGTTTCCATAATGCTGGCAGTATTTTAGCATCCTGAGCACCCTGCATTGGCTATGCATCACATGCAGGGAGCATGCCTCCCACTAAACATCAGGCTCCTCTGGGATTTCTATTTTGGTATTTTTCTTGAACTTTTAAAATTAAAAAAAGGTTAGGGAGGAAAGATAAAGATCCTATGGAAGATGAAACATTAAACTACTAAAATTATGCTTAAAATGGAACCGTATGCATCAATAAATTACCCATTTCCTTTTAGACACAGAGACATAAATAAATGTATAAAACCTTTTCTGTATTTTTCACAAGTATTTATTATTTTATTAATTTTTGCTGTTTTACGTTTATATATTTATGCTTTAATGCATGATTGTCCTTCTACATTCCTACATTTCCTTAATTCTGTATTACAACAACAAAAAAAGAAGACGCTAAAGCAGGGCTCGACATAGCCATTTGTCCGCTGGCCCGGTCCTGTTTTTCGAGCAGTGCGGACCACAAGACTTTACTTTTCACTTGTCCGCTCGGGCCACTAAAATATTTAACGGTTTATATATTCTTCACCTTTTTCAATTTTCAATAAAGTAAATTTTGCGAAAACGTGTAGATTTACCTCGTCTTCATAATTTAGTTTTTCTGCTAGTCCTGTGTTCAGACTTCAAGGGTTTCTATGGGAAACCTTTGATCACTTCTCCTTCTCTCCCGCCTGCGCGCGCTCGGCTTTCACTGCCGAGCACCACGCGGCACGCGCTCACTACTTTTTTTTTTTCAAACTTTATTGAATGTAACAATTCAATACAAAACAATGTTAAACAGCAACAACGAAGGCACAAGCCAGTGGGTTATTATTACATTTGATTATAAATCCGACACCGTCACTGAAGAGAGACTGAAGCATGTCAGAGATGTGGAAGACATGGCAGGAATAGATAGGAATATGTTGGATGGAGTACTGGGTATAATTAGTAGTATGGACAGCAAGATATTTAATGAATGCATTGAAGATGAAACTGTATCCACTAAGCTTTAAGCTGAATGTCAAAGAATCAAAGGCAACTCCAAATACCTGAATCTCAGACTCAAATGCAGTAGAATGTTAAACTACTTAATTTTGTTTTTCTTTACAACACTGTAAGCAGTAAGTATTTCTAGTTAGCTGAATGATCTCAGTTAGACCTGCACAATATGAGGAAAACTCGTGATATGCGATATCAGAGATTAAAATTGCGATAACGATATAATTTGCGGTATATAAACAAACAGCAAAATAACCAAATAACCATTCCCAGTTTAAAAATTATACTCCAAATGACCCACGTTGACATAGGTTACAAACATCTAACATAACAGGGCTCCATCTGATTGGTCAACAATGTGAAGGCGTCCATCCGATTGGTCAAATGCATTAAGGGATTTATTTGATTCGTTAAATGGTTCAAGCTGCCATTAGATTGTTTTAACACATTTAAGGTTTATGATTTATTGCGATATTTGCCGTTAGAAGCACCATGAAAACTTCTGAACTAGTGTTACCTACTACACTGCAGTGCTCTCTTCAAAACATCTGAAACAGACTAGAGCAGATTTAAGTTTGATATGGTCTATTTTCAGTCATTGAAAAGTGTAGAAATAAGTGATGTCACCAGAATGCACTAAATTGCACCATATTAAAATTTTCCGGGGGGGCATGCCCACAGACCCCCCCTAAAGTTGCAAGCACCTGCGGAGCGGAGGGTCCCGCTATGCGCGGTGTCGGGCCAGTAACTTTCAGGCGGGGCCAGTAAGTTTCAAAAACTTCTGGCCCTGTGGGCCAGTGCAAATTTCTGGGCTATGTCAACCCCTGTAAAGGGTATAAAGAAAGTCATGCAGGAAACAATTATTTCTCAAAGATGGATTGTTGTGTTAGCAAAGCAACTGAGAGCATGAAGTGTTGCTCTGCAGCCAGACTCCATGCAGAATCCGGCTTTATTGAGAGGTTTGGTAAATGGCGTATACTGTCTTGTTTAGCGCCTTCTACCCTAAAAACCGTATGATTACACAAGCCTCTTTCCATGTGACCGCGCCAGCTAAGCCTGAAAAAACTGCATGGGATTGTCTTCTTGTGGCCCCACCACCTACAAGGACAACAACCAAGCCGGTTCCAGCGGTCCAGGCCGTGTGCCTTGACGGTCAATCCAGAGGATGTAATCTCAGGTGAGAATGCAGATGTAGTTTACCATGACATGCTTCAGCCGATGGTCTTCCTTAGGTTTCATGTCATCCTGACATGTCTCTATCAGCTGCTTGTGGTGGGCGTGGCCAGCAGAAAGACCAACAAATGACTTCCTCAGACCCTTGGTAAGTGAGGCACAGTGTGCATGCCCCCCCATCTCTGTTCCCACTTCAATGTTCTCTCAGTCCATGCAGCCTTTTAGTCCTCACTGGATGTTTAGCTGCTTCTCTCCTTTTTTTGGATCTTGTGAATCTTCCTAATGTTGCTTCCATCCCGGTCCCAAAGAGAGCCTCAGCATCCTTTTATCATCTTCATCACTGTCCCTCATCTCAAACATCTCCATCTGCTTCCTGCATTTATATCCAGAACATCTACATGATCTGTTCCTCTGATGGATTCATTCCTGATCCGTCCCTCAGCATCTTCATCTCTGCTGCCTCCAGCTCCTCGTGTCTCTGTATCAGAGTTTCTAAACCAACAACATGGCTGCTCTCACCACAGTCTTCTTCACCTTTCCTTTCATTCTGGATGACGCTCTTTAGTGACACATCAAAACCTGAAACCTTCCTCAACTCATTCCAACCTGCTTGCAGACACCTCTTTACCACACATTGTTGATCTGAACTGCTGACTCTAAAACCTCAAAGTCCTCCACCTTCTCCACCTCTGCTCCCTGTGACGTCACCGTTCCTCTGCAGTTCCTCTCATTTACACACAGATACTCTGTCTTGCTGCAGCTGACCTTCATTCTTCTCCTTTCCAGAACAAACGTCCACCTCTGGGGATGTTCCTGAAAAACTCCAACGTTCTTCTCTGCTGCTCCACACTTCCTCATCCAAACAGCTCCTCTCTCTGGATCCTGTCCTGGACTTTCTCTACATCTACAAAGACCTGATGCAGATCCTTCTGACCTTCTCTGTTCTTCTCCAGAAACACCCTCAAAGCAAATATTTCATCTGCGGCTCTCCGTCTCTGCACGAAACCGAACTTTTGCTCAAAAGATTTTCACCTTTTGACGTCAGTCTAGCTTCCTCTACTCTTTCCCATAATTCCTTGTGTCTCTTGTGTTTTATTCCTCTGTTGTTTCCAAAACCCTCAAAGAGCTTCTGCTCCTACACACATTGGAAGAACACAAAAGTCTTTACTATGGATGTACCAGACTGAGAGAGTAATGAGGAATTTATTGTTTATTTCTTCAAACCTTAAAAAAAAGGACATACTTAAAAATTATGAGTTTCTGTTCTGGGCACTTACTAACTCTGATGTTCAACTAAACATTTCAGACATCTATATGAACTCTGTAGGAAAAAAAGGATTATTTTCCCTTTAATGAAGCAGATAAATGCTATCCATGTAGACGTTTTCCTTGTGATTGAACAGCACAGGCGTCAGCTGGTTGTCTTCTCACTGCAGGAACAGGACGGTGCAGAAGCTGCTTTTCTGCTTCTGTGTGGCCTCCTTCAGTTTTTATGAAGCAAATGGTGCAGAGGTGTAGCGGTCAGCACTGCCACCTCACATAGAAAAGGTGCTGGTTCAATCCCTAGCTGGGTTTTTTTCTCCCTGTGGAGTGTTCATGTTCTCCTCGTGCATGTGGGGGTGTTCTCCAGGAACTCCAGTCCAGAAACATGCTTCATAGAATCTAAACTGCCCCTTGATGTGCCCGTAGGTGTGGGTGTGTGTGTGTGTGTGTGTGTGTGTGTGTGTGTGTGTGTGTGAGTGTGTGTGCATGAGTATATAGAAACTACAAAAACAGCAACGGGTTTTATGGCGTCTATGTTCCATTGGCAGAAAGAGTGCCAAAAGTCTAACATGGTGGAGCGGACTACGCTCACAGAACTCAGTACAGATAAAAGGGGAGGCAGTAAACAACAAATAACAGAATAGCTCATTATTGAGTATCCAAACGGAGCAAACTAAAGCAATGAACACAAAAACTTTTGGTTTGGTTCACTTTCATCATTTACACACATGAAGAACTGTTTTTTGAGGAATGAACCGCAATAACGACAAAATCCAAATGACCACTTCGGCCTTTTGAACACATTCTCGCCAGTGCACTGTAGAACCTCATCGACTACGACACTTAAACTAACATTCTAAAAGCAAGACGAGTTCATGAGGTAATACTCAGAGAAGTCAACAGCCCTGTTTAGTTTGTTTTCAACCATCAACATTACAAAATAAAACACTTCAAAACTATAAACAGCTTGTAATTTAGTTGTTCTTGTTCCAAAAATATCAGATCTTCTAAAGGGAACTAACCTGAAGCCAAATGAATCTAAGTGAAAAGGTAGCTCCCGTCCACACTGTTTTCACAGGTTTGCGTCCGTCTGTCCTTATAAGAGCACAACGGTCAACTCAATGACAGGAGACAGACAGCAGGGAAAAGCTGAAGAAAAAGAAAGTGAAACTGAGACACCCTGCATTAGATGGATTGGGTCTCCATAGGGATCTAGACAGGGCGTTCTCCAGTTTGAAGTGCTGTTTGAATCTAAATTCCTGACAGGAAGACTGCTTTGTTTGTCAAGGCATCAGAAGAACAGGCTCCTTTCAGTCTGGCTTCTGTTGCTTTCAGACTCAGGTTTTATTCAAATGTGACTTTACCATCAAATCCCCAAATCCCCCAGTTGAAACAGAAACATGGACTAAAGAACAGCCAGGAGGCTGCAGAACAGCAGTTAGAAAGAATCGTTTTGCCACTTGATCATCCAGACTCCAGAGGCCTCATGCGGACCACAGACAGCTGCTTTGGTAATCGGCTGACAAAGAGTTAGGATTCAAAGTTGAAATATTTGGCCTTCAGGACCCATGAGGACACACCCCGGGACATCAGGCGTGACATTCACACAATGATGGAGAGAGAAAAACTGACATGACCTCGATCAACAGCAAGAATTCATAGAGAAGTTGAGGTTTGATTCCGGCGAATGTTCCATCTGGCAGGTTCTCTGGGTGTCGTCACACAGTGTAAATGTCAGAATGAGTGAAGTGAGGCTCTGACTCAGCACCTCTGAGTCATGGAAAATGCTGATTCTTTTTCTTCTTGCTTATAAAAAAACATGTTTAAAATCTTGACACTTTCTCACGGTCGCATATAAAAATTCATGAAAGGAATCTGTACAGTTTCCAGCATATCAACACAGAATTCCTGCAGTCAGAAGAGGTACTTCCGACAGAGTTCGGAGCCACACCGACACTCAACCCGGACCCTCTTCTTTGGCGAGCCGGGGAGCCCAGCCAGGCTGAAACTGGAGTCCATTTTGGTGCTCTCTGTGTCCACTGGATCAACTGGAAGTATCAGAAAAGGACAGCCCCAGTCAAACACAGCATCTGCATCTCTTTAGTTTCACAGCCAATGGCTGTCATTTCTTGATGGACTTGAGAGCTTTGTTGTAAAAGTGCATACACACAAATGACTAAAAGGTGCAGAAGAAGGATGGTAAATGACGTCTACTAATATAGCGCTTTTCTACCTTCTTCAAGGCCCAAAGTGCTTTACAGTCACAGTCCCATTCCCCCATTTACACACATTCACACACTGGTGGGGGCTCCACTGCCCAACACTGGCACCAATCTTTCACCACAGGCAAGGTGGGGTTCAGTGTCTTGCCCATGGACACTTTGACTCATGAGCGTACAAAGCGGGAATCGAACCTGCAATCTTATGATCATGGGTCGACCGCCCTACCGCTGTCCCGTGGAGTCTCTCAGCCTTCTATTAAACTCTGCATGGAGCACAGCGAGGTTTTTTATGATTAAAAAGTATCGATATGTACTTCAAAACAAAAACTACACACTTTTTTACAAAGGTTTATCTTGTTCATGTTTTAGATTTTGGCCCCCTGGGCGATGGAGTTTGACACCCCTGCTGTAGAGTGAGAGAACACTGAAACACATGTTGTGTTAGACATGTCAGTCCCTGCTGATCATATCCCTGTGTGCTGCATGGACTGAATGATAGAGAACTGTAGTTTTTGGACCAAAAGGAAACAGCAGAAAATATTTTTGGGAAAAACTCCCCCCCTCAGGAGGAATACCAGTTCTCTTAAAGGTTTCGTTAAGAAAGTCTCTTGGATAAAAGGCGGAGCGTGGTCAATTTAAAAAACTGCAGATGACCATCCTCAATAAATGCAAAAAGGAAAACATACTTCTCGGCAAGTTCATGTGGTTTGTATAGTTTGACATGATAAAATCCTAGTCTGGACGAGGTTAGCTTCATCAATCTGTTCATCCATCCATCTTTTCATCCATCCATCCATCTGTTCATCCATCCATCCATCCATCCATCCATCTGGTCCTCCATCCATCCATCCATCATCCATCCATCTGTTCATCCGTCCATCCATCTGTTCATCCATCCGTCCATCTGTTCATCCATCCATCCGTCCATCCATCAATCTGGTCCTCCATCCATCCTTCCATCATCCATCCATCTGTTCATCCATCCATCCGTCCATCCATCTGTTCATCCATCCGTCCATCTGTTCATCCATCCATCCATCCATCCATCCATCCATCTGTTCAACCATCCATCATCCATCCATCAATCTGGTCCTCCATCCATCCATCATCCATCCATCTGTTCATCCGTCCATCCGTCCATCCATCTGTTCATCCATCCGTCCATCTGTTCATCCATCCATCCGTCCATCCATCAATCTGGTCCTCCATCCATCCATCCATCCGTCCATCCATCTGTTCATCCGTCCATCCGTCCATCCATCTGTTCATCCGTCCATCCATCTGTTCATCCATCCATCCGTCCATCCATCTGTTCATCCATCCGTCCATCTGTTCATCCATCAATCTGTTCATCCATCCATCCGTCCATCCATCTGTTCATCCATCCATCCTTCCATCATCCATCCATCTGTTCATCCGTCCATCCGTCCATCCATCAATCTGGTCCTCCATCCATCCATCCATCTGTTCATCCATCCATCCGTCCATCCATCAATCTGGTCCTCCACCTATCCTTCCATCATCCATCCATCCATCCATCTGTTCATCCATCCATCCATAAGGCTTGCAGGCTTTGCCGAAGCCCATTGCAGTGAACTCTGGGTAAAGTGGGTTACACTCTTTAAAGATTGATGTTTTGAGGCTGACTAAGCTTGTGTCTGAATTCCCGCCCTAACCCCTATAACTAACTACTTTACTTTTTTTTTTCTCTAAACGGCATATATGACGTCATCGACAATTATTTATGAATCCACTGTCTTCTGAAGATAAAAACTTTGATGGTTTGTTAAAAAAATACATTTAAATACATTTTTGAGGCAAAAATCTTTCCAACGCAATGCATTGTGGTCTATATTCGCCGATCTAGTGAGCATTGATGCACACTGGTTTTTTGCAGAGACTTCTGGGAAATTTCTAGGGCACTGGATCTGGGAATTATAGATTAATGTAGCACTAAAAAATGGCAAACGCACTTTATAGTGCACTATATTTAAAGGGGTTAGGGAGGGAATTCGAACATAGCATAAGGCATAATAAAGGAGCATTAACAGTGCAGAGCAGTCATCATGAACTCACTTTGCATCTTGTAGTCGAAGGTAAGCTCCTCCCCTGCCCGGATAGATCGCGTTGAGAACAGAGCGATTCTGGGGAGCCTCTCATCAATGTTGTCAATGAACACATTGAAGACCTGCAGGTTAGGGTTACACTGAAAAGACAACATTTATCAAATCAGAGCTGATCGCTGTTCCTACTGACAGTCCAACATCCAACAAGTAAAGAAGAATGTATATACTTGATAAACACTAGGTAAAACTTTTCAGTTGCTTCTAGATCCACCTTCATTTTCTGCCCCACAATCGATTACTACCGATTACTACTTTAGCTACTCTGAAGGTTGTGTCTTGATAACCTGTGGGGATCAGGTGACTGCAGACACTCACACTGTGGTTGACAAAGTGGGAGATATTTCCTTGGTGAGCAGCATCCACTGTGTACACATCTTCTACATAGTCGAGGTCAAACAGGTAGGTGGAGCCCTGGCGGTCGTATAAATGGCCCCTCTTCTCTGCTTCATCTGTTGTAATTATCTGTAGGGGGCAAATAGAACACTCGAAATCAAATCCATTCACAAATCGTTTATTCTGACTCTCACAGTTGAAGTTTCTCCATAATGAACATTCCAGAGCAAAGTTGTTTCCAGTATTTTGGTTTTAGGAAAACGAAAACTGAAGCTATGTTTTCAGATTACTGTATACATAAATCTACCCACAAATCATTGCGCAGCTGATCAGAACAGTTGTCACTTTGTGCTAACAGCAAACAGCAGAAAAGAAGCCCACAGGACCCTCCAGCCCCCCTGTCATGTTCTACATCCTGAGAGGGAGTTGCTCCCTTCACGACGCAGACTTGACGACTGCGCAGACTTGACGACTGCGCAGACTTGACTGCACAGTATACGATACTTTCTGCTATTGATAGTTTACTGTGCAGCGGTTTGCTCGTCTTTGTTTTTCAAGGATTTATGGTATTATTTTTTAATGTTTCTATCCAATGTTCGGTTTTCATAAGCTACCAGTTCAGACGAGGAATACAAAGACGTTCATGGATCTATTTGTCTGACAGTGGATGATCAGAATGGACTGGAGCTGGGAGACTTTGGCTCATCCATTGTAGCTTCTAGGTTGGAACTGAGAGCTTTTTCTAACGGCGTTTTTTCCTCTGCTCCTCATCCATCACGATTTGAATAAAGAAATAATCAGAAATGCAGTTTTGTTCTGAACTTTTTTTCTATATGTCCTCCCTCATCAGAAAAATGCTACAAGAACATGCTAACAACAGGGTTTTCATTGAAGTGGGTCTTTGCAAAAGTGTAAATAAAATGTCATTAATAAAGTCTATTTGTTGCATCCAAGCTCCTTCTCAGTTCTGTACAGGCTCACAGCAACAGAGGAAATGTGAAACAGCTGTCGTGCTAGTGTATCTTTCCTTTTTTATTCAAAGTATTTTCATTCACAGGTAAATGCGGCTAACCATGTGATGAAATTGCATATTTTTTATCTTTACAGCTGAGTCTTATTTCCTCTAGGTTGTGCTGACTTCAGGTTTTACCTCCATTTTTGTCTATGAGCAGTTTCTGAGCACATGAGATCAAGTTAGAAGTTAGTCCAGTTTTTTCAAAGCTTCCAGAAAGCTGAATCATTCATTCTGCAGAAAAAACATTTAACGGCCTTTGTCATCTTTGTCAGAGCCTAGGGGGACACAGACAAGCCCAGAGACTTTCAAAATAAAGGTACAAATTAACCGCCGGTCAACATTAAATATCCCAGATATCAAAGTTTGTTTTTCCTTTTCAGGATGGTTAAAGTAAGGAGTGAACTTCATGTAAATATAAGCTGATTACATTTAAATTCAACACTTGATTCAAAAGAATCTGGGCTGAAAGTGCTGTTTTTATATTTTAAAAGTATTTTTTATCAAAATTGCTGAATTATGCAACCGGCTGCCGTGGTGCAGTGGTGCAGTGGTGGGGCGGTCAACCCCAATCAGAAGATTGCAGGTTCGACTCCAAGTGTCCTTGATCAAGACACTGAACCCCACCTTCCCTTTGGTGGAAGGCTGGCGCCAGTGCTCGGCAGCAGAGCCGCCATCCGTGTGTGAATGTGTGTGTGACTGGGTGAACGGGACTGTGACTGTAAAGAACTTTGGGCCCTCGAGGACGGTAGAAAAGCGCAATATAAGTCTACACCATTTAGCATAAACTGCAATAAAAAACGGTTGATTGTAAAACCGATTACTATTTGAATTCAGAATTAAACTAACTGGTAAATGATCAAATCCAGATCCAATAGGACCGTGTTTCTGAAGGTTTTAAGCCTTTTTTTTTGTTTTGAAGGCAGAAACAAAAATGAGTAAAAAACATGTCTCACCTCTCCAACATACTCCATAACAAAGGTGTTCTTCTTGATGCCCTGCAGCGTGCGCACGCCCCATCCCCGGCCGTCCTCGGTCTTAAAGATGCACAGGTCAAACTGAATGCCCTTCTGGACCACTCTGTTGGGACAGTCAGGTCCGCAGCTGCACCGGGAGTTACATTCATAAATGGGCTTTCCTGGCCTGATCCGGACCTGGCCGCGATCGTTGTAGGCCATGCGGTGCAGGGAGGCTCCTGGACAACAGCCGTTCACTGGATCTTCCAGGCAGTTTTTACAGTCACAACCTACAGCCATCTCATTCAACACAATGCCAGGGCCGACTTTGTAGTTGTTAATGTAGGTGAAGTTCTTTGGAGGGCCCTCTAGGTCCACATCATTTGTGACAAAAATGCGACCGGGGTGGTTGCGAGTGTCATTCAGATGGTCCTGCCAGCGCTGGAGACTCTGACGGAGTTTGGCTTTCTGAATGAGGAACAAGGCGACCTCTTTATCTAACTTTTTGGGTATGGCACGCCTCTTTTGACTCTTGAGCACCAGGTCCAGGTCCAGGTGGAACTGCTTTATCAGCTTTGAGCATTTGAGGTTCCTCTTGGGTTCCCAGGTGTTGTCAGACTCAGGGAAGCCCTTCCACTTCACCAAGTAGAACTCCTCTTCCTCCTAAAAGACAGCAGCTTTGACTCACAGCATTTCTAAATTCTGATGCTTATTATATAAGAGTAAAATTCTATAGTTTTTCCCTGTTGAACTACATTTTAAAGCCGTTTATTTTACAATCGAGCAAATTGTCATGTTTTCCATTTCTGTTTTTAACCATTCAACAACAGAGGTGTTGCCGCCAGAGCCTAAATAACACACACACACCTTGAACTACCATAACCCTTTGACCATCGACGCAATCAGCATGAATCTGCCGATATTGACATGGAGAAAAGCGGCTTCTCCCCAGTGTGGTCCGTAACATCGCAAAGATGCTCTTCTACATCTCAGGAATAAACGGTTGAATAGTTCCGGTAGTTGAAAGAATGTTTAAAAAAGTACAAAAGGATAAGTAACCAGTAGTTTCTTGTTAAAAGTACCCTTAGGGTAAGCACTGATGAATATAATTTAAAGCCTAACCCAAAGTTTTCTGCAGAAATTACACTGAGCCTACAACAGGGTGGTAATTATTTTTCGAATATGCAGGTTAAGGGTTAGCAGTAATGTTACAATCCATGAATAGGCCCATCTTCTGGTCCCACTGAATCCCTTTCATAGCCACAGGGCTGCTGGAGCCTATCCCAGCTACAGTTAAGTGAAGGTGGGATAAACCGATTGGCTGTATATGAGAACTGGACTGAGTGAGCCAAAGAGGTCACTGTTTTTGAGTGTTCAGCTTTTGAGTGTTCCAAACAGGAAATACCTGCTGCCTTCAAAAGCCAAAATCCCATAGACTTATATAGAGAAATAAACAGCCGTTACTCAATCATTCTATTGGTCATAAAAACCATTCCTAATCTTATACCCTTTTTTTTGTCTTTTTGATAATTCCTTTTTTCCACATTTTTATGCAAGTTATGAACTGATCAATCAGATGCCACATTAAACGCATATGGCTTTTTTTTGATTGACAGATTCCCCAGAGCCGCTTTCAGTGGAAGGGGTGTGGTCTGGATTGGTGACAGTAGTTGCCATAGAAACGTTGACTCAGACCGAATCCGACCCATCACTGTTGTCTGGCTCCAACATGGCGGGTCTGTATCACGGAAAAATGGGGACTGAATTGGTTTCATTTTCCTGGAGCCAGAGGTAAGGCATCTCCTATGAGTGACGTCACAGCCGCTCGGTCCAGTTCTCGTATACAGTCGATGGGTAAACCCTAAACAGGTCGCCAGACTATAGCAGCGGGATCAGAAGACAGACCCATTTTTCTTCAGTTATTTCATGACCCAAACAAATTCTTCAACCTTAAAGTGGTAATGACATACCTTAGTCTTCTTGTAGTTGCAGAGAAACTCCACCTCATACTCGTTGACATTCGCTCTGCTCACTCCGAGCTCTTTGCAGTGCAGGGTCTCAGTGCGACACAAGGCTTCCAGCTCGCCATACGTCATCTTACAAGGCACGCTGCATCCTGACACACAGTCACATCAAACCACATGTTTTCAGTATGAAAAAATCCACTCCTAAAAGAAAGTTCTCTTCGTTAGCTGCGGTCAAACCATTTCTGACCGCAGAAATGAACAAAAACAAAAACCTTTCTTCTTCTAAAAGCAGTGTAAAAATGCTGGACAGCGTTCCTTAACATGTGATGTCAAACAGCATATTAACTATCTGACATGATGCACAGAACACGCCAGTATAAAGTCTCTACAACTGTTTACAATAAAAGAACAGATTTTGTTCAGTAATATTATCTATGAACCTTTTAAGAAAACGGGTCATCGGATTTTCTAGTTACATTACATGTTTGGGTCCTTTAGAGATTGCCTTTTAAAAATCTCATAACCCATGGATATAATTACTAAATATGGCTAAAAATGACCATATTGTTTTCTTAAACTAAAATCACTTTACCGCTGCATATATATCTCCCTTAGTATCATCAAACAGGATCTAAAAGCTTAAAACTCAGCCATTTTATTGACATTTTACTCCTATAGTGTTGTCTACCTTCCAGCACCTATTAAACATTTTTCAATAAACAGAAAACCGCAACAAAATATGAAAACATTTCCAAAACAGAGATCCCACAACTGAGTGACATTTCCTGTCTGTGGCAAGTTCTGAAAACATCAGCAGTACTGCAAAGATGATGAGCATCACTGTGGGTCTGTGACAGATGAGGACACACAAATGCAAACTTCTGTCTGCGCGATTGAAGTTGATAAGAAGCGCAGGCATTCAAAAAATGAAGAGGTACCACTTTCGCCATCAGGTCCAATAAACCAAGAGGAAGACAATAAAGAAATCCACGTGGAATCTCGTTGTTTTCCTGAACCACATGTCAGAAGATCTGTGTAAAAGTGTGTCATCAAAGACTTGAGCTGAAAGATGCATAATCTACAGCCACCATGCCTGCTTTGTGCTCAACTGTTTTGCACTGGGCCATTCTTGGTAAATCCAGAGTCATTTGTGAATCTTGCCATAGCCTTACAGTTGATCACAGAATACTGTATTCAGGAAGGACTGGACTTCTGAAGGTGCTTAGATTTTCATGCAATAACATGACATGTCCCAAGTAGGGATGCAACGATTTACTTTACCCACAAATCAGTTCAAAATGTGATTTTTAGATACCGGTTTTGTTCCAGTTTGATTTGTAGATTACAAAACAACAACAAAAATTTTTAATTGCTAACATGCAAGTAAGTATCAAGAAAAAGCCTTTCAGGTGGCTTATACTAAGCCTGGTGTAATCTAATAAAACCTTCTTAAATTTCACACGTGTTTCACATTTTTACTGTAAACAGGCAGTAGGGCTGCAAGCTGTCACTTCCTGCTCCCTTCAGTTTAATGGTGTAACACCAGGTTCAGTTTTTGATCAAGAATTGTGGCATCTCTAAGTCTGTGAAGCTTCACAGACATAAAACCTTACAGTTTCCATTCAGTCCTGCTGTTTCTAATGAGAGTAGACTCCATTATGTGGAAATATTCCCTGATAACTTCAGCCTTTAGTGACTAAGCTGTCGTCCTTCCTCCTTTTCTCTTTCACCTTGACTTTAGCAGCTATGAAGTGCTGTCAGTTGTCTGGATGGCCTACAGTAATGACACTATCTCTGCAGGAAATCAAACAGTCTGCTGAACATGTTTATGACTAATTCAGCTTCTGTATTCTGGAAACACATCTGAAACCCTTTTAGTGTAATATTAAGACTTACTTTTAAAAACAAGTCCTGAATACTGAATTACCTTTATTCCAACAGTAAATACAGTAAGCATGATCTTCTTCTTTCTCTTTCGGCTTTTCCCATCAGGGGTCGCCACAGCGAATCATCGTCCTCCACCTCACTCTATCATGGACGTCTTCTACCCTAACATTAGCCAACTTCATGTCCTCTGTTAAGACATCCAGATATCTCCTCTTTGGCCGTCCTCTTGCCCTCCTGCCAGGCAGCTCCATCTCCAACATCCTTCTACCAATATATCCACTATCCCTCCTCTGAACATGTCCAAACCATCTCAGTCTGGCTTCTCTGACTTTGTCCCTAACACAGGCAACGTGAGCCGTCCCTCTGATGTACTCGTTCCTTATCCTGTCTAACCTGGTCACTCCTAAGGAGAACCTCAACATCTTCATCTCCGCTACCTCCATCTCAGCCTCTTGTCTCTGTCTCACTGCTACCGTCTCTAACCCATAGAGCAAAGCTGGTCTCACCACTGTCTTGTACGCCTTTCCTTTGAGTCTTGCTGGCACTCTTCTGTCACACAACACTCCTGACACTTTCCTCCAACCGCTCCAACCTGCCTGCACTCGCCTGCTTACCATCATGCTTACCTAAATACAGTAAGCATGATCATGTTGTTTAATTAGGCAGACATGTATGACTCGTGATTTTCATGAAATAGTAGAGAATAATGACACAAGCTGCTCTCATTTTCATCTCATCACTTTGTCTTCCTGTTCAATGACTGATCAGATCTGCATTTAAGGATGAAGCCTCCAACTTGATACCGTCAGAACAGTCAAACCTAAACCAGAATCCCCGTGTTTGTTCAGTTTTCCAGGCAGAACGGTGGAGCTGGGATCGTCACAGAACAGCGGAAGCAAAAGGAAATCTAGCAGCAGCACAAACTATTTATCAAGCCTGGATGGATGGATGGATCATCATGCAGCCACCAGTGGCGCCCATCACGAATCTCGAACCACACAGCCCACCGCTGCACCCATCAACTGTCAATTCTGTGTGGCTGCTAAATTAACTTTAACTACATGTTAGATCGCACTTCTTATTACATGTTCTTCGTCACTGTTACCCATAAAGAGCTCGCGCACGGACAAGAGCTGGACAGAAGAACACCGTCATAACTACAAAAACACAAGTAACACATCCGGTAACCTGAGTATGGAAGAGCAGACTTTGGTGAAGTCGTTCGAATACACTACGACATCACTGAGACACGCGACAACAACAAAAACTAGAGTATTAACTTCTACTACCTGTCGAATTGTCCGCCATGTTTTTTGCAATACCGCCAAAATAGAAGCAAGTCTTCTGCGCAGGCGGGGTTTTTGGCCAGGCTGGCAGTATCGGCTGCTGATTGGACGAGCGTTTGCTGCCTTTCTCTCATTGGTTCTTCAGCCAGATGACAAGACGGGTGGTGATTGGCTCCTTCGAGACACAAATGCACTCCCTCCAATCCAATCAGCCGTCGATGGATCCCGCCGTAATATAAATGACGATCTTTGTGCCCTTTGTACATTAGGTACGCAGTCTTACTCCAGCAGAACTTTATTTGATCCTAAAGAACTCTACACTCATCGTGACACTGTGAAACAACTTCCACCCACTCATGAACAAGCAAATTAGCCAAAGACTCAACATGCACCTCAGATCACTGACAGCCAATAAACTATAAAAGCTCTTCACTGACCTAAACCTGAACTATAACTGCACTATTCCATCTTCTGCTTATCCAAAGAGGTCCTGAGGGCAGCTTGTAGAGACTCCCAGGACAGTGTGGGGGTGTACCGGGGTTACATTCTATTTCTTATCTTCTTTTTATTATGCATTTAATGGTTTCTATATATGCATGAATATTGTATTGCAGAAATATGTTTGATTCCTGTCCTCATAGCAGATAACATGTGCATGTTTTTGACTTTCTGACTCTGTTTTCTTTCTGTATTGGAATGTTTATGGAGCCACGACACCTAGAATGCAGACTAGACAAAAACACAGCAGTCTAATGACGTATTTTGTATGTTTTCATCTTCCCGTTACTGAATAATAGAAAAAGCCAGAGAGACAGAGAGAGCGGACAGCCACAGAACCTAACAGGTAGTGTTTCTGCACGTCTCCCCTTTTGAAGAAGGTTCAAAAATTCATGCAGACTCTTGTGTGTCTTTTCATTTCCCAACTGCACATTTCGTTTTTGGACTTCCTGAACCATCCGAACCTGCGAATGCCAAACGAGATGGCAACACTAGCCAAGAGGCATGGTCCTTCCAGCTGGACATCCCTGGAATACCCTCCCAGGCAGTTTTCCAGGAGGGATCTGAAAGAGATGAATGACCCTCCTGAACTCTGGATGTGGAGGAGCAGTGGCTGCTCCTGGATGGCCGAGCTACTTACCCTAAAAGAACCACAGCCACGCTGTGGAGGAAACTCCTCTCACCCGCTTGTGTCTTTGACCCCTTCATGCCTGCCTTCTTTCTAATTTCCGGAATATTAAAATGATTCTTCTGTGTGTTTTCCATTCAAGGTGATACTAAATTAAGTGGAGTCCTGGATTTAATGGTAAAGCCTATGTTGCGAACTAGTGACATAGGTTGATCTCTGCTCTATCGACTAAAGTTTAAATTATCATTATTGTTTTCCTATCTGGTTCCACTGAGCTGCTTGGGTCAGGAAGGTAAAATTTACATGACACTCATTTGGATTTCAACAGCAAATACAGTTGACCAATTTATTGACAAAACTTTTGTCTGCATGACATTTTAGTTTTGTGATGCTGTGACATAAAACAGACATGTCTTTCATTGAGTTTTGTTTCCTTCTTTTGGTTGTTTTTGAGGTTTTGAATTATTTTTTGTGCGATTATCAAGCTTTTTTTTCACGTTCTCTTCATGCTTTACCAGGTAACACCACGTTTCAGCTCTTAATTGCCACAATTGTTTGTGTTACTGATTTATTTCTCAGTGTATAAAATTCCATTACTGTAGCTGCTATATCTTTGATCCCTCTAAAGTCACTCTTCTGTTTAAACTGGTTTTGTTTTTCATTTGTAATTTGGTTTAAAGTCAGCTTAAAGTCCGATCATCTTTTGATCTATTGTCAAAGTGTTCCCAGTTGTCTTTTAATTATGATTATGATGTTTTAACCCAAATCAAAAAATCAGAGTTTTTTTCTAGGACATAGTTGGTGCAGAGTAGCAGGAGTTTATTAGAAATTCACCTCTGATTTGTGGGCGATACTTCCCCTCTCCATTGCTGAAAGCTCTCTGGTTATCTGCTCTCAGTCTGTACTGTCCTGTTCTGATCCAGATACCAGCTCAGACGAGGAAAACAAAGGATCTATTTGTCTATTTGCGGGTGAATGATCAGAATTGAGCAGAGCAGAGAGCTGCGGCCTGCTGATTGTAGTTCACGGAACAACTACAAGCTTTTTCCAACAGCTCTTTTTCACCTGATTCACACAATTTGAATAAAGAAAAACTCAGAAACGCAGTTTTGGTCTTGTTTTTCTTTATGCATGTCCCCCATCATGAGAAAAATGCCAGAAAAACATGTTAAAACACAATTTTCATTGGGGGTGGGTGTCTACCTGGGACAGAAATGCTTGTGTGTGGGGGGGTAGGACTGCAGCTGGGACACAAGGCGGCACTAAAGCGTCACGTGACTTTGCTGTTAGTGGAAAGAAATCCGAGGAACCGTGGAAAGGTTGTTTTCCCCGTTTAAAGTCTTGCTTTAGGTTAGAATTTCGAGCAAAGAATCCGCTTTTCTTTCTCTGTACGATTGACTCAGTCAGTTCTGTTTTTTTAAAGGTGGACTGGTTCTAAGGTTCTCCGAGGAATGTGGAACAACAATAACTAGTCTTCATCTGTGGGGGCAGCGTTGCCTGTCGATGATCCAGCAGAGAAGAAGAAGAAAGGATCGAGGGAAAAGAAAGCAGCGGCTCCTCTGTTGATTCTGCTCCTCCGGCTCAGGTTTGCACGTTTCTTCTCTCCTCTCAACTTCATTCATGAAAAACCAAACAAACTGCTGTCTGTTCACGTGAGATGCTGACGTCAGAGCGGGTTGCACGTGCGCCTGTGGTGGAACTAGCAGAAGTTGTTGATGCTCATAGGGCAGCTCAGAGGTTTTTAGGTGCTCTCTGCTGACAGACAGGACAGGTGAAGGTCTGCAGTCTGCAGCAGAGCTTCGTGATGGTTTGGTCTTTGTCTTTCAGGATGGACCTGTCCAGCAGGCTGCAGGTATGGCAGCAGCTGGCCCAGACCTGCGGCCTCAGCAGCATTGAACAAAGCCTTCAGCAGCTTTGGATGCTGCTGCTCCTCTGCCTCCTGTGCAGAGTCTGCTTCAGACTGGGTCAGCATCAGCAACTCACTTTGGATCAATAATCTACATCTGTGTCATTTTAACTGCTTTTAGGTAGCACATCTAAAAAGCTGAGGAGCATTCCTTCTTTCTTTGTTTGTAGATAAGAATTCTCCATATAATTTGATGTGTTTTAAAAAAAATTCAACAGATCAAAGTTCCTTTTAACTCATGAGTAGATAAAAAAAAGTATTAAAACCAGAAGGAGCTGCATTTCCCAGAAAAAATTCAGTGCTTAATGCTATATTGCTGAATGAAAATGAAACTTAAAGGGTAATAATTGGAAAAAATAAATAAATAAAAAGAAAGAAAGAAATGATCAAAGTTGACCATAAATAAAGTGAAAACAGCACAATAACAAAAAATATATTTTTGTGAAAAATGCGAGCGCCGGGTATCGAACCAGCGGCTTCTGCACCAAGGATTCCCCAGGTATATTAATGAAGGCAAAAATCTTGGAATAACTTGAGTTATTGGTCATAATTGGAAAAGCTGAACATTTGAATAGTTGAATGATTAAAATAGCTGAAAATTGTAGAATGAGTTAAGTGCCAAAAAATAAATGGAGCACATTTCAGTTAACTGATATGATGGGTAATTATAGTTGGTATGCTGTGAACGGCCCTGGAGCAAATGGAAAAGCTTTGAAATATATAAAGGGAAACCTTTGGGTTGCCAGGTCTGGAGGAGTATCACGGGAAAAAGCAGCATTCAAAGGAGAAGACAGTTGTCTTTCATTTAGTTTAAGATATGATGTATAATTACAAAGGTGGCTTTAAAACCTGCAAATGCCATTTTTAACAGGCTGCATCATTCCATGAAAATCCACAAAATACCGACTGCTGATTGGCTGTTTCTGATCATTGAAAGCAGAAATTACCTCCGTTAATTACATTTAGGATTTAACACAGATTGATTAATAATATTCATCTATTTTTCAAATAATTGTTTAAGAAAAAGGGTTAGACCTTGACATAACTAGTGACATTTGCATGATATATGATAGATGCATTTTCTGAAGACGAAGTAAACATTCTTTGTTTTTGCTTTTAGACAGCTCTGAAATTGTAAATTTTGATATAGTCAGCCCAGCCGGCTGTTTCCTTTTTTTTACCGTGATATTAAAAAGATTTTGGCTGTTAAATTGTTAAAAAGTAAAAATCTGAAACATCAACTTCAGACTTTGTGTTTTAAGATTCTTGAAATTTCAGTGAAAAGCCTCTTTGGATAAGAACTGTTGGTCTTAACCCTTGTGCTATCCTATGGGGTCAAGACAATGACCATTGACGTGTTCTCCCTACCATGACAAAGGTGGATAAAGGTGGAAAGATTTCATGTAATCCATGGACACCAGTGAAGATCACAAATCATTGAAGAAAAAAGGTTCAGAGCTCTGTCTAGTGGGTCTAGATGACCCAACTCCCAATGTTAAAGTGCCTAGGATAGCACAAGGGGTAATAGAGATGTTTTGGTCCAGTATTGGTCGTCCATTATCTGACAAATGTTTGAGCTGAGACATTACATCTGTAGTTTTTGCAGTCTGTCAGAGTAAAGATAAAATAACAGACTCCTATTGAACAAGGTTAGAAAGAGCTGGGGCTAGTGTGAATTTGTTGTGCAGATAAGCTGTGTTGATGACAGAAATGGAGTTGGAAAGGCTGATCTGGTGCTGTTTTGTGTCTGCCGCTTGCAGGACTTGTGCTGACTGTGAAGCATGCAGTGTCTGCACTGACGGGGATGATGGGGCTGTTCCTGTTCTTCGAGCTCCAGATGCTGTGGGTGCTGTCGCTCAGCGGGCTCTGTTATGTCATCCTGCTGCTCTGCAGGCACACCAGCAGCAGAGGACTCTTTCTCTCTGCTGTCATCCTCATCTACCTTCTGTTTGGGTAAGGCGGAAACAGCATTAGGCTGCAGGGAGCTTCTGCAAGGTCTTTTTTTCAATAAAAGTGAGTCGCATCAAATCATCCATGAGAATTGCGGCCCACAGATCTCCACCGTAAAACTCCTGGCTCATGTAAATAAAACCCAAACAAAGCAGAGCTTTCAGTTCATTCTTCTGTCCTCTGAACATTCACTGTAATTCTGCTGTACAGTCACCATGTGCCAGGTCCAAAAATAACTTTCAGCAGACAAGATTCACAAAGAAAAAGAAAACTTTCAAACATAACAACTACATGCCACCCCATTCTCTCTCAAATATTAGCCTAGCTAATAATGAAGAATTCCTATGGGGTACTTAACTGAAAGCTTTGCTCATGAATGAGACTTTCACCACTACATTACAATAAAAAACACTGGGAAAATAATATGGTGTGTTTAGGAATGGGACAAGGATAAAAGGGAATGCAAAGTAACAACATAAACTATGACAATGAAAGCAATAAGCTTTGTTCCTGAAAAGATTGTTAAAAAGTGAAAAGGATTTAACTTCATAATCAGATGTGATGATCATCAGATGATCAAGATGTGTTTTGTAGCCAGGTACAGTGGAGTAAGGGGGCAGTAACCAGCTCAGTGGCCTTGTGGTAGAGTGTCCGCCCTGTGACTGGATTGTCGTGAGTTCAAATCCATGCCAAGTCATCCCAAAGACTCGAAACATGGGACCCAGTGCCTCCCTGCTGGACACTCAGCATTAAGGGGTTGGATTGGAGGGGTTAAGCCACCAAATGGCTGTGTCTGCAGCTCACCGCCCCCCCCAGGGGAGGGGTCAAATGCAGAGAAATAAATTTCACACACCTAGGTGTGGGCAAGTGAAAGTATTTCTAAAGCCAATGTCCCACTTGTTGTTCTGTGATTCTTCCTCACTGTTCTGTTAATTTTGGCATCAGAAGAAAACAGGACAGACTTGACTCCAGACTTGCATATGTCTATCCCTGGTCTAAAATCTGCACCACAGCTGGTTTCTGCATTCATTCACATTATTTCTGAGGCATCTCAGTCTGTTTATGCGCACACCAATAATTGTATTTCTTTTGCTTCCTGTGATCAGAAAGTAATTTCCTTTTGAACCTTTCATTTCAGAGAGCTGCACTTAATCGATGCAGTGACTTGGCACAGGATTAGAGGTGAGAGATCATTTGAATCCACTTTTGCGGTGTTTCGACATGAGAGGGGACGAAGGGACAACAAACAACTGTAGAGTCCAAAGTCTGTTCCACCTAAAATAGATGCTTTTTTTCATGACGACTGTATGCACGCTGTCTGATGCTCAGGGTTGGGAAACACTGGCTTAGAGCAAAATGACTATGAAGATTTTTTTTCATCCTGCTCATTTTATCACAGACTTTACCTTCTTCAGATGAATTGGACTTCATGAAGGAGACATTTCCCTGCTCATCAGTGCTGCTTCTTTACTCATAACTGCTGGGAAAACTCAGCATGCTAAAGATAGATAGATATGCCTTTATTGTCACTGTCCACTTGGACAATGACACTGAAGCAACACCATCAAAACAAATCTACTAAAGTAGAAAAGAAAAAATGCCAGTATGTACAATATGTACAGAGTGTACCAACGAAGTCTGCAAATGTGCAAAATGTGAAATGTGCAATTAAAAAAATGTCCGTAATTATGTGCAGAGTGATATGTACAGATATAACCACGTCAGATGTGCAAAAACCGCACGGAGGCAGGGAAATGTTGATAAGTTTACATGGAAAAACAACATAAATAAGCAGATATACTGCACATATGCATATATATATACATATACACATATATTCAAATATGCATTGGCATGTGTTGTGCAAATTCCAAAAAAAAGTCCACAAAAAAACCTCTACACAGTATTTTTATTACCCACATCACAGATTATGACATTTAAAACTGTATTTAAAGCAGATATGAGTTTGCTGGTGATGTACATGCTGCTTATTGATTATTGATTGTGTTATATTGATATGGGTCTCTGAATATGGATTTGTGGATGAGTCTGCAGCAATTCAGTCCAGATGGTCTCCTCTCTTGAAGAGCAGGGTAGCGGCTGCTTTTTTCCAGATCACTCTGGTCTGTAGGGAGAGGTTGAACAGGCAGGAAAAGGGGGCTACAACCCATGAGAGAATAGATCTACTACATTTAAGCCAGCAGATCTTTGAGTGTCCAGACTATGCAGTATTGCCAAGACCTCAGACTCCAGGATTGGGTGGAGGGAAAAGGGAGGGTGTCCTGGTGTAGATGAATGACTAACAGATGATGGAGTGTTTCTAGAAGGTGGTGATGTGTTGCCGTGGACATAGCCAGCCTTGACAAAGTGTTTGTTGAAGAGGTGCACTATTTCAGCTCAGTCTGTGACAACAGCACTTTAACAGCAGTGGGGGGGATGAGAAAGTTAATTTCATTTTCCTGTGTTTTGGCGGAGTTTCATCACTTTTTAGGATCAGAACCATTGGTACAGACGGTTCATGTTTAACGCTGTGAGCATTTCTGTCTGTCTTTTCTGGGTTAGGGTTAGATTCAGTCCTACACCACTAATTGTGTTTGTGCTGATTGAGCTCTGATAATGCTGAGCTAAACCAAGGACTGAAGAGATTCTTTTACCCAGACTTTTTAAGGGTGTCGTGTTTATCCAAGATGGCACCAAACAGGGGCTTAAAATATGTCCAGGTGTTCTCCACATCTGGAACTGGCTTGATTCTGTCCCACTGGACTAGAGCTACGTCCTGCAAGAAAAGCCTGTTAGTTGAAATGTTCCTGGTTCTGTTTTGAGATGGACCCTTGTGAACACAGTCAGTAACACCATGATCACCTACTGTAGGTTTGAAGCACCTTCATGTTGCCCTCTCTGTTTTTTGGGTGTATCAGGTTCTCAGATGGTGGTGGCCATGAAGGCCATCTCATTGGCCTTTGATTTGGACAGAGGAGCGGTGTGCAGCCTTCCCTCCCCAGCCCAGTTTCTAGGCTATCTCCTGTTTGTGGGCACTGCTGTCTTCGGCCCATGGATCAGTTTCTCCGCCTACAAGAGAGCGGTTGATGGTGTTGAGCTGGTGAGTGTTGGTCAGCCTCTGTGGTGTGAGGTTCTCTGGGTCTGTGAGATGATGCAGCGATTTCTTTTTTCAGAGCTGGTCATGGCTGCTCAGCTCATCCCTCAGCCTCCTGAAGAGTCACATTTGTCTGCTAGTGTGCACCTGCATCGCCCCCTACCTGTTCCCCCTGTTTGTCCCAATATATGGAAACTCACTCACGCAAAGGTAAGTCGGTCTTTGTTAAACCGTTTTAATAGTCACTGCCTTAATGATATTGCATTTCTTTTCTCTCTGGTTTTGCTTCGAAGATGCAATTGAGAAAGGTAAGTTCTGTATGTCGGTGAACAGCTGAGCCCATCTGTCAGTTAACCAAACTAACTAAATGATTTGAATTGGACTGTTTCAAGTGAAAGTTAGCAGAATGTAGGGGCAGGAGAAGTCTACATTTTAAATAATTTATAAAAGAAATGATTTGAGCTTTTCACAAAAATGTGTCATCATGTGTGGAGCTAAAGGACCGAACACGACAGTGTGTGTCACCACTGTGTGACTGTGTGTGTGTTAGTGTGACTACAAGGGTAGTGGAAAACAGTGTGAAGGACTGAGGACCAGCTGGTGGAAAAAGTTTGCAGCTGCGTTTTCATCACAAAAATTCACACAACTTTATCAAAATTCTAGAAATGTTGAAAAAACACAATTTTGCAATTACACCGTTTCCATTAAATCATACACATGAATCAAAGCGACGGCTGTGAACCATTCTTTGATCGACAGCAGATACATTCAGGTTTCTGCCACGGCTCTAGCGCTCATCATCATCTATAAAAGGAGACGTTGGCGTCTTCTTCAGGCTGTGGGGTGGCAAGCTCCTTTAAACGTGGGAGCGGTTACGGATAAAGCCACTTTGGGAAATGGTGGTTGGTGATTTTCCAGAGGAGCTGTGGATCCAACAATTCCACATGACACGCTCAACTTTTGATGAACTGTGTGACGCTGTGGGACCTCTGGTGGCGCCCGCTGTGCAGTGAAACATTGACAGTTCTACTATTTTGATTTTAAACCAAAAAGGAAAATGAGTAGTGCTTTGTGTTTGGAGTCGCCTCACCTAACACTTTTTTTTGTTATAATGAGAAGAATATAAGTTTATTCTTAACAATCTAGACGGACTACCTTAACCCTAGAACACTTTAACTATAAAAAGTTACACCATCAGTCCAAACCTGTGCCACTACTACTGGGCCTCTAATATTCAAAAAATGAGGCATTGGCTCCAGGCTTCTGACACCCACTGGTGTCGTTTTCAAGGCTCATCCTGTAAAACAACAACTTTGGCAGCATTGATTGGATCTAGTCTCCGCTGTGTCATTTCCCACCGTATTACACACAATCCAGTAGTTACAAATACTTAAAAAATGATGTTTCAGACATATGGACTCACTCAGGTGCTTACCACTAGTCCTAAATCCCCCTTTTCTCCCTGGTCAGACAGACTTTGGATTCACAATTTGGGAAAGAAAGGTATCGTCAACTTTAAGGACATGTACCTAGACGGTATATTTGCAAGCTTCACTGATCTTGCATCCACATTTAATCTGCTTCATTCCCACTTTTCGGTACTTTCATGTATGACCCTAACTTTCTTAACATACCGCCAGTCTCTGTGTTAGATGAGGTGCTTGAGTTGCCATTTAATCCAAAGAGACTTATTTCCAAAATCAAAGACTGTATATCACTTCATGACAGCGCAGCTCTTCTGAAAATAAGAGAGTTGGGAGGAAGAGCTTGGGTGGAGTTTGGATGATAATGTGTGGAACAGGGCCTGACAGAGAGTTAACCACAGTACCTCTTGTGCCAAGGTAAATATAATACAGTTCTACAGAGGGCTCACCTGTCTAAAGCAAGACTGTCAAGAATTTATCCTCAACTGAGTGCCAATTGTGACAGATGTCAAAATAGTCCAGGAATCTAACCCACATGTTCTGGCTATTCTCTGCTTTGGTGAACTATTGGTCTCAGCAAAACAAAAAATGTTAAACCATCACTTTTGCAGGGTTATTTTTACCCGAGTATGTTCTTTGTTTTTCCAAAACAATTTTGTCTAGCTGAGGATGGATGAAAAACATCTCTGACGTGACTTTCCAATCTTCAAGGTTGGGAGTGAATGCATCAGGAAGCTCTTGTTTGTGTGTTTGCAGGTGGCTGCGTGCTTATGAGAACGCAGTGTCCTTCCACTTCAGTAACTACTACGTGGGTCACCTCAGTGAGGGCACCAGCATGTTGGCTGGAGCTTGCTTCACTGAAGAGAAGGAGCACATCTGCTGGTAAAGCACAGTGGAGTTGACGATGGGTGGTCATGTTTGTTAAAGCCCTGGGCTGTTTGACCAGACTGCTCTTTGCAGGGACATGAGCGTGGTGAAGCCCCTGCAAGTGGAAATACCCCGGTCAATGGTGTTGGTCGTGACGTCTTGGAACATCCCAATGTCCCGATGGCTGAAAAGTTGTAAGTGACTGTCAGAGGGTCAAAGTCACAAACGGCATGGACAGTTTCCATGTTTTGAAGGGAACTGGCAATGCCTACAAGTTCAAAAGCAACAACAATGGCAAGCCACAGACAGAAGCCTACAACAGTGACAAACTCCTGCCTACAGTACAGATCTTACAGAGAAAAGCAGCCTTGCACTGATATGCACCTTTTTACCGTAGTGAAGTGTTAACGCAGTCAACGTAAATCGGCTGATTCTGATGGAGAGAAAAGCAGCTTTGCGCTGTTATGCAACACTTTGCATGCATCAGAGGAGAGCCCCTTTTCTCCGCACCAGAATAAGCTGATCCCCAATGCATGTGTGAACAGTCCAACAGCCAGCGTGTGTTATTTAGGGAATGCCGGCGACATCTCCGGTGTCAAACATTTTTATCTATGCTTTGATTTGAATAAAATGGGGGTTTCAAACTCTTAGTTTGAAAAACTAGCTTGAAACTGTTAGTTTATATTCTAATCAAATTGAAAATTTTCGAGTAATTTGTCAGTTTGCCAGATAAATGACAATTCGCAGTAGAACAACTGTACATGTCAAAGCTCAGCTCTTACACCTTCTATATTCATCAATTCAACAGATGGTTTAGATGCAGAATCCCTGTCAAGGACTTAAAAAAGAAAACATCAAAGAGAACTGTGTTTTTGTAGGTATTTAACATCAGAGCTTAGGGCACAAACACCATGGTCTCTAACATGAGACGTGAGAACAGTAAAGGTTTTAGTTTGAACGCTACCTGAATGTTAGTGGTAACTCTTGCTGTCTCCTCGCTCCTCAGATGTCTTCAAGAATGCCATGAAGCTGGGAACTTTTCCTGCCATCCTGGTGACCTACACAGCCAGCGCTCTGTTGCATGTGAGGAACATTTTTAACCACAATGCTCTGCGGTGTCTAGAGCTAAAATCATTTACAGTGACCCTCCCTGCACGCTGCACATTTGGTGTCAGGATAAAAGCCTTCCCCTTCAGGAACACATGGCTTAACTAAAAGTAAAACGCGTGCCAAAGAACTTGATTTCCTGCAGTTTGTGCTTACATGGTTCAGTGAGGAGCGTCATAATTTACTCACAGGGGACCTTAAAGGGTCTGGAGAAAACACAGCTTTACAGATGTTACAGTAATCACCTTTGGAGATTCAGACATTTCTTTTGATTTTTTTGCTTATTTCAAAGGAGAAATCACTGAAACAGGCCTGAACACAAATGATGCTACATTTGAGTTAGTGTTTTGATTCAGATTCAGATTCATTTTATTCGTCATGTGCACAGTTTTTACACTGGCATAGGAATTAAGTTCCAGTACAACCCGAACAAGATCAGACAGACAACAGAAACACGTGTACAGTTCAGAGTTGACCCCCCCCCCCCCCCCTCCCTTTCTTAGCATGCAGATTGTCCACGATGGGGGCAGGGGGGGAATTGGTGACAAAAAAAGTCGTATCTCTACACTGCGTACAATGTGTAGATGCAAGAAAAAACTACACCGTTTAACATAAGTAGCACATATGCAGACAAAACACAAACACGAGGCTCAGGGATCAAGGGAAGGGGGGGGGCCTCCATGAATCTGTCCTTCAGGTGCAGCTCCGCGAGCCAGGCACTTCCTCCGGGCAGCACACAGAGGAGGGAGGGGGGTGAGTTGCAGTTATCAACCCCGAGAACAGCTCAGATGCACGGCCTTTTGAGTCCATCAAAGCAATCAGTGGGTTTCTGTGCCTGTCAGATAGACTTCTGTAGGTGTCAGCAGGGATTCTGCTCCACCTCTCATGAACAGCCTCCATCACCTGTCTCAGGTTTGAAGGGTTTCTTCTCCACGTTTCAGCTCCATCTGAATAATCCTGTCCTTTGCTTTGATCCTTCATTGGGTCTTTTTTTGAGTTTTGGATCATTATACTGTTTGAAGATCAAGCTTTCTGACACCAAGCAGCATGTGGCTCCAAAATGCCCCGATTGTTATGAGATTATATTGAACACCTTGTTTCAGATGCAACAGAGCAGCCCAGACCATGATGAAGCCTCCTCGCCTTCCCAGTTGCAATGGGCCTGGTTTCTCATGTTAAAGCACACCAGGGTCTAGCTGACAGTAATCAATTCTTTCTTCTCTGAACACAAGAATGCAGATAGTTCCAAAATGGAGTCGAACATGGATTCCCAGCTTCTTCTTACTATGTGGTAAAACGTCACGTGTCAGGATGCTGAAGGTCCCCTGTGAATGCACATCTTTGCACATGTAGCTCATGTGCCTGCTGTTAAAAATAACTTTCCTAACAGTAGAAGGGTGAATATGGTGCAGACATCCAAGCACTGAGTGTACCCCCTTTGTTCTTCTTCAGGGCCTGAGCTTCCACCTTGGAGCTGTCCTGCTCTCACTGGGATTCATCACCTATGTGGAGCACGGTAATCACCACCCAAGGGTGAAAGTTAAACCTTTCCCTACATTTCCAGATTTTTCCTGTATTCATGAGATTAAACTTGTATATATTTGTTTTTTTCTCAGTCCTGAGGAAGAGGCTTGCGTACATCTTCAATGCATGCATCCTGTCCAGACCCTGTCCCTCCGACTGCAGCCACCAACACAAGAAGGTGCCCAGCTGAACAACGCAATCAACCACTCAAGAAAAGTTCTGTTTATTTGAAACTGCAAACATTCGCACCTGCATCTGGAATTGATACCACATACGTTTATATAAGCATAGACAAAACAAGGAACAAGGAAATCTGGACCATGAGCGTTAAGACAGATCATCTTTTGATCTATTGTCAAAGCGTTTTTTTCAGTGGTCTTTTGATTATGATAATGCAGTTTTAACCCAAATCCAAACATTGGAGTCGTTTTCTACGACAGTTTCTGCAGAGCAGCAGGAGTTTACTCGAAATTCATGTCTGACTTGTGGGCGGAACCATTGGTGCGGAGCAACCCTGCCCCCCCTTCACCTCTCCGTTGCTGAAAGTTATAAGCTCTCCGCCCCCCAACCTAACTCTAGCAGTGCAACAAAAACGCTCAGCAATATCAGTGCCATCCAGCCGTACAGTTCAATCAGGATTCCAGCTCAGACGATCATGAGTCACTGATCATCAGGGGATGCAGCAGAATGCAGCAGATCAGGGAGACTTTGTAGTTTCTACATAACAACCACAAGCATTTTTTTAAGCTTAATAATGCAATCAGGACATCTTAAAAACACCAAAGACAGGATTTTGATTACATTGGGTTTTTAAAACCTCATAATGAAACCAGGATTCTCAGATGAAAATCTGACACGATTAAGCCTGTTAGAGCCTGAACTGTGAGATTGTAAGCAGACTTTGTAGTTACTTGACTATCTTATGTCTTTTTTGAAGGCATTTGTCTTCTCTCCTTTCATACAGAATTATTGGGTGATGTTGTTGAACCTGGTCTTCAGCTTTCTAACCATCTTCCATCTCACCTACTTGGGTTCCATGTTTGATCCTGGCACTGATGAACAGGAAGTGGAAGAGGTAAACTCTAGCTGTCACCGTACACTTTTGTTCAATTTCAGACCCTTCTTACGACTTATTTATGACAAAAACGCAGCTCACGAGAGGTCCATTCACTGGTGAGGTTCTCTTTCCCACGAAAGAGCTGTTTAAAAATTCAAGGCTCATTTGCTAAATAACCATGAAATGAACCTTAATTTTGCTTTGCTCCAACCTTTATTTTTATCTGAACTGTAATTCCATTACATTCTATGAGCAATTTAATTGCAAATCACTACAGTTTTACCTGAAGTGTCTTGTATATTTCTTTAGTTAATTTATAATCTAAGTTTTCTTAAAGATGGAGGTTTCCTCTATACAGTGTTATTCTGTGGCTTAAAACGGCTTTCACTCAGTTGTCAACCAGTTGCCACAGAAGACCAAAGCAACTGTCAAATTGTTCAAGTCAAGGGGCAGGCTGCAACGTGGCACACAAAGAACTTAGACATGTCAGTATGAAGACAACTTTGGCTTCTTTTTAGAGCCTGTCTCAGCTGTTATGGGACACTCATCTCACCCTTTTTCAAAGAATAGTCTACCATTTTATCAGGTCTACTTAAAGTAACCCTTTAGATCTAAGCCAAAATGTGTTTTTGCTGTTGAAGGGGTATGCAGCCATTCACACCATCCAAAGGTGGTCCGAGCTGAACTGGGCCAGTCATTGGATTGTGTTTGCTTGTTGGATCTTCTACCGTTTGATTCTGTGACTGAGTCACAGCGTCTGGGAAAGAAAACCAACGCCAAGCTGTGGAGGGCCTGGATGACCACCCCTGACATGGAAAGTGTTACACATGTCCCCTGACATGCTTGAGCCACTGCCACAGAGCTGACGGGGAGCTCACGTGAATGTGAAGCAGTGAAGACCCTCCTTTGACTTTTGTGGGATCTGATTCTAGCTGGACTCGCAAATTAGCTGAATTTGAAATGATGAATAACAGAGGAGAGATAATGCATCTGTGTGGACAGAATGTGGAGGGAAACACTTCTATCTGTCTGGAGATGGACACATTTACTGTTGTCATATGGTGTTATTTTTATACTGCAGTTTTTTGTATTTTTGTTTGCAGAAATGTTTTTAGCTAGTCATTGTACTGAACTTTATACACTCACATAATGGTCCAGACTGTTACATTTGCTGTTGTTGTTATTGGAATGAGTTATACATTAAATATTTGTACTGATGGAAACAGTGTCCCACTTCGTCATTTTGATCTGATAGAGACTTGAACTGCCATCTTTCTTACTGATTTTATTCATCAAACTATGAGTAACAAATCTGCAAGATTTTTGTAAACAAAGTCTTGTCTGGACACAAGATCTCATTATTTGATTGAGATGGTACATGCTATGGGTTCAATGAAACTTCTAGTTGCTCTTTATTCCTCTTAAAATCCATTTGTCCGTGACCTTCACTCTTTCCTTTCTGTCTGCATAACCACAGTCTTGTGTTTGTTATTGTTAAACTGAAGGACATCCGTCTGCATTCTGGAGTTCAGCTGCTCTGAGCTGCAGAGGGCTGGTGAATGGAGGAGGTTTGGTGACACAGCTACATAAAGCTGAGTGTCGTCTGCATATATTTGTTTTATGACTGTATTGTGTTCTTGATCTGACTCAGGAAACATGTCCAGGCTGAACAAAAACTCCAGAGAATACTAAAGATTTTGATCACCAATAAAATATTGCAACCCCTGCCTTCAAAATAAGATCTGTCCCAAGTATGGACTGTAACTAATAATACCATCTACTTTTCCTGCTTGCCTAGAAGGATTCTGTGCTTCATGATTCCATGGTCCTATTACAAATGCTTTAGTGATTTTGTGCTCTTTGTGGCGTTCATTGCGGAATTCCTCAATTCAGTTTTTCTTTCCTAAATCAGATGTTCCAAAAATGTGTGCCCTTCTGTCTGCTTCCTCCTTTATTCATTGTCACAGTTCCTAATCTACCTTGTTCTTCCTATAATAGGTGTTCCTGTGCTGTGGTGCAGAGGTGTACCTCTAAATTGGAGGATTGCAGGTTCAGCTTCCTCCTTGTCTGCCCATGTGTTAAGTGTCCTTGGGCAAGACACTGAACCCTACGTTGCTCTTGGCGGTTATAGGTTGGCGTCAGCAGAGCCATCATCAGTGTGTGAATGGCTGAATGGGACTTCGACTGTAAAGCGCTTTGGTCCTTCAAGGAAGTTGTAATGCATTATATGAGCATGCACTATGTCCAATTTAGTGTGTGCATCTTTCTCCTGTTCTCTTAGACTCCAAGCAGTCACAGCAGACAGTCGCAAATAGAAGTCACAAAGTGAGGGGTTTCTTCCCAGTCTTCCAGTTAGACGTGAAATGTCCCCACTGTTACCTTTAGCCTATGGAGTGATATTTCTGCCACTACGTTGCACACAAAACTTTCTAAGTTGCAAATAAAAAGAAGTAAATATTTCCTTTTCAATAATTTTTTTTTGCTTTCAATTTTTCTTTTTCAAAAAACATTTTTGCGTTTGCAAAACACGTTTTCGCATGCGTTGTGTCACATCTCGTTTTTTTCCTATCTTTGATTTTGCTGACATAAGTTTCAGTTTAGCGTGACAGAGCTGCCATCAAACAGCTGCTGATTGGTCCAGATTCTAACCAATCAGGTGTCTCTGTCTGATATTGATGGTGCTTGGAGACAGACATGGACTTTGGACTTTGAGTCGGTTCTGTTCTAACGGGTCTCTGTCATTTTCAACCATTCTGGCCCGTTTCTCTCAGAGTAAGAAGGAGCAGCAAAGCAGCTAAAATCTAACAGGTTTTGTATTTATGTATGTCAGTGTAGAGACCAACGTGTTTAAAATGTCTGCAGCAGAAAAAAAACGTCCGAGCTCCGACTCCGTCCAGCAGGAAGTAACACTTTTTAAGATTTGTATCTGAACTATTGTTTTATTTTAATCAATAAATGTTGAAATATTGAGAGAAAATAGAATTTTTTTCATGAGTAATTTTTTTTAATTTGTACAAACGCTCACGAGTTCTATTTGATTCTATTAAAGACATTTTGATAAGAATGATGGTACCGCGATTTAGCTGCAACTAAAGCCATTTGCGGCAAAGTCCCGCCCCTTTAACTGTCTCCGCCAATCATTCTTGCAGGCTTGATCACATGTTATCAGTCTGACCAATCAGAAGTGGTTAAAGTTTTAACTTCCTTGTTCCAATTTAGCTCAAAAAGTCGCTCAGTTCTAACAAAAATACCAGCCAAAGCTCGTCTTTAGTGGTGTAGCTTTCCACAGAATACGGTATCAGACCGTGGAACAAGTGAACAAAACAATGAAGCTCAGAGACGCTAGTCTATCTGCCCTTTTGCGGCAGTTTTCACACTACATCTCCCATGATGCATTTGCTTAAAGGGACAGCGTCTCAGTCGTCCTTGTTAAACGTCTTGAAACCACAACGAAGACACATCAAACAGTTTTTAAACTTTCTAACTTAACTTTTATTTCATCTTTTAGAAAAAAAAAACAGCTGCAACTTCCTGCTTTTTCTGCCACAATTATCGGGGTGATCCTCACTGGTGTCCATGGATTACATGAAATCTTTCCACCCTTATCCACCTTTGTCATGGTAGGGAGAACACATAAATGTAAGGTGGGGGTCATCTAAGATAGCACAAGGGTTATATCTGTCATAGTGGGCGAGACAGACCCAGTTGCTGAAACCCAGAATGATCAAACAGGTAAGCGGTTTGGTAAGTAGTATCTAATCTTAACAAGGAGAACAGAACTTTTGGCATGTTGGTGATCCGGACAGGAGAGAGGCTCGTGACATGGCTGGAGGTAGTAACGCGGCTGATGGGATCCTGCGTCTTCCAGGACAACAGGTGAGTTGTAGGCGACTTCCACACTGGTGACCTTCTTGGTTGTGAATCCTGAGACAGGGAATATAATATTAGGTTCGAGGCAAGGTGAGAACAAGCGACATAAACAGGCTAGACCAGGCATAGTCACCATAAGGGGTGACGAACTGGCGTTGAATACTGGAGCTGGGTCTCCTTTTGAACAGCAGGGTTGATGAGTTGAATTGGTCAAAGCTGGTGGAGTCAGGAGCAGAGCAGAGAGGGCGGGGGAGGAGGACTGACAGAGGCACCATGACAGTACCCCCCCCCCCCCCTTAAAGACCACCTCCAGGTGCCCCAGGACGACGATCCGGGTGAGCACGGTAGAAGTCAGATATGAGGGTGGGGTCCAGAATGAGGGAACGGGAGACCCAGGAGCGTTCCTCAGTACCATAACCCTCCCAATTGACCATTAACTGATGGCCATGACCCCAGCGCCGGATGTCCAAGATGCGGCTGACAGTGTACGCCGGAGCGCCATCGATGAGTCGGGCGTGTGGAGGGGAAGCGAAAGGCGGGCACAAACTGCTGTCAAAAACAGGCTTGATTTGAGAGATATGAAATGATGGGTATACCTTGAGGGCAGCCGGGAGGTGAAAACGGGACACAGATGGGCTTGATGATTTTGTCAATGGTGTAGGGCCCAATGAAACGGGGATCCAGCTTGTGGGACGTGGCCTAGATGGGGTTGTTTTTGGAGGACAGCCAAACCCTCTGACCCGGCTGGTATGTGGGTCCCACCACCCTGTGGCGATTGGCAGTGCAGCAGTTGCTCTCCTTGGTGCGGAGGAGAGCAGCTTGGGTCTGATGACAAATGCGCTGATAGCGCTGAAGATGGTCTTGCACAGAGGGCACTGCCAAATGTAGTTCATGGGGAGGAAACAGAGGTGGTGGGTACCCGAGGGAGGCTTCAAAGGGGGAGACACCTGTGGCAGAGGAGGGATGTGAATTGTGTGCGTATTCAATCCAAACCAAGTACTTGGACTAGTCAGTGGTGTTTTGGGCGGCAAGGCAATGGAGGGAGGCTTCCAGCTCTTGATTGGCCCTTTCCGCTTGTCCGTTGGATTGGGGGTGAGACCCAGACGTGAGGCTGACAGTGGCTCCTAGGGCCGAACAGAAGGATTTCCAAACCTGAGATATAAATTGTGGTCGGTCACAATGTCTGCAGGAATGCCATGATGACGGAAGACGTGTTTAACTAGTAGGTCAGCGGTCTCAGTGGCGGTAGGTAGCTGAGGGAGAGGGATGAAGTGAGCAAACTTGGAAAACCGGTCGATGAAGGTGAATATAACGGAGTTGCCCTGAGAAATGGGAAGGCCGGTAACAAAGTCCACAGCAATGTGGGAACAAGGCCTGCTAGGCATAGACAGAGGATGGAGAAGTCCTGAGGGAGGAGAGTTAGAGGACTTAGAACGGGAACAGGTGAAGCAGGCGGCTACATACTCTCTAACGTCCTTGTTAATGGAGGGCCAGAAGAAGCGTCTACGTTAAAGGTTGAGAATTCGGAGACCCCTCCGTGACAGGCGATACGGGATGCGTGGGCCCAGGTGATGACGTCAGACCGTAGAGATGAGGGGACATTGAGAGTGCCGTTAGGAGGAGTGGGATGATCAGGCTCCTCACCTTGTGCTTGGATGACTCTGGATTCAATGTCCCATGTGAGATTGCCGAATATGCAGGCTTTTGGGAGTATGTTGTTGGTGGAGTCGGGATCCTCTGAAGCACAGTATTTCCGGGAAAGAGCGTCCGGCTTGACGTTGCAGCTGCTAGGTCTGTAAGTGATGGAGAATCTGAACCGGTCAAAAAACAGGCACCAACAGGCTTGACGAGAATTGAGTTTCTTAGCGGAGCGAAGGTATGAAAGGTTTTTGTGATCTGTCCAGACTATGAAAGGTTGAGCAGCTCCCTCTAGCCAATGACGCCACTCTTCTAGAGCCAGCTTAATGGCGAATAGTTCTCGGTTTCCCACATCATAGTTGCGTTCAGCTGGTGACAGTTTCTTGGGGGGAAAAAGCATGTGGCTTGAGTTTGCCAGAAGACTCTTCTCGCTGACAGGACTGCCCCAACTCCTGAGTCAGAAGCGTCGACTTCGACGACGAATTGTCTGGAGACATCAGGCTGGATAAGAATGGGAGCAGAAATAATTAACCTTTTAAGCGTATCGAAGGCTGTCTGGGCTGAGGGGTTCCACTGGAAAGCCTGGAAGTGAGTTAAGTGAGGGGAGAAGCGATGGAACTGTAATTTCTAAGAAAGCGACGGTAAAAATTGAAGAAACTGTTTTTTTTAGATGTGAGAGGTTCCTATTGGGAAACTGCTTTGATCTTGGCTGGATCTGGGCGTATGCTTCCAGCCTCGAAAATGTAACCAAGGAAAGGCATGCTGGAAGTGTGTAACTGGCATTTCTCCGCCTTAACAAACAGTTGGTTTTCCGATAGTCTCTGGAGAACTAATCGTACGTGATTTTGGTGCAGAGCAGGGTCTTTGGAGTAGATCAAGATATCATCTAGATAGACGAAGACAAACCGATTGATGAAATCTCTAAGAACGTCATTAACGAGACGTTGGAAAATCGCGGGGGCGTTGGTTTAGCCAAAAGGCATCACTAGATATTCATAGTGACCCACTGGGGTGTTAAAGGCGGTTTTCCACTCATCTCCTTCCTTCATATGCACGAGGTGGTAGGCGTTCCACTGGTCTAGTTTTGAAAAAATGCGAGCTTCCTGAATGGAGTCAAAAACAGAACTGATGAGTGGTAGTGACTATTTATCTTTAACAGTGATCTGGTTAAGTTCTCGATAATCAATGCAGGGTCTGAGAAATTTGTCTTTTTTTCCACAAAAAAGAACCCAGCACTGGCAGGAGAAGATGAGGGGCGAATGTGTCCTAGAGAAAGGGCTTCCTGAAGTACTGTTCCATGGTGGCTTTCTCTGGACCCGGCGATGGAGTATTCGTTTGGCTGGTATGATTTACTTTGGACCAGAGGAGGACTCCTTTTGATCATGGATTGTGTGCGCCGGTGAATGGCCCCTACCCCTGGAAAGGCGGAGCGGATCTGGACTTTGCAACCTTCAGCTATTGGCCGGTGGAAGCACGAGGGATACCGGCTGACGAATCAGAGTGTTCCGGGGCGGAGGACCAGCGGCCATGATCTTTCCGGAAGGCGGAGATTCAAACACATCTTAAAAAGACTGTTTTCAAACTTTTTCATTGTTCTTGGGTAAATCTACGAATAATTCGCATGTAACTTGTGCGTCAGTAGATCTTTACTTTAGAATCCAGATATCTGCATTAATGTTTTAATCTGTGCTTTAGAACTATTGTCAGGGAAATAAACTCAGTGTGTTTTTGAACCGGTTGAATCCTTGTTTGTTTTACCACTCTCGACTATCGAACACGCATGGATGGAAAGAACTGAGAAACGGACGATTTCTTTCCTTCAATTTTGGTGACCTCGATACGTGAAGTCGGGGGTGGATATGAACGCAGACCAGACCGGTTGGACCACAACATAGTGGCTTATTACAAGAATACTGAGACTTTCGGCCGAAAGCGGGTGACGCACTCCCCCACGGGCTTGACTTCCCTTGAGGCCTCATAGAGTACGGTAAGCAGAAGCCTTTTATGAATTTCTGCGTATTGAATAACTCAAATCAAGGGGAAGTGGGGTGTGTGGGCAGCATAGCGCACCCGAATAAATACGTTTTGGGTTCACCCTCCCTAGAACAGCGGATTGACCGGTGGCAAATTATACACTTTGGGCGGCAGTAAAATTTTGAAAAATTGGACATTTATAAATTATGCAGGTTTTTCGTCTGTTCGGCCTGTACACACATTGAACGTTGGCAAATTGGGAGCTTGTGATATTTGGAGAGCAGTAAATTGACTAAGGTTTGCGTCTGTACAACCTGTTAAAAAATCCCTTACAAAAAACAGAGTTATTATAGGAACTAATTTTGCGCGTCTAGGATTTTCGGAAACACCAAGGAGGCTTCGGCCTCTACAAATTATTTTTTATAAACGGAGAGAAACCAAAGAAGGATTCAAAATAATCATGAATGGTGAATTTGATATAGGAATTAAGGAAAATGGTGCATTTTATCCAGACAACTTCAATGACAAAGACAAAAACAAACGACTTGACTATGACGACAAAGACTTAACTGCTAATGAATGGATGGAAATGTATGAGATTTTGGAAAGACAGGTGTTGGCTGGAATAGAGAAGAAACAGAAGGATAAGGAGAAAGAGAAATTGCGTAAGGTATGGGCTCAGATGGATTTGAAACGGACTCGAAGTTGGATGGCATTTAGTCAACAATTAAGGCAGAAAGAGGATGTTATAGTAAAACAGGTTCAGGACTTGGATGAGAAGGTGCAAAAACAATCACGGAAAGAAAAAAGAGAAGCTAAGCAGAAGCAAAAGGAAGCTGACGAGACTAGGCGCACATTGCATCAACTGACCCTGGCTGCAACAGCGATGGCCACAATAAAAACAGAACAAGAAAGCCATAAACGTAGTGTGACACCGTCTTCCCCCAAGCTCCCTCTTCCAGGACTTTACCCCTCCCTTCCAGTAGGGACAGATTCCTCCCCTGTACCTTTCCCCCCCCCTTACAATTCACAGGAAATGTATCCAAT
Organism: Oryzias latipes; assembly: GCF_053564925.1. Taxonomy (NCBI): domain Eukaryota; kingdom Metazoa; phylum Chordata; class Actinopteri; order Beloniformes; family Adrianichthyidae; genus Oryzias; species Oryzias latipes. Next base: position 4,401,015 of record NC_136243.1, on the reverse strand, counting down.
GTTGAAAATATGTGGAGAAATCGCTTGCGACCTGGAGGAGGAATTGACCCCCCAAGAAAAGCACCACATAGTTTCCATGTTGCGGGAAAGACGAACCAGGATGGGTGAAGAAAGAGCAGACCCATTCCAAGACCTCATAAATCTACAAGCAGAACCCCCCTCTGCTCCCCGGGTAAGTGCAGATGAAAGCACAGATGTTTATCCTTCCCTTCACGGCTCTCCAGCTGCACTTAGAGGAGCTGCCTCAAGGGTCACTGACCCCAAAGGCAAACAATTCGTCCGCTGCTATGAGGACATGACTACACGTAAGGAGAAGGCTGTGGAGAGTTTGGCAGGTCAGTATACATTACCAGGTGAGTTCAAAAAATATCACAGATTAATTTTTCCAGAACAGGATGTTGACAAATATGAGGAGGAAAAGGAGGAGAACGATGACGACGAATCACCTCCACACCAACCACGTCTCCTCACCTCAAATCAGGATTTGGATAAGGTAAGACGAGTGAAACACAGTATGACTTTAAGAAGTGGAACTAAACAGCACAGGGACGCAAAACATATGTTTCCTATGATAGCAACAGGAGCTGGTGTGCCTATTTATCAGCCACTCCCACTTAAGGATGTTTCAACACTGGCTGAACGTTTACCACGTGTGTCAAATGGAAGTCGCAATTTCCTCCAGCAATTATGCACAGTTATGCAAGGCCATGTTCCCTGTATGGGTGATTTAAGACAGATACTAGGTGTAACGGCCACAGTCACTGAGATCCAGTCTATTGAACAGCGTGCAGGTGTGCAGGACCACCCGGACTCCACTCTTTTAGTGGACGTTCAAGTTCCAGTTTTTTGCAATCAGAGAACTTTTTCCAGATCCACAGATTGCAGCACCATCCAGCTTCCCCTACACTGGTAAGGAAGCCAACACACATTATTCTGAGTGTGTCCAGAAATGGACAGACAGCACAGGCAGAGATCCCAGCCTGTCACCTTCTGAAACGGTCATGTTTAGAACAGCGATCCTGGCAGGATTGCCGCAGGATCTGCAGGATTTATTAAAAGCAGACCCAGACTTGATGTCTGGTGATGAACCTAGATTTAAAAGACATTTGGATTATCATTGCAAATTATACTTGGAGAAAAAGGGCAAAGCAGAGGGAGAGGTTGAGCAACTGAGGACACAATTACTGAAACTTCAACTTGCACAGGCCAGAAAAGAATCCACTCAGGATAAAAAAGGTGTTAAAAAGGAGGATAACATGATGAGTTTAATCCCCTCAGAGCCAGCAGCAATGATGTGGCAGGCTCAGGCATTCAGAGGCCGGGGCAGGAGAAGGGCTGCATATTTTGGAGGACGTGGACCACCCAGGAGACCCCCCCCAGCAGCAGCTGGAGATGGATGCTTCATCTGTAGCGCTCCAGATCATTGGGTACAGAACTGCTCACAACGAGGTACCCAACAGCAACATGCACAGTCTAGGGGCCGAGGGCGACCTGGACAGCACCCACGACCGCTCCAAGCCCCTCCTCCACCGTGGAAAGAACCACAGGGGTGGCAAGTTGGACAATACCACTAGGGGTGCCCAGGAGGCCAGGAACCATTTGGTGATGCAGGAGCCATGGTCCCTTTCAAGCTCAGAGGTACTCCCATGATGGGACTGATAGACACTGGTGCCACCTGTTCCTCTATAAATTGTCAGTTGCCTCCATCTGCTCTGACAAATGAAAATATGAACCTTGTTGGCTTCTCTGGGAAACCCCAAAACCTGCAAAGAACTATTCCACTGACATTTCAACTGGCTGGTCAGACGGTGGAACATTCATTTGTGCATTCACCACAAACGCCTGTGAATCTGTTGGGACGGGACATTCTTGTCAAAACAGGAGCCAGCATCCTATGTTCTGCAGATGGGATACAGATCGCCTTCCCAAATGGACATGTTCTGGCTGGGTGCCATGCCACAGAGTATGACGGACAGTGGTTGTTGCAGCCTCAACCACAGCCAACCCCCACGGCAGACATCTACTGGGCCCTGCTCGATCCCGAGTCTTCTGACACGCCAGGTGTATTCCACGAATTCCAGGTATGGAAGCCATGGATTCTGTCTTTGAAGCCCTATTTTCCGCCTCTGGATGACCTGCACTGCACACTATATTATGACAGAGAGGATGATCAACTATATCAGGAAGCATTTCATCAGGTAGAAGGCCACACGTGGCATTTGAACTCCACTGATATATATATCGGCCCTGAGGGTGTAGCAGCTCATTGTGCATTAACACATTCACAAATGCAATGGTATCGGATGTCAAACACAGCGGTACCGCACATTTCATTAGCATTATCCCCTGGTCATGAGGCTCGGCAACTCGGGCCTATGACAAAAAGGGGAGTTAACAACACAGATTGGCAAAACTGTGCTCTTCCAGGTGTCCAATTTTCTCCCTCTACAAAAATGTACAGGATAACTTTGCCTTTAACGACGAACTCCGCAGTCCTGGAGCATGTGTGCATCGCCAGACATCATGGAAGAGAGATGACAGACCATGAAGATGCAGAGGTGATGTTAAAAACACTGCCTGCCTCTTTATGGTCCACAGGTCCATTTGATGTTGGTTCATGCTCTGCCGTCCCTCCGGTGGAGATTCAAGTAACTGCAGGAGCACAGGTGTTCAGACCGCAGTACCGATGGGTGCAGGAAGCAGATGCAGGGATGGAGGAAACTCTGACTGGGTTGTGGAACTCAGGTGTCATTGAGCATTCGCATTCTTCGTGGTGTACTCCTTTGAGACCGGTTTTAAAAGCAGATGGTAAAACTTATCGAATGGCACATGATTTAAGGGCTGTTAATGATGTAACCATCACTCCAGTCCTTCCTGTGCCTGATCCACATCGCATGCTTTCAACTTTAACCCCACAATGTGTGTGGTTCACTGCTATTGATTTAGCAAACGCCTTCTTTTGCATTCCATTACATGAGAACAGCAGACACCTCTTCGCATTTCAGTATAAAGGTGTCCGCTTGCAGTACACACGCTTGCCACAAGGATTTAAAAATTCTCCTGGCATTTTCAATCAATGTTTGAAGTCTCTTTTGCAGGATACTGTGCTTCCAGAGGGATGTGTTTTGTTGATGTATGTTGATGATCTTCTGCTCGCAGCTCCAACTGCGGAAACCTGTCTTCAGGCAACAAAAGATCTTCTCCTGAAGCTGTATGATTTGGGTTTCAAAGTCTCTCAGAAGAAACTGCAATGTTGCAGAAGGGAAGTCACATTTTTAGGCAGAACTGTTTCCAGCACAGGATCATCGATGTCCACAGAACATAGAATGTCTATTTTGCAGCATAAACGTCCAGAGACAGTAAGAGAAATGTTGGCATTTTTGGGTCTTTGTGGTTACAGCAGACATTTTCTTCCTTGTTTTGTGGAGCGCACTGCCCCCTTGAGGTCAATGATTAAAGAAAAGGGTGCAACTAACCTCGCGGCTGTGCTGGACTGGACCCCAGTGACTGATGAGATTTTTGTAACATTAGTGCAAGACATGGCATGCGCTGCTGCTCTCGCAGCCCCAGATTATACTCAGCCATTTTTTCTCGATGCTACAATGACGCCCACAGTTGTTAATGCTGTTCTTTTCCAGAAAAATCAGGGCAGACGGGATGTGCTAATGTATTGTAGCATCTCCCTGGATGCCGTTGAAGCCCGTTCGCCACTATGTACTCGTTATGCTGCAGGTTTGGCGAAAGTGATTCTCAAAACAGCACACATCGTGATGTCACATCCGTTGATAATTTTGACGGAGCACTCAGTCACATCATATGTTGCGTCATCATCTTTCACGCTATCGTCTTTAAGACAGACGAGGCTGCTGAAAACTCTGACAGCTCCGAACATCTAGTACCAACACACTGGCATTAATATGTCAGAGGGAATTTCTATGGATCCTCATTCTTGCTCTGTAGCTGTGGCGAAAGAACTGCGAACCAGGCCAGATCTGGAAATGAAGCCTCTTCCAGAAGGAAGAATTCTCTTTACAGATGGTTGCTGTTTTCGCTCAACATCTGGAACTCTGCAGGCAGCGGCTGCTGTGGTGGAGTGCTCTAAAGGTGAGTTCATCACCCTAACATCACAAATTTTGACAGTTAAACCATCGGCCCAAGCAGCAGAGGTCTTGGCTCTGTGCTTGGCCCTTGAAGCTGCACCTGGAGAACAGGTAACAGTCTACTCTGACTCTGCTTATGCAGTGTCGGCTGCATTGTTAGATCTTGCTGCATGGAAGAGGAACTGTTTTCTTACAGCTAGAGGGGAGCCTATCGCTCATAAGGACCTGATGCAGCGCCTGGAGCTTGCACTGCAACTGCCTTCCAGAGTGGCTGTGGTCAAAGTTCCAGGTCACAGTAAAGGTAACACCCTGACAACACGAGGAAATAACGCTGCTGACGCGGCTGCTAAGGCAGCAGCAGGGTACACCCCCACACATCAAATGGTGAGTGTTTACACACCACCTGAGCTGTTGGACAGCCCCACACATGATGACCTGGTGACCCTGCAATCCACAACCTCGCCAGAGCAGAAATCATACTGGCTTCAAAAGGGTGCCGTGAGATCATCAGATGGCTTGTGGGTGGGTCCATATGGTCAGCCTGTGGTACCAGACGGACCTCTTCTTCAACGCATCCTCAAGGAAAGCCATGGTCCAGCGCATCTGGGACCATCTATCATGATGACAAAGCTGCTCATGTGGTGGCACCCCAGGTTGCGTGATGTCTGTCATGATTATGTGCACAACTGTACAGTGTGTCAGTCCTATAATGTTAGGCCCACCCTCAAACCTATGCCAGGGAGTTTTGACTCTGCCCCCTGGCCAGGAGCCGAGGTTGTGATTGACTACACTGACATGATCAACCCCGTGCAAGGTAAGCGATATTTGCTTGTTGTTGTTGATTCTTTTTCAGGGTGGCCTGAAGCTTATCCTTGCAAAAGAGAGGACTCCATCTCAGTGATCAAAGCACTGGTAAATCACTACATACCCACACATGGTTTTCCTGCTAAAATCAGATCTGATAATGGGACTCATTTTAACGGTAAGCACCTCCAGCAAGTTGAAGCCTCTCTTGGATTGCAACATAAGTTTGGTTGTGTTTAGCATCCTTCTTCACAGGGCTCTGTGGAACGCATGAATCGCACGCTCAAAGAAAAATTGGCAAAAATATGCACCTCAACTAATATAGATTGGGTTACTGCTCTTCCTCTAGCTTTGTTAGCCGTCAGACAATCCATAAATCGCAGAACAGGTTTCTCTCCGTTCGAACTTTTGACCGGTAGATTAATGCCAGGTCCTTCGTCGACTATTAGACCCTTAGACGACGCCCACTCACCCAATAGGTCCTTGGTTACCTATTGGAAGTTGTTGCATGCTTTTGCCTCCACTTTTTCTGCGCAGGTTAAGGATAAGGACGAGCCTCCAGCTGAACCACCAGGTGATAACCTGGCTGACTGGACTCACGTGTACCTGAAAGCGTTCAAAAGGAAGTGGTCAGAACCCAGGTGGACGGGTCCTTATCGTGTCACGGCTCGAACGACGTCTGCTGTGCAGCTGCAAGGCAGAGACAATAAGTGGTATCATTACTCGATGTTGCGACCTTGCTATTCACAGGACAGTGGACAGGACGTCTGATTGACCTTGACGGTGCACAGGACTGTTTGTTGTTTTTTGTGTTTACTTCATTTTATATTTTTACTTCATTTTATATTTTTACTTCGATTTATGTTTTTACTTCAATTTCTATTTTTGCTTTAGATTAGGATTTTTACATTCAATTTCGATTTTGGGATTCAACTTATTTTTTCTATAATTTTGTCTAGTTTTGTATTTTGTGTTTTGCCCCTGTCTGCCTTTGCGATGTTTCCTTCTACTACTGGCCTGGGCCTTCCTCAGGCCAAGAGAGGGAAATGGACATGGGGAGTTATCAGTTTTGTTATATTTTTCCTATTTCTTTTATGGATCTTCTTCCTTGATTTACCTGAGATTCGAGCTAATCGTACTAAATATAACCTGACTCAATCCCATAGGCAGACTGCTACAGGACGTAACAGAACAAGGCGAAGTACATTTTATGATGCCTGGACGTATACCAGGGAAGCTGAACAACTCATGTGTGGCCCTCTTCCGCCCCCTTTAGGGTTCCCGTATTTTTGCTACAATCCCAATCAGACACTAGATGTGTTAATTATAGCACCAAGGGACAGTTTCAGACATAACCACTGGGGAACAGCAAGTAAGTGGCGAGGCTATCACTGGTACATTCGGGGATTGTTGGGGGATGGAGGATGGGGATCAATATTTAGATCCACAGCAGAATCATCTTGGAAGAAAGGTTCCTATGGGTGGACACCCCGAGCTCGTGAGTGGTCCAGAATAATTTCTAATTTTACTGTTTCAGATTCGTTTTTCACTTTCCGTGTTAACACCACTGGTCAGCCTTTCCCTGTTTCTACACAGGGTTACATCACTTTTTGCTCACGATTGCTCATTTGTGCATGGGCAAATGGAAAAGATCCGTGTTGGCAGATTATGTTTTGTCCAGACTTTAATGCTACCACCACCACTCTCTTACGGACAGGATTAGGCTTCAGTCCAGTCAAACAGGTAAAAATCATAGAAGGAACTCCTTCCACAGATAATTGGTTCCAGATTGTGACAGGTATCAGCGGGGAAGCCAACAACTGGTTGCTGATGGTCGAACAAGCAGCAAATGTAATAAAGGGAGACTGTGTTGTGTGTATGGGACCCCGTCCTTTGTTACGTGTGGTTCCCGCAGCAGTTCCAGCAGAATGTGTCGCTGACTTAATGACTAGCACAATTCCTTTTAGCCCGGACTGTCGGAAACTGGATCGCTTTTATCCTCTGGCCCCCAGTGATAAAAGTAAGCCTGTTTTTGACCGACGTGTGGCCCCTCAAAATTTCTCATGTTTCGTGTTACGTAATGGAAATGGTAGTCGATTTATAGGTAATGTTACTGACAATTGGTGTAATGACACACAAGTTCTGACTCATTTCCAGCCACTCTCACGAGCGGATATTTGGATATGGTGTGGCACAAATCAAATATTTGACAGATTACCCCTGAATGCCGCCGGACGGTGTGCATTGGTCACTTTGATCTTACCCGTTTTTATTCAACCCACAGCTTTGACAGGTGTCGCACCCCCGCTGACCCACCAGCCTACCTGGAGATGGTCCAAGCGTGACACGGGCTGGATGGGCCAGAATGATCCGACATACATTGACTCTCTTGGTGTCCCTAGAGGCGTTCCAGATGAGTATAAATTAGTGAATCAGGTGGCTTCTGGGTTTGAGAGTATTCTCTTATGGATTACCCCTAATAAAAACGTTGACAGAATTAACTACATCCATTACAATGTTCAGAAGTTAGGCAATTACACTGTTGCAGGTTTTGAAGCTGTGCATGAACAATTGAAGGCCACCTCCCTCATGGCATTCCAAAACAGAATTGCATTAGATATGTTATTGGCGGAGAAATCTGGTGTTTGTGGTATTTTTGGTGATCAGTGTTGTACTTTTATTCCCAATAATACGCAAGCTGGTGGTAAGTTGACAGTGGCTATTGACGGTATGCGCACATTAAATAAGAAAATGAAGGACCATTCAGGTGTTGACACATCCATGTGGGATGACTGGATGAAAGTGTTTGGTCCCTGGAAAAATTTGATCTCCTCTATTCTTGTTGCAGTTGCCGTCTTTACAGCTATTCTCACTCTGTGTGGTTGTTGCTGCATTCCCTGCATTAGGTCACTTCTGACACGCCTCATAGAGAAAGCGGTGGGCGACAAGGATCGTGAGCAGGGGCAATATGCCATGTTGCCTGTCAGTGATCCTTTTCCCCCACCCCAGCTGTCAACTCAGTTTGTGTGATTTTGTTCTGCCTTAACATGTCTCGCATTCCTCCCCCTTAATTCCAGGTGTTCTTTTGCTTTACAGGAACTGTTAACTTTTTTACGGTTATGCTTTTTTACTATTTGAATTTGAATTACACTGAATTAGACTTTGAATTTGTTTTATTTACCTTATTTACTACTTTAGTTTTTGTACTGTGTAACTTTTATTAATGACATTGTGCCAAGGGGTTAGGTCGATCTTGTGAGCATGGGCATCCTTAGGGGTGGTTGTCGCAGGAGCACGGAACCGTCGCGAGACTTTTCCTGTCAGACTATACACTGAATGTTTAACTGATGCTCCAGACAGGTTTCGCTCGCACGTTCATGCATGGACGCCTAACTCCTTTGAAATATTTTGTGTTCCAGATTGTGCGGGCTTTAGACCACAGCTGTCAGGTTAGGTTAGGTTTGTAATGTTTTGTTGTTTTTGAGTGTTGTAGTGTTAAGTCTTTTAGGTGATCACACTTTGTGTGATCAAGAGAGGGAAATGTAGAAAATGTATGTTTTAATATCTTATTCTTCATTATGTTATAGCTTTATCTTTAGTGTGAAGTGAACTCATTTTGAACTCATCAGGACTTATTTTCCAGTGACCTTCACTTGTGCTTTGTAGTTGCAGCAGCAACTAGGACTTCTTTGTGCAAAATCTAGGAGTTTCCAGAGACGCGATAAATATGTCAGGGACTACATTTCTACTATCTGGGTTGAACACCTTATCCTTGGGAAAGTGTTCAGGTTCGTGTTCTCATGTGGAGGATGAAGCTGACCTCTGATCTCGTGCCGGCGATGGAGTATTCGTTTGGCTGGTATGATTTACTTTGGACCAGAGGAGGACTCTTTTTGATCATGGATTGTGTGCGCCGGTGAATGGCCCCTACCCCTGGAAAGGCGGAGCGGATCTGGACTTTGCAACCTTCAGCTATTGGCCGGTGGAAGCACGAGGGATACCGGCTGACGAATCAGAGTGTTCCGGGGCGGAGGACCAGCGGCCATGATCTTTCCGGAAGGCGGAGATTCAAACACATCTTAAAAAGACTGTTTTCAAACTTTTTCATTGTTCTTGGGTAAATCTACGAATAATTCGCATGTAACTTGTGCGTCAGTAGATCTTTACTTGAGAATCCAGATATCTGCATTAATGTTTTAATCTGTGCTTTAGAACTATTGTCAGGGAAATAAACTCAGTGTGTTTTTGAACCGGTTGAATCCTTGTTTGTTTTACCACTCTCGACTATCGAACACGCATGGATGGAAAGAACTGAGAAACGGACGATTTCTTTCCTTCAGCCGCTACTTACGTGTCTCTGTGACCCACATTCGTTCAAGACGGGAAAAATCAAAACAAGAATTATCGAAAAATATCATAAGATTTAGGATGCCCAAGCGTGCTGCTTCCCCATACCGCAGCGGTTCTCCGTCTGTCGGCCAGCCAGCTACCCGGATGGTGGCATGACAGGCAAACTAGCTCCGGCTGTCCGCGGAGCGAGCAATGCCCCGCCGCGAACAAGCTCGTTTGCTTGTTATGCCGGCATCCCGGTAGCTGGCTGGCCGGCAGACTGACAGCCGCTGCTGTATGGGGTGTTTTACTTCAGGGTCGCACAGGAAAATTAATATTTGGACTTGCTGAGGGAACTTGTCTTTTATTAACATACTTGTTGGCAATGAATTTACATCCAAAGGCTACGTGTTTCGTACGCATCCCACCATGCATCAAACATATCCCCTAATGCATTGTTAATGACTTATTATGAATTATTATTTCGTTAGAACAAATTAATTATTTTGTGGGAACTAAATATTATTTCGTGGGCCGGATTTTTTTTGTCAGTTTAACTAGTTTAACTTTTGATGCTCATTTAATAGCTAGCCATTTTGTAGAAAAAAGCCTGTACACTGACTTTAAAACTTGCAAAGCGACGCATGGATGCGATAGCTCCGATATTGCTCGTCCTTTTTGTTGCTCCGCTAATGCTAGGTTGGGGGTGTGAGGGACTGTAAGCTAACAGGAGAGAGTAAACAAAGGGATGATTGACACCAACAGCCCTGCCCACAACTCTGAGGTGAATTTCCAAATGAACTACTGCCGCTCTGCAGAAACTATGTGCTAGAAAACCACACAGGTTTTTTTGATTTTGACTCAAAACAAACATCATCATCATAATTAAAAGACCACCTAGAAAACTTTGACAATAGCTCAAAAGATGATCGGAGTGGAAGTTTATGCCGTGGTAAATGAAATCCATCTACCTTCAGGACACACTTTATCTACCTTTCCGGATCATGGGGTTCTGGAGCCAACCCAGATATGGAAGGGTGAAAGCAAGGTATGCCCTGAACAGGTCAGCAGTCTGTTGCAGGGCCATACAGCCAAAACACCCACACGCCCTCACATGCACACCTACGGGCATATTAGAGATACCGATGAACTTCTGAAGCATGTTTTTGGACTGTGGGAGGCAACCAGGGCACCCAGAGAAAACCCACACATGCACAAGGAGAACATGCAAACCCCAGCTGAAATTTGTTTTACTAAATGTGGGGAAAAAATGTTTAAAAAAATGAAACATCTTCTCATCATATTTATTCGAAAGCAATTTCACAGAAATGGCAAAGCTTGCCTGACCAGGAATAAACACAGATCTGGCAGACAGAGAAATCCAGAAACAGGATTGAACAGGCATCCAGAGCAGACACAAGACAGGACGGCCCGAAGGCTGCAGGTAAACCAGCAACCCAACAGCCTAGACCCGTGCTTCTCAATTATTTTTTGCCAGGCCCCCCGTAGGAAAAATCAAATGTTTTGCGCTCCCCCACCCCCACACACTCGCCGCTGTGACAAAATATTAGGTTGGTATCTATAAAAATTGTCTAAGTATACCTAAAATTTTATATTTTAACAATAACAAAAGAAAAAATCAAAATAAATCCACTTTCAACAAATATTATCTTTATTTTGCCACAGAAACCCTGTTCTAGTCTAAAACAGAAAAGAAGCTTAAAGTGCCTGAAATAAAAAAAATCTGTCATTCATTATTTAAACTAGAAACATTTTGACCAATTGAACCATTTGATGCTGAGAAAAATAATTCAATTAATAAATAAAATTAAATGTAAATTGATCTGAAACATTAACACAGCAGCACCAATATATTTAACGTTTTTAGTCTGAAGAAATAGGTTGTGCTGATTTTTTTTCTAAATGATGATTGTTTAATTATGATCTCATAAAGTGGAGATGTTTTACTGCATTACCTGCTGTCTGTTTGTCAAATACTGAAACCAACTAAACGACAGGCAGACAAAGAATACATTTATGGAAAACAAAGACACGTCATCAAAATGTCTACAATAGTTCATAAAGAATGACATTATTATCACGAGCTGATGAATCTAAAGGCACATGTTGATCCAGGTGTTGCACAATCTAGCACTCCGAGTGCCCCGTTCCACCTGGCAGCCTGAGCCCTCTACCCCTCCCCTTTCATTCTCACACACGCGTGTGACAGGAGACAGGAGCAGCTGCAGGGACGGGAGTTCACAGTTTCAGGCTGTTACTAACTCTGTCATATAACAGATAATAGGAAACCATGAGTGGCTCAGTTTTTTTTCCAAGCACTGAGCCGCTGTCACCACCGCCCCCCGTTACATTTGCGCACCTGTGCCTTAAACTGCTACTACTGTGTGCCCCCCCTGGCATCGCGTGGGCGCGCCCCACTATTTGAGAAGCACGGTTCTAGACTAAGACAGGGGGAGGGGCTAGATAAGACTGACACAGGCAGAGGAGGAGCTGAATCCTGTTAGCCTCGATCTGGAAGTGCTTCCAGAGGTTTGGGAGAGTTTTGCAGGTCAGTTTTTGGAGGCGTCGACATTTAACTCTAGTCACAAACCAAAAAAGGGAATATATATTAAGAAGCTTGTTGGTGCATGCACGTGTATTCTCACACCGGTGGATCATGCAAAGCTGAAAACTTATGGCAGATGGACTTGGATCCCACCTGTTCCTGTCTAATCATTAACACCCAGGTCAACACGGAAACAAAGGAGACGGTCTGCAGAAGCGACCCCACATATTCTCATCCTGCATCAAAGAAATCAGAGGTTAGATTGGAGTCACTCTACCTTGACCAAATAGCAGCAGCTAGGTGTGATAAATAAAGATGTTTTGACAGAGTGGAGTGCAGCAGTGCTCTGCATGAGGAATGGGAAGAGGCAACTGCAGCTGGATTGGGCCTGAGATCCCTTTGTCATCACAGATTTTCCGTGGTAAGTAAAGATCTCTCAGGGAATAGAAACAGTTGAAGGGACATCTTTGAAGGCTGGTTTTAATGTCCGGCAGCAGACCTGGACTGAGGAACCAGACTGTTTTCACTATTCTTCTTTCTAAATGCATCTTTGAGTGAAAATTTTACCCCTGCCACACGCTCAAAAACATACCAAGTAGTTTTTAAATGAATATGGGATGGCCACATGACTTTGCCAAAAGTCTTGAGTTTGGCGCCGTTCACATCTTCATAAAATTTCACACAGCGCCAGTTTAAGTCTACAATGACAACCAAAGTTTTGACCCTTTACCATACCAGCTACGAATTTAAACTCTTCCAGGGGATTTTTATCTTTTGCCTCTTAACTCCTTGACCATTATAGGGAAGCTACTTGAGAAAAAAAATGTTGGCTTTAAGTTTGTAGATTGTTAACAGTGTTAACGTGTTGAAATCACAAAAGTGGGGTTCCTCTGTCACTCAAATATTTTTCACTGAAATATTGTGAAAATGTATTACACGAGTCCCCGGCTCAAGCCTAGTGAAATTGTCACAAGAACATGCAGACGACTGGATCCAAATGGATGCAGCAGATTTATTAGCTCAGCTAAAAGTCCACAAAGCTAAATCAGGGTCAATAACAGGCATGAGATCATCAGAAGAGGGAGGGGGTAGTCGGCCCGTTTTACACAGAGACCCCGGCGCTCGTTTCACCTTCGTGAAGCAGAGTGGTTTGGCACAACGTTTCGGGGTATGTGTCAACTAGCGCATATCACGTGGTTGATGACGTATGAAGCGCCAAATGCATCAGTCAAACCACGGTTCAGATGTCACTAGTGTCTGAACTGTTTGGCACGCCATTCCCTATAAATGCATATGAATACCAAACAAAGTTTCTCGACCAGTTCTGTTGTTTCCCCTGTATCTGAATCAATGTCAGTTACTTTGCCATGGTTCCTGGCAAAAACATGTTCTGTGGCTTAGGATCGTTTCAAATTGGTTTCGCCTAATAAGGAGAAACACTATTAACGTTGTTCATAAACGGAGTGGCTTTATGAATTTATGATGACAAGGTAATGTAGTGACTAAGTTGCTGGTGTTTGCATCTGAAGGTTGTGAGTTCAGAGCAGCATTTTACATTTTTGCCTTGCGTTTATTTTCTTCATGTGATGTATGTTTTGTAGTGTCAAGAAAGCACTTCTCACAGAAATCTTCACACATTGTGTTGTTTTGGGTTTTTTAATTATCATTTTCACAGAGAACAGGTCCAAAGTGTGTCACAAACAATACTTTGCACTGAGTGTGGCTCAGTGCAGTGCTCAAGTATGCTGTGATTGATTGAGTGAATTAAAGTCAGGTGTGTGGCATCCAGGAATTGCACGCTGGGTGTGCTGGGAGTTGAAGTGCTTTCAGTACTCTGGAGACTGCTCCCGCCGGTGACCAGAGGGGGAGACCTGGTTCTGACTTCTGACAGAAATGATCGAACATCCAATATAATTATAATAGGAATGTAGCAAAAAACCTCTGTTGTCAATGAATTTCAAAAATGGACTTTTACGGAGTCTTCTAAAAATGACATAGACCTGCACCCCCAAGCAACCCAAGCATAAAATGGTTGCCATGGCAATAAAACCAATGTAAAAGCTCCCTTTTTTGAAAAGCTCCCCTTTTTTTGACATGCAGCTCTGACCAGAGTGGCATAGGCAGAAGGTGAGAGTGAGGGGCGGGTAGCAACCGCTCAGCCAGTGAGGGCGAGTAGAAAAGGGACTGCAGGGGCAGGTAGCGCCGGCGGCCCATATAATGTCTCTCATGGATTTCAATTGATTTCGCTGCTTCTTATGGACACCTATAGTCAAGCACATAGCCACAATCTGTTTTCTTTTGTACTCAAGGATATTTTATAAACCATTTTATAATTACAAAAAACAGAAAAGTAAGGTCTGAACAACTGCTGCTAAAAACTGTTAGTGGTTTAAAAAAACAGTGAATAAGTTTTGTGAATAAATCAAAATGCACTCACAGCTTGTCTGGTTACTTTGGCATTTACAAATTGCAGAAACAGCGACAAACCTGACACAGTGTGCTGTTTTTCTCAGCCATCAGAGATGAGCTGTGGCTCTTCCTCATCCCGGCTGGTCTCTCTCTCATCTTACTGGGGGTGTTCCTGGAGGAGGTGGGCTTCATCTTGCGCCATGTGGTCTCCTCTCGACGAAAACGCCTTTATCTCTGGATCTTAGGAATGTACCCGGTAAAACCAGTCCTTCCACTCTCTTATAGGAGCACCTTTCTCTGACAACTAAACCATCAAAATTAGGTTTTTCTCAATTCATTGGCTCCAAGATGGACACACCATATTTTTCATTGTTGTTGCAGGCCTTTGCCTTGACGTCCCTCATATCCCTGTACGTTCCACGCTCCTCTTCACTCTGCAATTTTATTGCATCATTGTGAGTCAGAGACAGCACAAACATGCACAGTTTGCTGGTTCTCCACTGCCTAAACTGGTGTTCCTGTGCAGGTATCACTCCATCACTCTGCTGAAATTCATGGGACTCATTACAGACTTTTTTGGAGGAAAGGCCTTTATGCTGGCTGCTCTGTCTGGAAAGAAAGTATCTCCAGATCCCTTCCCCTGCTGCTGCTGCTGCTGCTGTCTTCCAATGGTGGCCATTAACAGGTACTCCAAGTCCTACAAGTTGTTTCATCATTTATCTATTCCACATTTCTGTCCATATGTTCAGTAAATCAAAATGCTTTGATCCAGGGATCTTAACTGTCTTGTGAACTCTGAGCAAAAGTGGTTGTTTATTGCTGACTATCTTTTGAGGAGTGTGTTGTTTAAAGCTCTAAGTCATGAATCTTTAAAAGAAATCTGGCTAAATCAAACCTAAAGTGCAGCGATATTGTGTCAACATGAAACAGACCATTGAGTAAGAAAGACATTGAAGAAAGATTTAATGCTTAAATGTACCACCAACGTGTCACAAAGGCATGGCATATTTTTCACTGTGCAAAATTTAATAGATCAAAATTCATCAGAAATTCGAAAAAACGAGACTTTAACCTGATTGATTAGCAATGCCAGTTGGATGTAGTGACAGAAAAGTGTTTCTGCTGCTAAACGTGAATTGAATCACACATATACTTCATGTTACCAACGGTTCTTCCCTATTATATTAATTGTTTTTTTCCGTTAAGTGGAATAATGTGGTAATTAAAAAGTAACATGCCGTTCATCTAAAGTTTCATGTTTATCCTTCTTTAGCTATTTACCTGACTCAAACAGACTGTTTGTGTTTCTGTTGTTGATACTGCATTGTTGCGTGCAGCCCTGCCTCTTACCTCTTGTCTCCTGTGTGCAGAAGCAGTCGTGGATGGATGATGGTTGCTGTGCTGCAGCTCTCGGTGGTCCGCAGCTTCCTGTTCTTCATCACCTTGGTATTGTGGACAGATGAGCAATACGATTATGGAGATGTGAGTGTGCCTCATCCTTACAAACTTGTTATCCATCATGGGGGAACAGGCACATTTCAGGGGGATGTGGGGGGATATGCAATGATCCCCTTGATGATGTTGAGTTTTGGTTCAGGGGGGTCCAGCAGGCAGCAAGGCAGGGGCCAATCCCTTCTGCCCAGGAAGAGGGCAACAGTGAGAGACAGGGGCCTCTGAATAGTAAGGTTTAAATCAGGATAAGGATAAGGAGGCGGGGAACATGAAGGCAAGGACCAGATCCAGCACCACAGGGACATGGACACCCAAAATCTTAGATGTGATGTGGTTCAAGTGAACCTATCTGAAACTGTTAACTGCCCACAGCAACGCTGATTAGGTTGAAAGCAGGACTTGCTGAACTGTTCTTTATTCTTTTCTAGGTGGATTCGGTCAATCCAAACCTGTATGTGAATGCCATTATCTGTGTATCAACCTTTGTGTCCTTCTATGGGCACCTTCTGTTTTACAAAGCCACCAAGAGTGCTCTGCATGGCTATGGACTGAGAGCCAAGTTCATCTGCATCATCGTTGTGTTGGTGTTGTGTGGGCTGCAGAGCGGCATCCTAGAGACCTTAGGCGCTTTGGAGGTCATTCCCTGCACTCCACCATTCTCTGTCCTGACCAGGTCCCAAAGTAAGTTGATGGAGATTAATCCGGTCCAGATCAAACTGGCGCTCATTGTGTTTAGATCAATAAGAAAAGGCAGTGTGAGCTTCATCGTGTTGTAGATGTTCTTTGGATTTTGTGAAGCAGTAGTGAGGAAAACAGAGCAAGACCACATTATAGAGTTACCTCGCTACATCGTGACTCACCTTTCGCGGTTTCGCTGTTTTGATTTGCTTTTTTTTAACAGCACATTGTGTTCTGTGTCCTGAATGGGCGTTGATCTTGTCATGCAGTGTCTTGTGTACAGAGACACTGCACATGCAGCTCGACAGTTAGGCGATATAAATATTGAGATCGGATCTTAGTTTTCATTCTATAATCCTAGACTTATTTTTTTATGAAGGTTTGAACTTTGAGAGTTTAAAAAAGAGAGAAGAGTAAGAAAATATTCATGTCTGTCTGAGAAAAGTCTAAAGTTTGTTGTGAAGGCTTTTACTGCCGTAAAACATCTCTAATCCTACTTTGCCCATTTCACCCAGTGTGGGTTATTCATGGATTCATGTATTCCCCGAGATAAACGAGGTAACGCTGTATTTTTGTTGTATTTTTTAACTTATACATACAGGCAATATTTTGTCAAGATCATATAATTATTAAAAATAATTCACAATAAAAAACTTTATTGTTGATGAGATCAATACAATGGGTCACATCCTTACTCAGAATATTAACCTCTATGGATGACAAACAGCAATACTTGCACATTCAGAGTTTTTTTTTGGGTGTCAAATGAGAAGTAGCAGGTTTGCCAAACAAGAAGAAGGACTGGTATACTTATTTTTATGGAGAAATGTTATTATTATGTGGGATGATGACCCAAATACAGATGCCCAGAGGCATGATGGTAGCTAAAATACAAAAACGTCCCAGAAACCCCTTCAGGACTGGCCAGTGAGTAAAAAGGTCATCCCACGTATTTAGTTGAACAAGGAATACGGGGAGTGTTCCAGTCTGGAAGGAAGACAAAAATAATAGTTTCTCAGAAACCAACAAGAATCAGAAAGACAGGAAGTGGGGTGTCCCACAGATGCCGACACAACAGTCAGGAAAAGGAGACCGATGGTCACCCATTTGAACTCATGCCTTTGAAAGTTACCTGGAATGTGTGAAACAGCAACCCTCACCAGACAAAAGCCTAAAGGCCCGTACACACCGGGACGAATATTCGCCAGGCGTTATTCGCCAGCATTTTTCGCCACGTTTTTTGTGTTCACACCCAGGCGATTTTCGCTGACGATGAGCCGAGCGAACATGCAATTTCATTCCCTGACATTAGATGGCGCTTAATGTAAACAGAAATACTCCTGTACACAAGGTGGCGCTGCGCAACTTTACGCTTCTTAAAGTCGCTTTTCCCCTCAGAAGAAGAGAGCAAGTATTTACGCGCTTGTCAGAATAATACAAAGAAAACGTGAATATTTCAAGCACCAGTTGCTCCAATTGCTGCTTGAAATATACATAGTTATATTAGTTCAGGGATATTTTAGAATGTCCGTCATTATTTCTTTGCGGCAGTGTAGACGCTACTTGACGTCTATCTTCTTCGCTGGTATGTGTGCTCAGCAAGGCAGTTTTGTGTTTGAGCGCCCCCAAGTTGTGTTTTACTGTAACTTCAGAAGCTCCAGACACGTGTGCAAAAGCGGCATTCTCATTGGTCGAATAAATTTCGACGCGACGCGTCGAAAAAAAAAAAACGAACCCAAAGCGTTTTGTTTTTTTTGACGCGTGGCGTTTTTTCGCGTCGGTGTGCACACTCTCATTGGTGCCCTTTGTTTAGTCACGAGGCGTTAAACGTCGGCGAAAATCGCAGGCAAAATTCGTACCGGTGTGAACAGGCCTTAAGAAAGCTGGTGTAGTTTTCTCACCGGTTTACTCTCAGTTCATAGTGACTCCCTCTGACCTTAAAGTAGACTACTTTTTACTTCTACCTGAGTAGTCTGTATGCAACCTAATTCATCTAGAGCACAGGTGTCAAACCCTCAAGGGCTGTCCTGCATGTTTTCTAACCAGCCTGCCATTGATGCGTATTAACTAAACACACCTGATCCAGGTAATCAGCAGCAGATGAGGCAGGATTTCTGAAAAACCAGCAGGAGGTCGGCCCTCGAGGCCTGGAGTTTGACACCCCTGATCTATAGACATATGTTGGATAGAACCTTGAACAGCTGCAACTCATGCCTTTCAAACCTGTCTTGTGCTCTCTTTCTAACCTTAGTGATCTACCACTACAGCGTGATTGTGGAGATGTTCTGCATTGGGCTGTATGCCCGCCACACTTTCCGCAAGGTGGAGCCAAGTGAGGAGAAGGAAACGGATGCTTCTTTGAACATCAGGAAGATGGAGAAGGCTGTTCAAACAGACCCTTCTCAGAGCATTCGACATGAGTCCCGCCTGGCGTCAGAGAAAGCTCGGCCTGGACTCTTATTTGGGAGCGCCACCAATGGGGGTTACAGCAGCGACAGTGAGGACAGCCTGTGCAGGATAGAGCATGCGCCTCTGGAGGATTTCCACTTTCCTCAGACTAAAGGGCAGCACCCAATCAGACTGGAACCTTTAGAGCAAAGACCTGGAGATCAGTCTGGCATAAATTTAAACCACTTTACAGTAAGGGCTGACATAAATTATCATGACTCTGAGGATGTCACTGTGGTTTGACCAGCAGACAGGACATTGAGAACATTTTCACTTCAGCATCAATCTGAAATCTATATCAATTTTATTTGTTTTCTTCACGCTGGGTGTGTGAGGATTCATGTTTAAGGAGATTTTTTTTCTTTTGTAAATGTGAAAGGTGCCTGTTTTTCAATTGGTTTTCAAGTCTGAAAGATGTTTTTACTCTGTAAAGCACTTTGTGTTGATGAGGTAAAAACAATGCCTTATAAATAAAGTTTGATTTGATTACAGTCGGGAAAGTTCAGCAGTGAGTTTGTATCAGTGTTGGTTTGAGTGAACAAGCGGGTTCTCACATTGTGATGTAGACCAGTGAGGAACCGCCCCTTCCAGGAAGAGACTGCACAGCCAGATCAGCCCCCAGACCAACACACACACACACACACTTTCTCCATGGAGCTAGCTGTGATCGGCTAAACATTTTCCCTTTATATCCACAATATGCACATCTGTCTTTGCAAAAGTTCAGATTTCGTTTGTTTTTGTGGGTGAAACTCTTGGATGACATCATGAAATGGGCGGCACCCACAGAAAGGCGGAGCCTCAGAGATCGAGTCGTGAAAATACCTAATATTTCATAAAAAATGTGTTCTTTTGTGAGCCAAAGGTCATACGTTATCATATAAATGTATATAGTTCAACATAAAAGGCTTATGGATAGTGTGATATCGGCCCTGTAACCCTTGTGCTATCCTAGGCACTTTACCATTTGGAGTTGGGTCATCTAGACCCTCTAGACAATGCGCTGAACCTTTTTTCTTCAATGATTTGTGATCTTCACTGGTGTCCATGGATTACATGAAATCTTTCCTCCTTTATCCACCTTTGTCATGGTAGGGAGAACACGTCAAAGTAAGGGTGGGGTCATCTAAGATAGCACAAGGGTTAAATCTGAGGTTTTGTTTCTTACAGAGAAAAACCAAGAATGAACCCAAGGCCTTCTTTTATCATGTACAAAAAACACCTATTCCGTTTTTTTATTCAATTTATTTATAGACCGTAGTTGTAATTATTTTAAAATTAATTGATTAAAAAAAGCATTTCTCTTATTATAACAGAATCTTAGCTTCTTTTCTTTAGACCTCAGTGTATACACATTCCCTTTGAAACATAGATTCTTACAGTAGGATTTTCTTGCTTCACTTGAATTTAAATTGCAAAAAGAACTCGTCACATACGTTCTGATGTTATGACATAAGTCTGTTTCAGTGAGCCATCCTCCTTTTTGTCTTCTCAGTAGTGAAGTTAAAAATGACCAAATAGCTTTATGATCTAATATTAAAGAGAAATCTATATTCATGTTTATGCAATAGTATAGTTTAAGAACTTTATCTCTGAACAGCAGCTAAACTCTGTAGTGCAGCAGAAGATAAGCACATGTACTATAAACCTCAAACTACACTCACACCAGGCGTGTGATGATGGTTGTTGAATGCGCTTGTAGACCGTAGTGTTCACACTAGGCAAGCAAGGAGGGGCTTCTTCTTCTTTGTTCTCTTTCCTTGCCCATGTCTGACACCTACAGTATGGAGAGTCTTGGTGCCAAATGTTGAAGTGGTGGAAATCTGGTCAATCTTGCTCCAGGCTTTTTGTTTCACAGCTCTATTCTGATATATGGAAGACATGGTGTCATAAAATTCCAAAATTATTAATTTGTCCTCCACGATCAATGTTCAGACCGTTGGCACTTCAGTGTATTAAAAGAGAAACCATTCTGACAACAGTACCAAATTCGAGTCCCCAATTGGTCAAAATGTAACCTTGTGTAACCCTTGTGCTATCCTATGCACCTTTATCCACCTTTGTCATGGTAGGGAGAACACGTCAATGGTCATCTTGACCCCATAGGATAGCAAAAGAGATAAACGAGGAGGACATGCAAACTCCACACTGAAGGGTCCCAGTCAGAAGTTAAACAAAAACCTTTTGCTGTGAGGAGAGTGGGCTATCCAGTGCGCCACCAAGCAGACCCCAAAATAGTGTATTTTCCACACTATGGAGCACACTTAACCCTTGTGCTATCTTAGATGACCCCACCCTTCCATTGACGTGTTCTCCCTACCATGACAAAGGTGGATAAAGGTGGAAAGATTTCATGTAATCCAATGACACCAGTGAAGATCACAAATCATTGAAGAAAAAAGGTTCAGAGCACTGTCTAGTGGGTCTAGATGACCCAACTCCCAATGTTTACGTGCCCAGGATAGCACAAGGGTTACAAGCCTTAACTTTTTTTCAAAAAAATGACACTGCGCCCTAATATGCAGAGAACTTTATATATGGACTAATTCTGGTTGTGCTTACTGATGTCAGAGTGATTTGGAGAGGTAAACGCCACTCTGTCAAAATGTTTGTCTGGGTGTAATTGTAGATACTGTAACGCGGCTAACTAGTAGCCGTGTCAGACTCACGATTTTTTACGTGTTGGAAATAAGGTTACAGCTATTGTTACAGCTATTGTGAATATGTTAACGTGTAGCGTGCTGCATACAAGTTCTAGAGTTACTGTGAATGCAGTTCATGAAGTCTGACTGACTTTGTAAAAATGAAATAAAATAAGAATAACATCTAGTGTAAAAGCCATACTTTGTACTTGACAGCATCCCAATGCTGTAAAACAAGTAAATAAATGCAGATGTCCAGAAAAGATCTTGAGTTGTTGATGGTTCATATTCTTCCAAGGGATGTGTTCAATTTGAGTCAGTGCATCTGGACGTACCTCCTTTTTAAAAAAAAAAAATTCTCGCTCATCCATTTAACTTCACTCTGTTTTGAGAAATCCACTCAATCAAGTCATATATTGAGATTTTTTAAAATGCCTGCTGACATTTCTCAAGCAGTTGTTTTAATGAATTTGTGATTGTTGCTCGGCTGTACCCCGCCCTCCTGCTGTCACTTTGACATTAGTAGTGTGTGACTGTATGATGCCACACGCCGTTTGTCACTAGCATTGCAAATGGAATGAGTTCTTTTGGACCGCACAGTTCTGACCCGTGCTGAGGTTTGCAACTAGTGGAACCGGGGCTTGTCTCTCTCTCATTCCTAGCTGTCACCTTTAGCCCACTGTCTAGATCTGCCTCCAAAAGTTTTGTACACCACTTCTCCTGCCTTCTCTAAATTAAGAGTATTAGTTTAATTGAACTGGTACAGCTGCTCCATCAGGACCTTGTCAGTGGCTCATTCTTGTCACTGACCCGTGATGATTACTGACCGCTTCTTTCAGTGATGACCTTCCAGCAGGCTGAAGTTTTGTTTTCTCATCATGTGACCTATTGCCTTTGCTTCAGTTGAAGAGTTAAACATATTCTACAAACACTGGTATCCACTGCTGGACTTTAGCTGACTGTTGTAATTGATTTCTGAAGTTTGCATAAGTGTTATCTTCTGTTGGTCACAAAAGGAAACAGCAGCTTACGCTAAAATAGGTTTTAATATCCTTTTATGATTCTCATATTTGGTTTGTTGTATGTTTTTGGAGCAATTGGATGGATATGCAAGTTACCTCAGGATTAATAAAGTACTCTATCTATCTATCTATCTATCTATCTATCTATCTATCTATCTATCTATCTATCTATCTATCTATCTATCTATCTATCTAATAGACTAGTTACTTCACATAAACATTGTCAACTAAAGAGCTCTTCAAAATGGGAGATGATGATTCATCCATTTTCTTAACCCGCTGTATCCCTTTCGGGGTTACTGGGTTGCCAGAGCCTGTCTGTATACAAGTACTACTGTTGGGTGAAGGCAGGGTACACCTTGGAAAGCCGCTAGTCTGTTGCAGGGCACATTATCACTCCCAAACGCACTCACAAACACTTTATGCTACTCTCACATCCAACATGTGTTTTCTGTGTAACCTCACGCCATGCATGGTTTCATGAACACACATTCAGCCCATGGTGTTCACACCAGACCAACACCGGACCAGCAGGGAGCGGCAGGAAGGAGTTTTTTGTCCGCCCCCTACAGTTGGCAGAGACTTGGTGCAAAAACGTTGAAGCGGTGCAAATCTGGAGAATATAGCTCCAGGCTTTTACTTTCACAGCTCTATTCCGATATGCAGTATGTATTTTTTTATATTAAAGCAGATTCACATCTTTTTGGGGGCATAGGAAGGAGAGCAGTTTGGTAAAAAATCAGAGAGTTTATGTCCTCCATTTTTTATCTCTTTCACATAAAAATGTCTTTAAGATGCTAACAGTTGTTATTAAAAGTCATCATAGAGCTGTTCAGCAGTCGGTAGGTGAGACACAGCCCCATTATTCATAATTCAGCCACTTTGTGAAAGGAAAATGACTGCTGAGTTATAATGTGTCCCTCAGAACCAATCAAACATGCTTGTTTTGCAGTGGTCCAAACAGGTGCCCCACTGACCACTTAAGCTCCTCCTGCTCTGAATCAGGGTCAGAAAGTTCAAAATCCCTCACTGTATAAAACAAGGTGATGGACAGAGAAGCAGCATCACAAGCTGAAGAAATGTCAAAAAGCCAGGCAACACTGACTCAGAACCCTCTGGAGAAGACCTGGGTGCCATGGATGAAAAGCAGACTGAACAAACGCAGAGGCTGTGAGTACACGGACGCTGTTGCACAGCTCTCGAGTGTCATGTTTGTCTTTACACGCTCAAATTTGCTAAAGTGAAACATCAGCTGACATACAGTAGGAGATCATGAGGTCTTTTAGAATGTGGCTCTTATGAACGGCATCTCTGGATCTAAGGGACTTCCACGTGGTGAAGAACAAACCCGACGGCCATTCACCCTGATGGGTCATGATGAACCAATGACAGAAAGACACAGAAGAGCTTTAGCTTTATAGAGTTTTACTATTTATTTATCAACTTCAAAGTTTTAAAACCAATAACTCTACCTGTCAAATTAGGTCAGTGGGAAGTTTATTTTCATGGCACATTGGTTACTACATTTTTTAGCAGTTAATTAAATACATTTAAATGTATTTAAATACACTTTTAAACAAATAAGGGCTATAAATAGCTTTAATTACAATAAAGATTTCAAATCTAATGGGTAAAATAATCTAATTCACCTGTCCTGACTTTAGCTTTAAAGAAGACAGGAACGGCCATTTCTGATTATATGTTTTCCAGATCATTTTCTTGAAATAACAAGACACTAGGTCTCAGAATTGAGTTTTGCAAGGAAACTGAAAAAAAGGTTTTCATTGGAGAACACTGAGCATTGCTCATTTTCTGGTAAATGGCGTATACTTATATAGCGCCTTTCTTCCTACAAGGACAAAGTGCTTTACAGTCACAGACCCATTCACCCAGTCACACACACATTCACACACACAGTCACACACTGGTGGTCGCTCCGCTGCCAAACACAGGCGCCCGCCTACCACCAGAGGCAATGAGCATTGCTCATTTTCTCTTTATATAGCCAATTTATCTGAACGTTGTTCTGACCGACAACATGATGTCCCGTCTGACCATAACTAAAGTAATCAATGACGCCTGTCACCATAGATCAGGGGTGTCCAACTCATTTTCACTGAGGGCCACATCAGCATAGTGGTATTCCTCAAAGGGCCAGAGATAAATTATACATGTAACTAAATGTAATGAAAAATAAATGTAACTACTTATTAATGTTAAATAACTCATTTATTTATTTACTATATCTTTTTAAAGTGACAATTACAGTTGCATAGAAAACACGTTTGCTTGTTCCTCTAGCACACACGTGTCAAACTCAAGGCCCGGGGGCCAAATGCGGCCCCCCCATGTCATTTTATGTGGCCCGCGAGACCATAGAAGTTTTCAAATTCTTAAAATAAAAATTGTTGTGTATTTATTCATATCTAGGGGGAATTGGACTTTAAATATCGGATTTGGCAACTATACATTAGGACTGAAACACTGTCCATATAACCTAACCTGACAGAATCAAATTTAAAAGGATTTATGCTAGAATAACAAGCAAACCTGTTTTTTTTTCCATTACATTTAGTTACATGTATAAGTTATCTCTGGCCCTTTGAGGACAGACACTATGCTGATGTGGCCCTCAGTGAAAATGAGTCTGACATCCCTGCTCTAGCATAAATCCTTTTACATTTGATTCAGTCAGGTTAGGTTATATGGACAGTGTTTGAGTCCTAATGTATAGTTGCCCAATCGGATATTTAAAGTACAATTCCCTAGATGTAAATAAATACATGCCAATTTTTATTTTTGTTTTAATAAATTAAAAAAATTGTATGCTCTTGTGGGCCACACAAATTACTTGGTGTGCCACATTTGGCCCGCGGGCCTTTGAGTTTGACACATGTGCTATAGATGATCTTTACACCGATGTGCATGGCCTTCTTGTTTTACATGTTCTTTATTGGGAACACATGAAAAGCAGTGCCTCTTTATAGCGAGCAAAAAGGATCATAATTCTCCGGTGAAACACCAGAGAAAAGGATCCCATGATCTCTTTCACTAAACTGTTTTTCTTTTTATTATACTGATCTTGAAGATGTGTATTCCGTTATCTTAAGAATTAAATTTTGTTTCCTCAAGATAACGAGTTAACATCTCGCTATCACAAGAAAGGAAAACTTATTTTCCCAAGATAATGATCTGAAAAAAAGGCATCAGACATTGCTGTTCTCGGTTCTTCAGTAGAGGTTAGAGGGGGGACATGCACAAAATGGAGACCCCCACCAGAGTTATACTCATAGGTGAAATGCTGTCAATTTTAATTCATTAAATAATAAAACCTTTGTATAATAGTAAAATTAGTGAATAAACTCTGCAAAAACAGCCTGCGGCTATTAATTCTGCTCCACTTCAAGGGGAATGAATGGAGAGGATGACTGTGGTTGCCAGGGATGAAGAGAGTCTGATGTGTCACAGTACTAGTATCCATAAAAAAGCCTGAACACCACAAATTCAGAACCTGGTCCCAAGCTGCCTCTAACGTGGTTGAACAACTTTGGACGTTTGAGGCCATCTGAGGAGTGTCAGGATCTGGTGATCTAGAATCCAAAATCCAGGAGACCAGGCTTGGCCAGTGATGTGATGCTCTGTCTCAGACTTTGAGGCACGTGCATTTACTGTGTCTGAGAACTGGACTGAGAGATCCCGCCCCCTGGTGTTCAAAACAGGAAGTACCCCCTGGCTGCAAAAAGCCCAAATCCCATGGACTTCTATAGAGAAATAAACAGCTGTTACTCAGTCATTCTATTGGTCAGAAGAACCATTCTGGATCTGATAAATATTTTACATGTTCTTGATAATCCTCCTTTATTTGTGATGTTTTTTTCTGTAGAGAGAGTTATTCATGTTATAAACTGACCAATCAGATGCCTCAAAAGTATGTTGTATGTTTGAAAGATTTCATATAGGCCCCTTTCAAGTGGTAGGAGTGTGGACTTCCAGACTGACTCTGACCGATCACTGCTTACTGATGTTGTCTTGGTGCAGCATAGCACACCGGTTTTGCAAAAAAATAAGTTTACTTCGTTTAGTTAGAACTGGCAGAAAACTATTTTCTATGAGTGGTGTCACACTCACCCAGTCTAGTCCCCTTGTGCAGTCAATGGGGATGTGCCGAGTAGTGGAGGAAGCCTTACCTCAATGCGCATTCTAAGGATTGCCTCGTCTGGGGGAGGAGCTGGAAATGATGATGATGCCTGAAACATCAGTGTTTGGCTGTACCACCTGACTGATGTGGACATTTAATGGAGAGTTTGGAGACTTAGGAGAAACTGTTTTAAATTAAAAAAAATAAATCCCATAAGCAATAATCACTGGCCATATCGCAATGGTTCCCAAACAAAGCTTCCCCACAAGATGGGTCTCGTGACATCCTCAGAATGTATTTGGAGTATATTTCACACACCTAGGTTTACCTTTAGGTAAAAACTGCACTTAAAATGTCTGGTTGGGGGGGTTGTTGAAAGACCCAAAATGCAGAGACAGGTGGTTCCAAGTCAAAAAGGTTTTTATCCTAAAAACAAAAAGCGCTGCAGAGCAAGGGAACCAAACACAACAAACTCTGTATAACCAGGAACATAGAGACTCAGACAGTTAGGCAAACAACAGTAGGGACCAGCACAAGAGGACGGCAGAGACAAGACTTATATACAAACAGAACTGACAAGACACAGGTGAAAACCATCAGGAGAGATTGGGACCAGGGAAGTGAAACTCAAAACTAACACATACAGGAAACCTTCAAAATAAAACAGGAAACAGAACTCAACTCATGACAGA
Organism: Oryzias latipes; assembly: GCF_053564925.1. NCBI lineage: Eukaryota > Metazoa > Chordata > Actinopteri > Beloniformes > Adrianichthyidae > Oryzias > Oryzias latipes. The sequence goes on along the minus strand of NC_136243.1, from coordinate 4,373,735 downwards.
AGAAAAACAGAAGCAAAAACAGAGGCAAAAAACCCAAACCCTGACATAAAAAGGCAGCATCTTGTTAAAGAAACAGATTCAAGACAACAAGGAACTCAATTTAATTTCTGTTTCAGGGTTGTGACTTCTTCTTTGAGAGTGGAGGGTCTCTCATAGACATTGCATGCAGGTCATATTTGGAGTCAGCCAGAGTTTTCTATCCTACATTAATGGTAGTATCAACTGTTTTATGTGCTTTCTGTTTCAGCTTCAGTGCCCCAGTTCACCAATTCCCCAACTCTGATAGTGATGGTGGGGCTGCCTGCACGCGGAAAAACGTACATCTCCAAGAAGCTCACCAGATACTTGAACTGGATTGGTGTTTCGACTAAAGGTAAAACCTGACAAAAGTACACAGAAGTTTACATTTCACCACATGATTAGTATGATCTTAAATATTTACTAATGGCTTTTATAATATTACATATAACATTTCATCGATTAATTTATTTTCCTCATAAATTGACGGTTTACTGTCAATTCAAAATAAAGAACAGAGTGTAGTTTCGGATTGCATGATCAATGCAGAGATGTCGGTATGTTTTCATACATCTGTGACACAAACATGTAGGCTGATTAGCTTCTGGTAAAACATTCTGGTTCAACTCACCACATAAAACCGTGGACTGTTGGTGGTGTGTTGGGGGGGCTGCACAGACAAAGAGGACATCAAAAACTGAATTGCCGGCTCAAGAGGGCAGGCTGTGTGGTGGGGCTAAACCAGGAGACGGTGGAGATGCTGGCAGAGCGGAGTGGATGTACACACAGATGTGTAGTTAGTTCCACTTATTGTGTCTTGGTAAAACATTTCTGGACCTTCATGTAACATTTTGGTAGCCTGTAAAATATCAAACTGTGTCAAAATAAATTTGCATGGGCTGGAATGGACAGATTTAAATGAGTCATAAAAACCAGCAAGGAAAAGGTCAACTGAGAGGTTTTTGCTTTGTCCTGTTAACCTACGTTCCAGTGAGGGACCGCTTCCAATGAAAAGTTTTCTAAGTTCTATGAACAAAATGCGTGTCCATTGAATGCAAATCAAAAGTTAAACCAGTTGAACTTTGTCCAGCCTCGTGACTTGAAAGGGACAAAACGGCAGAAGATGAATGAATGAATGAATGAACTTTGACTAATCAGGGATTCAGATTTGGTAGAGACATTTGGGTAGCATGCTTTTTAAATCCAGGAAGTACAAACCATTTGAAAAGTGATCATGAAGGAGAAATTAATGATGGCTGGAAATAAATGATACCTAGCACGTCTTTCATATCAAGAGAGAGCTGTGAAAGAAAAAGTCTGGAGCAAGTTTGGTGAGATTTGCACTATTTTGACATTTCACACCCAACTTCTTCCAACTGTGAAGCATCAAACTCACCGTGAACAATCCCAACCACTGCTACTGATGTCTAATCAAATCACCTACATTGTAACACTCAGCATTAAATGAGAGTATTTACAAAAAAATTAATCAGGGATCTACTTCTTTAACTGAATGTGCTCGATTCCTTTTCTCCATTTATTCAAAACAACTCCAACACAATGAGGTTTCCCAGGTAATGGTGGTATATTGAAATATACACATATACTTACAACTTCAACTACACCCAGTCTTTTTCTTATTTACACAGTACTTTAAAGTTTCTTTGGCGTCTTTTGTCCCTCTGGACAAAGCAGTCTCAAAGATAGTGGGGCCTGTGATGCTCCGTCCGCCTTCTGATGGTCAACGACTTCTTACCGGATCAGCTGTGATGGAAAATCGTGAGACTTTCTGGTGAAGGAAGACCTTAGGAAGTTTGGCAGAAAGTTCCGGTATATTCCTCAGCTTTTTTAATCCATAGAACCATCCGTTGCTTTAATCCATCCTTCAAGCGGCAGTCAAACATCACCCCAGCCAGTTTGTTTCTCCTTTTTCTTGCTTGGCCCCATCTTTCTCTCTTTTCTGCTGTCATTAGCTGTCATCAGCCACACACCTGAGTAACCGGAAGTCACCAGCAGGAAGTCTCTTGACCGCCATATTTGTAGTCCACAAAAAATAATCCAAAACCAAATACAAATCAAACTATTATAATGTGCTCACCTGGAAACTTAATGACATACTGGACCATTAATATTGGTGGATAATTTGGAAAGTATTTACTGTTTTTTTATCCCAACAGCAAAATGACAATCCTATATTTGTGTGGCAATGCTACATAGGCCCCCCCTCCAGCTGATGGCTAATCGGGATTTGCTCCATGATACTTTTTCAAGTTTACTACATGTGCCACATCTTCTCTTTGTGAGTCACCCATACATACTTTATAATTAATAGGTCCCAGTTTCTTATACGTGTTGCTGGCCCTTCTCACTTAGGCGCTAGCTTTGCTGAAAGTTATCTGTTGCTTTGGATAATGGATGTGACCAGACCTAGACTAAGTCACCCGTTGGGAGGTGCGCATCTTTCCTACGGTTATTATAGTACTTAGCTTGTCTTTTCTGGTGCAACCCCATTCTCCTTTTAACCTCTTCCGCCATCGTCTACTGTCCTTCAACCAGAGAGTATGCCAACCTCTGATCAGGAGATTGCGGTTTGTGGATGAGTCTCTCCAGTGGTCCGTGGATAGTTCTTCCTAAGGCCCGCTCTGCAGGTGTCTTTCTGGTGGTCTCTTGACGTGCTGCATTTATGGCGAAGCGGAATTCCGGAATACATTGGTCCCGCGTGGTATGATACTGTCCAACAACTGAGGCAATCATGGTCTTTATGGTTTTGTTGCAATGTTTTGTGAGATTGGTCTGAGGGTGATAACTAGTGGTCAATTTAGGAATGACCACCCCTGTGGTACACAGTTCTTTGATGAGATGATTAGTGAATTGGGGACCCTGGTCTGAGACCAGGTATTTTGGTACCCCCTGGCGGGTAAAAATCTCCTTCAGGATTTTGATTAGACGAGGTGTTCTAGCATCTTTCGAAGGGAACATTTCAACCAATTTGGTGTAATAGTCCACCACCACCACCAACATAGTATTGGAGTTTTTGCTTCTGGTAAATGGACCCATGATGTCGATTCCCAGCATTTCTCCTGGACTGTGCACTGAGGTGGACTGCAATAATCCAGCTGGGTTGATGTTAACAGCCTTCATACTTTCACACATGTGACATTTCTTGGTGTACTCCCACACCTCCTTTCTTATGCCGGGCCACCAAGCAACCTCCAAAACTCGCAAAAGGGTTTTTAACTGTCCAAGATGTCCCCCTAGAGGGTTATTGTGGAAATATGTGAGAAATTCTGCTCTCAGTGACTTTGGAACCCCCAACTGGTACTTCATGCCTTGGTCTTTCCGAGGAGCCCGCCGATAGAACACTCCTTGACAGGTCTCAAAACCTATGCGGCCTGGAGGAGAATGGTTAAGGTGGGACTGGCGTAGGTCACATACAGTAGGGTCTTTATTTTGTTCTTGTGTGATATCAGATAAATTTGTAGGCAAGTCTGAGGAAACTTTACCAGAAACTGTTGACCATTTTATGGGTAACTGTTGGAGTGATTTAGGACATTCTGTGTGAAATGATGATGCTGCAGCAGTATTAGCAGTAGTCCAACACGAAGGAAGTTCATCAGGCTGCAAAGCATAGTAGAGATGAACACCCGGCAGAGATGAATGAACATTAGAGTCAGTATTTACAGAAGGAGAGTCTTTGGGAGGAATGAATGCATGAAATACATATCCACGGTCTGTTTTCAGGCCGTAAGTGTTTTTGGCAAGATTAAGAAGGGCTCCAGACTTTGTGAGAAAATCCAGACCAAGAATCAGAGGGAAGGCCAGATGTCCATCATCCATTATATGCATGTCCAAAGGCCATTGTCCTCCATGCAACTCAACCCTGATGGTTTTTTTTCCCAAAGCCTGGTGAATTGTTCCGTCTGCCATTACAAAGTTCGTTCTTTCCCCCTGTTGACCTGACTCCTTCTTGTGAGCGATGGTTCTCCATAAACCGTCTCTGATTAGGGTATAAGTGCTACCAGTGTCTAACACAGCCTCACACCTCACACCTCTTATGGTAATGGGAACCACCAAAAGTCTTGGGTCCCGGTCTCTGCGATGGCTCGGCTGTCCTAAGGTGACACCAACAGTCCCTTTTGATGTTGTCTTTTTATCAATTGGTCTTCTTGTTGGTCGGTCTGAGCTAGAATGCACCTTATGCCAGTAATCTCTAACTCCGGTACAGTCTTTCTCCACCATAGATCCTATTTTCATCAACTGGGAAACTGATGACACTGTACCACGTAGACATCCAGCGACCTTTGGATTTATGTTATTTAAGATTCGACGCACTATTTCTTCTTCGGACATGTCTGGTTTCCACTTCAGGCATAATGCTCTGTAATCATAAGCAAAATCCCTTATACACTGATCAGGCTGTTGGATGGTTACTCTTAGTTTCTCTTCCACCTCGTTCATGTAATCAGTGGGGAGAAAAGCAGACAGAAAGGCTTCCTTAAAGGTTAACCAGTCAAGTACATCAGCTTTTGTGGCTTTCCACCAACTCAGAGCTGGCCCTTTTAAAACAGCAGAAAGGGTGCCTAATAGCTCATTATTGGGTAAAGGTCTAAGATCCAGGTAGTTCTCACATTGCTCGATAAAGCTTAGTGCATCATAATCAGTTTTGTCGCCAAATGTAGGGAAATCCAACCGAACAGGAGGTTTGGTGTAATATGGGGTTGCATCAGATAGACGTGAAAGCTGTGAGTAGTTTGGAGTGGATGGAACAACGGGACTTGCTGGAGTGGAAGTGGCTATGGTTCTCTGGGCTACAGGAGAATTAACAGTTTCAAGTGACTTTATTTGCTGTCTCCAACGCTCATCACGACGTAGCATACAGTTTATCCTTTTCTAGCCGCTCTACACTAGTTGTAAAAGCTTTCTCTAGTTTGCCCAAGCTAGCTTCCACATAATCTCTGAAATGGGTTTCTCTGTTGAGGGAGCTGGTCAAAGAGTCCCTGAATCTGTCCTCCAATTCTTTTATGTTATCTCTTAAGGATAACACCTCCTGCTTTAAATCAACATCCCCCAGTTGTTCTTGCTGTCCCCCTTGGTTAGTTAATGTAATGTTAGCTCCTTCAGACACAACCCTTTGCTCCTCATCATTTAACTCATCATCATCATGCATATACAACTCATCCTCATTTTGTAAATAAAGAGAACTTAATAAAGATGATATTTCCCCAGCTGAATTTGACCGATGAGTGACAAAAGTTCCAGCAGTAAAATCTGGATCTACAGCAGACATAGCATTTGGTGAAATCCTGGTTGGCAACATTTCATCATGACTTTGTTTCTGTGAAGTTGCCATTTTAAATAAATACAAATGCCCCAAAAAAAATCAAACAACACATTCACTACATTACAAATAAGTCCCCATACTGGCCACCATATGTAACACTCAGCATTAAATGAGAGTATTTACAAAAAAATTAATCAGGGATCTACTTCTTTAACTGAATGTGCTTGATTCCTTTTCTCCATTTATTCAAAACAACTCCAACACAATGAGGTTTCCCAGGTAATGGTGGTATATTGAAATATACACATATACTTACAACTTCAACTACACCCAGTCTTTTTCTTATTTACACAGTACTTTAAAGTTTCTAAAGTTTCTTTGGCGTCTTTTGTCCCTCTGGACAAAGCAGTCTCAAAGATAGTGGGGCCTGTGATGCTCCGTCCGCCTTCTGATGGTCAACGACTTCTTACCGGATCAGCTGTGATGGAAATCGTGAGACTTTCTGGTGAAGGAAGACCTTAGGAAGTGTGGCAGAAAGTTCCGGTATATTCCTCAGCTTTTTTAATCCATAGAACCATCCGTTGCTTTAATCCATCCTTCAAGCGGCAGTCAAACATCACCCCAGCCAGTTTGTTTCTCCTTTTTCTTGCTTGGCCCCATCTTTCTCTCTTTTCTGCTGTCATTAGCTGTCATCAGCCACACACCTGAGTGACCGGAAGTCACCCGCAGGAAGTCTCTTGGCCGCCATATTTGTAGTCCACAAAAACATAATCCAAAACCAAATACAAATCAAACTATTATAATGTGCTCACCTGGAAACTTAATGACATACTGGACCATTAATATTGGTGGATAATTTGGAAAGTATTTACTGTTTTTTTATCCCAACAGCAAAATGACAATCCTATATTTGTGTGGCAATGCTACAACATTACTGCTTTTTTTCTTTGTTTCACAGCTTTCAATGTTGGAGAATACAGAAGAGAGGCTACGTGCTCCTACAACAGCTATGAATTCTTTAGCCCTGACAACACAGAGGCAATGGAGATACGCAAGTAGGATCCTAAAAGTCCCACTCCAATCCTCTTTTGATCTGTATACTAAAGTGTTTCCAGTGGTCTTTTAATTATGATTATGCCATTTTAAGCCATTTTTAGTATCATTTTCTAGAGACAAAGTTTCTGTAGAGTGGCAGGAGTTCATAAGAAATTCACCTCCAAGTCTGACCAAGCCTACATACCGTCACCCATTTGTTTACATTCTCTTCCACTAGCTTACAGCCCCTCACGCCCCAACCTAACATTACTGGTGCAACAAAAATGGCAGCAATATCAGATCTATCCAGCCGTACAGTTTAGATCCAGATTCCAGCTCAGATGAGGAAAACAAAGATGAACATGGATCTGTTTGTCTGACAGTGGATGATCAGAATGGAGCAGAACAGGATGACTTTGGCCCACTGATTGTAGTTTCTAAAACACTATTAAGGCCTAATACAGGTTTAAATCCTTTCATTTATAATCGTGTTTAACCTGAGCACTTCGGCTTCCTCCAAAAGTCCAAAAACTTCATAGATTCAAAAGTTAATTGGTTACTCTAAAGGAAAACAGACAGGGCCCTGTGACCCCAAAGGGATATAGCAAGTTAAGAAAATGGATGGATGTTAGTTTGTGCTTTTTTAAACTTTGTAATAATTGGGTGTTTTTTTGTTTCTACCTCTGAACACAGGACATGTGTTGCTGCTGCTTTAAAAGATGTGTTTACCTATCTCACAAGGTACCAGGGTCAGGTTGCGGTAAGTTCATTCCAATCTCAAATCTCGAATGCGACATTTAATTCATTAAGTAATTTATAAAAACAGTTATCAAATGTTTTCTTATAAGCTTAAAGAAATTGAACACAGGCCTGTGTTGAACCTTTAACTACCTGCTTAACAAATAATAAATAATAATAATAATTAATAATATATTTAGATTTTCTATAACCAACATCTTCCGACAATTTACATCTCATGAAGCAGCCGAGAGAGCTACTCCACTTCACACTTCAACAAATTACAAATAAAAAGACTGACTGCTGTAAAGGAACCAGAACAAATGCTATTGAAGTTCCCATGAAAGTAGACATTCCTGGCTTCATGATCAGTTTAATCCCTCAAATAATCTGGACTATGTACATTATCAACTAAACCTTGACTGTCTCCAGGTGTTTGATGCCACCAACACCACTCCAGAGCGCAGACAGGTCATCCTCAGCTTTGCCAAGGACAACGGTTACAAGGTTGAAGAAGAATTTCCCCACGTTTGGTCTCTGTTGTTTGCTTAAATATTTCAACCAAATCAGACTGGACTTATTTTTTGGTTCCTGCCTTTGTAGGTTTTCTTTGTGGAGTCGATCTGTGATGATCCAGAAATTATTGCTGAAAATATTAAAGTAAGTGAACTGTAGATGTTGAATTGGAAATGAATGCCAGAGCGGATAAAAGGAAATCAATGTTAGTTAATTCTGACAGAACTAAGCCATGCAATTATTTATTAGCATTTTTGACACATTCAGTGTCTTGTTTTGCATTTGACTTGGATAAAGATTGTATTCAATTGTGTCCCAATGCTGGTTTGACTTGTAACATCTATCCAGGTTTTTCCCCCTTAGGTCAAAGTGTCTTCAGTGCAGAAGTAACTTATATTATTTCACATGAGGTGGCTGCTCCAATGTAAATTTGACCCAATAAAGCAATGCCTCTTACATGGAGGGTGCACTTAGATTTGGTTGCATCAGATCAGCAACATTATTGTCTCTCAAAACCAAAGGTCAGCTGAGGACACTAAATCACCAGGTTCTTTGATTTTTAAATTTTACAAAGCTACAGTGATTCCTCACGCTCAATACATATAGAAAAACGGGAAAAACATTTTTTAAATTGACGCACATTTTTTCTGTGTGCACATTTGCAAGGAAACAGGATTTTATGTGTGTCTCTCAACAGCAAGTAAAGCTGACAAGTCCAGATTACACTGACTGTGACAAAGAGGAGGCTTTAGTTGACTTTCTAAAGAGGATTGAATGCTATCAGCAGACCTACATTCCCCTAGATGACGACACAGACAGGTACTGGTACTCCTCAGAGGCACACGTCTTCCTGTCTAATGCTCTTAACCTAACATCCATGTCAATGATCAATTTAGTTCAGCCTCTTTTTAAGGAGGCTATTTGGTTTTGAACTAGATAAGATCAGTCTTGAAAGATTAAAATCCTCGATTTGAGAAAATGTGAAAAATATGATCAAGATAAACGTTTGGGTGAAATTAACATAGAAAGTAGTTTAAAACAACAATATCTCTCTGCAGTCTAAAAGAGTTTTTGGAGATTTGATATCATGTTTTCCGGTGGTGCAGGAACTTGTCGTACATCAAAATCTTCAATGTGGGCAGCAGATACCTGGTGAACAAGGTCCAGGACCACATCCAAAGCAGGATTGTGTACTATCTCATGAACATCCACGTCACCCCCAGATCTATCTACCTGTGTCGTCACGGGGAAAGTGAACTCAACCTCTTAGGCCGCATTGGAGGAGACCCCGGGCTTTCCCATCGCGGGACGAAGGTCAGACTGTTGAATCCATAACACTGCTGTTTGCTATTCCCTAAAGCAGGACGTTCATCTGCACTTTTTCAGCCTTTGGCTCCAAGGGGCTGCTGCATTTTTTTGCTCCCATCAGATTGTGTGATGTTTAACTTGCTTTAAAACAGTTTATGAGCACAAATTCTTTCACATTTATCAAGGATTTGTTACAGGGCCTTTTACAATATGCCCCTAACACAAATCCTGCATTGTGTGGAGTCTTGCCCAAAAACATACAGTGAAATTCCCCCTGGTGAGATTCTCCCCGGCTAAAAGGGGTAGGGGCATTGACCGGAGTTCACTGTGTCCAAGAACACCAACTGGGGGACGAGGAAAAGCTAATGCTCTGTTAGGTTCCCCCATTGGTCAACCCCCCTGCCAACTAGAAGGACGCTTCCTTTAATATGCAGAGGTAGAGTGGTCAACCTCTGATCAGAAGATTGTAGATACGGTTCCCGTCTAGTGTTGAAGTGTCCTTGGGTGAGACACTGAAGCCCACATTGCTCCCGGCAGTGTTCAGCAGTGGAGCCGCCATCGGTGTGTGTGGATGGAACTGTGACTGTAAAGTTCTTTGGGCTTTCGAAGAAGGTAGAAAAGCGCTATACAAATATACGCCTTCTCCCTTTAATATCTGCAAATTTGAGCTTTCATGAAGTCAAAAAGGCTAATTACCTCCCACCAGGGTCATGAATAAAAAAATAGTAATCCACATCAAAAATCTGCAGAAAGCTCTCTGCCTCTAGTGGCCTTAGGAGAAACTGCAACATTTGGTACTTCCTAGTTTGTCAAGTTTGGTAACCAAAAGAGAGGACTTGGTTTTGCTCAAAGAAACCTTGACACACGTGAGTCAGGACTGTTTCATCTGCATCATAGGACACAGAGTAAAAGACAAATGACTTGACAGGTTTGACCAGAAACACAGAGTTTGGCATCATCAGCAATATTGCATGGAAAGACTTGCCAGCCCAGTGACTTGAGTTTGATCTTCTTTCATTTATTGTGATTTTACTCTGTCTCCCTGCTCTTGTCTGTCCATCAGTTTGCCACTGCTCTGGGTGACTACATGCGTGACCAAAGCATCAGCGACCTTAAGGTGTGGACAAGCCACATGAAGAGGACCATCCAGACGGCAGAGTTTCTGGGAGTGCAGTATGAACAGTGGAAGGCCCTGAATGAAATAGATGCTGTGAGGAAACAAATCCATTCAGACTTCTATTACTGTCTCTGATTGTGTAATAAAAACCAAATACTAGAAGAATAAGGACATTTTTAAAGAAGTTCTCTTAATAGTTAGGAAAGAGGTGTGTCTACCATGATGTAGCGTTTCCTCCCTATTCATTGCTGTTTATGCGTGTGTGTATGTGCGTATGTGTGGGGGGGATCAGGGTCGTGTGTTTCTAAACTTTCAGTGTTGGAATTTGCTTCTTGCTTGATATTTATCCCAGCTTGTAAAGAAATTATGATTATCTTTCTTTGATTTTCTTTTGACAATGCTGTTGTGAATGGGTTGGGTGATCTGTGGTTTTACATTGACCTGCAAAAGTATACAAAGTTAAGTCTACAACCACTACTGAAGTTGACTTTTGTCCTTGGGAAGACGCCACCATCTTTAATGTTCTTTAAAAAAAAACACAACTTTTTGTACCTTTTACAAATTTAAACTTTGCCTAGGGATTTCAATCCATCACCTCCTAACTCCCCGACCATCATTAGGAAGCTACGTGAGATAAAAAATTGGTTTTAAGATTTATAGATTTCATGTGGCAAGCTGACAAAAGTGGAGTTCCCTTGTGGCTCGCACATTTTTCACCAGAGTTTTGTTAACATTTAACACATTAATCGCTTAACGAAACAATATAACATACAATGTCAACATGTCAGAAATGTGGGTGTGGTAAACCAAAAAACTCAGTCGTCAACGAAATCCAAAACGTTTCCTTCTAGAAATGATATAGACCTGTTTGTCATCCCCAGGTAACCCAAAAAATTAAATAGTTGCTATGGAGACAAAACCCACAGAAAAGGCGCTATTTTGAAAAGAAAGGTTTTTATGAAATGAAGCTCTGACTAGGGTGGCAGACAGAAAGGGTGAGTGAGGGGCGTGGAGCAGCCGCTAAGCCATTGGGACGGCTCAAAAGGGGGCGGTGAGGGCGGGTAGCGACTGTAGGCTACCATGTTGTATGTCGTCTTGCACCCCCATACCATGGCTTTCAAATTGAAGGTGGAAAATGTGCTGGAACTTCTCCCTCCTATTTAGTTTTGAGCACACTGCCTTGCTTTACCAACAAAAACATCTCACGTTTCTGTTTGTGTGGTATTTGACGACATGGTTTCTTCCTTTTTCACAGGATGTACATTTCTGTTTCAGGAAGAGTGGAGTTCTTCATTTATTGTGAAAAACATTCCTTGCTCTGCAGCAAATTAGATCACAATGATCTCTTCCTGAACCTGAAAAGACTAAATAGACTAAATTGAACATATATTATTTCTACAACTAAAGGACTATGAGTAAAATTGGTCCATGAGTAAAATAGAAAGACTACGGTTAAAAAAAAAACCTTCTTTCATTGGATAGCTGCTCAAATCTTCCCTGATTTAGTAAAGCAACCGTAAGGATTTTCCTCTTTCTTCCTCAGAAGTTTCACTTCCAAATCTTTTTTTCCTCCAGAAGTGGTGTGTTTTTGTCATGGACAGGACTCTCACCCATTGTGTGTTTTCAGTTGGTGTTGGGTGAACATACTGAAGCTGTCCCGTCTCTCTTTGATTGCTCAGGGGGTTTGTGAGGAGATGACGTATGAGGAGATTCAAGAGCATTTCCCTGAGGAGTTCGCCCTGAGGGACCAAGACAAATATCGATACCGCTATCCTAAAGGAGAGGTAAGCAAACCCCAGCAGACAGCTGTTGTGTTTCCAGCTCTGTCTGGGGTGTTTGTGGTACTCTGATACATGTGGCGCACACAGGATGACATTTGTGTTTGTTTGGGTTCATGTAGATACACATATGCATACGTGATTGTATGTTTGCTTTGATCACGTTTAGACGGTTGAGTCTTGACAAGACATCTAAAGTGGTTTCGGTGGAAAATCCTTTGCACATCAAAGCGGAAAGAAGGACAACAATGAAAATGTGTTTTTTTTCCCCACAAAATAACAACAAAATGCAACTTTGTTATAGCTTAAGTTTGCTCCCAGGACCTCCTCTAAAGGGGATTGTTGAGACCGCTGCAGAAAAACAGCTTTTGGACAAAATGCTCTTCCTGTGACAGCCACACCCACTCTTACACAAGCTTTAATTGAGAGCAAATCAGTCCAGTAAACATTGATTTTTAACCTTCTACTAGATTGAATTCAATCACTGTTTGGATGGATGTTCATTAGTGTGCACTGTCCCAATCAAATAAATAAACGAATAAAAAAGCATTTGGAGAAAACTGAGAAAAGCATCTCCTTCACCAGACGGCCTGGTTTCTATTCATCACATTAATGTGAAGCTACATTCACAGCTGTCATTGTTTAGCAATGGTATTTACGCTGGTCTGTCACTACCTGATACTAGCGCATGTACTCACAGTTGGAAGAGGCAGAGGCTTGGTGAGAAATGTCTGGTGAATCTTGTTCCTGGCTTTTCTTTCACAGCTCTATTCCGATACATGAAATACGTGGTGTTGTACAATTCTGGCCGGGCACAAAATGCAATTAATCAATTTTTGACTGGTTGGCACTTCCACGTTTTGAAAAGGATACTATCCACACATCATTACCAAATCCAAGTCCCTGATTGGTCAAAGCAATCCTCGTTCAATGAAAGTGCGTTTTGTATGCAGAGCCCAAAGACAGAGGTAAAACTTGTGTAGCGACACATGAATGCACGAGTTTTGATCACAGAAACCCACAGCGGACATATACAGGAGTTTACATGGACTTTCATTGGAAACCATCACTTGAATACGTGTTGTTGAGGACGGTGTGAACATAGCCTCATGATTTATTTGCAGTTTAAAGTTTTTCTGTCAGGGAGGATCTTGGGGACCAACCCAAAAACGACAGACCCAGGAATGTAACTTAATATTTATTCGGCTGAGGAGACTGGGGAGCTGGAGCTTGCAGTACTCGGAATAGGCACCAGAGGGCGTTGCAAGAGATGGGAGCCGCCAGCAGACTGAGAGGAGAGTCGAAAAACAGTCGCTTAGGGAGAAGCGAGAGGGGGGGGTGAAGCGTGGAAACCTTGAATGAAGAAGTCCTCTAGAGGCCAGAGCCGGGAATGTGAGATTCTTGGGATGGATCCGACTTGGAATAGCAGTCTTGTGGAGAAAGACACGGAGTGAGAGCGTCGGCTGACGAGCAGGCAGAATGCTTGGTCTCTGGAAGCGTGACAGGTAAGTTGTTTGGCTTGAGGACCTGGAGCGTTAACATAGACAGGGCGTGAGGTTAATAACTTGAACTTCAGCTCAAATCACAACAACAAGGCTGGTAGTCAGGCAAAAAGGCTAGACGTTCCGGCAATAACTGAGACTACGTGGCAGGCTTAAATACTGAGGCGTACAGGTGAGGAGAATCAGACCTGATGAGCGGCCGCTGAGAGGGAGGGGCAGCGGCAGTCATGACATTTTCTTTTAGTGTCTCTGGCTGGAGATTGTGTCAGAGAAGCTGACCATCCCAATGGTTTTCTATATCTAGTCGTACGAGGACCTCGTCCACCGCCTGGAGCCAGTCATCATGGAGCTGGAAAGGCAGGAAAATGTTTTGGTCATCTGTCATCAAGCGGTGATGAGATGTCTGCTGGCATACTTCCTGAACAAAAGTGATGGTGAGAGAAAAAACCTTTTGTTTTTATTTATTTATTTTTTTACTCACTTTATGGTGATCTTCAGAGTGCAGGACAAGTAAAACCTCCAAGCAGGAATTCCACCACACATCAAAAGTCCCAGCTTCTCATGTTAAACAGCCATGAATCACAGAGGATGGGATGTGCCTCAGTCTAAACGTAGCTTTTAAAGCAGCTTTCATCTGCAGACAGTCTGCAGTCCAGGTCAAAGTCAACTTTATTGTCAATCTCTATGATGTTTTCACGTACATGGAAATTGAAATCCTTTTTCTCTTCAAACTCCAGTCTAAACGGGGAATCTAACTTCAAAAAATAAAAAATAAAATAAAAAGGCCCGTACACACCGGGACAAATTTCGTGCGCGATATTCACCCGGCGTTTAACGCCTCGTGACTAAACAAAGGGCACCAATGTGAGTGTGCACACCCACGCGAAAAACGCCACGCGTCAAAGCGTCATTTTTTAAAAACGCCTAGGGTTTGTTTTTTTGGTTTGACGCACCGCGTCAAAAACTATACGACCAATGAGAACGGCGCATTTGCACACGTGTCTTGAGCTTCTGAAGTTACAGTAAAACACAACTTGGGGGCGCTCAAACACAAAACTGTCTTTCTGAGCACACATACCAGCGAAGAAGATAGACGCCAAGTAGCGTCTACACTGCCGCGAAGAAATAAGACTAAGAAAGAAGATGCACTCACTGACGGACATTCTAAAATACCCCCGAAAAACACTCATGATACATTTTCAGCTCTTGTACCAGTCGATAAAACTCCCCATGTTCTTCTCTTCTCGTAACTATGTGATGTACCCAAAATCGACGTCTTTTCCGGCGTCTTTCATCATTCAACAGAATTATAATTTCTTCATCGCTGGAACTGGAGCTGGAGCTACTGGTGCTTGAAATATTCATGTTTTCTCTGTTTTATTCTGACAAGCGCGTAAATACTTGCTCTCTTTTTCTGAGTGAAAAGCGACTTTAAGAAGCGTCAAGTTGCGCAGCGCCACCTTGTGTACAGGAGTATTTCTGTTTTACATTAGGCGCCATCTAATGTCAGGGAATGAAATTGCATGTTCGCTCGGCTCATCGTCAGCGAAAATCGCCTGGGTGTGAACACAAAAAACGTGTTGAAAAACGCTGGCGAATATTCGTCCCGGTGTGTACGGGCCTTAAGACGAAAAAAATAAAGTGACTAAAAAAAGAGAGAGAGAAAAAAGGCAGTAGAAGTGCAAACAATCCCAAAGAAGAAGCACATACAGATAGAACAGAAAGAGAAAATGTATAAAACAGTGAGAACACATTAAAACTGTGTAAAAATGAACAAAGAACAAAATGGAGACTACTTCTGTGCACTCTATGAGGTTTAGACTAGAGCATTTTAATGAATTTGTTCAAGATTTAAACCTTCTATAGAACCATCTTAAACCACTAGTTTCTAAAGTAAATCTCTAGCCTTAAAGTGTAACTTGTGAAAAAGTTCAAATGTGTTGTTGTTCACCCTTCGGCCCCTCCTGTCAGGAGTGGCCACAGTGAATCAGCGCTCAGTGAGCCGCACAGGCGGTTCAGCAGAGAGCTTTTGTGCCGGATGCCCTTCCTGACACAACCCTGTACTCTAAGGGCCCACGTAGACCCAGATAGGCAGCAGTGCTCAGGGTCTCACCTGAGGGCCCCCACTGGATTTAGCTCATTGCACGCCCTGAGAAGTGACCCCAGCTTTCCTGCGTGCCAGTCCTGAACTGCCCCCAGCCAACTGAAATGTGAACTTAAAAATTTAGGCTCCCCCACCCCAAAAAAGAAACTGAGCAAACTCAGCAAACAAAACTCTTGCTGTTGCACAAAATTTAGATGAATATGATTTTGTTTTTTTACCAAAGCTTGTGTTGTGGTTAAATGAATGCACTGTGTGTCAGATGAGCTGCCATACCTGAAGTGTCCTCTCCACACGGTGCTAAAGCTGACCCCCATCGCCTACGGTCAGTCTCTCTTATGTCTCAGCTTTCCTCTCTGTCTGCATTCCTTTATCTGTAAAATAATTTGTTGGTTTAAAACTTCAGGGTTAAAGCGAAGCATCTCTGTTTTCAGGTATTTGCAAATCAGACGTTGTTAAACAATCTATAACTTAGTTTCAAGAACTGAATTTCATAAAGTTTTGATTAAAGCGTCGACATCTAAAAATTTGATTTCAAATTTTGTCAGATGTTTTTATAGGCCACCAACAACTGCTCACATTTAGGTTGAGTGGGCTGATGACATTGGAATAGAAATCCCTATTAGTTTGTGGTTAAGCACTTTGAAAGGGATCCATAAGTGCACATCTTCAACTCATACAGTTTACAGTAATCCACCGTTTGCATTACTCCAAAACAAGATTGCAACCAAGATTTCACCAACCTGTAACCGCTGTCAAACCGGTATAGGTTCTTTATCTCATTTATTTTACTCATGCCCCATGCTAACACATTTATGGTCTGATATTTTGAAGTTGTTTAGTTCAGTTTACAATGTACAAACAACTCCCAATGTTCTGATTATTTGGTTGTTCAGGGAAAACTCAGAATCTGTCCCACTCAACTCAACAGGCAGTCATGTTTGGAATGATTATAGCTCAGAGGATTATTCTGAAGGAGTGGAAGGCTTCTACTTCCCCTAGATTCTGTAAATGGCTAAACGACATGGTGAGCTGTTTGTACCTTGAGGAAATCCGATACAAACTGACAGGTCGGCAGGAGAAATTCACAAAGACTTGGGGACCTTTATGGATCATTTTAATCAGGCGATAACCCAGCCTCTCATCTGATGACTATTGTTAACCTTTCTTTGCATTCTTGGGATGAATCCTTCTTTGTTGTTGCTGTATGTGGGTATTTATGCTGTTTCTCAATTGTACACTGGCAGTGTTTGTGTTGTGTGTGTGTTTAAAACACTGTTAAAAAAGCAATTAAAAAACTTAAAAAATAAATAAATAAAGCAGAGCCTCTCTGGACTAAATCATCTCTTTAGGAGATGCCTGCAGTCTGTCTTGACACCTAACTCAGTTATTTTGTTGCTTATGTGACAAGGTTTAATGAACCAGCCTCCATCAGTTTATCATCTGACACAGACAGTTCAGATTATGATTACAACACATCGTAAAATCTAATCCTTCTCCAGATTATGGTTTGAACTTGGATTATGTGTGTAGATGTGGTCAATGAGAACAGTTGTTCTTTCAATAGTAATCTGTAGGAAGATCACTTAGACTATTCAGGATTTCGTCATGCCTGAGCATCACCTCACCATGTTTCTCCCCTCAGGGTGCAAAGTGGAATCGGTCTTCCTCAACATTGAAGCTGTCAACACTCACAGGGACCGGCCAGAGGTATGCTGAACATCATCCACAAAGAGGCTGCATGAGCCGTTTCCTGTCTCTCATTGGGTCTCTTATGGAGAGTTCATGTTTCATGTGCGATTGTTCAACCACAGACACATTCAAGAGGAAAAACAAATCAGACACGAGGGCTGAATGAACTGAAAGAAAAAATATAATGATTTTCTGTGAGATTGGGTTCTCATTAATGGTTGCTTGAAAGAGCAGCTATGAATGAGAAGTAATGCAAACGGGGTGAAAAAAATGAATAATGACGATGTTCAATTGTGGAAAATGCATATTACTATAATTACCAAACTACAGAAAAAGTTAAAACATGTAGTTTTACATGCAATAAAAGCCCCATCAGAGAATTAACTTACATGAAGTCACTCAGACCCCGTCTGATGATGACATTTTTAATGATTTCATGTTCTTGCATGAAGCCCATTGAGACAGCTATTGTTGCATGAGCTAAATAAAGTTGAATTGAATGTAACCAAAGACAAATAAACCAAAATACCGGTATTTTACATGGTAATGGTGTGAAGTTCTTATACATTCATATATTTTGTTCTAACGTATCCAATCTTATGGCTGTAGTTATGACAAACCACAAATATTTCAAACATATACAGTTACAATACTTTTTCAACTTTGGCCTATTTTCCTTGTGCAGTATTGTTATGAAAACATTTTTGGAGTTAGTGCCAACATATGTTTAAAAGTTATTGGCCTGCAGTTTGTTACATAAATAACATGTCAGATCTATTGGAAAGGTTTTCATTGAAACACTGAAAATTCAAAAGTAAAGGATTATTAGAACATTTCCTTACAGTTTAGTAATGTTCATAAATTCTACAGTGTTTAAAAATATATATTTTTCAAACCTCTCATTTTTTATTCACGTTATTGTATTTTAATCTGCATATTTATAAGCAGAATCAATATTCCTGTGTGGACATAAATGAATGTAAACAACTTTCTAATAAGGATCCGTCCTCTTCCTGTCTGTCAGAATGTGGACGTGGACAGAGACCCAGAGGAGGCCCTGGAGACGGTTCCAGACCACATGTAGAGGACGCAGCTCTGCCACTCTGCTTCCCAGGAGTTTTACATTCAAGCCGTTTCCTTTCATCTTAATGCTGTCAGAAATACTTACCCAGTGGAATTTAACCATTATGGGCATTTTATGATTTCTGCTGAGAAGTTCTTTTCTGGTCCTAAAAATCGCATCTTTTACTTCTCTACACAAAGAAATTTGACCCTGAAGTTGGTCCAGTGGAGCTTCTGGGCTCCGGCTGCCATCTCCACAGCACACAGACCTAAATGCGAGGTGCTCCCATTTTCAAAACTGGATCCTTTCTTCCTCACAGGAAGACTCAATAAGTACAAATGCACAGGTTGTCTTCTGCAGATTAGCAGACAGGAAGGCTGTTGCCGTTTGTACCAGTGACCATGACAACCATATGTTGAGTGATTTGTGGAGAGTCTGGAGTGGAACGCCATCTTCACTGCAGCATGTGACCAGGAGCAGCAGCCAGACCGAGCTGGGGATCCAGTTTATTGAAATAAAGACACTTTACCCGCTAGTCGGTTTCTGCAATCTGACTTCAGCTGCTCCTCCCACAAATGCATCATCCTGACGAATGTGTTCCCATCTCAAAGGAAACAGGCTTTCCTGCATCTTTGAGACCACTGGACCAGCATTAAAAACAGCATTTTCCCCACACAAACCTTTGTGCAGATGGAAGACTGTTGTCACTTGCAGCTCTCAGACTGACTGCATCCAGCTTTCACCATCAGAAAAACACAGGAAGTTCTCATCCGCTTCAGGCTCATCACCATAGACTGAAACATGCTGGAGCTGCAGCTGCAGTCTGCTGCTCGTTTATCAGGTCAATTGATACGCAAGTTCTGTTTTATGTCCAATTTACTGTTAAATCATTAATCCAGATGACAAACTGGACTAGCAAGTGGGTTCATTCCCATATCACCTGCTGAGAACTTCAAAAACAAAGTAGCATTAGATGAACTCAAAGGCTTCCATTTTATTACTATACAGGGTTTTGGCGTGCTGTTAAACCTGGAAGCTGACTCAGCAGCACAACACAAACCTGCCAAATGAAGACTTAGGAGCTTTTTCAAACTAACAGATTTCTGCAGCAGTAACGGCTATGTGCTCTCGTACACGCATGAAAAACCAGCAGACCGTGACAGGCTGTCACATAGCTTGAACAGATTTATTTTTTTTAATAAAATGTATGAAAAGATACAGAGAAACCTGGCATTCATAACAATAATGCAATAGAAAAAGGCACAGACCGCTTCCAAAATAAATAAAAGCATTGCGATGGCAGTCATCTCTGGCTGCTGCTGCTGGCCTGAGCCTCTCTGTACAGCTGAGTCCAGCTCTGAGGCTCCTGCTCATGAAGCTGAGGGCAAACAGCAAAGCATCGTCAGTTCAGAGTCCACTAGTCTACATCTGAGAAGAAAGCACCACAAAGCAGAACCGTGGTCACCAACAAGCCACTCACCTGGCCCATGAACTCCAGAATCTTGGCTTTGGACACCTCCATGTCCGCCCGCTGACCCCAGCGGAATTCATGCTCCATGGGCTCAGTGTGAGGAATCCGCACATACTCCAGATACCTGCAGACATCCAGCATTCCCACGGTCATCCCTCCGGGCTTACAAAGGAATTAGAGGAGACAGAGCTGGAACAATGCAGGTCAACAGCGTAGGACAGTCTGGAAGGAGCGTCACTAAAATACAGAGTACTTGGGGTCAGACTGGACCGAACCGTCAAAGGTCGATGTCTGAAGCGTGCACTGCTCCAGCCGTGCTGCTGGGGGGCTGGCGGCTTCACCTTCAATTGCTCTGTGGTGTGGTATAAACCAGAGTCTATGGTTTGAGAGAAACTGGCTCTGAACACACCAGTGGGATTCAAGCTCACAGAGAGGCGTTTCAAACAGACGAAAACAAATGAGTGAAGAAGTAAAACAGTCAAAAAACAAAACAGAAGTCCTCCAAGCTGAAAGAGTATAATGTGGAACGTCCCACTCTTTCGCCGTCTTCTCTCTTCAATCTGGTTCAAAAAGAAATGCATGAAAAATGCAACGTACATCAAGTCTAGCCTCATGCACAAGAGGGGTTTATACAAATACACAACTTCTGTGTTTGAAGCTACGTAACCTCATAATGTAAGCAACATTTATCCACAGGACGCCAGCAGCCAGGGCTGCACAACAGGAGGAAAATTTCAGAGTGTGATTGGAGTGATCATTATTGCAACGATGATAATGTAAGGGTGGGGTCATCTGGACCCCATTGGATAGCACAAGGGTTAAGTTGATTCGTTAGCTACTTCACTCTGCCATGAGATTGTTTTTGCATGTGTGTAAACTTCTAAGGTAACCATTTATCTCAGTTTATGCCGTCTTTGGCGATACGCATATCGCACAGGCTGATACCGCGATAACGAAAATCTTTCTTTGGTTCAGGCCTGCCTTCAGCTAGCACAGGTTTGCTAAGCTGCTAGAAAAAGCCATCGTACCTGTGTGAGTCAGTAATAATGCAGAGCCTAATTCATATTTCTTGTTTTATTTGATTGATCGTAAAAGAATGTTCTACTGCTACGCTGGTTCTTACCTTTGACGCACAAACTCCTCTGTGACGAGTCTCTTCACGTCTCCAAACTCTTCGTGCTTCTCTCTGAGGTTTTCATCAGCAGACATGCAGAAAAGGAGGAAGGCAGTGAAACCTATGGAAGGTTTTTAAACCATCGCTAAAGGCACAAAAACATGGTCTCACCCAGAGTCAACTCGCAGTTTCTTTAGTGTGTTCCAGATGACATCTAAGAACCAAGAGGAGTAAACTTTAATGTCTTTACTGAGCAAAACAAACAGAACTAAAACAGTTAATGGAATTGACTGAATAAGGAACAAAACTATAGTTAAAACCTGTTAAACTCACTTTCTCTGACGACACCTCCCTTCATGAAAGTAACACCCAGAATCACGAAAAGTAGACCAAGTTTGGGATTTGCAGGGCATCTACACACACAGAAAAACAACAATAAACCTCATTTATGGACCATTCAAATGAGCGTTTCTCAAAATGACACGATACTCACTCGACTGGTGAAGGTTTGTCAGCGGCTTCCAGGTTATTGATCAATATATATGTGTGATTTTTGGGGTCAATTTCAACCAGTTTCAAACCAAACACCTGAGCAAGAGTTAAAAAAAGAAGAACCTCACAAATGTGATCTACTGAGACAATAAATGAAGACAAGAATGCAGTCAGGTAGAACAAACCTGCTCAAAGGTCCGAGCTGCTCGCTTTATGATCTCAGGATAGATGTTTCTGTAGTCCTTCACCACGTGTTTCACAAGGTCTGAGAAGACATTAGCAGGCAGTGAGTCACCTCTGCAGCTGTCGCATGTTCAAACTCCCTATCCACTGCTCTAGATGCAGTGGCGGCGTGCTTTCCACCACTGCGTCCGACGCTTTGCTTTGCACTCGGTGACGTTGGCTTGGATGCAGCTGCTCGGCCATGGAAACCCCTTCCATGAAGCTCTCTGCGTGCTGGACTTGGGCTAACATGAAGCTCCTGGGAGCAGCCCGTTCTTTCACAAACGTTAGCACAAACAGTCTGCATGCATGAGGGCCTGATTTGATACACCTGTGTTCAGGGCAAGTGATTAGGACACCTGATTCTGATCATTTGGACGGGGGAGCCAGTACTTTTGGTAATATAGTACATGTCTTCATCACCAGTTACATCGTGAAGTGAAGCTTTAACTCTCATGGAAAGTTTACCAAAATGCTTTGCTGCTGCTCCGCCCCTTCAAATAGGGAGGTGGAACTTAGATGAAAGGTTGGTCCTCCATGAAGAGGCGTGACAACAGTCTGCTGCTCTAAGCTTCAACAAACATTTGATACCCTAACGGGTGTTCAACTTCAACATTACAGAATGTTTCAAACAGGTTTAAAGACAATGTTCACATTTGAAATGTAAGCATCTATGTACTGTATGTAATTCATTTCTTGTGATTGAAGTTGAAGGCACAGATCCCGACCGTCTGGGACTCCTTCAGCCTGGATCCCAAGACATGTCTGTTACTTTTCAGCATGTTTTCTTTTACACTCGTTTCTATCTTTGAAGGACCGTTCCAGCCGCTGAGAGAAATCAATGTTAACAACCACCAACACACTGAACTTCAGCTTCCTGTTGACTCCATGTTGTCCTCTGTCGTGTTCTGGGTTCATTTCCTGCAGCTGACACGATTTTACTAGTCTGATGAATTTGAGGAAGACCTAGTGTTTGGAGACCTTCTCCTACTTTAGTCAATGGGAAGTTAAAGACCCACTCCAATGAAAATGATGCTTTTGGTGTATTTAACATGTTCTTGTAGCAGTTCTCTCTTGATGGAGGACATATAGAAAGAAAGTTAAGTCTAAAAATGTGTCTCTGCGTAATTCTTTAATGGAATTGTGGTGAAGCAGAAAAAAACAATACTGTGGTTGTCTCATACAAACTACAATCAGGGGGCCACAAGCTCCCTGCCCCTTTCTGATTCATCCACTTACATACAAATAGATCCATTCATGAACTGTATGACTGGACAGCTACAACATTGCTCACCATTTTTGTTGCACCGCTAATGTTAGGTTGGGGTTGTGAGGGGTTGAGAGTGTAAACATAGGGATGATGGGACATGAAGGAATCTCACAGTCCCGCCCACAACTCAGAGGTAATGAACTCTGCTCTGCAGAAACTGTGTCCTAGAAAGCGACACAGGTTGTTGGATTTTGCCTGAAAAAGCATCATCCTAATTAAAAGACCAGTGGGAACGCTTTGACAACAGTGGAACTTTAACCAAGTCTCCTCTCAAAAGACTGCATGCGCTTCCTTGTCTTGACTGTAGGGAACCATGTTACCTGTTCACTAACAACAACTTTAAGTCACCAGTTTAATTAACAAACTCATAATTGCACTGTGAACTTTTCTTAAAACATCTCCAATTCTCTTACATCAATTCATTCTACAATCAGTATTTATAAAGCGCACACATTTTGTGATAAATACGAAAGCTTTTTAAGCAAACTAGATCCTACAAATATAATGTTACACAAAACAATGAGAACAAAAGCTAAATAACACAAAGCAAACTAAATTTAATTAGGCCTGGATATAAATCAGTCCTAAACGCCTTCCTGTGGTTCAAAATGTGGCGGTCAGAGTTTTGATGAAGACCTGGAAGAAATAAAAACACACATTCCCATTCGTCCTATTGTCCTGTCATGCATTAAATCTGCATTTTCCCACAGTGCCCTGTGCTCTCTTCCTTCCTGTTCACTTTGTACGCCAGTGACTTCCAGTACAACTCAGAGTCAGGCCATCTTCAGAAATTCTCTGATGACTCCGCGGTTGTCGGCTGCATTAATGGTGGGCAGGAGGAGGAGTACAGGGGACTTGTGGATGAATTCCTGAGGTGGGCTGGAGAAAACCACCTGCTGCTCAATGTGGAAAAGACCAGAGAGATGGTGGTGGACTTCAGGAAGAAACTTCCAGCTTCCCAGCCTCTCAGCATCTTTGGCAGAGAGGTGGCAGAGGTAGAGGAGTACAAGTACTTGGGAGTAATCATCGACAACAGACTGAGCTGGAAGAGCAACAGCACTGCTGTGTATAAGAAGGCCAGCAGCAGACTCCACTTCCTGAGGAGGCTGAGGTCCTTCAACGTGTGCAGCAAGATGCTTGAAATATTCTACCAGTCTGTTGTGGTCAGCACTCTGTTCTTCTCCGTTGTCTGCTGCTGGGGGGGGCAGCATAGCTGCTAGGGACAGCAATAGACTGAACAAAATGATTAGAGGCGCTGGCTCTGTAGTCTGATGTAAAATGGACACGTTTGAAGCTGTGATGGAGAGGAGGACTTTAAACAAGCTGGTATCCATCATGGATAATCCTGAGCATCCTCTCCATCCTGTTCTTGACGGTCAGCAGAGCGCCATCTCCAATAGGCTAAGGCAGCTTCACTGTCACACCAACCGCTACAGGAGATCATTCCTACCTCACTCCATTGGACTCTAGAACTCATCATCAATTTGCAATAGATAAACTCATTTGAGGTCTGTCTGTTTTTCTCCAGAGCTGTCATGCAATCCAACTGTTTTCACTGATGGTTCTTTCTGATTGATTGTTCTGTTGTCATCCATTGTTTGTATGTTTGTATCTTGAGCCTAACGCTGACGCTGTAACAACCCAATTTCCCAAGCTGGGATCAATAAAGTATCTTTATCTCATCTTATCTTATGTCTCTCTGCTATGATCTGTAATGTGATGCGCTATAGCAGAGGTGCTCATCATGTCGATCACAATCGACCGGTTGATCTTCAAGGACATGAGGGTAGATCGCAGGCCAGCAAAGATAAATAACCAAAAAAATAAAAAAATGTACTTCTAAAAAATCTGTTAGCGAATCGAAATCCTCACCGAGAAGTACGGGACTTGATTGTCACGCAGAACGGCCAATCAAACATCCTCTGATACATACGTCACTCCACATGCGTGTTTAAATTCACTGGGTGTAAATACTGTCCGTCATCAGAAAGTCACTTCCTGCCCCACGGCACGTCAAGTCCACGGCAGAAGACCACCCCGCCCACTGGGAGTCGCCCCTTAGACACGGTGTCTGCAGCTGGCCTGCAGTTCCCGCCCGATGGATCCGAGCCCACCAGGCCAGCAGTGTTTTCCTGTAGCCCGCAGTTCTCGAGCGCTGCCCATGGAGCCAGCATTAGAAATGCCATGCTGCCCCCGTTGCACGGTTTACAGGAGAACATGACATACGATAGGCGCTGCTTTCTGTTTTTGTACTAAAACGCCTCATCTGTTAATACTAAAGTACCTCCTTACAAAGATTTGTGTCCTCTTACTGTGTAGTTTTTGAATCATCAGTACATAAACAATGTTATGTACTAATAGTTCATAATACTATGTTAATTAAACAGTATTTTAGTCTCAAAATACTATATATACATACACATATGTAGATCTTTAAGACATTGTCGTCTCAAAAGTAGCTCACATGCTAAAAAAGTGTGGCCCCCAGCGCTAAAGCATCTGTAATGCGGGGGCTCTACCTAGTGGCCAAACTGAAATGCAGGAACAGAATGATCTGCAGATTTTTGTTAGAGCGTCTTCTTTTGAGAAACCATGCAACACTGTATAGTGTTAACAATCTCATTGATTTATTATTTCACTAAAAGATTTAACAGTATGTGAAATGCATCAGATTAATGAATATATTCACAACATAGATTATTCTTGTATCTCTACACAAATATGTAAATGTGTAAAACGTTTAAATTCAAAATTGAATAGAATCAAAAGAATGGGGAAAAGAATTGTGGATTGAATCGATCCTGGAAAGTATTGGTGATACCCAGCCATGGGTTATATACTTGATCTCATACATTCAAGCAGCTACAGGTGATGTGTCTGTGTTACCTGCTCGGCGCACAGGAACTTTCTTTTGGTCCTTCACCAGGAAGTATTGAATCACCTCTGAAGTCTGCACAACGGCAAAAGAGGAAGACATTTCAGTGTTTTGTTTGGTTCAGAAAAAGCTGAAAACAGGTTTGTTTTTCATTTCAGTGTGCGTTGGCTGGGGACCTTCTGGTCCACTTGTGCAGGTGTCAGCTTCTCCAGCCCTCTCTGGACCTGTGACGTGCTCGGCTGAGTGAACGTCGAATCCTCGTTGTCCTCCTGAGTCCCAGACGAGCTGGGCTGCCTCTGCATGGAGAGACACACAGGCTGACTCTATCATCTATGCCCACGTGATTCAGAAATCAAACTAGCGCCGTCTGTCCAGGAGGGTTCTGCCAAAACTGACAGAAATAGAAGCATTTCCCTGCGTTCACCTGCTAGCATTCTTTGGTCAAACAAAACATGAAACCAGCAGCAGCTTTTACAGAGAGAGGAGTTTTAAATCCTTTTGACTCTGGTAAATATATCCTGTGTTTAAGAAAAATAAAGTTTATTGGTAAAGTTTTGTTCGAACTTTTTGTCAAGTGTAAAGACCAGAACCAGCAGGAGGCCTGACGGCCAGAAAGAGTGAAGAACAAGCGAACTTACTCTGTTCTGAGAGAAGCTCTGAGAGCCGAAAGACCGTTTTCTTTGCGTCATTGTGACCAGAAGAAGAAGCCTGTCCAAACAAAACTAAACGAGACAAACAAACGAAAGATAAAGGCCGAACAGCTCAAGTGGGCATTTTAACAACAAGATTAAAAAAAAACAAAAAAATCAAGGAAAAAACTAGTTAATTACCTAAAGGTACACCACACTCGAAAATTATTCAGAGCCAACCGCCAAAAACAACTGGCGCGTGTTGATGACGTAATGCGTATGTTTACTTCCTGTGTAAATGTGGGAGGGGCCCAACATAAAGCTTTATTAAAAAATACAAACCCACAAAACAAAAAGACGCAAAAGCTTGATTCCTGCATCGATGCCATCATTTAATAGTTACCAAATTTTAACACACAGAAGAAGATCACTTTTTCCCTAAAAGAGAAAAAATAAATAAAATCTGATTCCTCATGGGATTGTTACAGGATAAACCTCTTCGTTGGCCTGACACAAACCATTCTATAACTATTACTATAGGGTCATCAGAGTATTTGGTAATCAAGAAAGTTGTCTTTTTCTGAACACTTCAGTTTTATTTTTTGTAAATAAATCGTGCATTTTGATTAAATCACATTCCCAATTCGTTCTAACAGCTGTCTTAGAGAAGGAAATTAAAAGAACAATTGGAATCCAAGCTGGCACTGGAAAATTCAAAAATGAATTCATAGAGATGATAAAAAAAAGACTAGACAACAGGCAAAACAAATCAAAAAACTGAAAAATTATAGAGCTGAGCTAAATGTAATGTAAACTGGCGTGCTTGTGCCTGAAACCAGAAAACAGAACCAAACAAAGCATACATTACCCTACAAAACAAAAGCCAAGAAATATGGACAGATCATCTCAATTTTGTGTTTAAACTTTTTAAAAGTTCCAGTTCTAAATGATCTGGCCTGTTTTCTCTCCACTGTACGGGGTTTGCAGATTCCCATTGGTAGATGTGATGGAGCAGCTGCAGAACATAAGGACTTAGCACCACACTCTGGAGCCACACATTTTTGATTTTTACGTGTAAAAAAAGGAGTTGGTTGTGGTTGATTTCTCCAGATAACTTTACTTTACTTTAAAAGGCATCAGACTTAAGCAAACTGAGAAGACCCCACCCATGACCCATGATCCACCCTAACACGACACAGTGCATGTGGGGAGTCCGGTACTCAAAGCAGCTGAGATGAAGGAAGAGGCAACAGTTTCTCCACTTAAGAACTTTGTGGCTGGGGGGGTTGGTGGAGCCTGCTTGTTGCTGGTCGGACACCCTCTAGACACCATCAAGGTCAGATGCACCCCTCACTTCTTCAATATCCACCTGCAAACAGGAACCAGAGTTTCTTGTAACCAGTGAGGTCTGAGGTTTTTTTTTGGTCAGTTTAATCATTCAGCCTGAACGTCTTCAAAGGACTTCAGACTGGCTTTATTTTTATGCTCCATGGTGTCAAGTTACTAAGCAGACAGACATTAGATAATTGCAAATTATAGACTTCAAATAAAAAAGAAGTTATAAAAGACAATGTCTCAATTTTCTAGGAAAGTAAAAACATATAAACTTTTTTTTAATGTTATATGCATTTGAGCAATTTTAAAGAAAATTCACAGAATCCAGTGGAGAAAAAATGTAACCAAGAAATACTTGACATATTTCATATTAAAATGTACATTTTTATGTTTTTTCCAGTGTACAAGTACTTGAAAATAATAAACTGATACAGAAAAAACACGATGAATAATCTAGGATCAAATCATTAAAGGGTAGATTCATTTTTTTTCTTCTTACTGTTTATATTGACCTATTTTCCATCCCTTTAAATAACCACATTTTACATCACTTGGTATTTCAAACTTCACGTATTTTGCCAGAAAGACTTTTTTTTTTATGCTAGCTGTTGATCTCAGCTAACAGCGGTTAACAAACAGCCTTTTAGGTCTTTGCAGCAGATGTGGATGGGTGTTCCTCTTATCTCACAGCAACGTCTCAACCGTCTTTCCCTCAACACTTTGCCTCTGTTCCATATACTTCAGGTCATACTGCAGACACAGCCTAAAGCTCCCCCTTCTGCTCTTTACTCTGGAGTCTATGACTGTTTCTGCCACATTGTGGGCAGACAGGTAAAAACAAAAACCTTGATCATTCATTTAATGAAACACTTTAATGCTGAGTTGTAATCCTATTTGTTAACCTTTCCTGACACGATCCAGAGATGTTTTTACTCATTTAAACCAAATGTTTACAGTTGTACTGCATATGCATCTGTATTGTAGGGCATTGCTGGTCTTTATAGAGGTATGGGGGCCCCTCTTGCAAGTGTGGCCCCTATGATGGCTATCAGTTTCCTTAGCTTTGGTTTGGGGAAACGGCTGCAGCAGAGAGACCCTGACATAACCCTCTCGTGAGTAAACACCACCACCTGCCATGCTTGATGTACTTTTAAAGATCCACCCCAATGAAAATGGTTTTTGGGATGTTTTCAACATGTTCTTGTGGCTTTTTTATGATGGGGGATATATTTAAAGAAAATTAAGCTCAAAACTACGTTTCTAAGTGTGTATTTTCTCAAATCGATGTGAATCAGGAGCAGACGAAAATAAATGATGAAAAAGAACTAATTGGTCATGTAGAACCTTCAACACCAGGCCACAAGCACACTGCTCCGCTCCACACTGACAATGACAGAGACACAGGCAGTAAAAATTCAATTGAAAGAGGATTTTTCTGGGAAAACTTTGGAAGATCAGGAGAAGACAGTAAAAGTGTGGACATCTGCCCTCTTTGTGAGACATCATGGGCATTTGATTGAGGGACAAGGCCTGGTAGCATACTCTAGACAGGTTAGAGTGGGAAAAACTCTCAGCAGGGGTGAAGGTACCCTGATGTCCATCTAAAAGATTAGGAGAAAGTTGCTAAAGGTGCAGCCCCAACTTGATTAGTGACAGAAAATGAATGGATGGGAAAAACTTGGACAAAGCAGTATTGAAAGACTAAAAGTAGTTTTAAAGCTGCACTCGTGTAGTTTTCTGGTACAGAACCACTCCCCCATACATTTTTCTTGTTACGTTTTAATGGTATGATGTGTAAGACAGAGTTTGGTTAGAAGGTTCTCAAAGAACAGAAGTCAATGCAGTGCTCTAAAGTCCCACTCTGATCATCCTGAAAGCGTTCCCAGTGGTCTTTTCATTATTGATGATGCCGTTTTCAGACAAAATCTGAAAACCTGTCCTTTTCTAGGACATAGTTTCTGCAGAGTGGCAGGAGTTCATCAGAAATTCACCTCTAAGTTGTGGGTGGACTGTTGGTGCAGAGCGAGCCCACCTCCACTTCCTTGCACCCATAACTGAGCTCTCAGTTGACACTCCCTCCCACTAGCGTACAGCCCCAAACACCTCCAGCCTAAAAATAACGGTACTACAAGAATGGCAGCAATATCGTAGCTATCCAGTCGTAGATCCAGATTCCAGCTCAGACGAGGAAAACAAAGACGTTCATGGATCTATTTGTCAGCTAGTGGATGCATCAGAATGGAGCAGAGTCGTATGAGCACATGTTAAAAACACCAAATACATCATTTCCCTCTGAGTGGATAATAATAAGTGTAGCAGTTGTGCGTTTGAATGTAGAAACTGAAGCTTGGATCTGTCATGAAACAGATTTTTTTCCATTTGGTACCTTTCAGGCACAGGCAGATATTCTTTTCAGGCTGTTTGGCAGGAACCTTCACTACAGTGGTTGTCGCACCAGGAGAACGAATCAAGTGCCTGCTTCAGGTAGTTGGTGTGAATTTCTACTGTTCTGAACACAGAGAGGGGCTCCATAGCGTCTGTACCAACTCAACTGTGGATCCTACATATAAAAAAAAACATTTGCATCAATATTTCTAACGTACCCAGAGAACAGAGAAGTTTCTTATACTATTTGCTTTTATACTCTAAGTATTCATTGTGTGGGGGGTCATGGGTGTGTGTGTGTTAATGGAGGGAGGGGGAGTGTAAAGGATGGGCTGGATTTTCTTCTTTCCATTTATTTATTTGGTCTGTTTGAGAAGTGCTTTTTTATGAATAAAGTTCATTATTATTATTATTAACACGAGCACTTGCTTCATTGTTACACAACATTTTAAGCTGGCTTTGGTTCAGAAAATACTTTTACTTTTACTAAGGGACAGAAAATCAATAACTTTGGCTGTTCTGGATATATTTTCAACCTGGCAGTCACCCTTGTGGAATACTGTAGAGAGGCCATCAACAACATTAGTTCCACCTAAAATGGTTAAATCTGTGTTTTAAAAAAAAAAAAAATCCCTCTGTTTAATTGGTGTTCAGACAAAACCACAACAACTTACATCAGAACCACAATCTGGTTCAAAGTGATCCAAGTATTATTAGAGTTTATCACATAAATGTTGACAAGCATTATGAATTGAAATTTTAGTTTTTAATTTTCAGGTGCAATCAAGCAGCGGAGAGTCCAAGTATGCAGGTCCACTAGACTGTGCCTTCAAGCTGTATCAGGAAGATGGAATCCGCAGCGTCTACAAAGGAACCCTCCTCACCTTAATCAGAGGTTCATCATGCATTCATACCATCTACAGACTCACAGGAGAGTTATACAAAATCCAAACTGTTGTGCAACACTTATCTGTATTTCCAAATTTATTTTCAAAATGATTACCTCTTTTATGCGGCCAATACTTTTGCATGGTTTAAACGTATTATCTAGTAAATATTTCTCTCAACAGAAATGTTGTTGTGGTGATTTAAGCACAAAGTAAAACCCACAAGTTTTCACTAATCAAAGAGTCCTTGTCTCTGATCAGAGAAAGAATTTTACAAACTATACATATGAATTGTATTGTTTTTAATAAAAAAAAATCTTTACATTTTAAAAGCTCTGTCCCAACAAAAATCTTGTGTACCTTCTGGTAGAAAGTTCTCACTGTGTTCTTCTGTTCAGTCGTTCAGCATTGCTGCCTCAACAGCTAGCCCACATCTCAATACAACATGTGGCACATTGAACAGTTGAAGTGGAATAAGACAGTTTTCTCCAAAACATGTTTGACTTTCTGAAGACCTCCAACACTTTTGGTTCTTTTTTTAACTTATCCAGTCAATCAGCTGAGCAAACAGATCAGAGCTGAAAGCCTCTTGTGTTGGACATATTTTAATATTACAATAAGAAATTAGGAATTTTCTGACTCATGAGGGGTATATTTGTATAAACCACTATTGTACTTGAGGCTAATTTATATTTGCATACATTTCTTTTTAAACACGACAATGCTTACTTTATTCTTCATTTGTTCTACATGTGACTTCTGTTTAAATTTGTGATCAAACAAAACACCCAATAATTTGATTTCAGACCCTGTTTTAATTGAGACATCTGTAAAGTTGGACATAAGTGCTGCATTTCCTCAGGGAATAACAACCAAATATTAGTTTTGTCCATTGAGAAAAACAGTAGTTAATTTTTTCCAAACCTTTGCTCATTTGACTTTCTATACTTCTGATTGACCTTTTCCTAATTTATTTCACAGACATTATTCATGAATTAAAACATGTTAGTCTAATGATTACGATGTGTGACATAGTGCACAGGTTTGTATAGGTTTGCATATCCTAGTTATTGAAATTAACATATTAGTGTCTATTTCTTAAAAAAAACGGTGTATTATTTGACATTTTATAAGTCACAAGTCATAGTACATCGTTTGAAATGTTTATCACAAATAAAGCATTTCTCCACATGACTAAATCACTGCAGTGTTTCTGGGTTTATTTGTTCTAAGTCTGCACTGATTAATCAATAAATACTTTATTATAAATAGCTCAATTTATACAAAAGAAATTGTTGTTTTTGACAAAGGTCTGCACTTATTTATGGCATGTTTATCTCTAGCTTTAAATAAAAGCATCAGCTTTGCTGAGTCACAACAGATCTATAGTCAAATGAACCCAGCTCATCCCCCACTCCAGTTAATATTATGAGCCTGAAGCCTCATAACAGGTCTTTCTCATTCTATAGATGTCCCCTCTACTGGTCTGTACTTCTTAACATACGAATACCTCAAGTGTGCGCTCACACCTGCGGGTCAAAGGTCAGTCATGTCATTAACATAGATGACTTTTACGGAGCCTAAAGGTCGTTGGCTCCTTGTTGGTGTAACCTGTGATCTCTTCAGTGTTTCTCATCTCAGCACTCCAAACATTTTACTGGCTGGTGGGGTTGCAGGAGTATTGAACTGGACGGTTGCTCTTCCTCCAGATGTCCTCAAGTCCAACTTCCAGACAGGTCAAAAAAGACGTCGAACATTCATTTTTCTCATTTTTTTATTTTTACTTGTTTGTTTGTTTTGTCTTGCTTTGGGGGGTGGGGGCGCCCTGGGAGGGGGGGCATTGTGCCAATCCCTCAGATATGTCAGGGGCATGAGTGGTGGTGCTGGGCCTCCTGCCCTTCAAGTGTAGCGCAGGGCCCCTCCCTTGCTAACTGTCCCTCCGCGCTGGCCCTGGCTCGGCCTCTCTCTGCGGCTGGCTGGCCGCTTCCTGGACGCCTGGTTGTTCTTGGAGGTGGAGACGCCCAACGCCCATCCACCTGCTCCTTCCCACTCCCATCCCAACGAATCTTGCACACTTGCGCCTAGGGCTCCAGGAATTGGTTGGATGGGATATGCTGGCAGAGTTCACTGGGGGCGACTCTCTTTGGGGTGACCTCGGCACCTGCCCTCCATTCCACCTTTACTCCCATATTAGACAACTTGATTCATCTAGGGTCTTGTGGGAGTGGTCTGGTGGAGAGGGGCATCCGGGCTTGTCTCTCAACCGTCTGACCCCAATTTTAATTTTCACTTTAGACAACGCACACTGCATGTTGGCACTACACATAAACACCCCTACACCACAAGACGGTAGACGGTATATTTTATATATATATATATATATATATATATATATATATATATATATATATATATATATATATATATATATATGCTATTTGCAAAAGATGGGCTTCCTGCTCTGCTCCATTCTGATCATCCACTGTCAGACAAATAGATCCATGAACGTCTTTGTTTTCCTCGTCTGAGCTGGAATCTGGATCTAAACTGTACGGATGGATAGATCTGATATTGATCACTATTTTTATTTCACTGCTAATGTTAGGTTGGGGATGTGAAGGGCTGTAAATTAGTGGGAGAGAGTGTGAACAGATGGGTGGGGTGTGCGGGTAATTTACAACCATTCTGAAGTTATTTTGACTTGACAAACATGAACCTTAGATGTTGGATTCCCCAGTTCATACTGGGTTCTGCGTGTTCCTTTTCCTGTGCTGCAACTCTTGAAATAGTCAATGTATTATATTGATAATTATTTATTGAACCATTTTAAACTTGGTTTTAGGAATTTATTGCTGATTTGGTTTCAAAGGTTGCATGTGGTAGATTGCTGGATGTAAGTGTGAGGAGGGGAGAGAGTGGAGGTATGTCTGATCACTATTTGGTGGAAGGAAGGTTGCGGGTGTGGGTATGCCATGGGTGAGATCGAGAAAGAGTGGGGATGCAAGAGAAGTTCTGAGAATGAGGGTTTTGAAGAACAGAGAGAAAATGTGTGAGTATCAGAAAAAATTAGGTGGCAAGTGGAATATGGTGAAGGAGCAAATGGTTGTTGGAGTGGAGGAAGAATGGTAACAGTTCAAGAGTGCAGTGGTTGGATGTGCAGAGGGAGTGTGTAGTGTGAGACGTGCTGGGGGTGGTCTAAGAAAGGGAAGTGAATGGTGGTGCGAGGATGTAAGGTTGGCTGTGGCTGAGAAGAGATGTGCGTACGAAGTATGGCTGCAGAGAAAGGACAGGGAGTCATAGGAGTGTTATAAGGAGAAGAAAAGGGATGCTAAGAGAGCTGTGCGTGAGGCAAGAGTGGCTGCGGACGAAAGGCGGGGCAGACAGATGACTGATAATTTTCGAGAGAACAATAAAATGTTTTGGAAGGAGGTGAAAAAGGTGCGAAAGGGAGTGTCGGGGAGGG
Organism: Oryzias latipes; assembly: GCF_053564925.1. NCBI lineage: Eukaryota > Metazoa > Chordata > Actinopteri > Beloniformes > Adrianichthyidae > Oryzias > Oryzias latipes. The sequence goes on along the minus strand of NC_136243.1, from coordinate 4,339,443 downwards.
AGGAGAAAGTGAAAACAGAGGATGGAAGGATGTTGAATGAGGGAAATGCAGTAAGAAAAAGGTGGGCGGAGTATTTTGAGAGGCTGCTGAACGTGGAGGAAGATGCTGTGATTGGGATGGATGGAAGGGAAAGTAGACTGAATGTATTGGGAGAGTTGAATGAAGCGTTGATTACGGGAGAGGAAGTTGAGCAAGCTGTGGGAAAGTTGAAAGTAGGAAAGGCTGCAGGTGTGGATGGGTGTACTATGGAATGCCTGAAGTGTGGTGGAGCGATCGTGATTAAGTGGTTAGTGAGATTGTTGAATATGTGTTTTGTAAGTGGGCAGGTGCCGCTTGATTGGATGAGTGCGTGTGTGGTTCCCCTGTACAAGGGAAAGGGTGATAAGTATGAATGTGGTAGTTTTAGGGGTATTAGTCTGTTGAGTGTTGTATGCAAAGTGTATGCGAGAGTGCTGATTAATAGGGTAGTGGAGGGGACTGAGTGTATGATTGGTGAAGAGCAGTGTGGTTTCAGGAGAGGTGGAGGGTGTGTGGATCAGGTGTTTGTTGTGAGACAGGTGTGTGAAAAGTTTTTGGCTAAGGGGAGGGAGGTGTTTTGGGCATTCATGGATTTAGAGAAGGGGTATGACAGGATTGATAGAGAGGCGTTGTGAGTTGTGTTGAGTATGTATGGTATTGATGGTAGATTGTTGGAAGGTGTGAAGAGTTTCTATAGAAACAGTAGAGCGTGTGTGAGAGTGGGAAACAGCATGAGTGAGTGGTTTCCTGTGAGGGTTGCTCTGCGTCAGGGATGCGTGATGTCTCCGCGGTTGTTTAACGTGTATATGGATGGTGTGGTAAAAGAGGTGAATGAAAGGGTGTTAGGTACGGGTGTGAGAATGGTGAATACTGACAGCAGCGAATGGAGTGTAAGTCAGTTGCTGTTTGCAGATGTTACTGCACTAGTGGCTGACTCAGAAGAGAGCTCGGCTCGTCTGGTTGAGGAGTTTGGAAGGGTGTGCGACAGAAGGAAGTTGAGAGTGAATGTGGAAAAGAGTAAGGTGATGAGGTGTACGAGGTTAAAGGGTGAATGTAGATTGAATGTGGCATTAAATGGGGAGTTGTTGGAAGAGGAAGAGTGTTTTCAGTATTTGGGGTCGTAGGTCTGTGTGGATGGTGGAATAGGGGGAGAGGTAGAGTTTAGAATGAACGAAGTACGAAAGATATGGGGGGGAATGAAGAGAGTGTTTGAATGTAGGTCACTGGGAAAGGATGCAAAAAGGAGATTGTATGTGTGGTGTGACGCGTATGGATCGTCTGAGAAATGAAGTCATCCGAGAGAGAACTGGTGTGACGCGAGAGTTGGCTTATAGAGCAGAGCAAAAGGCACTGGGATGGTTTGGCCATGTTGAAAGAATGGAAAGGGAGCGTTTGGTGAAAAAGGTATATGAATCTGATGTGAGTGGAGTGAGAATGAGAGGAAGACCGCGAATGGGATGGACAGAGGGTGTAAAAAGAGCGCTAAATGCAAGAGGGATGACTGTGGTGCAGGGGAGAGAGGCTGCTCAGGACAGGGATGGGTGGAGGGAGATTGTGTATGAATGAATGGATGGGTGTGGTAGAGGTCTGGTCTTGGGATGAAACCAGCCTGGGCTGAGGCCCTGCTGTGGAGGTGCCCACACTGGAGTGTGCAGCTGACCCTGGTGAAGTGTGGTGTGGCTTAGACCAGGCCTTAGACCAGTCACACACACACACACGCGCGAACACACGCACACACTGAAGGAGGAGGGTTTGGGGAAGAGAAGGAGGGAGTTAAAATGGTGTGCCCTGTCTAGGCTACCCCACCTTGGTGGGACATAGCCTGGGTATAGAGATAGATAGATTGCTGATCCAAAAATGTCCTCATGTGTATGATGGATTTTAGCAGAGAGGTAGCACACAAATGTCAGGTTTATGGCAAACTAAGAACTGAAACCCAAATAATCTGTTGTTTGAACTTGTCTTAGCTCCAGATGGTAGGTACAGTGGTGTGTGGGACATCCTAAGAACACTGCTGCATGAAGAAGGACCCAGAGGGCTCTACAAGGGATTCAGCGCCGTGCTCCTACGTGCCTTTCCAGCCAATGCGGTAATATTTGTGTTAATGTATTCTTCCGTTATTAATCATGGAAGGTACACATATCCCTCTTCTTATCTTTCCTAGGCCTGTTTTTTGGGGTTTGAGGTGGCGTTGAAGGCGCTGAATATTGTCACAACCAGCTGGTGAAACAAATGGTTTTCTTCTCATCAAAACCTACTTCAAAGCACCCTGCAAACAGGAAAAAATCGAACCAGCTCAGATTGAAATAGGTCCATTTTTTAAATGCATGTCAAATGAGTTCAAACGGTTTTTCATCCGTTTAAAAAAAAAAAAAGTAATTTGGCAACTGCATCAGTGACCGTGTTCGTGCAGAGCAGTATTTCATTCATACATTTTTTGCTTCAAAACTAAACTAAATTCTCATCAAAAACAATAAAAACATGCTCTCTTTGGCTTTCAGCAGAAGCTGAGATACTGCATCTGAGTATAGCGGTTTATACTGACGTTTAGACTGAGGTTGTTGACTAACCCTATTATGACAACTATTAAAGGAACAGATGGAACCAAATTAGTCATTGGTGATGCAGCACAAAATAATAAATGCAGACTAACACAAACAGTTACGAAAATCCTCATCCTTTAGAAGATCCTCTCCTATTATACCTCCAGCAGACAAAACCTCAGCAGAAATCCCGGCTGTGTTCTTTCTGTGGGGAGTATGCATGTTCTCCTCATGCATGTCTGTGTTTTCTCCAGGTTCTCCAGTTTCCTCCCAGTCCAAAACCACACACCTCACAGGTTCATTGGTGTCTTTTAATTATCCCTTCCTAATGTATGTGAGAGTGTGTTTGTGCATCTCTGTGTAGCCCTGCAATGGGCCTTTATGGACCGGGGGAACCCCGCCTTCACCCAACAGCAGCTGGGGTGGGCTCCAAACAGCCCCACAACCCAAACAGGGATCAAGAAATGGATGGATGGAAAATGAATAAAACATAAAGAGTAGGTTGTTTCAAACAATAATTTGAGTGATACTAAACTAAAACAAAAGAAAAAGAGAAGTTATATGTGAAAAAGAGCAACCTTTGGATAGGCTTAACTTGCAGCTGTGTGTAAAATGTTGAAGAAAATCCATCATCCATTCTTCAAACCCACATAATTCCATTCAGGGTCACGAGGACTGAAGGCTAACCCAGCTACTGTTGAGGAGAATAAATACAAGAAAAATGTGATCAACATAAAGGTACAGGACTAAGTTGCTAATGTCAATAAATATACATCTGTGATATAAGCTGATAAAATATTGTGTCATGCTTTCATAATTACTTCTATTGCTATTATTTGTGGTGACCTGTTCTGCTTGTCTTGGGTTAATTTTTAGTCTTTTCTTTTGATTCTGTTCAGTATCAGTTTGTTCTGCCTCACGACTGGTTTGGCTGGTCCTGGTCCTGGTTCTGGTCCTGGTCCTGGTCCTGGTCCAGGCACAATTCAAAACAAATAATTCCATTTTCAGTTTCGTTTTAAATGTTTAGTTTATAAAGTAAACATTTATAAACTAAACATTTAGGGCTAGAAAGGTGATTGAAGTGACTTTGAACGTGGCATGGTTGTTGGTGCCACACGGGCTGGTCTGAGGATCTCAGAAACTGGTCTACTGGGATTTTCACCCAAAACAATCTCTAGAGTTTACAGAGAATGGTCCGAAACAGAGTGAATATTTAGAGAGCAACAGTTCTGTGGGTGGAAATGTCTTGTGGATGTCAGAGGTCAGAGGAGAATGGCCAGACTGGTTCAAGCTGATGGAAAGACAACAGGAACTGAAAGAACCACTGTTTACAACCAAGGTCTGTAGAAGAGCATCTCTGAACGCACAACACGTCCAACCTTGAGGCAGATGGGCTACAGCAGCAGAAGACCACAGGTCACCAAATGGGTAGTTGAATTGAGGCTAAAATTCATGAATCTCCATTTCTGCTCTCACATTCGGACACTAGGGTGAATTTGACGTCAACAACATGAAAGCATGGATCTCTCCTGCCTTGTATCAACAGTTCAGGTGGTGGTGGTGTCATGGTGTGGGAGATATTTTCTTGGCACACTTTGGGCCCCAGGGCTGCACGCTGGCACAGTGGTTAGCGGTCTTGCCTCACAGCAAAAAGGCCCCAGTTCAAGTCCTGCCTGGGGGACCTGAACCAGAACATCAATGGGTGACCTTTCTGTGTTCTCCCCGTGCATCCGTGGGTTTTCTCTGGGGACTCCGGCTTCCTCCCACTGTCCAAAAACATGCTTCATAGGTTAATTGGTCAACCTAAATTGTCCCTAGGTGTGAATGAGAGTGCATGGGTGTGTGATTGTGGACACTCTACCCTGCCACAGACTGGTGAACCGTTCAGTGTGTCCCCTGCCTTCACCCACAAGTGGCCGGGATAGGCTCCAGCAGCCCCGTGACCCCGAAAGGGAAAAACAGATTCGAAGATGAATGAACTTGGGCCCCTTAGTACCAACTGAGCATGGTTCCAACGCCACAGCCTTCCTGAATATTGTTGCTGACCACGTCCATCCCTTTCTGACCACAGTGTACCATTTTCTGATGGCTACTTCCAGCAGGAGAAGGCGCCATGTCATAAAGCTGAAATCATCTCAGACTGGTTTCTTAAATGATCTCCACAGTCACCAGATCTCAATCCAACAGAGAACCTTTGGGATGTGGTGGAACAGGAGATCAGCATCATGGATGTTTAGCAGACAAATCTGCAGCTACTGTGTGATGCTGTCATATCAATGTGGACCAAACTCTCTGAGGAATGTTTCCAGTACCTTGTTGAATCTGTGCCACAAAGGGTTAAGGCAGTTCTGAAAGCAAAAGGAATCCAACCTGGTTCTAAAGCAAGGTGGATCTGATAAAGTGACCAGTGAGTGTTTCTGCAAGTTGGATGCATCAGAATGGAGCAGAGCATTGTACTTAACTACAATGTCTATCATAGTACTTTCCTTTTTATTTACCCCTGATTCACATTGATTTGTATAAAATGCTTAGAAATGCAGTGTTAATCTTAATTTTCTTTAAACATGTCCTCCATCATCAGAAAATACTACAAGAACATGTCAAAAACACACAAAAAAAAAGAATTTTCATTGGAGTGGGTCTTTGAGGGCTTCACGCGTCAACGCTTAAAGAGTTTTAAAATGCATCTTAAACCAGAAGGAGTATTTTTATTCCAAAGTCACAGAGATTTTCTTCCACAATTACTAGACTTCATTTACAATTAATGAGTATCTCACCAGTCACAAACCTCACTGCATTACACATGTCACTGCCATGTGTGTTTGTAAACCTTCTCTCAGAAACTAGATGTGACCCATGCACGTGTGAGCTCTGAGCCCTTAACTTAATGCTTTTGAGGACTTTCTCTGACCACATCTCTACAAAAAGGGGAGCAGGTTGATTCCTGTCCAAAGAAACGATCCCAATCAGGAACCCCACCCTGACACTTTACCCGAGCAGTTACCCCTCCTCACCACTAGGTGGAGTAACGCTTGGAGTAACGCTTCACGGCCGCTAACCGTACTCATTACGAAGAAGACAGACGAGGTGGAGACAGGAAGTAGAACTTCAAAACTGAAAAGAGGATTAGTGGTTTTGTCAGAAAACGAACAGATCATCAACTGCAAGATTTCAGGTATTTAACTTTTACTAGTGGACATGTATGTATGTCACATTAACGAGTTCAAACGAAATACCGTGAAGTATTTTATGCCCGCATTTAAAGGAAAAGTCAGGAAGGACTTCACTCCCCGCACTTTAGCCGCGTCATCGGCTAACATTAGCATCCACAGCACGTTTAAAAGAGTTTAAAATCTCTCTGACATGAAATTCAAACATCATGGACGCTAAGGCCCTCCGCTATCAATCTACGAAATCTTTAACGAAAGTAGCAAAAAAAATAACAATAATACGCTCAATCCATCAGGGCCTGTTGAAGTTTACCGTCAGTTTACCGACGGATGGATTGGATCGAAAGGAAAAATTGACAGACGGTTTAGTTATTGGTGGCGTGCAGTTTACATGTCCCTAAACGGGTTGCGAGATGTCTAAACAACATTTATATTTTGCCACCCTGATGAAAATGGTGTTTTTAATTTAACACGTTCCTTCTCTGATGGATTGTATTGTATACAAAGACAATTCAGATTAAACTGGTGTTTCTGACGATTTCTTTATTCAAATAATTGCGTGTCAGTAGCAGACAAAATGCCATTTGAAAAATAGTTTATTTGAGACGTAGAAAATATACTAGGCGGGACCATTGACTGTATAGCGAACAGGAAGGATCACATGTGACGTCACACATAGAAAATGACTTACTTCCAGCTCCAAACAAATGAGCCAATCCAGTCACCAGTTTTTCACAAGACGGTAGTCGCCATGTTGGAACCAGAAGTCCTCACTAAGCAGTGATTTGTCCAAGTTGGTATGAGCCACCGTTTCTATAGCAACCACCTCTCCAATCAGGAGGGAGCTTGTTGGATGTCCACACCCCTACCACTTCCTGGAGCCCGCAGGTACTCCCTGTTTGGAACTCCAGGGGGGAGGGGTCATTCTCTCCATTTCTCATATTCAGTCAATGTATGGACGACAAGCTCCCTGCTCTGGGGCCTCATTTATAAACGTTGCGTACGCACAAAAGAAGGCGTACGCCACTCTCTACGCAATAGTTGAGATTTATAAAAAGCAAACTTGACGGGAAAATGTGCGGTCCTTCACGCAAGCTCTGACCCAGGCGTACGCACAAAAACGGGTGAAATGAGAAACGGCGACACCGTCGGCAGATGGAAGAAACACGTGAAAGTGAAAATGACAATACTAAAATGACAATACTGCCTCTCAGAAATAACATGAAGACTTCACAAAGCAAGTCTTACAATTAACAGCCTACACGAACACCCGTTTGATCGATCAGCAGTGAAACGAACAAAAAGAAATCAAACGAAAATTACAACAGAAATTCAAATGAACACTTATTTGCAAAAAGAAAAGTGAAACATGTTCTGCAATATTGGCATGTAGTGCAATTCATCCTCATAAATAATAAAGTTAACAGAACGAAATAATGTACAAAACTGATATTCTCGTTAATGTGTCCGTCTGGCGGAGACGATATAGGTGCAATCAGACAGACAGACAGACGGACATATTAATTGTCCACTGGGGAAAGTTGTTTTCATAGTAAACATTTCTTCATAAGCTATGGAATTATGGTTTTCATGCATATGCCTTTAGTTTGTTTTATTTCTGATAAAACAATGTATGACGTATGTGCGCTGATCAATTTCCCATTTCCACGTCGATTATTACCGACATCTGTAGCTTGTCAGATGTAACTAAATGGATGGAAATAAAATGCCCCATCACAATGCGTAATGACGCACAATGGCTGATCTTGCGCTCTTAGAAGATGTGGCAAATGGAAGAATTCAGAGTGAACACATCTTTAGACAGCAAGAAGACTTGCTGGCAAACGAGGACGACTGGCTTATGAGCCGATTCCGACTTACTCCAGCCGTACTGTTGGACCTCTGCGGGCTTTTGGGCCCGGCGTTACAGAGGAGCACTCGGAGGAACCACGCGTGTCACCCGGTGCATCTGGCGCTCCGGTCCCCCCCCGATGCACTACAGCATTACGGCGTCTGCCACCGTTTGCCACTCACGTGCCTTTTTGGCATTAGTAATGCCCACACTGTGCTCTCCAGACAACATTTTTCTCCTCTTTTCCACCTCGCCAACGATAACTTCTACTTCACATCGAGTGAAGTTACGTTTTTTTGATTTCCTCTCTGTGTTTGCCATGGTTTCGCAATCAATGAATATTCATTTGTGGGCGTTTCACGGGCTATTTATGGGCAACTATGGGCGTATGCGCTGCATTTAGAATCGGTTGTGATTTATTAAGGGAAAAATCTGCGTGCGCACGTTTTTATAAATCCGAATATTTCTGTGCGTACGCACGTCCTATGTTTCATCCGTACGCCACTTCTGACGCAAATCCTACGCAAAGTTTTATAAATGAGGCCCCTGAGCTCTCAGCGACCGGGAGGGGTAGGTTGGAAGGGTTGCTCCACGCCCACAGTCCCGCCCACAACTCAGGCACCTTTCTGATGAACTCCTGCTGCTCTGCAGAAACTACGTCCTAGAAAACGATACTTAAAAAAAACTAAAACAGCGTAATCCTAATTAAAATATGCACTAAGAACAATTGAAAATGGATCATAGGATCGGCGTGTTACCTTAAACAAAAACGCGGTACTTTGATGAGTAGTGTTAATGAGTGATAGTTTATTAATGAGGGTTTGTGATTTACATGGAGCTGTAAACTGGGAGACGTTTCCCAAAGATAAGCAAGTTTAATCCCAAAACAGCATAACGTGGTATTTCAGGTGAAAGAAGATTTTCTTTCATTCTGGAAAAGTAATTTTTGTATTTCCTTTCAGGGTCCTGATCTGAAGAAAATGTCGTCAGGCGCTCTCTTTCCAAGCTTGGTGAGCGGATCCAGAGGAACCTCCAGTAAATATCTGGTGGAGTTTCGCGCTGGTAAAATGACCCTCAAGGGAAACACCGTTACACCCGACAAACGCAAGGGCAGCGTGTACATCCAGCAGTCTGATGACTCCCTGATTCATTTCTGCTGGAAGGACAGGACCACCGGGAATGTTGATGATGTGAGTAACGGGGCATCCATTCTAAAAGAATAGACTCCAATGATCTCTTTGTGGATCAAACTGTTGTTGGCCTCCGTGTCAGGGCTGTTTATCGTGGCTGCTTCAGTTTCCAAACTAACCCCTAGTAGTCTACGGTATGAGTGATCGTTTTTGTTAATTTTAGAGTTTTCCGCGGTAGTTCCATCTTAAAAGTGGTTTAGTATCAATCTTTTCAGCACAACAACAACTATGTGACTTTACCATTTGTTTTGCGCTATGTTTTCACTGGTATGCGACTCTGGGAAACACACGGCCTCCAGACAGCATGTTTTTAATTCAAAGTCTGCAGTGAGAAAATGCACAGTAAAACTCAAATACAGTTCAGTTGTGTGGGTACCACAGGTCTGTGGTACTTACAAAAAATCTGGCTTGGCTCAATTTAGACGTAACTGTCTAGCGGCACGTTTCGTACATTTGTGGCGTGGCGAATTGTCAATTTCGTGACGGGATTTGTTATACCCGGTCCATTTTTATCATCTAATTGACAAAGCCCCGTCGGCTCACTGTATTTATGGGCATCATGTCCTTTGCCAAAAAATGGGAAATGGCACCTGTTGTTTCTTTGTTGTTCCACTTGCAAAACTCTGCAATACGAACGTCTGTTAGACTGCTGTGCTCTTCTTTTTCTTGGGGTTAGCAGCCGGTGTTCTGCTCTCCTTATTGGTCATGAACTCTTTAAACAGATCTTCGTGGTTGTATTGAAGGTGATGGTGGAGATTGCTGGTGTTTCCAAAGGTGGTTGGTACAGAGAACGTCGCCTGTCCTGAAACCAAAGTACCTCCAAATAACCCACAGGCTTTTTTTTTCTCGGGACAAGCACATCCTCCGAGGTGTTGCTCTGAACCATTACAGGTCTGTGTCGGTAAAAAAAAAAGTACTAGCAGTTATGTAGAAGGCGGGCATCTAACATTCGAGGGCTGCAGTTGATTGGTCAATGACACAAAGAGCTAGATTTAATTTTGTTACTTCAAACTACAAAGAGAGTTTAGCATTTGTGTAACCATATTAGGAGAGCACTTGTTGCCATTTATGCTTCCTTTTGTGGTAAGCATACCGCAATGGCCTGATACCATGATGACGATAAATGTGCGGTTAATCATGCGTGTATTTAGCTTTTTTATCTTCACCTTCCTTACCTCTCTACTATCAAATGGCTTACTGCACACAGCAGACATGTTCCTATTTTCTTCTATTGTCATCGTTTGCTCAGATATGGTGACTGCTTCAATCTTGTTGTTCATGTCATGTGGATAGTGACAAAAGACCTCTTCCCTTATCATTCTGTACTTCCTGTGAGGTTCATTATTCCAACCACATGAGTTTCCACCACCAAGACTTTATTTTGCGAGCAGAAAAGCCTTCTTAGACGTGTGTCTGACCTCCCACAGGACCTGATCATCTTTCCTGATGACTGTGAATTTAAGAAGGTGAACCAGTGCACCACGGGACGTGTCTATGTGTTGAAGTTTAAGGCTGGATCTAAGAGGCTGTTCTTCTGGATGCAGGTTTGAAAACCACACTGCTGCGCTCTTCAATTTCCTGGCAATGTAAAGCCGCTACCCGTGTTTTCTGTTTGGATGGCAAATTTTAATATCTGTGATGGCTTCAAATGATTCCAGAGTTTCTGATTTTCATCAGGAGCCAAAATCTGACAAAGACGATGAGTATTGTCGGAAGGTCAACGAGTACCTTAACAACCCTCCAATTCCTGGAGCCCCTGGCAGCGGAAGTGGGAGTGGCCACGAGCTGTCTGCACTGGGTGGGGAGGGGGGCCTTCAAAACCTGCTGGGAAACATGAGCCACAACCAGCTGATGCAGCTGATTGGACCAACAGGACTGGGCGGTCTTGGTGAGCAGTTCCTCCAGTTTGCTCACTCCTCATGAAAATGAGCCCGAGCCCGTCGTCTGCTCGGCTCCGACTCCTCTTTAATGCCTTTGCTGTTTGTGTAAGGAGGCCTGGGAGCCTTAGCGGGTCCAGGCCTTGCCAACCTCCTGGGCAGTGGGAGTCCGGCATCCAGCAGCTCCTCATCTAAGTGAGCTTGTTCATGCACACATGCACACATAAGACCGATGTCAGAAGGCTGACTTTCACATTTTCTGTGTTTCTGCTGTACTTCGTGTCAGCACTCGTAGCCAATCCTCAGCAGCCGCTCCTTCATCTGGTGGAGCCTCCAGACCGAGTTCTGCTCAGACCCCCTCCACCCCTGCAGCTCCTGCTGCTTCTGCTCCTTCTCCTGCTGTTGCTGCTCCCTCCACGCCAGGTACAACCACAAAGCTCTGCTGCTGAGAACCAAGCTAAAGAAATGTCCAATAATTCTGCTGCCGGTGGCCGCGCACACAGTGGGTGTCTGTGCAGAGACGGTTGATGTAGAAGTTTGCTCCTCGTTTGTGACTTCACAGCCTCGGCTCAGACTCCGGTGACCTCCGCCTCAGCTGGCAGCCCCTCAGCCCACCAGCCCATCCAGCTCAGTGACCTTCAGAACATCCTTGCTACCATGAATGTCCCAGCTTCTGCTGCCGCTCAGGGGGCCACAGGTGTGCAGCCTGCTACCGAATGTAGAGCTGTGATGAACTGATGTTTACCTTCTCAGACCTGTTTCTGTCTCCTGCAGTGGACCTAGCAAGTGTTTGCACCCCAGAGATGATGGCTCCCATCCTGAGCAACGCTGCAGTCCAGCAGAGACTCCTGCCCTTCCTCCCCAGTGGAGAGAGTCTACCTCAGAGTGCCGAGGAGATTCAGAACACGCTTACCTCACCTCAGTTCCAGCAGGTAAGAGGAAGTCTTTGGAACAGAAATGGATGCTTTTATTCTGAAGAGTGTTGATATTAGACAGAGAGACCTTTAAACTGAAAATAAAAAGAAGACAGTTTTAGTTGGAGCTCAATTCATGCTTTGTGCTGCGGACCTGTTCAGTAATACGACTAACTAGTAGAACTAACACTGGCACGTTGTGACTGCTGCGCCTGCTGACCTCGTCTCTCCCTGCAGTCAATGAGCATGTTCAGCAGCGCCTTGGCCTCCGGACAGCTCGGCCCCCTCATGAGTCAGTTCGGTTTGCCAGCAGAAGCTGTAGACGCCGCTAACCGTGGAGGTAAGGCTGAACGCCACACGTCTGCAGGCTGAAAGGAGCAGCTCAGTTTTTACCTCTGTGTGCAGTCGAAGTGTGAGACGTTTGGGTAAACGTGACAAATCAGTCGCCAACAGAATCTTCCTAGCTGATCAGTCATTGGCCGGGCTAACGACGACCAAAACCGCTGCTGTGGACCCACAGGGTTCTGGTGGAAATTGGAGAAATGTTGGTGGAAGAGGAAGATTTGTTTTTCAGCAGAGAAAGATGAGGAAAGACGAGAGTGAAGGACTTGGAGTAGAAATGTTGACTGTAGGAACTCTGACAGGAAAACTTGAGGTTACATTGACATGTAGAAAAGCTGATCTCCTGTGTGATCCGCTTTGAAGCCCATTGAGATGACTGTTGTAATATTGGGCTATATAAATAAAACTGAATGAGGAGTCTGAAGCTGGAAGTTGATTATGCAGTGAATGTTGGGGAGAGAGAGCATTGGATGGTGGTGTGAGGATGACTTTGATGGTGAGGAACAAAAAAGATTGGTATGTGGCTTTAAAGAGCCTGTATCATGCAAAATCAACATTTAAAAAAAAAACTTAAGTGTTTTAATCATTGTTTAGTTTGCCAAAAGGGTTAGGAACAATATGGAGCTTTTATTCTGTAAATGGGATTGCCTCATTTTATCTTTAATTAAACCATTTATTTCACTCCAAACAGTTCAGTGGATTCAAATATTTTCAGAACAAACCCAGTTTTTCTTTGAATAATTTTCTTTAGTTTTTTAAAAAAAAAAACGGAAACGTGTTCAGGTGAAAAAGACCGACAGCTTTTAACCCTTGTGCTATTTTAGGAAATGAATGGATGGATTCATATGTGATTCAATAAATTACATTTAAAAAAACAAAGTCATGATACCAACACAAACTGTTGTAAACTATTGCTAATATATTATTCAACCCAAAGCGAAAAATGTATTACTAACAGAACAGTGCAGTAACATTAAATCTGGGGACATTTTGGAACAGGTGGAGGAAGGTTTCAGGTGTGATGTGTGACTATAGAGTGTCATCAAGAATGAAGGGAAAGGTGAAGAAGACTGTGGTGAGAGCAGCCATGTTGTTGGTTTAAAGACTCTGATGACCTGATGCAGAGACAGGAGGCAGAGATGAAGATGCTGAGGTTCTCATTGGGACCAGAATGGATCAGGAATGAATCCATCAGAGGAACAGATCATGTAGATGTTCTGGAGGTCAATGCAGGGAAGCAGATGGAGATGTTTGAGATGAGGAACAGTGATGATGCTGAGGTTGGAGCTTCCAGGAAATGGGAGCAAAGAGGAAGAAAATGTTTTTCTTTTTTTTGTCAGATGTGGAAGCGTTTGCCAGAGCCATGCAGGCCAGCAAAGGAGACTCCAAAGAGAAGAAAGAAGATGATGAAGACATGAGTCTGGATTAAAGTGTCAACCCCTCCCCCAGGAAGTGTTGCAAACCCTTAGCGTTTGTCTTAGCCTTTCCGATGCCTTAGGCCGTTTTCCCGTTCAGGAGCGCTGCTGCTGTTCCTGTCCGCCAGCCTCTCCACTCAGATCAAACCTCAAGGGTTCTTTGTTATTCTGTTGTCTATCTTTATAAAACTTCACCATGAAAATAAAAAACATTTGTTGATTCAATGATTCCAAACTCCACAGCATACATGCAAAAAGAATAAACTGAAAATAGAGGGTACCAGCAGCCATCTTTGAATAAATAATTTAATGAAGCACTTTTATAAATCTAGATCTCACGACTTTACTGAAACCTACTGCTAAGGTGTTTTTGCCTCATGTGAAGGTAGATCAGAAGAAAGTCTGTCATCACTTTTTTTTTTTCAGATACTTTATTTATCCCTCAATGGGGAAATTCTTCTCCGCATTTGACCCATCCCCTGCGCTCGGGAGGTGGTAGCGTTAAGGGTCTTGCCTAAGGACCCTCACTGAGTGATGTTCTGCTGCTCACCATTGATATGGTAATTGCCCCCAGTACCATTGTTTCTTCCCCTCCGGGCATCGAACCATGGATTCCTGCATGGTAGCCTCTCACCTTACCAACCGAGCTACTCAGCCGGTAACTTAACCCTAGTGCTACCCGAGCCACGTTAACCTGGGGAGTGGGGTTATCTGGACCCCACAAGACAGTGCGCTGACCCTTTTGATCTTCACTGGTGTCCATGGATTACATGAAATCTTTCCACCTTTTCATGGTAGGGAGAACACATCAGTGTAAGGATCGGGTCATCCTGACCCCATAGGATGGCACAAGGGCCCACCTGAACAGAAAACGTCCGTTCCTGTTCCCAGTGCCCACCTTTGCTTTAATGTTTTAACATCTCCTTCACAAACACGAGGCCCGTTTTAGAGAATGTCTTTATTGTCCAGAAGAAAAAGCTCTAGTGTCAGTGTACAGATGTCTGTCAGCCATGGAGCACACAGTAATGACAAATGTGAAAACACCTTTTCTAAAAGAAATACATACTGTATATAATAAATATGACGTCCTAACTTAAATTAGCTACAGTAGCATGATACCCACCACCAGCATTCTGTAGTTAAGGAATGTAAGAAGAAGAAGGCTTCTGTGTGTGGAGCTGCTCATGTCAAAGGTCGTGTTCTTGTTTCTAGGAGGATCTTTAATCCCGAACATGCCTGACACATCTCCACCATGGAGGATCGGCCTCCCTGGAAACTCTCCAAACTGCATCTCTAGTGGATGTGTTTGTGGAGGAGGCTCAGCCTGGATCTACATGTGGGGACAGCCTCGTGTTCCCACAGGTCCGTGCACAGACAGCGGCCTGGACAGCGTGACGGCTCTGTGGTTGACTGTCACCCTGCGGACACAGCCTCTGAAGGCTGGCAGCCCGTCAGGCAGCCTAGGCCCTTTAGCGCCACCTGGTGAACAGAAGGAACAATTAACTAGAAAGAAACTGCTCAATGAACTGGAATAGCTCAAATGGGAATTCTGAAAGCAGAAGCTGTTGAAACACAACATTAAAAGATTGCATTCAATGGTTGCAATTTGTTAGTAAAAATGCATAAAGAAAAAGGCAAATATAATAAAAGCAGAAGTAAGTAATGTACAAAAGCTGGAGGTGGACTTGAATTCTTAAAAATACTGAAAGAGCCACAAATGACCCAGTTGCCAGGCAGAATACAGAGTTCTAAGTCCATCAAACTGACTTGCTGTGTTACATCATCACCTCTTTACATTTAAAGAATTAAAAACTCGATAAGAGGAGAGAATAAGTCTTACAGAAAACATCCACTGCAAAGGTATAACAGCCTGAGGACGGTAAAGCTTCCTGTCTGCTGCAATGTTTCAGTTTGACTGATCTCTCTGGTCAAAGGATGGTCAAAGACACCAGCTTAGTACTTTACTAAAAGGATCTGAAGCTGGAGGACCAGCTGCAGCCTCCTGAAGGCTCTGCAGAACGGTGAAGATGATTTTGATGTGTTCAAATATTCATCTTGGGATTTTTAAATGTTTCTCAGCATCACTCGGCTTCGGAAGTGGCAGCGCTGTCTGTGGGGGGAAAATGTGTGCGCGGCATGCAGGTGGTCTGCACTAAATGTCAAAGTCGATGTGTCCCTAGAGAGAACATGCTCAAGCACTTCCATGAGCATGCTGCGGACGACGGGTCATAGCGGACGCTTCACATGCATGGGTAAGAAAAAGGGTCAAGTAGGTGAGGATTGTCATCTTTTCAATCCCCTTTAAATCCTGCAAACTGCACATGGAGCCTGTTCCTGCTGATCAAGTGATCAGTGCGTTCTCTGTGCGAGCAGGCTGACTGTTCAAAAAGAGGAAACTACTTTAAAATACTTATAAAGAGTAATTTATTACTTTATTTACTCGTTCCCTAATTTAAAAAGTAGTTTAGAACTCGTTACTTTAGCTTTTTTCCACTCACATACAAATCCTCAAAGGACTAAAGCAAAAACAAGATGCCCTTGTAAAATTCCCCAGTTAAAAACCTGGAGGTTACAACAAGAACAATCAGGTTTTTAGCACCATCTCATTATTTTACCACATGAACATGAGAAAATGTACAATGTATAGTAGACCACATAGAGCGTAGAAGGTTGCTCATTGACACTAGGGCAGTGGAAAGCAGTTCATCTCACTTCATTTAACTAAGAGACAATGACAGAGCCAACTGTTTACACACTTTTGATTCATTGGTTGGTCTCCTTTGGTTTCACAGCACCAACATGTGAGGAATGGAGTCATGAGGCTTTCTGTAGTCTAGTAAACGTAAGTAAATGACTGACATAAGAGCAGTTATTCATTACGTTACTCCGTTACTGACTAAAGTAATTGAATTACAGTCATTTCTTTGGAATTCATTACTCCCACACTGATCAGGCGCATTACGGTGCTGCAGCATTTGTGTGCAGTCAGCAAGGAACCAGTGCTCACACCTTACTAACCACTTACGACAGCATCACCCCGCGTCTAAAGTGTGTGCAAATTGCATTATTCCTACAAATACTTCACCACACACTTATCACATTACTATGGTACTTTCCATTTTCATGATGTCCCTCAATGTGGCCGTACGAGCCTCAAAAGAAACGCAAGACACACCTGCACTCCTCTCTACAACCGTCTAGGGACCCTGACGACCCCACAGCGCCCGTCCGAGTCCACCCCTGAACGGGTAAATGTGCCTGAGACCTTATGTGATATGACATTTAACTGAAGGGTTGTGGTTCAGTCCTGACACTGGGCTCGTTTGCTGAGGGATAGCAATATGAAAGCTGGAGAGGACAACACTGAGCTCACCCTGCACACCTCCCAGGTAAAACGCTGCGTTGGCCCCTGCAGAGCGGCTCTGTTTGGGGCCCACCCTGTGCGTGCCGACTCCATCCACCAGCAGCTTCAAACTCTTATTCTTTTTGACCACTGCAGAAACAAGACAAGGTGATGCGTTACAGTCCGGCCTAGAGAGCTTCACTTTCCCCGCTGGGGCAGCAGCTTTTTGACATGAGCTCACCGCTGACAGTGTGCCATTGTCCGTCACACAGAGGGTCCACGGGAGTGACAGACGTGGAGAATTTACGTTCGCCGCTGGTTACAGAAGCCGTCACCTTCAGCAGAGACCAGGCTCACATTAGGGTTCTCATAATTGTCATGTTTTTTTTTTTAGTGACCGAGTGAAAACCTCATCCCACCTTTCCTTCAACAAGGATCACGCTTAGTTGTAGGTCAGCTGACGTTTCAGCGTGCATCAGCAGTCCCGAGTCAAAAACGGGCCGAACCTCAAGCTGGATCTCGACATCCCGATCCAAAACCAAAGATTCGTCTGCAGGAAGTGGGGCAGTTTTGACACAGGACGAACAACACAGCTCCATCACGCTGAGGGAGACACCCTACCTATCTTGACATGACCGCCCTCTCCAGAAAAGTAGACTCCTGGTTGGAGAAGGTTCTGGAAGCAGGGAATGGTCCCCTGGCTGTATGCCGGGTTTCCAACGTGGGCGTTGTTCAGTCTCAGATCCCGGACACAGCCAACGAAGCCAGCAGAGTCCAGGCCCTACGGTTAGCAACACACAGTCATTCACACTCATGGAGAGATGTGATGTCATCGCTGCATCCGCAGATGCAGCGATGACATCACAGCTCTAAATCCTCATGTCTCCGAGCTGGCAGCATCAAAGCTGCAGCTGAAATTCAGATCCCACCATTCTGTCTTATGTTTGCTCATTTAAAAATCTTGGAATTGATTCTTTAATGACCCATTTCTCATTTCCTCTTTATGATTTTCATCTTCAGGGCTTAGTTAGATTGGATTTTTGTGGCTCCGGCCATGACTACACCTGCTTTTTGCAGCAGATTCTTCTTGATTTTAAATCCCTTTTTCAAAACCCTAGACCAGCTCAGTGGCCCTGTGGGAGAGTGTGCGTCCGGAGACTAGATGGTCATGAGTTCAAATATTGAGGCTGTACTGTATGTGCTGCTTCACGTTGGAGCCTGCGTGAGAAAACATGTAAAATACAGCAGTTCTGAGGCAAAACACGGTTAAAAGTCCTTCAAATTAATCGTATTGGTGGAGACCTTTTTATTTTATTATTTGTTCCTCACATTGGTGAGGATGGATAGCAGGTGAGACACTGGCTCACCTTCCTCTCCTAACCGCATGCCACTGCTGAGACATGCTTCAATAAGGACCCACCAAAACCAAACCCGCCAAAATTCTGTCCACCCTGCCGGTAAATTTGGAATCAAGAGTGAGCTCCGTCGCATTTGCATGTTCCAGGTTGATGCAGCAATACTCATATAGTCAAATATCAGAGTTGGAAATTCAGTGCAAGGCTATTGGCCCAGTCCAATGGAAGGCAACAGCTGCAAACTGTTTTCATGTAGGATTTGGTTCATGACGGCATGCAGAGGCTGAGCCGTAAAACCAGAACCAATCTGAGGTTCCACACTTTACATCCTCATGGGTTTACATTGAAAGCAGCAGAAAACATGAAAAAGCCATAAAGCATAGGTTCAGAAATGTTGCTGTGTCAGGAAGTCTACATTACCTTCACTGAATGTGGCGCCCCACCGATATAGAGAGGTCCGGTAATGCGAGTCCCAGGCTGCCTCATAGATCGAGCATTGATGCCATCCACAATCAGGCTGACCTTCTGCCCTTCATGCTTTACGAAGACCTGGGAGGACACAAAGACACACCCGTGAACACCTGCTGCAGCTCTGCAGTGCAGAGAGTTCCAGGACTCCACTGGGCTCATCTGGGACCACAGACAGGGCACAGAACGGAGAACCAGCAGGACAGAAAGGTTTCTTTCCAATCAGAGGAGACCTGCTTCAACATGGGCGGAGCAACCAAACTACTTGTGTTAAAGAAAAAGGCAGATGCTAGACAAGTCAAAGGGCTTCGCATGCCTTTGGAACCTAAAGCTGCTGAACATTGGACTCCTCTCTGACAGAAACTGTGAGAGATCTTTTGTTGTCTCTTCAGTAATGTAATCATAAGACATGTCTGTGTATGGATACCCCTTTCAAAGTTTTATTCCTTAAAATCAGTGAAGGTTCTCATTCATGCTCGTTTTTTCTAACGGCTTGAAGTTGACCACAGCAAATCCAGATTTTAAGTCCAAGACATTTCGTTATATCCGGTAAAAAGTGGAAAAAACATTCTTTACAAAAGGCTGGGGCCCGATGTGTGCGTGACCTTACCGTGTGCCACTGGTTGTCATTGTACTTCTTTTTGGGTCGAAGGCTGTCCCTCCCCTTTGGCCCGTCTACTAAAAGAAGCAGGTGACCTTTAAGGACGCTGAGGGACATCACTGCCCCGCTGTGTCGCCTGCCATCAGCCAGGAGGACGAGGCCATCAGAAGAGTTGATTTTCAGCTCCATGGAGAAATGGTTTCTGCAAAAAAGCCACGGCTTTCATTAAGCCTCATTGAATTCCAGTGCATGCAGCGATGATCGGGGTCCCCTTTGTGCTGTGGACCTGTGTTTACACTCACAAGCTGGAGATGGAGTCATATCTCTGGTAACTGTGAGCTGAGCCACTGAAGTGTGTTGCTCCACTTTCAGAGACAGGCTGGACCTGCTGGCAGGACTCACTGGTGCCTTGATGGAGAGATCCTGATAGCTTCCTTTGCCTGCCCTGAGGAGACGTGAGCAGAGTGTCACAAGCCAATCCTGGCTTTGTTCTTTGATTGTGGCATCGTGAGGATGAGTACCTTCATTTTTCTGCTTTGTTTTGGCTGCGCAGCGACGATCTGCTGAGGCGTCTTGGATGCAGGACATTCAAAAGGAACATTTACATTTTCTTTGACCTTCAGCAGGTCCAGAACCTTCTCTTCAACGTTCTCCCTGAAGATGAGAAGCAGACATACAGTGGGCGAAAACGTTTTTGTCCAAGCTCCACTTAAAAGATGAGTGGCCTGTAATTTTCATCACTTATGAGAGACAAAATGAGAAGAAGAAAAAAGAAATAAAGAAAAAAAAAATCACTGTCTAGAATTAGAATTTACAAAGAATTTCTTTGTAAACTGTGGTGGAAAATGAGTATTTGGTCAATAAGAAAAGTTCAACTCAGTACTTTGTTATAAACCCTTTGTTGGCATTGATAGCAGTCAAACATTTTCTGTAAGTCTTCACAAGGTTTTCCCAAACTGTTGTTGGTATTTTGGTCCATTCCTCCATGCAGATCTCCTCTAGAGCAGAGATGTTTTTGGGGCTGTCGCTGGACAACACAGACTTTCAACTCCCTCCAAAGATTGTCTATGGGGTTGAGATCTGGAGACTGGCTAGGCCACTTCAGGACCTTGAAATGCTTCTTATGAAGCCCCACTCCTTCGTTACCCGGGCAACAGTGTGTTTGGGATGGTTGTCATGGTGAAAGACCCAGCCATGTTTCATCTTCATTGCCCTTGCTGATGGAAGGAGGTTTTCACTCCAAATCTAAACATACACAGCCCCATTCATTCTTTGCTTTACAGTCGTCAGTTCGACGAACCGCGGTGAGAAGTCAGTTTTTTGCTGGAATTTGATCTGTTACTGTGCCACAATGTCCCAAATTTTTAATGAAAATACCTCCAAACAAAGCCTTTCACAACAATTATTAGGTTAAAAATAATTGTGAATAAAAAAAGATTAATTTGATTCATTAATTCATTATTAATTAATATGAATTGCACAAAAGATTCATCGCAGTACAGCACTTTTTGATTCTGTGTGGAAAAAAATAAAATATATCAATCAATCAAAGCTATATAAATATTGATAAAGTAAAAAGGGGAGACATTTTTACTTAGTGATACCAGACAAAGTTTTTTTTCTTCTCATTTTTGCATGTCCTTTGGTCAATAGAGCACTTTAAATGCACCTTATAGACAAACTCGTTTGCAGATGATTACCTCTTGATAAAAACATTGCTGAGGCATCCGGTGAGGTTGCTGAGGCCTGCGTCAGGCTTTCCTCCTAAGAAGGTAGATGATCCTGAGACTGCCGTTCCTTTCTCTGTGGCGTCTCCTTTGCTTCCTGGCTCCAGCACATCGTCCATTAAGATGCGCATCCTGAGGAGGTAGCGGGCAGAAAGTCAACCAAAGGGGTGTGTTGAAGAATAGTTAGAAACTGCCTTTAACTTTTATTACACTAATGGTTTAAACTTAATTCACTGAGCATGTATTGTCATCTCAAAATTATATTACATTTGAAGAAAGCACAGCCAAGCTATTGTTCTCAGAGTTTATTCTCATACTCCCTTTTTCTGTGCATGTGTGATCTGCTGAGCCTTAGAGCTTCTTTCCAGCAGCAACCTGGGGGCGTGATTTTCACACAGGGTCTATCGGACGATCTTCTGAATATGCAAATGCAGGCTTTATATACAAAATCCATCTCTGAGCTCGTTGGTTCGGACTTTGAATGCACCATGTTCATCTGTCTGTCCCCTTCGTGTTTGTACGAAGTAAAACCTCCACAAAAGCTAAGTAACTGTCTCTGAGTCATTATTCATTCATTTCTGTGTGCAAGAAACTGACGGGGTTACGAACTAACATAATACAGTCCTTTCTAGAGAATCCAGTTTCTTCACAGGGTGGGAAGGTCTGGTGAGGGGACTGCAGCACACGTCTCCTTACCCCTTGGCGTTGTTGTAGATGGCAATGTAGTGGCTGTTGTCATCGTTGTACGTCTTCTGAGTCCGGATGTAGTTTATGGTGTCATTCACCACAACATGGCCGCCCTTCAAAAAGGCCTTGAGGGTGCCGACCTGCAGCAACAAATTCAGACAAACTCAGCTGAAGCTCAAATATTTATGAGGCCTGCTGGCACCAAAACAAGAGTTGCTGTTCTGCTCCAGACCTGATCCTTGTGGAAGAACATGAGCCCATCTGCCTGGATAGTTCTGAAGCCAAAGCTGGCGTAGAAGTCGTTTCTAAGGCAGGGGGTGCTTGTTGAAGCCTCTTCCAGGTAGCTCTGACCGCCAAAATACGCCTCACGAGCCACCTGTAACAAGGTAGGATATGCAAACACGGGCAAAACTGAAAAACATTTCACACGACTGAAGCGAGAGACATTGCTGTTTCAAAGCGGTTTGGTTTGGAGCTAAAGCCAGCTAGCAGTAGGTCTGTGAGCCAAGCTGGGTTAGTAAAAGAAGTCCACCCAATGATTAATCAATCACCAGAGCCTTAAACCAACAGCCAGTGTAGAGTTTAAGGGTTTAAGAACAGGAGGCAAGTGTTTAGCTCTCCTATTGTGGTTTTGTCTTGATGGCATCCTTTTGGTTTAAGTTTCACCTTTAACTTCTGTTATTTATTGCCTGAGAATTTAACTTTTTTTCCCCCTCCCCTGGAGTGGGATGTAACACACAAAACCTACTTAAATTTATGTTAAATGTATGTTTGCATAAAAAAAAAGTGTGAGCAAAGTGGTTTAAAGATTGAAAAAGGATGAACTAGATTTTAAATGGTAAAGCTCATGTCTTACCAGCAGGTCTTTGTCACAGCCAAAGCTCACTCCAGTGGTCTTCATCCTCTTCAGGTCAATGTGAACATTTTTGGCTTTCACGTTCCGGAAACAGGCCTTCACAGAGCCCTGCTGTGGGAATTTCTCCCTCAAGCTGAAGAAGAAAAGCAGCATAAAACCATCTTCAGAGTTTCGTCTTCTAACCAAGACAGCCTTTCATTTGAACTTTTGGCAGCCATCTTTTATCTGAATCTGACTAAACAATGACTGCCCACCTCTCAGGCATCGTGTTCTCCGGGACTCCGCCCAGATAATATCTGGTTCCAAACACAGGTGTCAAAAAGTTGCCCTTTTCCCTGTAGATAATCTGGTAACTGCTCCTCACCACGAACCCATCAGACAGGAGGATCAAGTCAATCTTAACACAAAAACAAAAAATATTTTAAAAAATTTGGCGGTCAAACTGTGAGCGGTAAAAAGCGGGCAATAGCACGCATGCAGCTGCTTTAAAGTGAGCCGTACAACCAAAAGTTAGGATGCAGACAACTCACATATCTGTTGTTAGCATCACTAATGAGCAGATATTCCGGCTTGTCGGACACGGACTCCTTCATTCCACCGTTAAAATCGTAGAACACTTTGAGCTTTCCTTGAATCACGGCCAAACAAAGGAACCGAGTCTGCAGGAGGAGAGACAGAGGACTGCGTCAGCACCCAAGCTGAACTCCATTTGCTTCTTCACAACATCAGTGAGGGACATGTGGATTTGAAGAACACTTTGAATGTATGTTTGGTATTGCAAGTTAAAAATCTTATAGCTTTATGTTGCTTTTTTGTAAGTGATGGCATTAAACTAAAGGAAGTAAGGTTTCCCCAGTAGTTTTAACCCCAATAGAATGATGCAGGAAGAAATGCACAGAATGTCTGCATGGTGATGCTGTTGAAGTGTCCTATGTTTCATTAGCTTCTGGCTGCATGGCGAATGGCTTTACCCCGTTTTGCAGCATGATCAGGATCCCGTTACGAGAGACCACTTTGACTTCCTGCTCCAACCTGTCTCCTCTTGGCTGCAGCTCATTTTGAAGCGTGACTTCTGCCCAGCCCGCCCCGTCAAAATACGTGCCGTCATTCTCCCAGGGATCCGTCTGCACTGCTTTAGACCTGTTTTGAGCGACAACCAACCACCAGATGAGCTTTCAACGGCAGGAATGTCATGGAGTTATGGGAGATCGCGGTAACGTGAGGTAAAACAAAATAATGTGTACTGACCTTCCACACGGTTTATCTGCTGTGGTGTTGAGTGAAAAAGTCTTTTCGAAGTTATACAGACTGAGAACCTCCTCATTAAGAGTGTCCAGCTCAATGCAGCCCTTAAAGTTGGAGGAGACATTCAGCGGTGGTGGAGGCTGAAAGACAAAAAGATGAACTTTACAACAGTGCACTTTTATGAACAAAACTAGATGTCATATTTTAAACTTGTGTTCAGGATTCTCTTTAAACCAGAGCATGATTTGTGGTTCAAACTACAAGATCTGGAATCTTTCTGGAAGTCCCTGTTCCGACTGCAGGGCACTGCCCGTCTACTAAGTGCATCTTCCAAAAGAAGTTCCAGAGCTGGGACTTTTCTGTCTGGAGTTTGTGTGTTGAGTTTTCTCAGGGCACTCCAGTTTTCCTCCCACAGTCCATCAATCAGGCTTCATAGGTTCATTGAAGATTGCCTCCACGTGAATGTGTGGGTAGGCATGAGGGGCACTGTTCAGGGTGCACCACGTCCAACAGTAGCTGGATTGGCTCCAGCAGCGCCGTGACCCTAAAAGGGATCAGTGGGACCTGAAGATGGATGGAGGGATTGTTGTCGTGTAGGGGAGCATTTGTTGTCTTCATTTCTTCAGTAGTGGAAACTAAGACTGCCTCACTAAACTGTGCTTAAGATTCTTGTTCTACAAGCTGTTAACCTAAAGCCTCAGAGACACTAACCCGTCCGGGGGTTGACCTGCGTGGGTCCGGCAGGTTTTTGGGTCGTCCAGGTCTGTAGAGGGTCAGAGAGAGGAGCGGCTGCATCTTAAGGGGGGGACGGTGTGTCCTGCAGTTCCCTTTTGGCTTGTTTGGCAACCTTGAGGGACATCATCAAAATGGAACTTACCATTGCTGTGTGTGTGCGCAGCCCTTACACCACACTCTAATTGTTAGTGTGGTGCCCGCACTGGGTCCTCACGGACCGTGCACAATCCAAGGGGTGTCCACGTGATGCGTTAAGTGCCCCTAGGATGCATGTAGGATGTCCACACAAACTAATGTCTAATTTCCTCATTTCTAACAGTCAGGCTGCATGCAAAGCATCCCTAAGGGGCGCACATTTATCACATGAACAGCACTAACATGCTCCGTGCGCAGTGTGCAGCACTTGCATGACATTTCTGCGTCTCACCTACTTCCTCCTAACGTGTTGTCTAAGTGTTCACTCTGACCTGACACCTGTCTGTAGAAAAACTGTGCATGAACATTTTCACCCTACGGGCTCAATGAGTTGTCTATTACCTGTCGAGTGGGCTGCCTGTGTGCCCCTTACAGGCTTGCTCATTTTTCCCCCCCCAGGCAGCCCGTATCCACCCGTTAGGGCGGCTGTGACCGACCGGCGCTTCAGAAACTTGTCCCGATTCAGGTGTGGCTTTGGGTTTACTAGATCTTTTCTCGTTAGCCCCTCTTCCTTTGGTGGTAAAGACAATTGTTCTCAGTAACACTGACTTTCTTTGCAGTGTTTTTCAAAATAAATAAATAAAAGCTCTCCCTGTCTTTAAGTCTGATCAGGTGTGACTCAAACCCTGGAGGACTGGTGAGCTGCAGTTCAGCCGCGTTCTTCATCTAGAAATCTAAAATCAGCCCCATCCCTCAATCCAACCCTAAACGCAGAGTGCCACAGGGACCTAAAAGCATCGGGTCCCATGTTTAGAGTCCCTGGTGTGACCGGACTGTGAGTTTGACGCTTCATGGGTAGACGTTGGACCACTAGGCCCCTAAGCTAGCGCTTTGATAGTCAATTGAATCTTCCTGCCATTTGGAGCAACACTTCAACTACATCTGACAATGCAGAAAAACCAAACGATAAAGAACTTCAGTGAAAGAAGGCCCCTCCCCTCACAAACAGCTTTCTTATGCTCACCTTGAACGTGTCTGGGTATCCTCCTACATAGAAGACAGTGCCGTTGGTAAGCAGGTTTAGCAGACCCTCATCACCTTTGGCCTCCGCCTTGACTCTGATGGTTTGCTGGACCCCCAACTCTGATTTTGAAGACATGGACATTTGACCGTACTGGAGGATCCTGCACTCACACAGACAGACAAACACAGATGAAATGCCACGTAAAAACGAGCTTCTTCTCCGAAACAGCTCTGCTGACAAAACATCAAGACTACACAAGGTAACAGATCAGCTCTGGAGTTTGTGAGAAAACCTGATGCGAAAAAACAGGTAACGCTGACAGGTGACAAAAAGACAGACTTGAAAAAATGTGGAGACTCGAATTCAGGATTCATTTCTTCACATTATGCTTTCATGTGTTTGCTACTTTACCTTTCCATGACAACAGCTTTGAACTGTCCATCAGCACTGACATCTTCAGTCATCAGCACGTCAGCAGTTTCCCCTCCAACGTTGAAGTGCCAGCGCAGTCGTTTACCCTCCAAAGTCATCCCAAGAAACTCCTTACTGGACTGCAAACATTTCACAGACAGCACAAAGTGAGGAAAGCCACACAGACAGGATGCTTGCTGTTGAGAGTGTGTTCCAAATTATTATCCAAATTGTATTTGTGACAAAGCCACATAAATGTATCATGTTTTCTGTATTTTACACCCTATGAGGTGAAGAGGTCCTATGTTTTCCTTTTATTTTAGTGAATGTGTGTATTTTGGGTATTTGTGTACCGGGGATGCCGCTGACGTCACTCCTCACAGCTGATGCGATCAGCTGGGGTGCGTTAACACCCGGCATGGCTTCCGGGTTAAAAAGGGACAGACAAGGTGGGCTGGAAGCCGAAGGAGAGTTCAAACTCTGACAAGACGGAAAGGGAGACTAAGAGGGCCCTTCCAACAGCAAGCACGCACGGAATACCCCGGAAACCGACCATCGGGAGTCACAGAGGAGGATCTGACGTGGACCTTTCCAACTTCTGCCGCTGGGATTATTATTAATTTCTTTTGGGGAAGGACGTGGCTGGAAAGTGACCATGAGAAAAATGAGACTCCCTGACGTTAACCCGAAGGACGGGGTGAGATCATTTCAGTTTTTCTGTTTCTTTTGACTTTGGGAGGAATTGTTTACGTCGGAGCGCTTACGCGCACACAGGTGGGAGTCGCTAGACGGACAATAGGGAATCATCGTAAACGCGTGCACGGACCTATAATGTAATCGGGAGCGCGATTCATGGAGTGTGACTGGGTTCAATGAAATTATGATGGTTAAAGAACAAATCTTGATTTAATTGGTTGTTCATTTGTTCATTTGTGTTCCATAGTTGTGGTATATTGTGATAGACAGCAGTAATAACCACCGCCACCAATAGGTGGTGCTGTCGGCCTGTATATGCCATGAGGAGTTTGAAAGTAAAGTACATGTAAATGCTCAGGCATCGAAAGCTGTGTCCCTGTCGTCTGTCCTAATTAAGAGACCCGCTGATAGCACCCACGCTAAGGTAACTCGGAGCAACATCATATTAAGTCACAACATGGTGTCAGAAGTGCAAGCTGTCGTGTGAGAGGGAGACTGCAGCCGAGTCACGCAAGTGAGCTAGCTTAAATTAGCATAGTTCACCGTTGCTGAAAGCATGGAGCAGTTCAAACCGCCATCGCCGCTGCTGCTCACCGGCAATCTGTCAGAAACTTGGCGCAGGTGGGAACAAAGATTCCAGTTGTACATGACTGCAACAGGTGCGTTGGAAAAAGATGAAAAGGTTAAAATAGCCATTCTTCTTCACACCATCGGCGAGGAAGCTTTAGAAGTGTACAACACACTTGCTATTACCCCAGCCGGAGACGCACTTACGATGGTGGACATTCTGAAAGCATTCAAAGACTACTGTAGCCCACAAAAGAATGTTGTATTTGAGCGCCATCAGTTCTGGTCACACCCAATGATGTCAGGAATATCAGTGGACAGATATGTCACAGAGCTCCGTCAAAAAAGCAAAAATTGTGAGTTTGGAGCTGATGAGGAAGGCATGATCAGGGATAAATTGGTGTTCAGCATAAATGACACAAGACTGAAAGAGAGACTGCTTCGGGAGTATGACCTCACTCTTCGTAAAGCATTAGAAATATGCAGATCAGCAGAGGTGGCCAAAGCACAGATCCAGGTCATGCAGTCAACACCTGTCACCCACGACACAGCAGTGGATACGTTGAAGAAAGCTCAAGGACACAATAAATCAGCACATGGCAAACACCGAACGAGCAGCAACAAGCAAGTGGTTTGCACCAAATGTGGTAATAAGCACGAGCCTCGACAGTGTCCAGCTTATGGAGCAACGTGTCACAAGTGCGGAAAAAATAATCACTTTTCCAAGGTATGCAGAACAAATGCAGAGAAAAAAGGCTACTTCAAGAAAAACATGAACAACATTGAGACTGAAGTTGACTCATTGTACATAGGCATGGTGCGGAGTGATGATGGTGACATAGATGGTAGTTGGAATGAAACTGTGAACATTGAAGGCATGCAAGTTACTTTCAAACTTGACACAGGTGCGGATGCAAATGTACTGCCCAAGTCAGTTTATGCAAAGCTAACTGGTGCTCCTCAATTACAGCCCACAAAGACTGTCCTCATAGCTTTTGGTGGAACCCGCATACACCCAGATGGTGTAGTTTCTCTTGAATGTGAAACAAGGAAATGTAAAGCTGTGTGTGACTTTCTGGTGTCCAGCCATGCAGATAAGTCGATCCTAGGTGGAAAAGCTTGTGAACAGCTGCACCTGGTGAAACGAATTGGGACAATCGCAGCAGCAAAGTCTCCACAGCCAACCAAACCACCAGCAACCAAGGAAGAGCTCATTGAGAAGTACGCAGAGGTCTTCACAGGCTTGGGTGAGTTTCCTGGAGTTCACCACATACACATAGACCCAAACGTCACACCTGTGATTCATGCATGCAGAAATGTTCCACTGTCCATAATGGAGCCACTGAAAAAGACACTGAAAGACTTACAAGACAGAAATGTAATAAAGCCAGTCAAGGAGCCCACAGATTGGGTAAATAGTCTGGTTGCAACACAGAAAAAGAATGGAACACTAAGGGTGTGTTTGGACCCTTGTGACCTTAACCAGGCAGTAAAACGCCAGCACTATTCTATCCCCACACATGAGGATGTTCGTAGTAAACTGGCAGGAAAATCAATCTTCACCATTCTGGATGAAAAAGATGGTTACTGGCAGATCAAACTGGACGAGCCATCTTCTAAGCTCTGCACCTTTAACACACCTTGGGGCCGGTTTCGTTTCCTCCGGCTCCCATTTGGCATTAAGTCTGCCAGTGAGGTTTTTCAACAAAAGAACTGTGAGACTTTTGGTGACATCCCTGGTGTATTTATCATCGCAGATGACATGATCATAGCAGCAACTTCAGAGCGCGAGCATGATGAAATACTGCAAAAGGTAATGGAGAGAGCGAAAACAGCAAATGTGAAGTTTAACAAGGACAAAATTCAATTCAAAGTAGACACAGTGAAATACATGGGTCACATCATAACTGCAGCAGGCCAGAAAGCAGACGACACAAAGATTAAAGCCATTATTGACATGCCAACTCCAGAGGATAAACAAAGTCTCCAGCGTCTTCTGGGAATGGTAAAATTCTTGGCACAGTACATCCCAAATGAAGCGTCGGTTACTGCACCTTTGAGGCAGTTACTAAAGAAGGACACTGTGTGGCAGTGGCAACCACACCACACAGCTGCGTTAAGCGCACTGAAGACGGCGCTAACTCAAGCTCCAGTTCTGAGATTCTATGACCAAACTAAATCCTTGACTCTACAAGCAGACTCTTCAAAAGATGGACTGGGTGCGTGCCTGCTACAGGATGGACAACCTGTATGTTATGCGTCACGAGCACTCACGGACACAGAAAAGAGATACGCCCAAATTGAAAAAGAGCTGCTTGCCATTGTGTTTGCTACCAAAAGATTCCACCAGTATGTCTATGGAAGACCAGTGACTGTGCAGTCTGATCACAAGCCTCTTGAAGCGATCATGCGCAAACCGCTGTCCAAAGCACCAGCCAGATTGCAAGGAATGCTGTTACAGCTGCAAAGGTATGAACTCACTGTCACATACACGCCCGGCAAACACATGTTCATAGCCGATGCCCTCTCTCGTGCTACAGCAACCAGTGACAATGACTCCACAAGTGAAAATGGCTGTGATGAGAGAGTTGTGTATGCATTAGAGGCTACAGAGGCACTGAGTGAAGACACACTCAATAGACTGAGAACAGCAGTTGCAACAGACAGTGAACTACAAGCTGTGTGTGAAAAACACATTCATGGGTGGCCAGCTAAACGTAAAAGTTTAGATAGAGCACTATATTGCTATTGGCCCATGCGACACAACATCAGCATTCACAAAGGCATAGTCATGGTAGGAGACAAGATCGTGATACCACAGAACTTCCGACAAACTATCCTGGAAAAACTGCACATGGCTCATCAAGGTATACAGCGCACGAAAGCTAAAGCAAGAAAAGTGCTATACTGGCCTGGTATGTCCAGTGATATAGAGACTATGATTCAAAAATGTGAACAGTGCCAGCAAATGCAACCAAAGAATCAGGCGGAGCCACTTGTTCCACACATGATTCCGGAGCTGCCGTGGATGAAAATTGGAGCAGATATTTTCGAGCTGGAGGGTCAGCCGTATCTGCTGTTAATTGATTACCTGACCAAATACCCAGAGGTTCTAAACTTACCAGACAAAACAGCTTACTCTGTCATTCAAAAGATGAAGTCAGTGTTTGCAAGACACGGGATTCCCAAAGAAATAGTGAGCGACCATGTCCCATTTGCCAGCTATGAGATGAAATCATTCGCAGATGCTTGGGAGATTAAGCTCACTCATTCCAGCCCTGGTTTTCCCTCTTCAAATGGAATGGCGGAGCGAGCCATTAAGACTGTCAAACATGCACTAAAGAAAGCAATCCAGACCGGCACTGATCCACATCTAGTGATGTTATCACTGAGAAACACTCCAGTTACTGGATTGAACTTGTCACCCGCACAAATGTTGATGGGACGAGTCCTGCGCAGCACCCTGCCATGTTCTAGTAATGTGTTGAGACAGTCAACTCCACAAAACGTGCCAGAAAAACTACGAGACATGCAATCAAAGCAAAAGTTGCACTTTGACAAGCGTGCAAGACCACTACCTGTTCTATCTCCTGGTGACACTGTGCATATGCAAACCCGCCGCGGTTGGGAGCCAGCAGTCATCGTTCATCAAAGAGAGGAACCACGCTCCTACACCGTGCGAACACCATCAGGTAATACTCTCAGGAGGAACAGAAGGCATCTGAGGAAAACACACTCGAGTTTGTTTAAGGACACAACTCTGAATTTGGACTCGGATGGACTATTCTCTCAAAACCCAGAGTCAGTTGATCCACCAGCATGTGATTCCCCACAGAAATCATCTTCAGAGAGTATGGAAAACACAGCACCGTACTTCACACGCAGTGGTCGAGCAGTCATACGTCCTGCCAGATACAGAGACTAGTTAATGTGACAGTTTTGTGTTCATACTGTTGCTTTGATTTGTTTAATGGTTACGTAAAAGAAAAGAGTATGTTCATTTTGAAACATTGTAAGAAATAAGTTAAATGTTTGTATGTCGAAGTTTCAGACTACTGCACTAAGATGCACATTGTTAAATGTAAGGTTGTTTACAATCTGAATTTGCCTAGCCATTACGTTAAGAGCATAAGACCGTCTAATGTTCAAATTATTTAGAGGGTGCTTTTGTGTTTAAACAACTGTTGAAGATGTTATGACTAACATGTCTTGGGAAAAGAGGGATGTGGTATATTGTGATAGACAGCAGTAATAACCACCGCCACCAATAGGTGGTGCTGTCGGCCTGTATATGCCATGAGGAGTTTGAAAGTAAAGTACATGTAAATGCTCAGGCATCGAAAGCTGTGTCCCTGTCGTCTGTCCTAATTAAGAGACCCGCTGATAGCACCCACGCTAAGGTAACTCGGAGCAACATCATATTAAGTCACAACAATAGTCAACCCACGACAATAATCTTAAGACTCTAAATGAACTGTAGAGTGTTACATATGGTGGCCAGTATGGGGATTAGTTTATCCTTTTTGTAATTTGTTTTCGTGGGTGTGTGGGGTGATTTGTGTATGTATTACTTCTATAATTTCTAAAAAGTTACTGAGACACAAAGCAACAGAAATGGCTGAGGCTGAAACAGATTTAGATTTCACAGCTGGGCCATTTGTTACCCGCAGACAAACTTCAGACGGAGGATTATCATCATTACTAAGTACCTTATACCTGCATAGCAGTGAGGATGACGGGTCCGTACAGGGGAATAATGAGGATGATGAAGTGGATGCTGTGAATGATGATGCTGGGGTTGAAGTTGCTGAGACAGAAGAAGCTCATACACAAGAACAAAACTGTCAAACGGAGAATGACAATCTAGCTCAGGAGGTGGCAGCACTAAAAGAGCACGTGAAGGAATTAGAAGAAACTTTCAGAGCATCTGTCACAAGCTCTCTTAACCGAGAAAGTAATTTCAGGGAGTATGTGGACATCAGCTTTGCTAAGCTAGAAAAAACTTTAATGTCCAGCATAGAAAAACTAGAGAAGGATGTGGTGAACTGTTTATTGCGAAGGGATGAGAAATGGCAGAACCAACAAAAGAAATTTAGGACTGTTAGTACCCCTCTACCTCGGCGAACAGTAGCCATATCCACCGAAACAGATTACACTGTGACACCCACACCCTGTCATTCACACCAAATAAGTCAGTCTGGTGCAACCTCCTTTTACTCCAAACCTCCTGTTCGGTTGGATTTTCCCACGTTCGGTGGTCCGCAGACCTCGGATGCGCTGAATTTCATTGAACAGTGTGAAAACTATCTTGACCTTAGACCCTTATCAAATCATGAGCTGTTAGGAGCCCTGTCTGCGGTTCTGAAGGGACCTGCTTTAAGCTGGTGGAAAGCCACTAAACCTGTTGTGCATGATTGGTTAACATTCAAGGAGGCTTTTTTATCTGCTTTTCTGCCAACTGATTATTTAAGTGAAGTGGAAGAGCAATTAAGAACAACTGTGCAGAGGCCGGAGCAATGTTTACGTGACTTTGCCTATGACTATAGGGCTTTGTGTCTGAAGTGGAAACGAGACATGACAGAGGAAGAAATAGTTCGGCGGATACTTAATAACATCAACCCCAAGGTGGCCGGCTGTCTGCGTGGCACCGTTTCATCGGTAGCCCAGCTGGTGAAAATAGGTTCAATGGTGGAGAAGGACTGTTCAGGAGCTAAAGAGTACTGGCAGAAGGTGCATGCTGGTGCTGATAGACCACCCAAAAGACAAACTGACCGGAAAATGATGCCAAAGGGAGCAATAGGGGTCACAGTGGGAAAACAGAACCCACAGAAAGGTAGTGAGCCTAAACTTTTAATGATCCCAATCACCATACGGGGGGTGAAAGTTGAGGCTGTAGTGGACACTGGGAGCACGTTTACATTGATGAGGAATGGTTTATGGAGAGAATTAGCTCGGAACGAAGAAAGCATTCAACCTGCTGAAAGACAATGGTTTGTCATGGCGGATGGAACAGTGCATCAAGCCCTTGGTAAAAAGACCATTTGTTTGGAAGGACAAGTGGGACAGTGGCCATTGTCTGTCCATATAATGGAAGATGTACACCTTGCCTTTCCTTTAATCCTGGGTTTGGATTTTCTTTCAAGATCCGGAGCCATTCTCAACTTGGCTAAGAATTCATACGGCTTAAGATCTGACCAAGGTTATGTGTATCACGAGTTCGGTTCGCCAATGCAGGTGCAGTCCAGAGATCATTACTCAGCCAACCCCTCTTTACCATCAGTTCAGCTTTATTATGCTGTTCAGCCCGGAAAACTTCCTCCGTGTTGGGCAGCCACCACCACGCTGGACCCTGTGACCTGTGACACAGATTTTCCTGAGTTGCTTGGAACCCTGATTGATGATTGGCCTACAGTCACATCAGGGGTTTTAGGGAAGACCAATGTGGAAAAACACACTATTTTCTTAAAGGATGATGTACCAGTCAGAAGTAGAGCTTACAGAATTTCTCCTTTGAAGAAGAAAGTGATCGAGGAACATGTAGAAAAAATGCTGCAAGAAAACATCATAGAGCCATCGCAGTCGGCCTGGTCATCTCCTGTAGTCCTAGTGAACAAGCCTGATGGATCCTACCGGTTTTGTGTGGATTACAGGAAGATCAATGCCAAGACCCTGCCTGACGCATATCCTATGCCACTTGTTCATGACATCTTGGAGTCACTGGAAGGCGCCTCCTGGTTTAGCTCCTTAGACCTTCAGGCAGGTTATTGGCAGGTAGAGATGAACGAACGTAGTAAACCAGTCACTGCTTTTACAACACACCTGGGACTTTTCCAATTCAAATGCATGCCTTTCGGATTGCGGAACGCAGCAGCAACATTTCAAAGGTTGATGGAGAAAGTTTTAGGACAATTGAGAGGACGGATATGTTTTGTATACATTGACGACATCATTGTGTATTCAAAGACAAAAGCAGACCATCAGAAAGATTTGGCCACTGTATTTCAAAAGCTGCAGGCTGCCAATCTTAATTTGAATATGAAGAAGTGCCATTTTTTTAAAAGGCAGTTAAGGTTTCTGGGTCACCTTGTGTCAGAGAAAGGTGTGGAGATTGACCCAGACAAGACCCAAGCAGTAAGCAATTTCCCTGCTCCCAAAGACCTAAAATCCCTCCAACGATTCTTAGGTTTAGTTGGATGGTACCACAAGTTCATACCCCACTTTGCAGATATAGCCGCTCCTTTGCATAATTTAAAAAAAAAAGGGGTTGAGTGGAGATGGACTGAGGAATGCCAAGTCAGGATGGATATGTTGAAAAAAGCTTTAAAAAGCCCTCCTGTATTAATTCAACCTAACCCAGTGCTTCCTTTCCAAGTTCACACAGATGCTAGTGAGGTGGGTCTCGGAGCAGTTCTGACCCAAGAAACTGGAAAAGGTGAGGGAGTCATCGCTTATGCTTCCAGACTGCTTAATGGGCCAGAAAAGAACTATTCCACCACCGAGAAGGAGTGCTTGGCTGTAGTTTGGGCAGTGGAGAAATGGCGACACTACCTAGAAGGTCAGGAGTTTCTCATTTATACAGACCATGCAGCATTATCATGGGCATTCAATTGTCCAAAGTCATCTTCCCGGTTGACGCGCTGGACCTTACGTTTACAGCAGTTCAACTTTAAAGTGCTCTACAGGAAGGGATGTCTCAATCAGGTTCCTGACGCATTATCAAGGGTTTGGGAACCAGAGGTGGAAACCATGGGTTCTAACAACCTACCACAGACCTGTGAACATTATGAAAACAGGTCTGCTCCATGTTTAAAGATCTCTAGGAAGAGTTCCACCGACTTACCAACAACCTTAGCAGAGATAGCCGAGGCCCAGGCCAAGGACTCAACAGTGAACGAGCTATGTCAGTCTCAGTTAGGGAACCCTCCTGCCGATCGTATCAGTTTTATTAAACATCAAGGGGTCGTGTATCGTCGGGTTCCTCTGAGAGACCAAGGAACAAAATTCCAGTTAGTGGTTCCTAAATTGCTAATCTCAGATTTCCTGAAATATTTCCACGATAACCCTCTAGGAGGTCATCTGGGACAACTAAAAACATTGTTGCGGGTTTTGGAGGTAGCCTGGTGGCCTAATGTGCGTAAAGATGTATGGGATCATACAAAAAACTGTGAGGTGTGTCAAAGAACCAAAGCAGATAACCGAAAACCATCAGGTTTATTACAAAACACCTCTGTGTCTCTGCCGGGAGAGATGTTGGGAATTGATATCATGGGACCTTTCCCAAGGAGCAAGAAATCGAACACCGTTCTTGTAGTGGTCGTTGACTATTATACAAAATGGGTGGAAATGTTTCCCCTCAAAGATGGCAAAACACCCCGGGTTGTAAAAGTCCTACGGGAAGAAATATTTACTCGTTGGGGGGTACCAAAATACTTGGTGTCGGACAGGGGTCCTCAATTTACCAGTCATCTGTTGAACGAACTCTGTAACAACTGGGGAGTCGTACAGAAATTAACCACCAGCTACCATCCTCAAACAAATCTGACAGAACGTTTCAACCGAACCATAAAGACCATGATTTCCTCCTTTATCGGCCAGCAACACAACACCTGGGACCAATGGATCCCTGAGTTCCGCTTTGCCATAAACACCGCTCAACAGGAAACAACAGGGAAAACCCCTGCAGAGTTAGCCTTAGGACGAAACATACTTGGCCCACTGCAGCGGTTAATTCACAAACCTCCATCACCTGAACAGTTGGGGTCGTACAACCTGGTATAACGGCAACGTAAAATGGCAGAGGAGGTCAAACGGAGAGTGGGGTTGCATCAGGCTAGACAAGCTAGGTACTATAACCAACGGAGGAAAGATGCGCACTTTCTCCCGGGTAACCTAGTCTGGGTCCGAACACATCCACTTTCCAAAGCCACTGATAAGTTCACAGCAAAGCTTGCGCCTAGATGGGAAGGGCCAGCAAAAGTACTACAAAGATTAGGGCCTGTTAATTACAGGGTTGGTTGGGGTGACCCACAGAAGGAAGATACCGTCCATGTGGTTAATTTAAAGACCCATCATGGGTTAAGTCCTTAGAAGCCTCCGGCTGGAGGGGGGGACTATGTGACAAAGCCACATAAATGTATCATGTTTTCTGTATTTTACACCCTATGAGGTGAAGAGGTCCTATGTTTTCCTTTTATTTTAGTGAATGTGTGTATTTTGGGTATTTGTGTACCGGGGATGCCGCTGACGTCACTCCTCACAGCTGATGCGATCAGCTGGGGTGCGTTAACACCCGGCATGGCTTCCGGGTTAAAAAGGGACAGACAAGGTGGGCTGAAAGCCGAAGGAGAGTTCAAACTCTGACAAGACGGAAAGGGAGACTAAGAGGGCCCTTCCAACAGCAAGCACGCACGGAATACCCCGGAAACCGACCATCGGGAGTCACAGAGGAGGATCTGACGTGGACCTTTCCAACTTCTGCCGCTGGGATTATTATTAATTTCTTTTGGGGAAGGACGTGGCTGGAAAGTGACCATGAGAAAAATGAGACTCCCTGACGTTAACCCGAAGGACGGGGTGAGATCATTTCAGTTTTTCTGTTTCTTTTAACTTTGGGAGGAATTGTTTACGTCGGAGCGCTTACGCGCACACAGGTGGGAGTCGCTAGACGGACAATAGGGAATCATCGTAAACGCGTGCACGGACCTATAATGTAATCGGGAGCGCGATTCATGGAGTGTGACTGGGTTCAATGAAATTATGATGGTTAAAGAACAAATCTTGATTTAATTGGTTGTTCATTTGTTCATTTGTGTTCCATAGTCAACCCACGACAATAATCTTAAGACTCTAAATGAACTGTAGAGTGTTACATATTTACCGGTAAGTGTCAAAACGATTACATTCTTTGTTTTTCACTTAAACTCATGGATGACACTGTGTCTCTGGGTTATTTGGATCACTGGCATCAATCTCAGACACTGGTGATAATTAGTTTACCTGGGGGTTATTCCAGGAAGCATGTTTAAACTAGCCTGACTTTAAGCCTGAACTCTGGCTGAAATCCGCCTGAACTTGCTTACTCTGGGTATGTCGGTTCCAAAAGACCGGATATGAGTTGGCGTAATTACGCTCGACTTGGTAACCCTGGGTTAATGCACGGTACATAAAGGCATTCTCAATGGATCGCCGATTTCTGGAGTCACCATGGAAACGCGTGGAGAAAAAAAAGAGAGCGCTATACTTCAGTGAGACGGAGTCTGAGATTTTAATGACGGCGTATGAAGATTATACGTCCATCAAAAAAGTAATACGGCTGCATCATCAAAAGAAAGAGTTTCTGCTTGTAGTAGAAGAACAGACAAAGTAAACGCACGAGTTTCTGATCTTATTTCCATTGTGACGCATAGATATATAACTTACACAACTGAAATTAATTCAATTAATGACAAGTAATTGAGTTTATTCAACCTAATTTCTTACGTCGATCCAACACAATACTTTTTACAACTCGAATTTACATATTTATCTAACTAAATTTTACTCCAATTCAATTAAAATTTTTCCATTTTAATTTATTGTAATTCTTGAACTCTCATATGTCTAAACTTGAGCCTGCAGATATTGTCATTTCTATAACAATAAAATGAATTACACAATACAGATAGTATCATCTAACCATTTACCATCTCTCTGAATTCATCATTACACCACTACACAGTAGGGTGCTATATAAACTCATCATCCTCTCCCTCCCTCATGGTGCAGAAAGAATTAAACATAACTGGACAAATAACTCGGCAAAACACAGTAAAACAACTAAAAACATTTGGTCAAAAACCCACACTTAAACCCAAATCCGCCCAGACAGGCAAAGGGAATGGTATCCCACAATTCCTTGCGGTGTCGATATAACAGCAGCACCACAGTTACACCTACTTGATTGAATTAATTTAAATGAAAGTAAAATAACTGTCTGAAAACTACGTGTTATTTTTAAGCTGACTTAACTAAAAAAATGATTTATCTTAACTGAAGCAAATAATTAAGTTAGTTCACTGTAAAAGGTTTATCTTTCCAACATCCATATGTGGTCTTATCACCCTCTCATGGTGGAAAAAGTATTATCTGAGCTTCTTCATCCACTAAATCATCTTCAAATGGACACGCCATGCTGCTTCACCTCTCTGAAAACA
The DNA here is from genome assembly GCF_053564925.1 of Oryzias latipes. Lineage (NCBI taxonomy): Eukaryota > Metazoa > Chordata > Actinopteri > Beloniformes > Adrianichthyidae > Oryzias > Oryzias latipes. The sequence goes on along the minus strand of NC_136243.1, from coordinate 4,301,080 downwards.
AACTAACCTTCAACTAAACCTGCTCCAGACCAGGTTATGTTCAGAGCATGAGTTGCTATGGCAACTTGACCTACCCTGAAACATACCTCCATTTCTGGAACCGAAAGCTGAGGTTATCAACTTCCTTAGCCTCAAACTTACCGTGGGAGCTAGCATAACCTGCTTTCTGGAACTCCCCCCAGGTGAGTTCAATTAAAAGAAAAACTACTAGAGAAGGATGCTCCACATTATTAAGCAGACCAATATTTTCTAGCAATATGGGGGGAAAAAAAGATCTCTCTGCTGAAAAGTCTGAAATTGTTAAATACCTTGGACTAGGTATGAAAACCTTAGATATTTCAGGAAAACTTGAGTGTGATCATCGTACTATTAAGTAGGGATGGGAATAGAAGCCTCATGAAGCTTTCCAAGGGGTTCATGTAATTGTGCCGGAAAAATGAACCAACCATTCAGGGCTTTGAAACCACACAGAACAGCGGTATCTGGTGGAGGACTGGACGTATATCATCTGCTAACACATATACTAAGCTCCTTGTAACACTTCACTGTGGAAATGATGAAAAAACGTAAACAAAACAATGTTGTTAATGATGATTAAAAAACAATGTAAAACAACCAACGAGTTATGTTTTCTGTGAGAAGTGCTTGACACAGCAAAACACACATACATGAAGAAAATAAAGGCCAAGCAACTAAAAAATAAGTAAAACACTGGTCTTGACCCTGGACCTCTGAGTGCAGACGCCGTGACTTTTCCACTGAGCTGTCTCTAATGTGACAGTGGCATCTCGCCATCATAAATTCATAAAAGTATTTTCCTTATAAATAACGTTCATAGTGAATTGTCTTATTAGGAGAAAGCGAGTTGAAACGATCCTGAGACAATGTCTCAGGACATTAGATCCTGAGCCACAGTTCGTTTTTTACCAGGAGTCATGGTAAAGTGCAGTGAACTGACACTGATTCCAATTCAGGGGAAACAACAGAACTGGTCAGGAAACGTTCAGGATTCATTTGTATTTACAGAGAATAACACCCCACTGTTCAAACACAACTAGTGACATCTGAACCGTGGTTTGACTGATGCATTTGGCGCTTTGTACGTCATCAACCACGTGATCTGCACTAGTTGACACACGCCCCAAAACATTGTGCAGAAAACCACTCTGCTTCATGAAGGTGAACTGAGCGCCGGAGCGTCCGTGTCAAACGGGCCGTCCCTACTATGAAGGTATTTGTGGTTGATTCAGAGCACACACAGGTTGGTGCAGATGAAGGCAGAATAAGGAAGGTTTCTGACAGACAAACACGTTGGATTAAGAGAGCAGCTGCTAAACTACCATTACAAAGCAGCACAAAGCAACACATTTGAAGCTGCTGGTGTCTCTGGAGTCCCACCAACATCAAGGTGTAGGATCCTCCAGAGGCTTGCAGTTCTATGTAAACCTTGTATTCAGGCCCCCCCATAAACAACACTCACATGCAGGAACAGACATACATTTTCAAACAGTCTTGTTCACTGATGAGCGCCGTGCAACCCTGCATGGTCCAGATGGAGGGAGTAGTGGGTGGATGGCAAAAGGAAGAACAGTGTTTTCTGTGACAAAGTCATCTTCATGCATGACATTGCTCCATCTCATGCTGCAAGGAATACCTCTGCATCATGAGCTGCTATGGGCATAAAAGGAGATTAACTGAGGCTCCCATCCTCCCATGACCTCAACCCTATTGAGAACCTCTGGAACATCCTAAAGCAAAATATCTCTGGGGCTGGGGGGCAGTTCACATCCAAACAGCAGTTCTGGGAGGCTATTCTGACATCCTGCAAAGAAATTCAAGCAGAAAACCTCACAACACTCACAAGTTCAATGGATGAAAGAAATGTGAAGCTGCTACACAAGAAGGGGTCCCATGTTCAAATGGAAGTTGACCTGTTAAGATGTTTTTGATTGGAATAGCTTTTGATTTGAGTAAACATGACCTCCGAATGCAGCAAATTCAACAAATGACCACTTTTAGGCCTGTAGGATCTATCGAATGTTGTGGAACTTTGTTGTGTGTAATAATGTGGAACAATGACTTTTTCAAAAATAAAAACCTCTTTAAAAAAATCAAAGTAAAATATGATTTGCAGAATAATTTGGAACACACTGTAATGAGCAATAAACTCACTGATGTTTGGCACATTTAAATGATGGAATATTATGCAGACAAGGCTTTGTGTTTTGTTGCTTACATCTTTGTTCCCGAGGTAAAAGACAAACTGACTGGTGGCGTCTTCGGCCCGCCTGGCCCGAGCTGCATCTGGCAGGGTGATGTATAACTTCAAGGAGGTGTAAGCAGCCAGGTCCGCCAGGTTGGAGGGGTTTCGAACCAGAACGGCAGAGGAACCATTAAATTTCATGGGCACTGTTATCTGCACATTGGACAACAGAAGCGATGAGGGTTCACTCATTGATGGACAGCAGGGTGGGTTTTAAAGTGTCCATTAAAGGGCAGGACGGTTGTACCTTGCTGGCAGCGTTGCGTGCCTCTTGGATGAGCTGCCGGATGCGGCTGATGCTCTCAGAGATGTTGGGCATTTGGGCCGAGTGATTCTGCAGCTCATCCAGCTTTCTCAGGAGGGTGGGGATGGCTTCATCCAGCTTTTGCACTACAGAGATTACAAAAGTGCCTTTTTTTTCTTTCTGCAGTTCAATCTGTTTAACTTATACATGTAAAAAAGGTAAAAAATAACAAAGTTTCTCCTCCTCATCCTTTGTACAGAAGCTGGATCTTCCTTGTGTTAGCTGCATTCAGGTCCTTAGAAATCGTTTTGTTATTTTAGTTTGTACTTGTCTTCTGTACTACAGACAGACAGCACAGTCAATGGCTACATAGGTGCACATTTTGGTAAAAAAAAAATGAAAGGGCATAGTGTTTTAGAATTTAGACCCCAAAGGGAACTGGATTATTCAACCTTTCCTGCATCAACACCAGCTCTAAAACCCACTTTAAGAACAATCCAACTGTTTTTAAAAATGTTATTAGAGCAATATTATGAGACATGTCTGTGATAACTGCATGAAAATGTCTATTGGAGCAATAAAGACTACTGTCATATTTGTGCACAGTTACTTCTAAAAATAAGGTGGACTTAGAGAAAAAAGAAAGGACAAAAGAGTTAAATGCGCCATAAAGATGCAGACACGCCAGAAAGCTTAAGGCCTGTGACTTCAGCTGTGAGGATCCATGACCTCAGGCTTGGATTGGAACCTGGTTCTGGTTTCTGGATTCCTTTTGTGTCTGCATTGCTGTGGTCCATCTAGTTTGTAGTGGTTACAATTGTTTCTAGATTGTTAAACATTCCCTCTGTTTTATTTTGGCTCTTCAAGTTTGTGTCTTAGTCATCTTTGCAGTTTTTTAATACCAACATTTAGATTCTCCAAATATCTTCAACCTTTTTACAAGTTCAACACATTTCAGGTAAAAAGATCATTCCCTGAATAACCTGTGTATGGTGTTAGAGCAGCAGTTGTATTGCTGTTTGTGTGTTCTGATCCCACTTTGACTATTGGCATTAGCAGCAGAGATGTCATGACGCTGTACACTCCTTTTGGCACCAGCTCTAAACACTGCTCCCTTCAAACACAGCTGCCGTTCTGTTGAGTGCTGCGAGTCGTCTTTCGGCAGACTCTCCAGGGGAGGGTCAATAAAGACTCACCAACTCTGACGTTGAAGGAAAATTCACGTAGGAGTTTCAGCTACTGGAAAGAGTCACAACACCATCACACTACTCCTGTCCTTCAGTACACTTCCAATGCGTGATGGAGAACGTTTGGCTCTTTAACTTTAAACTGTGGAACCAGGAAGCAGGAACAGCACCGTCCTACAGGAACTCCCCATCAGGTGCACTATTTTATAAGACATTTAAACCTCTGACATGGGTGTTCCAGTCTGCAGGAGGTCTGCCTGGTCTGGATACAGAAGCGTACCCTAAACTCTGGATTCTCTGTAACAAATGGTTTATTTTGACCCAGACAGACCCAGCCAGCCAGCCAGCCAGCCAGACAGACAGACAGACAGACAGACAGACAGACAGACAGACAGACAGACAGACAGACAGACAGACAGACCCAGCCAGCCAGACAGACAGACAGACAGACAGACAGACAGACAGACAGACAGACAGACAGACAGACAGACCCAGCCAGCCAGACAGACAGACAGACAGAATCCAGACTGTTCTCTTACCCGTGTTGTTGGCGTCTATCAGGGCGTTTTTGATTTCCTCATTGGTGACGTTGGTGTCTCCGTATGTTTGCTGCCACTCATCCAGCTGCTTTTTAATGGGTTGCAGAGCCAAGTTGACCTGGGTTGCAGAGCTGTTTGCCAAACCTGCCACCCGCTTCACTTCATCTATCTCCTCAGTCAAATCTATTAATGGAGAACATGAAAACCTAACGATTCAAGTTGTAAAAACATGTGAACTGAATGGCACAGGCTAGCAGGAACTCTTATTCCCACTCTATCATTTTATCTCTACTGTATATTGGATCAAACTGGTCATTCAGGCAGAAAGAAACTACTGTTTGGCAAATATCTTAAGTATGTACTTGAGCTCATGCTTAGGTTCTTCTGCACCGCTTCCAAATCCTTCATCATCTCAGCTTGTTTGGCTTTGAACATCTCCAGGCTCTTTCGAGCCTCTTCCAGCTGTGGGTTCAGGGCTGCAGCACAAAGACAAGTTGAATTCCTCAGGAGGAAACCACTGTTGGGGAAGATTCTCAGTAATCAAGGTCACATTATTGCAGGATTCAGCTGCACGTTAGTTAAAAGGTTGTTTGATCAGCCTTTTAAAGAAGACAAGAACATTTGGAGAAAACGGCTTCGCTTCTGCAATATTTCAGGCATAGAGGATCTGAAGACAGGAGAAGATGAAAAGAAAAGTTTACTGTTGTTCAGGTTGTCCTCCAGCTTCTGCGCCTCATCATTCAGCTCTGTACTTTTGTTGGCTAGAGATTTAGCCACCACACTGAGGTCCAGGTTTTTTATGTTCTAATAGCACCAAGAAAACAACATTTTTAAATCACTCAGTCGCATTTGTTTTATTATGGGGGAGAGAAGCAGCTTTGTGGATTTGATACCTCCAAAGTGATGTTGGCGTCCTTCAGCGCCGCCTTAGCAGCCTCCTCTGCCTCCTTCACACGGTTGACAACGTTGTTGTAGATTTTAGTCACATCCGTGATTCCATCCTCCTTGGTTTTTGTGACCAAACTGTAGAAATATCCTCACTGAGTTTGTTCTCTGTCATAAACTTTGCTATCTGTTTACATTCACGATTTTAATACTTGAAACGTGAAAACAATCAGCTACTAACCCCCCGTCATGTTATCATGATAAATCCTAATGGTTCTGTCATCTGCTCATTCATGGATCTGGGATCTGAACCTCTTCCCTCGTCACAGGAGAACGGCACACATGCACGGCGCAACTTTTATATCAAGAAGCATTCGGATGATTGTTTGTGAGCTTTTCCCGCCAAAATGTCTGCAATTCTTAAGGTCCAGTTTGAGCTTTTAGCCAGCTTTCAGTCGACATTTCCCTCAGACATCAGCAGAGCAATATGACAACACACTGTGAAAAAGTCCCACAGCTGCAACAATCTGCAGAGTCAACGCGTCGATGCATCTGCTGCAGCCTCTCTGGAGGTTTGATGCAGCGGCAGGCATTCATGGGAAGCTCGTTCTGTTTGGGTCGTGCCCGTCGTTTCTGCTGCTCAGTCAGTCCATCAAATACTTTTTGCTTTAGGTGTGTAGCTTAAAGACATAAAACCTTCTATATTTTCCAAGTATAGGACACAGATTAGGACTTAATTGGCTTGGAGAACAACATTTCAATGTGTCTGAATCCTAGTGTAGATCATTGGTGTCTCACCTGGACAGGTTCATGGCCAAGGCATTCAGCAGCTCAGCATGTCTCTCCGCCGCCTCCACCAGGGGGATTTTGGAATTACATGAAGAAATATTTTGCACCTTCTCTGCCAGAGGTGATTGAGCGCCATCCAGCTGGGCTGCCAAACGTTCGTACTCCTGACAAGCACAGAGGGAGAAGCACAACCATCAAATGCACCACCTGACTGCTGTTCTGAAACCACAGCGCTTTGCAGCCACATTTAAATCCAAAGTCTGTGGCGATTCGACTTCCAAACCATCAAAGTATCATCAGATACTAGCTTGCATTGCTATTCTTTGCTTTTATCTTACATTATTTGACATTAAAATATTTGAGGATCTCAAAACTGAGGTCCATTCTTTCTAAATCTGACTTTGAGCTGGACATCCATGCTTTCATCTCCTCTTGTTCAGATTCTTGCAACTCTCTTTTTATCTGTCTTAACAAATCTGCTGTGGCCCGTCTCCAGCTTGTCCAGAACGCTGCAGCATGTCTTTTCACAGGAGCCAGCAGAATGGCACACATCACACCAGTTGGATTCTCACTACGATGGCTACCGCGCAAATTTAAAGTTGATGTTAAAATGATTGTTTGAACTTTTACTGGTCTAAAAGGACGTGCTCCCAATTCTATTTCTGACCTGTTGACCCCCTACATCTCCAATCAATGTCTTCGGACCTTCTTAAAGTCCAGAGAACCAAATGTAAAACTCTCCTTTCAAGCTGTAGCCCCTAGACACTGGAATGCCCTGCCAGTAACCCTCCATACGGCTGAATCTGTTGGTACTTTTAAAACACTTAAGACATTTAAATTAGGTACTTTTGCATGTTTTAATCCTTATTGTATTTTACAATAAGGATGGTAAAGCCCCTTGTGGTTTTTACTTGTGAAAATTGCTATAGAAATAAATGTCTTCCTATTCTTCTTCTAAAAACGGTGAAACTAGACTATTCCTATTCCTTCAGGAAAAACATCTCCTTTTCAAGACTTTCAGGCGACAAGCAATTCAAACTCTAACCAAACATTGTGTGGAGCAGAAAGCGTGCCAGGGATGTAGCATATGAAGACATCAGCAAGTACTCAACTGAATACTTTACACAATTAATGCTAGAGTTTGTAGAACTTTTGTAAGACTTCTCATCCTTGCATCAGGTACTTTTGGAAATGCTTCTGCTTGTCCAAATGTGGTCTCACCTCTTTGAGCTCCTCCAGCATGGGTGGTATATTGTTGACCTGAGCCACATCATCTACAGCCATGCTCAGCTGATCCTTCAGCTGGTTCTGCTTCCCCAGCAGGTCTTCAGCGTTCCTCTGACACAAACACAGTCACATGGTTTACAGGGCTTCACCACAGAACGGGTGCACCCCTCTGCACTCCTGTGAACTCACATGGAGGTCTTCCAGTGTCTTCTCGTTGATGTTGTTGAGCTCTGCAGCTCTGGCGGTGTCGTTGACGGCCTTGTTCAGCAAGTCTCTGAGCTCCATCATCTCATTGTGGAAACGGCTGAGGTGGTCTCGGATCGACTGGGACAAATTCTTGTTCTCGTCTTGACGATTCGCCAACTCTTGAATAACACGTTCCAGCACTGAAGGGGCAACAAACGAGAGAGACCAAGGCTCATATCCTATCTCTTTCCTTCTATTCTTGGCTGTCAGAAAGAGGACAGCGTGAGCTGAGTAAGGCCTTACTAGATACAGTTACACACTTGTCTTCAATAAAGCCACATTTGTAGTTCTATATCAGACACACACAAGTACATGCAGACAGGACAGTCCAGTTGTGGATCACACAACAAGAGGTGTCATCACACCACTGATCAATTGAAGGCAGCACAGACTCTTTGTGTGAGTGCAATGGAGGATGTGTTTGAACAAACGTACATTTCTCTGCCTGAGCCTTCTCTCTGTCAGCCAGTTTCTTCTGACCCACACAGGATCTGTCCCTCATGTCCCGCAGCATGGCCTGCACCTCCTTCATCTTCCTCTCCTGGTCCTCACTGTCCTGATCTGGATCCGTTTCATTTAGAGAGCGGTTTGTCATGAGCAGGATTTCTGCGGAAAAGGGAAGCACTGTCAGAGACGACAACAAAACTGGAACATCTACGGCCATTCACAACGGGGATGGTTGAACCGACATCTCATGTTCTCACATGGAGGATCACAGACTCTGCTCTGAACTGTCTGTTCATTGGTTTCAATGACAATCTTACCATTTATGTCCATGCTGATGTTGTTGACAAATGAAAGCAGATCTTCTGCCTGCTGGTGGGTGTTATTGGTGCTGATGTGCAGCCCCTCGACCCGGTCTGTCATCGCCCCCACCTGAGAACACAACAGTGCATCTGTGAAGCAGCTGGGACATTGTTAAAAACCCTTCTGTCCCACGGGGGCCATAGGCCGACAATGCTCTCGTATCAGTGACCCCATGCTTTTCTTTCTTCTTTGACCAACATTATAACAGACAAGCTCCATCTTAGGAAAGTGGATTATAACTGACTACACATAAGTCCACAAAGAGCGCTTTGTTTTCAGTCTTCATGTTGAATCCAGCTTGAGTTTTGGTTTGGGAATCTGCTCCCAAAGTCTGTATTCTTCCATTTAAAGGGAATTTTCCTCTGCAGCTACATGTTGCCTCCTCTGTACAGGCATCACACTTATTTCATGTTCTCATGCAGCAACTTCGACACACGAGATGACTCCAGGTACCTCCAGCTGCAACCAAAACCTCTCAGCTTCCTGCATGGAACGACTTCCTACGCTCCAAAGAAACTGGCTTTTTGGATTAATGTTGGAGTTTGGTGAAAGCAGGCAAAGAATCCAAAACTGTTCCTCTGGTGAAAGTCACTTCAAACGAATTATTCAATTTAATGCTCTTTAAATATTGGTAAAAAGATGTCATCCAAACCTTCACTTGAGTTAGAGTAATAACTTAACTGTTTGAAATGAACTAACAACAGTTTGACCATGTTTGATAAATATATTAAAATAAAACTTTAGACTGTTTTAAAGAGCAGGATCCTCCCACCGTTTACAGTATTTCCACTGAGGTGTAGAGCCAGTGAAGGATGCACGAAATGCAGTTTTTATAGATATCTGATATGCACACAATTTTATTTGGGTTGTGTGAATATCAATCATCAAAACATTTTTGCTAACTGAGCATTTGCTGGGGGCACTGATGGGGTCAGAGCGACTGAACGTTGGAGATAAACTATGTAGGTAAGATTTACTGTTAGAAATCTTACCTACGTTTCAAACCTGACAGTTACTTTTGAATGCAATTGTCTTCTGACACTGATGCTGTGCAAATACTATCATGCATTCTTTGAAAAATTGGTTGAATAGTAGGTAAATACAACCAGTTAAAGCCAAGTTATAAGTTCTGGTTTTTAATGATTACTTTACTGAGTAAAAGTCATTGTCTGCTGCTTATTCCTATTCAGTTTTGAACAGAAACAGTCCAAAATACAACAATTTACAGCCTCTGAGTCTAAAATCTCAGGTTTTGTTGGAACAAACAAAGATAAGGAAGCTGCTGAAGCACGTTTAACTATTCAAACACGGATGTCTCACCTTCTGTTGAAGTTCATCGATATCACCTTGAATGCCGGTGATGTCGGCATGGAGAACATCCGCCCGGTTCCCACCGTCTTCCAGTGAGCGGTTGAAACTCTCCACTGAGCGCTGACAGGATGGGAAGAAAGGATCATTAAGGTTCTGTGGAGGACCGCTGCACTGCATCATGGGAACCAAAGCAGTATGACTGATCACAGAGCTGTCAGGGGAGACCACTGTAAAGGCTGCTTCTGTCTGAAAACCCTTTCATGTCATCTTTTCATATACAGTTTGGTCCACTGAAGGCATCTGCACTGAGTTGGATCATAAAAACCATCATGAATTGCCCTTTGTTTGATAATTCTGCTATTTCTGTGGCAACATGAGGCAACATTACTTTTTATTTTTTAATTTATTTATCCCACAATGGGAAATTCTTCTCCACATTTGACCCATCCCCTGGGGGATCGGTGAGCTGCAGTAGCGAAAGAGTCTCCCCCACTGGGTGATGTTAATTGTTCATCATTGATATGGTAATTGCCCCCCCAGTACCATTGTTCATTCCCCTCCAGGAATCTAACCCTGGATTCCTGCGTGGCAGCTTTCTACCTTACCAACCGAGCTACCCAGCCGCTAAAATGTAAAAAACTTTTATTTATAATATTATTTAAAACTTTTCAGATACATTGCTTGTGAACTGGAACTTTAGCAATAAGATGATGGTACCCTGATGGTAAGATGATGCTTAGCGCTTAGAGTCCACTGTTTTTTTTCTTCACATTTATGTCTCAGCTCGGCTAACTCTGCTTCGTCTGTTAGCTGCTTCCTTTAGGGGGCGCCACAACAAACCATCCACCTCCATGTAACCCTCTCCCAGTGCTGTAAACCACCGCTTTTCAACCTTTTTGAGCCAAGGAGCATTTTGGCACACTCCCAACCAAAAATACAAAAAAAAAAAAAAGATACTCTGTTATCTGTATTAACAATATATGGTCTTATCAAACTCTCTTGAATAAGATTCAAATACTAAAAAAGTTTCTTTCATATCATTACCAGACTCAGTGTGAAACTTGGTCCTTTATGGATAAACACAGAGCTGATATCCTGGTAATGGTTAATGCTTTACACCAATTAGATAATTTTACCATGGTAACCTACTGTACCGCAGCACACTGAGTATAAAGACTAGAAAACATTTTTGCACTCATTTTCTTTCTCGGGTGCAGCAGCATTGCTGTCCCACAAAAGTCTGAGGAGGGAAAGAAAAAGTAGGAATAATATTAGAGGACATTTTTATTATTGTTTCCATACAAATAGGAAAATATCCCAAAGTTTAAGAGGAGCCCAAAAGGCAACAACCAGACAGTTCTTCACGTTGGGTTTGGACTCCAGCCACTGATCACATCATCAACACGTCACTAACAAAGCTGTTCCTGATTGGTTGACTCAACACAAGTCCAGATATTTAAACTCTGGAAACATGGCGTCGGGCCTCCGAAAGCACGCTGCCGCTAGAGTGCAGCCCCTGATGCTCATGGTGCGCCCCAGGACCTCTCAGCGCGTTTGTACATTGACTTGACATTAAAAACTGGACACCCCTGATGCGTAAATTGAGTCTGGCGTGAACGCCTCATTTCTTTTTGTCTAGTCTTGAAAATCCACCGCTCTTCTTTCCATCATGTCGACCAAATGTCTAGTTTTGCTGTCAACAAACACGGCTTCCTCCTGTCCTTCTTCCACCAACAGTGGTCGCATTTCTACCGACACCTGGTAGGTGATGGTTGTTGTGAATCAATTTGGCATGAACAGAGAACAGAAGAACACCTGACGCAGTTTCAGTAGAGTTCTGTCACGAAAGGGCAGGGTGGTTCCTGACTCGTGACCTTACAATGTTTCTGTTAATATTGCACAGATCTATACTAATGCAGCACAAGTGTGTTTAGGTTCTTCAGTGTTTGTCATACTTGAAAAGGCAAAATTAGAACTAATAAAAAAACTTGAAGCATCTTCCAGGTTTTACAGACTGTTTTTGTCATTCTCTACCAAACACTGATCTACAGAGAATGACTGTTTTGCATGGACTCACAGTGACGTCGTCTATGGTTCTGTTGAGGCTGTCCAGCTGAGCCCAGGCCATGGAGCTGGCATTCAGACTCTGCAGCTGGTTTTCAGCGGAGGTTAAGTTCTTTTGCAGATTGTCCAGATCGTCCAGCAGGACCAGGACACAGCTGTCACACTCTGGAAAGACAAGCACATCTCCTAAAGTGATCCTCAACCATTATCGTATTCACTGTTAACCGCTGTCAACATGTGAGTGTGCCTGTGTGTTCCTCTCACTTTCACAATGGATACCATGCTGGTCCTCTACAGGTACGCTGTACTCATGAATGCATTTGTCACATTGTTTTCCTGTCGTCCCATCAGGACAGTGGCACTCCCCTGTGCGGGGGTCACAGTGCCCCCTGCAGTCACACTCTGGAAAGACATGAGGCGATAAAAGGACTGACATGCTGCTTCAGGAGACTCATATGACAGTGATAGGTGAAGGAAGCAACTTTGAGAGAGGAAAAGCTGAAAAAGAAAGAATCACATTTCTTTGATGGAACCAAAGAAATGTTTTGGCAGACGGCGAGAGCACGGCAGCAACACCTTCTCAGTTAGAGCAACAAACTAAACAGCTCAAAATGTTCAGAGTTCAGATGGTTGACTTCTTTATTCCCCTTTGAGATCTTCTTGTCTAATTCTGCAGCTCTTTTTCTCTTTTCCACAGACTAAAGGCCGGTACACACCGGGACGAATATTCGCCAGGCGTTATTCGCCAGCGTTTTTTGTGTTCACACCCAGGCGATTTTCGCTGACAATGAGCCGAGCGAACATGCAATTTCATTCCCTGACATTAGATGGCGCTTAATGTAAAACAGAAATACTCCTGTACACAAGGTGGCGCTGCGCAACTTTATGCTTCTTAAAGTCGCTTTTCGCTCAGAAGAAGAGAGCAAGTATTTACACGCTTGTCAGAATAATACAGAGAAAACATTAATATTTCAAGCACCAGTAGTTCCAGCTCCAGTTCCAGCGATGAAGAAATTATTGTTCTGTTCAATGATGAAAGACGCCGGAAAAGACGCCGATTTTGGGTACATCCCATAATTACGAGGAGAGAAGAACATTGGGAGTTTTATCGACTAGTACAAGAGCTGAAAATGTATCATGAGCGTTTTCGGGGATATTTTAGAATGTCCGTCATTATTTCTTCGCGGCAGTGTAGACGCTACTTGGCGTCTATCTTCTTCGCTGCTATGTGTGCTCAGCAAGGCAGTTTTGTGTTTGAGCGCCCCCAAGTTGTGTTTTACTGTAACTTCAGAAGCTCCAGACACGTGAGCAAAAGCGCCATTCTCATTGGTCGCATAGTTTTTGACGCGGCGCGTCAAACCAAAAAAACGAACCCGAGGCGTTTTTTTAAAAAGTGACGCTTTGACGCGTGGCGTTTTTTCGCGTCGGTGTGCACACTCACATTGGTGCCCTTTGTTTAGTCACGAGGCGTTAAACGTCGGCGAATATGGCGCACGAAATTCGTCCCGGTGTGTACGGGCCTTAACACCCCAGCTCTGTTGCTGTGATTGTGGCTCGTCTGCCAGCAAAGCTCCTACATTCCTCCAACAATGATGATGAAAGTCTGAAGCAGTTTCAGCAGACACCAGTAACAGATGTCACAGAGGCCAATGACCTCTGGGAAAAATACGTTTTCATCGGTCAAGTTTCCTAAAAACGTATCATCATTACAAATTAATGTTGCCGTTTGAAAAATTACCATCAATTATTGGGCCTATATCATCCAAAGTCAACTTTTGAGTTTTTCAATGAAGGCTAATGTTTATTTCTCAAGAAAAGAAACCCCAAAGTGTTTTTTTGATCCATTTCTCTTAATCCACAAAAACAAGTGGGTTCTCACATTGTGATGTCACAAAGTGAGAACAGCCCCTTCCAGGAAGAGACTGCACTGCTAACACACACACACACACACACAATTTCTCCATGGAGCTAGCGGTGTTTGGCAAATACACTTTTATTTTCTATGCACAATCTGCACATCCTTCTATGTAAAAGTTCAGATGTTTGTTTTTGTGGGAGAAACAGACATGCTGCTCTAGGATGATGTCATGAAATGGGCGGCACCCACAAGGAGAGAAAGGCGGAGCCTCAGAGAATGAGCTGTGAAAAACACTAATATTTCATTAAAAAAGTTCTTTATTGTGCCTAAGGTCATAAATGACAAAATCTATGGATATAGTTTACTCTGAAAGACTTAAGTAAAGCATGATATAGACCCTTTAATGTAAACTTGTACAAAAAAAAAACATTTTTATTGACTAAAAAAAAAAGTATTTCAACATGTTTAGGAGTTTGTGGAAAATAAGGAGCATTTCCAAAGAGAACATCAGTTTTCCTCAGCTTTTTCCTTCACACTCACTCTTGCATCCGTTGGTTCCATAGTCCCAGAACCCCGGAGCGCACTGTCTGCAGTTCGGTCCATTGACTCCCGGCTGACAGGCGCACTGGCCGCTCTGAGGATGGCAGGGCTGGACAAGAGCAGCCGAGGCGTCGCAGTCGCACTGACTGCAGCCCGAGCAGGAGTCAAAGCCAAACGTCCCGTCCTGAGAAAGTCGGAGTGATCAAAGTCATCCTCAACAGCCCCGTCACAAGAAACGCAGAGGCAAAAATGAAACCTAATTTCACCATTTTTAGATTCTGTTTTCTAAACTAGGCTCAAAAAGTCTAAAACTAGGAAACATTTGTGGGGCATAAGAGCTACCCAGCATGCTCTCCACTCTGCTGACAAGTTACTTGAACCCTGCTGTAAAAGGGAATGCGAGTGTGACTAATGAGTATTCGAGTATCCACTGACACAAAGGCTGGGTCTCTGCTCTAAAAGATCTGGTAGTTTTCATTTCTATTCTTCTGCGATGCAGTTTTTCTACATTTGGGAAAAGAGAAAGAAAAAAACAAATCAGAAATGTTCCCGTCTTGGTTCCGAAGCAACCAATTCTCAGTTACTCATCAGGAGCGCATTGATTTGTATACAGCTCTTCTAAAATCAGTGCAGATACATGTTCAGAGAGAGGGAGGCAAAGCTGGAGTCCGAACTGACGATGATGCAGAGGTGAGGGCTGCATGTACCTCACAACGCTCACAGCGAGGTCCGGTCACTCCAGCCTTGCAGTGGCACTGCCCGGTGTGGGGGTCGCACGACTTAGTCCCACAGGGAGAACAGTCACATTCTGCAACACACGTAAAGGTAGGCTTTGGACCGACGTTGTTGTTTCAGCGCTGACAGGCAGAATGTTCAACCCATGCTGCTCGCTCTTTTTATCCTAAAGTGTCTAATGCCTCCAGATCCCTAAATAGATAGACTTTAATAATCCCGAAGGAAATTTTAAGTGGCCAGCTGCCCATACTTAAAAACACAATCATTCCTAAAAGAGATAAAAACACAATAAATATATTAAAATATATAAAAGGATAAAAAGAATAAAAGCAAGTATAAACAATTCCTAAAAACATGTCAAGTTTCCCAGAAATTCAGCTTAATCAAAACCAGAAGCAAGAATAAAAGCTCTCAACACAGAGTGTTGTGCAGTCTGATGGCTCGTGGGACAAAGGACTTTCTAAGTCTGTCCGTGGTGCAGCGTTGTGATAAAAGTCTGCTGCTGAAGCTGCTCTTCCTTTCACTGAAGGCGTCATGCAGAGGGTGTGTAACATTGTCCATAATTGCCTGAAGTCTGGACAATGTTCGTTGTTCAGCCACCTCCTCCACTGTGGCTAACTTCAGTCCCACAACAGAGCTAGCCCTCCTGATGATCTTATTTAGGCGGGTCAGGTTTCTCTTGCTTGTGCCGCACCAGCACACTACAGCGTACAGCAGAGCACTTTCAATCACCGTCTGATAAAACATACTGAGAAGCTTGGTGGAGATGTTAAAAGAGGCCAGCCTTCGCAGGAAGTACATCCTGGATTGACATTTTTTGCTGAGCAGGGTGGTGTTCTCGTTCCAGTCCAGTTTCTTGTCCAGCACCACTCCCAGGTATTTATAGGACGTGACTGTCTCCACCAGGTCACCGTCTATGCATATTGGCTGGGAGAGAGGGGGTTGTCTTCTGAAGTCCAGAATCAGTTCTTTGGTTTTCCTGATGTTCAGCTGGAGCTGGTTCTGCTTGGACCAAAGAACAAAGTCCTGCACCAGCTGTCTGTACTCCAGCTCCTTGTCCTCCCTAATGCAGGCCACAATGACGGTATCATCCGAGAATTTTTGGATGTGGCAAGCCTCCGTGTTGTGTTGGAAGTCGGTCGTGTAAAGAGCGAACAACATCGGGGAGAGAACTGTGCCTTGAGGTACTCCCACACTGCTGCAGAGTGTTCTGGAACGGCTGGCCCCCATTCTGACAAACTGGGGTCTGTCCTTGAGGTAGTCCATGATCCAGGATATTAAGTATGGCTCCACTGACATACTCCTGAGTTTTTCCTGCAGTATTGGGGGTTGGATTGTGTCAAATGCACTGGAGAAATCAAAAAACAACATTCTCACTGCACACCCCCCTTCATCAAGGTAAGTCAACGTGCGGTGGAGGAGATGCAGAACGGCATCCTCCCCTCCCACCTTCTCCCTATATGCAAACTGCAATGGATCCTGGGCATGTTGCACCTGGGGCTTCAGCAACTGCAGCACTAACCTCTCCATGGTTTTCATTATGTGAGAGGTCAGTGCAATTGGTCTGTAGTCTTTATTGTCCCTCGGCTGCTTGACCTTGGGCAGAGGAACGATGCATGAGGTCTTCCAGAGTGTTGGTATTTTACCAAGGTGCAGGCTCAGGTTAAAGAGATGCTGGAGAGGACCTCCTAGCTCATCTGCGCATGTCTTCAGGAGCCTGGGGGACAACCCATCTGGGCCTGCTGCTTTCCTGGTCTTCAGTTTCTTCAGCTCTCTTCTTACCTGATGTTCAGTAAGAGAGGTGTAATGAGGAAGAGCTGATTCCACCGGTGCAGGTTCATTTGTAGGATGAGGAGGGAATAGGGGGGCACAGGATGAGGTAGGTGTGGGGTGTGCGGATGAATTAAACCGATTAAAATGATAATTTAGATCATTGGTTCGCTCCACACTGTCTCCTCCAAATGCAGCCCCTTTTTTACACCCTGTGATTGTTTTCATTCCATCCCACACTTCTTTTATGTTGTTTGCTCTCAGTTTCCGCTCTATCTTAGCTTTGTAGTTTTCTCTGGAGCTTCTCAGACAGCACCTCAACTCAGCTTGCACAGCTTTTTTCTTTTCCAGATTCTTTTCTTTGTAGGCTCTCTTTTTCCTGTTTAAGAGCTGGGTTCCTGTTGGAACCCAGCTTTTCCTGGGTTCCAGTGATACCTCTGGTACTCTTGTTCTGCAGAAATGTGCCTGAATGGGAATGAATGAAAATTGTCCTACTGCAGCGCTAAGCGGTGTGTTTTCACTGAAGCAGATCCATCAGGAGAGGCTCCCTCCATGATGTGGTGTTTGGATTCACTGAACTGAACCCTTCTCTTTCACAACCAAGCATATCAATAGAATGTAAAAAGTGCATTCAGCAGTGATGGAGGGGGAGTCAGTTCAGGGAAACCTCTACTAACTGTTAGGTTTTAACTGAGGATAAGCTGGATGTTTCAGGCTCAGCAGCAAATGCGTGTGGTTTGTCACTTTAAGGTGACTGCCATGTGTAATTCAGTGTCCGTCTGTGAGCCTGCATGGAGTCCAGCCCACAGACCACGTTGTTCAAGTCTCCTTGTGACAAACACGCACAGATTCTCCCAGACTGAAATCCTCCAGCACCACTGGGAGGACAGCAGTCGTTTCATAATAGTAGATCATTTTTTGTAAAGATTGGAGCTCCATAATTCCTGCACATTTACTTGTTTCGGTTTTCTGACACTTTCAGGACGAAAACAGTTACAAATCTGCGTGATCCCGCCCGCCTATAATGTAGTGAAGATACTGAATGTGCAGCGACTGACTGGTGCAGTTCTTGGCACTGATGGCGTCTCCATAAAACCCTGGAGCACAGAGGTGGCAGTGGTCTCCTGCAGTGTTGTGCATGCAGCTCAGACACTTTCCCGTCTGCGGGTGACAGTCGATGAACAGCATGTTGGGGTCGCTGTTGCCGTTACAGTTGCATGGCTGACAGCTGCTTCCGAGAACCATCGGGTTGCCATAGAATCCAGGGGCACACCTGTCAAGAGGCCCAGGGGTAAGTATGCAGAATGGAGATAAACCTATGAGGTTAGATTTGTTGCTTAAATATCGTCTGTCCGTAAAAAGGTTTTGTACTTGTCATAAGATTTGTGTGACTGTATAAAGGTTTCAGAACTCTAGAAGAGAAATGATCCGTCGGTAAACAGTTTTGTAACTGTAGCAAGAAATGTGTGCGTCTGTTAAACTGTTTGGTAATTGTAGAACAAGTGTCCGTCTGTAAAAAAGCTTTCCCCGTGTTTCCGCGCACATGGGCATGTGCATCGATCTACAATGACAAAAGTTATTAGTATGATTCTTTCTTCTTCTCAATGAATCAACCAATCAGCAGCCTTTTCACTGTCCCCCCATCGGTGAGCAGCTTGGAACAACTGATCAGATCAATAATATCCATGCCAGATAGTCTCGTCATTCTGCACCAGAGGTCTGAAACCGGAGGCTCTGGAGCTGCATGCGGCTCTTTTATCCCTCCATTTTGGCTCTTCGGCCTGAAGGAAAATGCTGACAATTTCACACACATTCACACACACACATTCCCACACTGATGGCGTTTCCCCACTGAACACTGGTGTCAACCTATAACCACCAGGAGAAACGTAGGGTTCAGTGTCTAGCACAAGGACATTTCAACATATGGGCAGATAAGGCAAGAAACAAAACGTGCGATTTTCAGATCGGGGTCGACCGCCCTACCGCTACACCACAGCCATTTTGATTTTAAAATGTGAAATAACTGAGGAAAAAGATGGTAAATGATTGAATCTGTTGTCAGAGCGGTTTATTAGTAGAATAAGCTTAAGGCAAAGTCCAGAGAAAACGTTCCTTAAGTATAACTGCGTTTATATTTTATTTCACACATATTTTGTCATGTTTATATTTGATAATAAAAGGAGAAAAAGTACAGAATTCTCACCAAAGTTGACCATGTATGACTTGCATTTTCAATTCAGGTAAATCTGCTGCAGCAGGAGGATCCTATGTAACAGAGACTGCAGTGGAAGAAACTCGAATGCTGCTGTCAAAAGTCAATCAAAGTGAAATTGCTTTACATGAAAAAATAACCCTGTCATAGTTCAAATATTTAAAGGTTGCAATCTATAGATACATGTCTCTCACAAAAACATCAGGAAAGGTTATTTTTCTAAACCATGAAGTAAGTCTTTGCAGCTCTGGGTTTCGGTCAATAAGAAACTGGACCAAATGGATCTTTTAGTGTTGAAGGTTGCAGATCTACATGAAAGAAACGATAAGGAAATACCCAAAATATGGTAACTCATGTATTTTAGTACGACACTGCAACTAAAAAAACACACGTTGATCTTTTGATTATGTCTTCTGCCATTTCTTCTCATCTCCCTCATGTAGAATGAAGACACTTTTTTTTTCTTCCCAGCATGGATATCAAGCATCTGATTGGCTGGTCCAAGCACAGACGGGTGACAGTGAAAGGCTGCTGATTGGTTGATGAAGCAAACTCTTGTCATCGTAGATCAATGCACGTGCTCGTATGTGCATGTGACGTTCCACACAGGGACAAAGCATTTTTACAGATGGACAACCAAGAAAAAGTTTATGCACATATTTCTCCCTACAGGTATAAAACCTTTTTACAAACTTTAGCAACACATCTAACCTCATGGAGACATTTCAACACCGTGTGAAGACAGAGCTGGTTCACCTTTCACATCTGGGTCCAGCGTAACCCGGCATGCACAGACACTGCAGCGAGTCGCCTCCCTGCACACAGCGCTCTGCAAAGCTACACACACGTCACGGATTAAAGGCGCACATGACGGTGCACAGATCACAACATGATGGTCACAGACAGAATTTGCTGGAGAGTGAATAAGTAAAATGTAAAAGGTTAGCATTTACTTGTTGGACGGCGCCCTCAGGGGGCAGGGACAGCTGGAACACGCCACTGCCTGCCCATCAAGACTGTTATTACCCAGAAACCCCCCCGTGCATTTCTCGCACTGGTTCCCGGCCGTGTTGTGTTGACAGTTCTGATTAAAAAGGTCAATGCCGTTAGGTTTCCATTAAATTTCTACAATGACTTGAAATTTCAGATGGGGGATCCTCACCAAGCAGAGCCCTGACCCGTCTAAACACTGGTCCGAATGCCCATTACAGTTACAGGGAACACATTTCCCCATAAACAGGCCGATGGTGTCTCTGTAGTAACCAGGAGCACATTTCTGGAAACATGAAGCAAAACATTAATGCTAGCCGGTTTCAGGTGTGGCAGTGTGAAGGTAACACACTCCCGAGGGTGCAGCCCCCACCTGACAAGAGTCTCCACGGTAGTTGGCTGGACACATGCAGATTTCCACATTATTGGCATGCAGTCCATTCGGCACGCTCTCTGCAGCTTCCAGCACCACGCCACGCAGTGACACGGAGTGGGCGGACTGAGAGTGGAGGGCTCGGATCTGCAGGGACTCCAGACGTACCAACACCATCATCAGCTCCTCCCGAGAAACAGAGTTCCCGGTCCTGGAATGCCGGAAACTTCCCTGCGGGGAGAAAATCAAGCAGCTCTTCCATAGGTGATCCACAGCACAGCACAGCGAGTAATGGTTCAACATGACTGAGGCTCTGTGCCTGCTAAGCTAACAACGTTGTTTTATAGAATCTCCCTCGTTCTGATAACTTGGACGTGAGCTTAAATCCTGGAAGTAACTTTACCTCAATGATGCGAACTTTTCCCTCATGAGGAACCTCGGGGGCAGAGTACTCCCTGTGCATGAACACCAAGGTCATCTGGTTCCCCTGCAGAACAAAACACCCAGGCTGCACTAAAGCACCGTTTCATTTGCTGTTTGGGACACTTCCTTATGAATCAGAGGAGGCTCAACCATGGGAGGCTCTGTGAAACAGGCTGGATGGTTTAGAAGGTTGGTGCCTTTATGCAGAAAATCCTTCAGAAGCTTTCACACCTATCTGGCATGCGTGGATGTATGTGTGGCATGATGTGAGTTGCACCTTCAGAATGACATCAGGCCTGGATGCTTCTGGAGGCAGAGGCAGAGAGTCTCCTCTCATTGTCTGGGTGTGAAGGCGATAACTCAGAAGTCCTCCGTAAGATGAGACCTGGAGAATCACAGCGGCAGCCTCAGTTAGTGACAAACTTCAACTGTACATGCAGCCATCATGCTTTAGCAGGTGAAGTCTGAAAGCTCTGCAGAATCAAATCAAAGCTCAACAACGACTCCCGAGAGTCCCAGATATGAAGCAGGAGAAAATCCAGGGCCTTGATGTCTGACATTACAGCCTTGGAGTCAGACATCGTTCCTGCATCCTAATGTGGATGATCTGTCAGGGTCCCATGCAGCTCAGATCAGCTTCCTGCTAGATCTCTCTTTTTATCTCTTCTCTTTACATGAGAGCCTGCATAAAACCAACTATTTAAAATGCCTATTAAACATACAACAATGGGTGAAATCAATTATTATTTAGTTTTTAACAAGATGGATTTAAGCTTATTAAATATATCAATTTTAACTGAAACAAACACAAACACTAAACTAAACACTGAACTGTTTGGTCCGAATGACTTTGAAACTGAAGAAAAGATTTTGAAGATCTGCTGCTGAAACATACAGAGCTGAAAGCTTCAAGTGTTTTAAACCCAACAAACCACTTTATTAGCTTTCAATCAGCGTCCCGTGTTTTTTATTTTATTTTTTTAAGACTAAAAATGTCTTAATGTTTACATTTTTTTAAATTGCTGTTGAGTCAGTGACAAAAATAAGGACTTTTAGGGCTTTGGTATATTATTCCACAGGACACTTCTTCATTCTAAAGTCAGAATCAATGGTTCATGGATTTATCTACTTTCTTTAAACCAGATAAATGTACTCGTCTCGTCTCTGCAGAGAAAAGCCGTAATAGTTCAACAATGTCACAGCAGCTGCAGACATTCTTTCTCTTTACAAAAGACAAAACCAGAAAAGAACAAATGAGGATTAAATGAAACAGAGATTATTAATGATCTAAGATGACAGAAACAATGACGACAAGCATAGGGGACTGCTGAATCTACTGAATTCAGAAAATGCATGCAAAGTTAGCCACAATTTTCCAGGAAAGTTATAGAAATGTTGTTAATAACAGAGGCTGCAGTGTTTAGCGCTCTTGCCTCATGGCAAGAAACCAGAACATCAATGGGGGACCTTTCTGGGTGGAGTTTGCATGTTCTCCCTCCCCGTGCATGCGTGGGTTTTTCTTCCTGGACTCTGGCTTCATCCCACAATCCAAAAACATGCTTGATAGGTTCATTGGTCACTCTAAATGGTCGTTAGGTGTGAATGTGAGTCCTCGCAAGTGGCTGGGATAGGCTCCAGCAGCCCGGTGACCCCGAAAAGGGAAAAAACTGATTCGAAAATTAATGAAGGAATGAATGAATGAATGTTAAAAACAGTCCGCAGTCAAAGGAAAGAATTTTCTGTTTGTTAAAACATACAATAGCTGGATTCTAGATAAAACAGTTTTGCATTTACTCTGTTCAGCACTGATTTCTTCTCTTCTTTACCTTGTCCCCTAAATAGGTGTTGGGTGCATTCCAGTACAGGTCCTGGTAGACATCAGGAACGTCACTCAGGTCAGCTTCCACGAGGTCCTGATCCGGATACTCGTTTACAACAACCTCCTGCCTGTCTGCTCCGAGCAGAACCCAGCCTTTCATGTCTATTATCTGCAAGACAGGAAATGAAAACTCCTGAGAGGGAGAGGAGATGGAAGATTACAGAGCCAACATGAAAAAAGCAACCAAACTGTGCTTTCATCCTACTTTTTGCATTGTCCTGATGGAATGCGTGGAGCCCACTGGGGGGCACTTGAGGGGACTCGACACTTGGAGTGACATGGACAGTAACATCTGCATCTAGCCCTTCTGGCTGTAAGTCTTTTTAAAGCCATCCTCATTTACAGACTGTCAACATTTCTAGGATCATTTTGTGTTGAATTTAGATTAAATTCTTTAGTTGGTATTTTTTCAATACAACAAAAGAGACGAGAGACCACATTTGATCAAAACTGGCCTTGTGTGGTGAAGGATACATTTTTCTACATGTTACTATGGCTGAACCTTGATGACTAAAGATGTAAAAACCTCCTTTTGTCTTAAAAGTAACACAAAAACAGACACTGTGCCATGTGTATTTGCATTCTAGTTGTGAAGAATACACAGATTTTTTCTGAAAACATCTCTTGGTCACTTTCATTGACCAGTGTTCAACTACAGACAATATAAATCTGTTTTTTTTGGAGTTGTCTGAGGCCTGTTTATTAAAGGCTGGCGTGGAATTAAAGCATAAATCAGTGTACAGACCTTTAATGCAAATATCTGCATTTTTAAACAGGAAATGTGCTGAAAGATGCAGTCGTTCATGCAAATGTTCACAGGACTAAAGGCTGAATTAAGGGCCAAACAGTTTTCCACAGGTGAATCAGGTGCTTATGATGTCACACAAAATTCCACCTTAAAATTGTTTTCAGATGAGGATGGATTCTGGGAGAAGCCTGACGCACATGCATTTGTGAGGAGCAGACAGCAAGCAGGCATTACTGCACAGTTTGATAAAACATTTCAGATTTGGGAGGAAGTGATCTGCCACCTTGATGTGGTGGAGGGGTATGAGAGGCTAACGCTCCTGGTACGGTCCTAGGCCCCAGAAAAACCCTCGGTGATGAGCCAGACTAGGAGAAGTTCAGGCCCCTCTCTATGAGTAAGACAATCTAGATCTGTTTGGCATCACTGGGCCCTGGGGTTGGAGCTCCAGGCTTTTCACATAGGCCGTAGCCTAAAGTGTGGTCATGGGGTCACTGCCCTGTGGGACAACTACCAACACCACAGTTCTAAAGGGGCTGATGCAATGTGGTTTGGATGGCAGGTCGAAGGCAAAAGCCTCGGCAGCCCAATTTCCAGTCAGAGAATCTGTCTTTTAGGAATTGAAACGTCATTTCTCTGATAGGGAAGGAGCCTGCCTGTGCAGGAGGTTGAGAGGTACTGGCTAGAGGCTAGATATAGTCAGGGTCACCTCCAGGCACAGCCAACGCTCTGAAACGCATTCCCTTGGGAGCAGTTCGACTATGGCTGTGGGGGGAGGTAGCAGGCTGGTGTGAGCTTCCTCATGAACCTCCAGCCCAGGTGCCAAGTGTTGGAGTTTACCCCAGTGGACGAGAGGGGTGTATCAAACCTCAGATTCAGGAAGAATAGCGCGGCTTCCGTCCTGTTCGTAGAACAGTGGATCAGCTCTACACCCTCTTTAGGGTGCTGAAGGGCTTGTGGGAGTTTGTTTAACCAGTCCACATTTGTTTGGTGAATTTAGCCGGCAGTAGGTTAGATTAGAGCTGTTCCTGGAGCATGCTAGACTCCAGAAGGGCTGTCCTTTATCACCGGTTCTGTATTCCTCTCTTGATCTTTCTGGGGAAGCCAGGGGCCAGAAGAAGTCTGGTTTGGGGACCACAGGATTTCCTCCCTGTTTTTTGCAGATGATGTTGTTCTGTTGGCTTCATTAAGCTAGGACCTCCAGTATGCATTGGTATGCAGTCGCTGTACCAGTCTGTTGTGGTGAAGGGAGAGCTGAGCCAGATTTACTGCTCAATCTTCATTCCAATACTCACCTATGGTCATGAGCTCTGGGTCATGGCTGAACAAACAAGGTCCTGTATACGAGCGGCTGAAATGAGCGTCCTCCTTAGGGGGGCTGGGGGCTCCCTTAGAGATAGGTAAGGGAGGTGGCTCGGGCATCTGGTCCGGATGCCTCCTGGACGGCTCCCTAGGGATGTGGTCCGGGTCCCATTAGGCGGACACACCAAAGAGACTACATCTCTCAACTGGCCTGGGAACGCTTTGGAGTCCACCCAGAATAGCTGGAGGAAGTGGGCGGAGTGAGGGAAGTCTGGGCATCTCTGCTTAGAGTGCTGCCCTGGGACCCGGTCCCAGGTGGGGGGAAGAAGATGGATGGATGGATGGATGGATGGATGGATGGATGGTTGGATGGATGGATGGATGGATGGATGGATGGAGGATGGATGGATGGATGGATGGATGGATGGATGGATGGATGGATGGATGGATGGATGGATGGATGGATGGATGGAATCTTTTCACACTTTTATGACCCTTAAGTCTGACTTGTCCAACAATTGCAGTAAATACTTTAGCTTTTGTCTGCTTTGATCTTTTTCTCTCATCCTTTGAGGCAGCTTTGGTTGTCATTGGGTATTTTCAGAATGAAGATGTATAGAAGGGAGTAAAAGCAGAAGGAAGTACCTCTGTGCGTCTTTTATCTGAGCTCTGACATCTGTCTGTGGCTCCAAAACAGAAGCAGCTGGTGCAGCCTTTGGGGTTGGTGGGGTCCAAGTGAAAAGTGCCAATCCTGCACTGATCACATCGAGCTCCCTGGACGTTCTCCTGCAAGGGGAGGACACACACACAGAAAGCTCAGACACATGGGTGTGGGGGAAGAGGGGGTTCAAGTGTGACGGCTTCAGATTTCCAACCTTGCAGAGACATCGTCCAGTTACAGAGTCACACACTTCCTCCTCAGTTCCTGCCTCGTTGCACTCACATGGCCGACAATTGGGGTAACCATAGTAACCAAGGGCGCAGCGGTCACACTGGCGGCCAATAATGTTGTTCTTACAGCTGAAAAGAAAACGGTTTAAGGAAGCATGCAAGTCAAACACAACACTGTTCTTTTAAAATAAACCGACAAGAGAAAGAGTTCCTTCATCCATGGAAACCGTGATAAATGATCAAAAAGTCTTGCTTTGGTTTTTCACTGCTATTTGTCTCTCTGTCTTTAACCAATTGATCAAATTGATTAATCAATCTGAATTGATTCAAGCTTAATCGATTAATAATTGATCTATAAAAGTAGAGATCAATCTTTTATGCCTTTCCTTTTCCGGTGACCTAATGCATAACAGCGGTAAAGCTAAGTTCCACTAGATGATGGTAACGTATAATGGACTTTCCCATAGGAAGCCTAATGCTAAATATGCAAAATTGTGGATCGAATCAATCCAGGCTCTGGTGAATAGAATTGAATCGATTCTGGAAATGATTGGTGAAACCCAGCTCTACAGTCTAAAAACCACACATTTTCACCTCCTGACCCCGGGGTCCCGCTCAACGCCCCAGTCCAGTCTGAGGCTTAAGATGACAAACACTCAAAAAAAAAAAAAATTGCTAACACCCCCACTTAGACAATTAAGAGTCTCTCTGTCAATCTTATCTAAGAACACACTAAACAAATCAGAGTCATTATGTTGATAAGAAACATCTATCAGTTTACATGTGTGAAGAAACATGTCAGTGATTTATCAGAGGTTTGGTTAGTGGTTTGCAGAAACAAGCTTTTCTTTTTCATTCGTTTATTTTCTTTGAGAAACGATCATTGAAAACCAAGCTACGCTGGAAGTATTTTATAGGATTTTGTCTAATCTAAAGGTCTTTTGTTTGATCTATGCATAGATGAGAGACAATATGGAAAATTCTTTAGGACAAAAAGAACCAACATGAATAAACTCTGATGAAAGTAATATTTTTGGTGTTTTCAACATGTTCTTGTAGCATTTTTCTCATGATTGAGGACATATATAAAGAAAAAATCAGATCAAAATTGCATTTCTAAGTATTTCTTTACTGAAATTGCTGTGAATTCAGAACAGACTTAAAATGCATTTGTAAAAAGAGCCTATTTGTGGCATAGAACATTTGCTGGGTGGGTCACAAGCTCCCTGCTCCAGTCCGCAACAGGGGGTGGGGGGTGGGGTGCTGAGTGCAAACAGTCCACATCTCCAAGGCGAATTTTTAATAAGCTAAGGAAGTTTTTCTGCAGTTCTGGTGGCCGTACCTGCACTGTCCGTTGAGGGAGTCGCAGCTGTCGTCATGGGAGAGGACGCCTCCATGGGAGCAGTTACAGACCTCACAGCCCACGATGGGGTGGCAGCCGAACGTCTGCGGCTCGCACTGGGAGCACTCGGGCAGCAAGGTCCTCGGGGGACAAATGCACTCCCCGTTCACCGGCTCACACAGCCTGGAGCCACAGTTACACGCTGCAGAGGAGCAGCACACAGCCGCAATTATTTACATTCAAAAAAGCTAGAGGAATATTAGAAACCTTTGATTTAGATGTCATCTCAGCCAAAGCAGGAGTCAGATGAGCTTCAATTATTTCCCCTCCTTTTTAGAAATGTATCCCCCCGTCAGGAGAATACTAGCCTCAGCTCAGCTATAATGTGCCATCTTCATTCTCTGGCCTAAACTGCTAAGTCGTGTCGAGGAGGCAGAAAACACCTGTTTTTCAGGCTGAATGTCAGAGTTTTCTTTCTGATAAAGCTCACAAGGTTAGAGTTGGCCTGGGTGACTTCATGGTTCCAGTTGTGTTGTTGTGATGCTTTGGTCTGATAAAAACTTCATTTTCTCTCACAACAAACCAGCTTTAGGTCACCATGACCACGTCTTCTTCTATCATAGGGTTTTTCTCGGTAAAGGCAGGTTACCTCCTGTAATTTCATGCACACTGTATGGAATTCAACAAAAAAAAAACTCTTCAGTGTAATCTGTTGGTCTCTGATCCTGCAATGCAGTTGAGACAATTTGGCCTCATTAGAACAGCTTTGATTCCAGCCTCTTCAGATGACCTTTGGCTGCTCTTTGCCAACTCACACATAAAACACTTTGGTCCAAAGAGATTTTTAAACTTTTGCTTCTGCTTTGCTAAATACAGTTTTCATTTTTAAAATAAGTCTTGTTACTTACTGTATTTGATCCAATTTTTACACAAGAAATCCAGGGATAAGAGAATTCTATCATGATGTTATATTTGCTAAGCCTTTCCACAGCAAATAGACAAAACATTCATGAAAAAAGTAAAGGAGAGACTCACGCCTACAGTTGGGGAACCCCCAGTAACCCGTCGCACACATGGAACAGTCTCTTCCAATCACGTTCGGCCTGCACCTGCACTGACCGCCAAACTGCTCGCAGGTGTCGCTCTCAGCCCCCACCTCGTGGCAAGCACATGGCATGGCCCCGTTGTTGAAGAAAGCAGACAAGGACATAGCCGAACTGAGGCAGAACGGGGAAGCTGTGTACGAACTGGACAGGTGGGAAAAGCAGCACAAGCTTAACACTATGGATCCACGTTACTCTGAAAGGGTGACTCGTACCATATTTTCACGACCATAAGGGGCACTTAAAAGCCGTAAATTTTCTCTAAAAATGCCCTATGGTGAGATGCGCTTAGTGTGTTGTTGTGTGACTTCTGTAAAGAGGACAGGTATGTGATCGTTAAGGCCTGGATGGATGAGGAGAAAATGACTGAGTGAGGTGTACGTAAAGAGACCAGATGGTTCTTTTCCACGCCTCACCGTCCCTGTTAACCTGTGACTCCATGCGTGCTGATCTCACAGCCGCTGGGAAAAAACCAAGTGAAGCAAATGAACTCGGAGCTTGGTGTGATTCCGAGAGGCTTGACGAAGGAACTCCAACCGCTGGTCATCGGTGTGAACAGGGCATTCAAAGTAAGGTTGCGAACGGCATGGGAGTGGTGGATGACGGATGGCGAACACAGTTTTACCAAGCCGGCGCCGGGCGAGTTCCGCCACAGTTTGTGAATGGATTGTAGATGCTTGGGCTAACGTGTCTTGCACTGTTCTTCGAGCTTTTGCAAAGCCTGCACCATTCACGAGGAAAACGGCAACGAGACAGACTCTAACAATGACGAAAGAGAACCTGACAGAAATTTAGCCCAGCTGTTCATTTCAGATACAGAAGATGAGGACTTTGATGGATTTTTGGATGCTCATTGATGACTGGAAAAATAAAACAACCAACTCAGTTTTGCTCCCGCAGTCTTTTTTAAAACACACATGCATGCATGTTTTACTGGTGTGTTTGACCTTTTCTGCACCCTAAAACCCGATGCGCCTTTTGTATGTGTTAAATACAGAAAAAGCACCCATACCTGAAACTGCACCCTATAGCCCAGTGCACCCTAGGGTCGTGAAAATACGGTAGTCAAATATGTGTTTAACACTAACTCGATGTAGAAACTGTTGTGTCCACAGTTACTAATAAAGTTGTAGGATTGGTCCAAAGGAAGCTCGTTCAGGTGGCTGGAGCTATAGCTTGCCTCAGGAACAACCAGAACATAGTCCTGTTAAGACACAGAAGATGAAACTATCAGAATAAAACTTATCTGTATTTATGCATTTTTCTTAATATTAAAGTTGGATTCAAAAATAAAAACAAGGTACTTAATACATAACAGGTTAAATGCAATTAGCACCAAATTAGCAGAGAAAACTGACAGGGAACTATAGAGCTCCTTATGCTCATAAATACACTATATAAGGTCAACCAAAGATCAGACTGGCATCAGAAGATGGTAAAACCTGTCAAGTGGGACATAAAGCAGGAGACTCAAACACACCAGCCACAGAGTCTTGTCAGCAGGAATCTGCACTGTGATGAAGACATCATGGTCTGTCACATCCAGGATGATCTGGTTCTCAGAGACCAGCACGTTACGGCAGCCGTACGCGTGAGGACAGAAGGAGGCGTTGGTGTGGCCTGAAATATACATCACGTCACCTGAAGGTTACTCAAAAGTTCCCCTGATTTCAGAGCATTTCATGAGTACTGAAGGTTCTCAGCCTGTAGGTCAAGTCAGAGCTCTCACCTTGCCAGATTCGCCCTCCGTTAATAAAGGTCTGCACCTGGTAGGTGGGGTGAAGAGGCTGGTGATAATGGAGGATGAAAACGTAGCGTCCCAGCGCCGGGACCCGGGCGGAGTAGACCACAATATTCTGGGAGAAATAACGGAGAAAAATGTCCACAAAAACAGTTTTGAATTTGCAAAGGAGTTGACAGGAAGCTTTGTGATCAGCAGCGCCATTTTAGATTTAGACTCCATCCTCTAATGATGCATCGCTGTGGTGGGTGTGAAGGTGCCAGCAGGTCAGTGGAGGCTTGGGGTCAGGATCCTCTCAACAAGCAACATTTCTTTGATTAAGGCCCAAAGCCTAGAGAAGGCTCACACTGGGGGTGTAATCAACCTGATCGATGAATCGATTTCTGCTCCTACAATCTAATCAGATCGACCCGTCTGAGACAAGTTGTTAATCGAATTGGTCTGTACTATTATACGATTCTGTTAAAATAAGATCAATTGATTACATTCATTTTGGAATATACCATTTGGAATAAGACATCGTTTATTTTACTATAACATTAAAACAACCAATCAAAGCGGACAACACACATGTGATGTCAGCAAAGCAAAGTCATGTGACCATCCAGTGTCTAGAATGTTCTAAGAATGTTCACTTTGGATTCTTTGGATGTGGAGAAACAACAGTGTGCTGAACTTTAGGAAACTAACATGTGAATGGAATTGACATTCATTCTAGTTTACTTGTTTGTTTGGACACATGTTTCATTTACATTTGATGATCTGGAAGAAATCCAAGAATCTGAAAAACTTCACTGTTCAGTAGCAGGAATTTCTGTCTGAGTCTCACTGCTGGAAGTTTGGATGAAGATGATCTGGATCCACTTTAGGACACGAAACTGGATCCAATTTGCTTGTTTAAAAGGAACCAAATTCAACAATGAATCGTATCATCAACCACAAATTATGATATGAATCGAATCGTTGCTAAAGCGAATCATAACACTTAACATTGTTCCTTATGAAAGAAAGATATAAGAACATCAGACGTTGCTCTAAACAGAAGTTTTATTTTGCTTGTCTCCATCTCCCAAACATCTTGTCAAGACCATTTCTTTACCTCCATATCCCCTTTTTTCATCACCTGGGAAATGGCTTTGGCACATTTTGCCATTTTTTCCTGCTTTTTAAGTTCATCTTCAATGATCTTTGTTTTTTCAGCTGCACTAAATAAAGATTGCTGAGACAAGTTTAAAACAAACCCGGTGCTGCACCTGTCCAGCCACAGCTCTGTCTGAGCCAGGGGTGCTCGTCATGTCGACCGGTCGATCTTCAAGGACATGAGGGAAGATCGCAGGCCAGCAAAGATAAATAACAAAAAACTATATATATATATATATATATATATATATTTCTGAAAAATCCGTCAGCAAATCAAAATCCTCTCCAAAAAGTACAGGACTTCATTGACATGCAGAACGGCCAATCAAACATCTTCTGATACATACGTCACTGCACATGCCTGTATAAATACACACTGCGCGAATGCTGTCTGTCATCAGAAAGTCACTTCTTGCCCCACGGCACGTCAAGTCCACGGCAGAAGACCACTCCGGCCCACTGGGGCGTTTACTGAGGCCTGGAACGGCCCACGTGCCTCCGTGGTTCCGGCCCGATGGATCCTAACCCACTGAGGCAGGAGTGTTTTCCTAAGGCACACGCTTCTTGAGCGCTGGCCATGGAGCCAGCAGCGCTTTAGAAATGTTCCCCCCATTGCCCAATTTACAGCAGAGCATGAAATGCAATAGTCGCTGCTTTCTGATTGTGTAATAAAACGCCTCATCTGTTTATACAAAAGTAGCTACTCACAGTAATTTGTGTCCTCTTACTGTGTAGTTTTTGAACTATCAGTCCATAAACAATTTTATGTACTACTAGTTCATAACACTATGTTTGTGAAACAGTATTTTGGAGTGTGTATATATGTATATTTATACATATAGGTAGATCTTTGGGACATTGACGTCTCAAAAGTAGCTCACATGCCAAAAAGGTGTGGGCATCCCTGGTCTAAGCATTGCCTCAGCCTGTCCGATGCCTCAGCACATTCAAACAACTCAATTAGGCTAGCTACCAAAACTCCAGCATCCACCTAAAGCAACACTGTTTCAAGTCCCACTCCACCAATATTTGTTTTTTCTATTGTTAAAGTTCCCAGAGGTCTTTGAATTATGATTCTGCCGTTTAGTCAAAATCAGAACACCTTTGTAGTTTTGTAGGACATAGTTTCTGCACTTCATTAGAAACTTACCTCTGAGGCTTACTTCCATCCTCCTATTGTTTACACTCTCTCCTGCTAGCTTACAGCCCCTTACACCCCCAACTTAACATTACTGGTGAAAAGGCATTCCTGGATCTATTTGTCTGCAGGTGGAGGCATCAGAATGGAGCACAGCAGGGAGACTAAGGCCCGCCCATTTCTGTTCCAGCATAACTACAAGCTTTTTCCTCCTTTTTTTCTCTGTTCCTGATTTACCACACTTTGAATGAAAAAACACGTAGGAATTTTGAAGCTTAAATGGTTTTATGTATGTCCTCCATCATCAAAAATAACACTACAAAAACATGTAAAAACACCCAAAGCACTATTTTCACTGGAGTGGATCTTTACGGTCATTCTAACAAGAATCTGCTGGACACCCAGAAAAAGGAAAACACCCTTTCTATGAATCAAAAACTTAAATCAGCAGTTATTCATTTATTATATTTATCTGACATGCATGGTTTATGGTAAGTAATAACTAGAGTGCCATGGCTGGCAGCTTCTGGCGTCACCTGACCCCCATTGTACCCTGTTAATATTTTCATTAAAAAAAAGTGGAAATTAACATAAAAATCTATCATTTGAGATCAAATCTTACTGGTGTTTTACACTTAACAACCTTTTTAAAGGGAATCCTAAATAAATAAAGAAATCTGGATAGTTCTGTCGTTTTGGTATCTTGGTATTGGTAATTGGTAATATTGGTAAAGGGGTGTATAATGCGGCAAAGAATTTTCAAACAAAAACATATCCAGTTTATTTTCTCAATAGATGCATTGTATTTTTGGATTTTCAAACAAAACAACACAGCTTCAACTTTTGCCCAGTTAGCAGCTTAGTCAAATGAAAAAAGGAGTTGAGACGATCCAGGTGACGCCTGAAGACAGCCTCTATGGACCTATCCAGAACTGAACCCCATCCAGCTCACTTCCAGTGGAATTATTATTTGTGTTATTTAAGTTATAGAAACATAAATGTATATTTGAATACTTGTGACTATTTGTTTTTGTTCTTTTTCTGGTAAATATTTGTACGTAAATATTAAAACTTTTCTTCATTACATGGACGGGGCAAAGAAGCATGATGCTGTACTAACCATGTTTGCACACGACTGTGGCATGATGTCAGTCTGTCATCGTCAGTGTTCGTACCTGCTCTGAATCCAGCCGCATGTGGCCGTTGTCATCTGCACCAAAGGGAGGTCTGACCCCTTCCATCCAGGCAGGCTCTTCGCTCAGGACGGACGGAGGAGGGGTTGCTGGTTCCAGCAGCAAGGTGGAGCTCTGACCTTCCTTTAAAACCAGAGAGTCGGATGGTTTCTGGAAGCGTGAGGGGATGCAGGAGGAACTGGGGGCAAAAGACCAAAAATATGCCCAATGTTTGCTCACTTGTTGCCAATCAAGGAACTTGAATAATTGTGTGTATAAAAACTTTTCAGTTATATTTATTTGATATGTTACCTATCAGGTGAGAACTGGCCGTGAGTATTAATGCAGTGGACTTTAGGTTCAGCATACTCCATAGTGAACTGGTCTGCAGGTACCAGGTACACTTTGTGCTGCAGACAACCACAAGTACAGCAAATGAGCCAGGGATGTTTCTGCAGTTCAAGTCATGTTCTGGTACAATCTGAAGACGTTAGACTGAAGTAAGTTTGATCATAATTAGCAAACAAAAAAAAGGCTGAGACCAAATGCAACTTTAATGCCATTTTCATGGAAACTAAAGCAGTTTTATTAAGTTTATATGAAATTATAGTGAGATATTCTGCAATCTGTATAAGATAACTGATTTGACAGATCCAGTTTGAAACTGAAAAACCTCACTCAGGTGAGGTCTACAGGTCACAACCATGGCCAAAATAAAGTAGTGGATTACACATAAAGGCCAGATTGTCTATGTGTGACTGGACCAAACACTCAACTTTATATCAGTGTAAAATTATGAAAGACACTGGGCTGAAAGTGTCTGGTTTAGAAAAAGTAAGAAGTTTCTCTGGCTGAGCATTTTTCAGACCATTAGTGACTGAAAACCTTTACACTTGGATGTTATGCATTTCTCCTGCTGATCCAGAGATAGGAATAAAACAAATTCAACGGATTTTAGAAAGGACACTGAAAAAAGGGATTTACTCAATAAAACTACACACATGTAACACAACTACACTTTTGAAAACGTTAGTGTTTCCAGCATCAGTAACAACATTATGATGACTGTAAGATAGCAGACAGAAGTACCAGGAAGAAGCTGGCTCTCTCTGAAGAGAGCTGGATTTCTGCGTCAGCAGGCAGGGAGAAGACTGACACTCGCTTGTGTTCATCACTGGCCACCACTCGACACAGAAAACTACACAAACACAATGAGAAAGAGGTGATGACAACAGACTGCACTACGATCCTTTGGACTCAGTACCTTACAGATATTATTAAAAGCACGTAGAAAAACATGGAAGCTCCCACATGTGAAAGACAGCTGTCACATTGGTGAGACTTGTCCTTGCTTTCCCTTCACTGCGGTTTGTTTTTTACTGTCAATCTTTTATTGAAACCTTCAAAAAATCTGTGTGGCAGTATGACCTAATAGGTTCACAGGTGTATTCACTCTCCTGGTGCTGTTAGTGAGCACTGGGCACCTATAGGATAGAGCTGGCTCCCCCTCAGTCCTGCCTATCTTTCTGATCGCAGGGCAGGGCAGGGCAAAAAGGGCAAAAAGGGGAATTGGAGTAGAGCGCATCCGTTAGTGTGGAACCCGCTGCTGCTTCATACGAGTCTTGAGGTCTTGTTGGGATTTACTGTGAATGCTCCACATGTCTCTCTCATCTGCTTCACCTGTCCGCCGGGGCGACCCCTGTGGCTCCAGGCGCTGCTGGGGCTTGGAGGTCTTTTGGGACTTGTAACTTCTACTTTTCTCTAGGTACCAGCAACAGGAACTGGTACTCAAGTGGAGGTTCACCTGTTTGTTTTGTGTTGTGTTCTCCCCCTGCGCTAGGTTCCGTCCACCTTCTGTATTGCATGTGAGTGGGGTGTTTTTGTTTTTGAGTAACCATCTCAGTGGCCCTGTGACTTTGTGAGTTCAAATCCAGGTCGAGCCATACCAAAGACTCTAAACAGGGGACCCAGTGCCTCCCTGCTTGACACTCAGCATTAAGGGGTTGGATTGGGGAGTTAAACCACCAAATGCTTCCCGAGCACGGCTGTGTTTTTAGTGTGTGCCTGAACCGCCACATATATAAAAAACTAAATCTTATGGGTAGAAATATTCCACATAAAAAACATCTGGTTTTCTCTGACTATTATGGGATTATCACAGTCATTTCTGCTCAAAGCTTTAATCCTTTCCTTTACCTGTACTTGCAGTGCAAAAGTGTGACACGGTGTTGGTGCGTCCGTGCCCCCGGCGCGTTCACGGTCACGAACAGAGTCTGAGACAGCTCCTCCTCGCTGGAGTACTCCATCAGCAGATTGTAGTCACCTGGAGGCAGCAGGCGCACACGAAGCCCAACGCTAATCTGAGGCAGGAAGGAAAAGAATTCAAAATCTACAACTGACCTTTTTACAGCCGAACTTTAGACATTAAAAAAAAGAAAGCTTCACAAAAGCCCTGTCTTTCAGTCCCTCACATCATTTCCACTGCAGACAGCCATTTCAGGATGTCGTGGGGTGACCCTCTCCACCGGGCAGGGGCGCGGCAGGTGGTTATCATTTCGGCAGCTGGCATCCTTGCTGGACACGGATGGAAATGCGTCCAGGGACAGATACTTGTACAGCAGGCAGCTGGACAAACGGGTATGAACAGCTCAGAAAAGACCCACACAAAAACAATGACAGCTTGGCCTGTTATTGGTTCGTTCTGCAGACCACACTGACTTCATGGCCCAGTTAGAACAAACACTGAAACATGAAAAGCCTGGAGAAAATTCAAGAAAGAGATGGAGTTATGTATAACTACAAGGCACATCAGTGGAAAAAAAACCTTCAGATATTTCGAACTGCACTACCAGCACTTCCCCCAGGCTAACACACACACACTTTCTCCGTGGAACTAGCAGTGATCGGCTAAACCCTTTCTTTTCATGTGCACGATATGCACATCCATCTTTGCAAAAGTTTGGATGTCGTTTGTATTTAGGACAAGGCCGGCTCTAGGATGACATCATACAATGGGCGGCACCAACAGGGGGTGAAAGGGTCCCTTAGAGATTGAGTCATCTTTCCTCCAGGTTAAGAAAATGAACTGTGAAAATACCTAGTGTTTCATGTAACAAACGTTCTTTAGTGTGCCAAAGGTAACATTTTAACATGTACATGGATATGGCTTAGTCTGAAAGGCTTATAAAAGCAGGAAATAGCCCTTTTAAGTGTAAATCACACCAACAAATCACTCAATGTTAAAACATTTTAAAAATGACAATGACAATGAAAAAAGCAACAAAAAAATGTAAAAAGGTACTGTAGGACATCACTGACTGTATGAGGATGTTTGATTTTTGACTTTACAGTTTTTTTTAAATATATCTTCAATCTCTGTTTATAAAAGTTTTCTGATTAGTATGGTGCATTCCCAGTATCGCTTTATGCCAAATAACTTTCAGCTGAAATGATGGTAAGGTGAAATGATCCTTGAGATAATTCTTTTTTCCTTAAACTTTCGGGTAACAAAAACCCTGTAACGGAGCCCACAGGTGGAAGCCGGGGAGGAGGGAGGGGCGAAGAATGAGCGCTGAAGGTAAGAGAGAATGAACAATTGTACACCTGACTTAAATAGGATGCTGAGCAGGTGAGTTAATTGACTGACCCGCCTTAGGGGAGTAACCTGTAACTCTGCAGAGTGTGCCTGCTCGAAAATGCGACGAGTCGCTATTAAATGCCCCATAGTACCTACCTTTTCTGTTTTTTTTTGTCAATAAAAAAAAAACGTATTTTCCAGAAATAAAACTAAAATTCTAAAAAAATAAAAAAAATAAGAAACAGGAAAAATGAATAGTTTTACTCAGTTGCATGTCTCAGTTAGTGGTTCAGCTGCCGACTGCTTTCACCCGTAAAGGAAGCTCCACAGCAGAGGTTTCAAAAATACAGTAGCTCTGACTTTAAAGTTTGTATTGGAGAATAAGTTTTGGGCTAACATCAAAAAGAATCACTGACAGATTGACAAATGTGTTAGCATACTCACTTCTTGCTGGTTTCAGGTGTGGAGCTGTAGGTGCACGGTTCAGTAACTCTCATCTGTAGAAGTGGAGCTTCATAATATGCACTGGGCAGCAGGACCAGGTAGTCCTACAAGACGAAGAAATCGTTGTGTATTTGAAGCACACATGTGCTGTTCCTACTTGTGTAGACGAGTAATGGCACCCTTGGTAACTAAAAAACACTTCGCTGACTAAACATTACAAAATATATCCCCGCTTTCCCGCCCATAACCCGTTAGGATGTCAGGAGTCTGTAGATCTGCGCGACGGCAGGCAAATCTCACCAGCAGGACTCCCTGAGCCTCGATGACCACCGTCCAAGTTCCTGGATTCAGGACAAAAGGCTCCACAAAATTGTTTTGAGGAACATTAACGAAGGTGGGTTCAATGCTGGGAGCAAAAACAATGGGTTTGGACTGCTCGGAACCTTTGGAAGACAAACAGCAGCCATGAGAAAAGCACATTGCAACATGTTTTCTTTAACAAGAGGCATTGTTCTTAGCAAAAAGTAGTACATTTTAAGTTTATTTGATTAAGTGTACTTGAGTATAAGTACACCAAGTATACTACAGACCATGTACGTGCAGAGTAGGAACAATACTACTATACTTCTCCAGACTAAATTGGAACGTTTTGTTCACCTTTCAGCAAACGGCTTTCACTGATTCACACAGGTGGTTTGGCAGAGATGCCCTTCCTGACACGACCCTGTATTGTATCCGGACTGGGGACCGGCACAGGGGGACCCAGACTAGAGCCCCCTTGTGGCTACATAGTTAGGCAGTGGCATGAAGGATCTGGCCCATGGACCCACAAAGCTCATTGCACCCCCTGGGAATCAAACCCTGGTTTCCCATTTGCAAGTCCTACAATGAGCCATCCAGCCAAACATTTTACATATATGATATATTGATGGTATATAAAAAAGAAACTACAATATACTGCCTCACTTTTAGTATAGACTAAGTATACTTGTAATACAGTTAAATAGACTAGTTTTTACTAAGGCTGTGGCAGTGAGAGCAAAACCTAACATCAGTCAATGATGGCGATAAAGATTTACAGTTGTAACATTTAGTCAAAAACACTGATACTGTCTTGTGACTGGAGATGACCTACCTCTGCGGTTGGCCTGATAGGCTCTTATTTTACCGTTGGAGGTGGTGCCCTCTGCATTTATATAACTGATGATGAAACGAGTCAGATACAGGTCTGCCTCACTCACATAAACCTGGAGCTTCACTGCAGTCTACAGAGGCCAGGTCCAAGGGGTAGAAAGGAACAAGAAGGAGAGCACAGGGATTTTGAAGGACATTAACTATTTCATTTTCATGCCTCGAGCCCTAGACTCTGCTTTCATCTGTGGCCCGGAAAAAGAAAAATGAATGGACTTCCACCAGACAGACCCCTGGTCCGACGCACAGAGAAGGCGAGGAAGAGAGAATGAAATTTTCCTCCCTAAAATACAGTGTTTCTGTAAAGTCAGTGAAAATAACTTCATACAAGTTCATCTGGAAACGTCCAGTTAAATAGTCATGATGGCACCAAAGAATTAGATCCAAATTAAAGCTGCAAGGAGCGCATTGACTGTATAAAATAACTAGATAAAGTGAGTGTGACGTCACCCATAGAAAATGCCTTACTTCCAGTTTCAACCAATTTAAAATCAAATTTAATCATCATTTTTTTGCAATACGTCGTTAGTAAGCAGTGATTGGTCACAATCAGTCTGAGTCAAGGACTGAGATTGTTGGAAGTCCACACCCCCTACCACTTGAAAGCGGGTTTGGGATATTCTATCAAAGTTGACGTCAAATGTTTTAATCTGATTGGTCAGTTTATCACTTGAACTACAGAACAAACACCATTAAAAAATTTAGTATCATCAAGAACACATTTAAAAAGGGTATCAGATAAAGAATAAGTGAGTATTTGCTGTTTATTTCTCTCTAGAAAGTCTATGGAAGTTTGGCTTCTTTCCAGGGGGAGGGGTCACTCAGTCCACTTCTCATTTACAGTCAATGGAGCAGGGTTAACAGGCCCAAAAGATTTGCAGGTGCCTGCTGCGGCATCCTCTGCTGCCAAATCCCTGTGGTACCCTGCATGGTCATTTAGCTCCATTTCTGTAATGTCACAGACAATGCCAAATTGAATAAGGTCAAAGGTCAAGCAAACTATTTTTGTCAAGTCAAGTCGCTTGCAGAGCCTGTGTGCATACTTTAGTGATTCCAGGTAAATGTTTAGGTCGTTTTTTTCTCTGCCACATCCCAATCCTTGCCAAATGGCACTATACACGCAGGACATAACGATCTTTTATCTTTGTTTGGATGTGCCTGGCATGGTACAAAGGTTAGCGGCCTCCCACAAATGTTTAGTTTTTTAACATCAAGCATTTGATGCTGCTGTAATGTCATCATTTGGGGAGCTGAGCAGATAAAATAAAGTTTTATATGGGATTCACGACATCATAACGTAATGTACTTTGGTCTGACTGTATCTAATCTAATCTGAAATGTAGTGACTTGTGACTTGGTTCCCTATCCACATTAAACATACCATTAATGTTTGTGAGGTTTGATGTGTAGCAAGTGTCATATTTTTATCACACCTTTGATCAAATTTCAAGCATCCACACTTGACATTTGATCAACGTATAAAACAAGGGAAAGGGAATATGTTTTCAGCCAAAGAATGAGTGGCAAAGAAAGAAAGGCATAACAGCAGAAACCAGCCTCCTGTCCCAGCACTTACAGTTACCACAGTAGTAGCTCCATTCATCCTCTGTGACTGACACCCGACCCTGAACAGCAGACCCGGCCCAGTTGGCAAAGCGCAGCACCACATGATAGAGGTCTGGAGAAGTGATCGATACCGACACCAGAACCCTGGACTGTTTAGCAAAGAAAAAGCAGCAGCAGCAAAGACGTACAGAGATCAAATATGAAGAATTGAGAAAAGAGAGAAAGAGTGAAGAGAGAATCCATAAGGAAGCGTTAAGAGGGTCAAACCCACCAATAAAGATCACAACACCAACCCATTGGACTGCAAAGATGGAAGTATCTACAGAAAAAAACTAAATAAATCAGCTAATAAATTCTTATTTATTATTTAAAAAAAAGAGATTACTTAGATCTAATCTGAAATAATTGTTTGGGGAAAATAAAGTGTAGAACTGAAAAAACAGCAAAGGTCAGCACAGGTCAGTACAGGTCACATTCATGCAAGATAAAGGAAAGGTGTGGGCCACAG
The DNA here is from genome assembly GCF_053564925.1 of Oryzias latipes. Taxonomy (NCBI): domain Eukaryota; kingdom Metazoa; phylum Chordata; class Actinopteri; order Beloniformes; family Adrianichthyidae; genus Oryzias; species Oryzias latipes. The sequence continues at coordinate 4,260,875 of NC_136243.1, read as the reverse complement.
TCACATCTATGTGCATGACTATATTATACGTTTATATACTATTATTCCCATAAGTAGATTAATAAAGGCTTCTTACCTGAATGGATGACATCTGAGCATAACCTCTCCAGCTGAAATTTGGGAATTCCAGTAGGTTGTAACCAAATCTCACTGGTCGCCCATCCATCATGGTTCCCTCCTCAATCTCAAATTTTAGATGATGAAGGTCAGGAAAGTAATGATCTGGACGAGGTCTGCAGATAAGCTAACATTTAAAATGCTACCCATCTGGGTTCTGAACAAGTGTACATCTGTGTGTGAGGATCGGTCATCTTTGGTTTGTTCAATAATTTGTCATGTCACACTGAAGATTTAATGTCCAAAAGTGGCTAAAGATTGCCAGACTAATGTATAACAGCTGGAGGTCTTTTTGTAAAACTGTTCTTTCTGTGTAGGTAAAACAAGACTGAAGGCAGGAAGAAAGAAACAGCGTTTATCAGCAAACGAATCAGCAAATAAAAAACGCTAGACCTAATGATTCTTGGCAAAAGAGCAAAGGCGGGTTATTTTGATGCTTTTAACCATTTTAAATCTCAAGTGATCCCATTCAAGGTGGAGCTGGGCCTTGTGTAGGCTTCCATCAAATATGATCATTCCCAGCCTGCAGTACAACAGGGTTTGAAAGGTGTTGACTGCTCTGCTGAACTCACACGTTACACTTGGGTCCCTCAACGTTGGATCTGCACCGACACTGGCCATTTTGATCTTCACAAAATGGACCCAAAGAGCCCCCAATATCACACTGACAACCTATTGATGACAAGAAAAAATGATGCTAGCAGCCACATTTTAGTCTTTGGACAAAGCTACAGTTTAACCACACTTACTCTGGCAGCCAAAGTAGTTGTGATGCTGCAGGTTATAGAAGCCATCTTTGCAAGCAGAGCAAGCCCCACTGCAGACACTGGGCTTACAGTGACACTGACCAGTTTCCTGGCAGACATGTGACATAAGACATATGCTGTTACGGTTAGCATGACAAAATGATTTCAGTCCATACAAGAGGTGTAAACCACATTTCACACTTTGAATTTCAACAAGTGAAAATCTCAACCACAAAATACAGACAAGAAGAACAATGCATTTCCAGAGGAAGTGGCCCACCTGTGCACACTCTGCAACACCACTCAGAGTGCCTGCGATGTTACACTCACAGCCTGCAAGAGAAAGCAGAGATCTGAGTTCTCTATTCTCCAAAGTTCATCAAAACCACAGAGACGATTCTTAGAGCGAGTCTTACTGGAGCATCCATTCGGAGAGTCCGGGGAGAGGTTCCAGTACAGAGGCTTACACCGGTCGCAGGCCGCGCCCTCCACATGGCGGCGACACTCACACTGACCCTGAGTGAGAAGAGAGTAAAAAAAAACTGCTTACCTGAGCTCCACCTAAGTTCACGTCTTGAATATGTCTACTGAATTACTCAGTCGTCTCATCTATGGTGCTGTCAAAAGCTTTGTGCCGTTTTCTCCTTTTTTTGGGGGGGATGTTTTTGCCCTTAAAACCTTTAGATCATCAAACAAAGATAAATCCTCCAAACTAGAAACAGTTTTTAAAAAATGATGACTAATAATCATTAAAATAACCTTCATCTGTTTTGAAGCCATTTTAAAATGGAAGGTGCTCATGAGGACTTCACCTGCAGACGAGGACGTAAAGCTCACGTTTGGAATAAGTTACACTTGAAAAACTGATAAGCGCTAGATTCCAAACTCACTTTTAGTAATCCCCCATAATGCATATACAAGGGCATTTCATAAAGACTTACCACATGTGGCAGAGCAGCGAAGTGAACAGAACCGGCCGGATGACACGTTCCAGCTGTCAGTGACACGAAAATGCAAAGGAATCACTCACTTAACAAAGCTGCAGGTGTCAGTAAGGATTGAGGCATCTTAAGTAACTCATGACAGGAGAAATTCCCAACTTCACTGAGACAGAATGAGGGACAAATCTCTACTTGTCTTCAGAGAAAAATACTGCTCTAAATAACAGCAGAAAACACAGTTGTGGTGTTTTCTGCTGTTATTTAGAGCAGTGTTTTTCAACCAGTGTGCCGTGGCACACTAGTGTACCATGGGAGATGGTCAAGTGTACCGTGGGAAATTTCCCTCATTAACTGATCTAAAACATTTCCCATCTCCAGTATATCAGCTCTTTGTTCATCCAAACAGCCCCTGATAAAACACTGAGGAGTTAGGGAATATGAAAGATCATGAAATACTTTTTTATTTCTGTTTATCTGATTCTATTAAAGACATTTTGATAATAATGACGGTACCGCGATTTAACCGCAGCTCCAGCTCTGTTTTAGGAAAAGTCCCGCCCCTTTAACTGTCTCCACCAATCACTCTTGGAGGCTTAATCACATGTCATCAGTCTGACCAATCAGAAGTGGTTAAAGTCTTCACTTCCTTGTTCTGATTTAGCTCATTAGTCTCTCAGTTCCAACAAAAATACCAGCTAAAGCTCACCACAAAAAACACACATCTTTAAATCTTCTAACTTAACTTTTATGACATCTTTAAAAAAAAAAAACAGCTGCAACTTCCAGCTTTTTCTGCCACAATTATAACAAAAATGCATGTGAGATTGCGGAGGGGCTGTAGATCAATACAGACTATCAGTTTCTCCTTTTTTTTTAAATTTTGGATGCTGGTGTGCCGCGGGATTTTTATCGAGGTTAAAGTGTGCCTTGACTCAAAAAAGGTTGAAAAACACTGATTTAGAGATTAGCGTGCAAGGATTTTCACGGTTTGCTGTTCTGCACAAATTGTTTCTGAAGTCTTCCTGAAGCAGATCAACACGTCAAAGGTAAAGATCCACACCAGGCTGGTGTTTGTGCGATCACCTTGGCAGTTGGGGAATCCGTAGGAGCCGTGTGGGCAGGCATCGCACTTCAGACCCACCACACCCGGCAGACACATACACTGACCCGTGGTCTGCTCACAGGCCACATGGCGGGAGCCCTCGGGGGAGCAGTGGCAGGCTGCAGAGAACACGGGACCCTGATGACTTACAAGTAAAAATCAGCTAGGGCCACCTCTTTCTACATTTTTGATGGCAGTTTTATCCCAATTCTACATCAGATGTAGCAGCACGGATAATAAACTCACACACAGGCTAAAACAGCTCATCACACTCACACTGTTTCTGTGTTCAGTTGCTTTTTAAACACCACAGGGGCAATTGTTTAAAATAAAACAACTAGTTGCAGATGGAGCCACTTCCTCAGGTGTCATTTGATATAAAGCCAGTGTTTCACTGTTTTTTCACATGCTGCTGCTCAGCATACTCACAGCAGAGGCACTAAGGGCCAGACCAAACTCTCTTCATGCAGCAGAATTTGAAAGCTGAAGCAAAAAGTTGGATGGCAGATTCTGATCGGAGCAAAATGGAAATGCAAGAGTGCACAGTTTCCTTTAAAGTGACCTGACAAACATGCGACAGGGAATTCAAATGAAGTAGATTATGTATCAGTAGATGATGGATGTCTTTGGGCCATTTGAATAAAAAAACCACATGAAATCCATAAAGCACACATGTCAAGGTCAAGGCCTACGGCCCACATCCGGCCCGCCGTGTAATGTTATGAGATCATTTTATGTTATTGGTATTAATGCCCCAGCAAATTGTAGCGCTGATAACATATACACTACCGATCCCATAATGCAGCACTCTAGCTGTCCTGATGGACACTAGCCCTCACAATGCCGAAGAGAAGAAGTAGATTCTAAAAACAGAATCTTTACAACCAGATTGGAGGCAGAATAAATGTTTCGGACATTACTGGTAAACGTTTGTCTCATTTGTGGAGCGAATGTGGCTGTGATGAAAGAATAGAATCTAAGACGCCGCTATGAGACAAACATCAATTACAAACTTTGCTGAGAAGCTGAGCACACTGAGTTGGCACCATGTTTTGGATTTTGGCCCCCTGAGCGATCGAGTTTGACACCCCTGCCATAAAGAAAGGCCAACTTATCCAAATGAACAGAAACATTGAGAGACGTGTGCGTTTATTTTGTTCTCCCAAAGAGCCATTAACCTTTACTTAAACAAGAGAGCCACTGCCCTTATAACTGTTCCCGTAGGAAAAGAAAATGCTTTATTGAAAAATTATTTTGTTTGCTGACGTTTTTAATTATTAGAGGGAAAATCCGAAAAATACTTGGAAGATTAAACATTTCAAATGCTTGCAGCTGGAATGACCCAAAAAATAGCAGAATTGTTGCATTGTCGGTATTTAATGAACGAATGTTGAGCAGAGAGTAATTTTCAAATGTTGTTGTAACAGTGACAATGACAGTCATTTTTCACAGGACCATGATTCATCATCAGAAGGTTTTCATAATTTTGTCCCACTTAAGTAAATTTTGTGAGGCGGGATAAGTTCTATCTGCTCTACAACAAATCACAATGCAAAAGATAACCTTTGCACATTTTTTATTAGCTATTTATTCTATTTTTTTTATATTTTGCACATCTTTTTACCTGCACTGTTCTGTAAATAGCTTTTTAAATTATACCACCTTGTTTGCATTTATGCTACATTTTCTTTGTTCTTGTTTTTTTTTTTAAATTATTCTTAGTCTTTTTTTCCCTCTGCTGTCAGTTGCTATGGTGACAAACAAATTTCCCACGTGTGGGATCAATAAAGTATTTCTGATCCTGATTCCTTGTGAGAACCAACACTTACGCGTGCAGCTTGGATAGCCATAGTAACCAGGGGCACACTGGTCACAGGAGGCTCCACTGTAGTTGGGTCGACAGTGGCAAATACCGGACACAGTGCAGCTGGAGTCCAGCGACGTCCGAGGATCACAGACACACTCTGACGAAAGTAAACACACAGCTTTCAACAACAAACCCACAATAGATCACATCCAGGCTGCAGCCAGCAGACAGGAGGTACGCCCTCCTCGTCCCAATCATTGACTGTATCTGAGGACGGGACTGAGTGAGAGTGTGATGTCATCTGGCTTCAATCAAATGAAATCAATACAGTTGCCATTTTTTACGATACGGATGGCCCCGTGTTGGAGCCAGATGTCGACAAAAAGCACTAATTGGTCTGGGGTCAGTCTGAATTAGCATTTCTATGGCAACCACCCTCACCAATCAGTAGTGAGCTTGTTGGAAGACCACGCCACTTCCACTTGAGAAAGGGCTTGGGAGAATCTGTCAATCAAACGTTTTGAGTGTTCCGTGTGAGATCCCATGATTATGTTAAGTCATCTGATTGGTCAGTTTATAAGTTTAATAACTTGCAATAAAGAAATAATGCATAAGAAAAGAGAATTATCAAGAACATCTTAATAAAAGGTATCAGATCCAGACTGGTTATCCTGGCCAATAGAAAGAGTGACTTTTATTTCTCTATAGAAGTCTATGAGATTTGGGCTTCTTGGAGCCAGCAGGTAGTTCCTGTTTGGAACGCGAGGGGGGAGGGGTCACAGTCCAGTTCTCATCTATATTCAGCCAATAAGGCAGCCCTGAGCTTTAAGGACATTTGCCTTTCTTTCTCTCCCTCTTCTTTTGGGTTGGAGGTGTTTCTGTGTCCCTGTAACTGCTTCATTTATCAAAGCTGCGTTCACACGATCTACGTGTCGCACGGCACCTTTGCTGCTCTGCTGGACGTTTGTCCTAAAATGTGTTCCAAAACCTGACACCCCAGATGCCTGTAGGAGGAGCTCCTGGCAGAGGTTTTTTGCCTGATCGCTACATGTAGAAGAAGACATGGATGATGTTTAGAGATCAGGTTTATTTATTCTAAAGAGTTCTACAAAGCATCAGTAATCACGTCTCCATGTCTGGGTTCATGACATCATTCTGAGACTCTCCCGGTACGGTGAGGTTCACTCCTGTTGTGGTAGTCACATGTGAATGACGGCGCTTTCAGCGGTACTTCCATCTCTCTGTCACCCAGTTTGATGACTACCTGTACCCCACCTTCTCCCCCGTGTTGGTTTTGGACTCCACATCACTGAACACATCAGGGGCCCAAGCTGAGTTCCTGATTGGTGGATGTGACCCATCTTCATTGCCAAAGTTCAGGTGTCTGAACTCTTGGCGTGCTGTGTTGCGCTCCTAAAACCGTGCTGCTGTCGGACTGGCGCGCCGCATCCAGTGCTCAAATCATGCACAGGACTTCAGATCGTCTCTGCATATTGACTTAACAGTGAAACTGGAAGCCTCTGCCACGTGAATTGCATTCGGTGTGGACTCAGCATAAGACTTGCTCAGAGATCCCCTGTGCCAGGTGCTTACCTTGACAGTTGGGGAAGGAGTGGAATCCAGATCTGCACTGCTCACATCGAGGGCCCTGAAATTCTGGCCTGCACAAACAGCGGCCAGAGGCGTCGCAGCCTTCAGGCAGCGAGCCTATGGTGCTGCAGCCGCACACTGCACACAGAGAGGTCAGGGGTCACTGTTCATCGACATCCTTCAGCAGAAAGCAAGCAGACATTATTCCGTGACTTCAAAAAGGATGCCTCTGTAATGTTACAGAAACCTCAGCCCCTCTCAGGAAAGAAGGAGGTCTGTTTGCGGCCCTTCTACCTACAGCCTTAGAAACTTTAACCAAGAAAGACTTTTCTGTCCAGCTGTGGCCCCAGATCAGATCATCTGCTTCATACTTCAGAAAAAAGTATGAGGAAAGTATGAGGAAAGAGTTCAGCGGCTCACGTTGGCAGAGCGGGTAGTAGAAGTAGCCTGGTGCACACTGATCACATTGGGAACCCTGGAAACCATTTCGACACACTCCATCACCTGACACCAAGTCACATGACCCGTCGTAACAGCCTGGACCCAAACACTGGCAGGCTGCACACACAAACACAAAGAGTTAGATCAACTATAATGGCAAATCCAGGATGACAGTTTTTACAGTATTGGGATTGAATTCAGAATGAAAACACAAAACTCAGCAATGAGGCTGCATGTTTTTATCTTTACAATTGTTATTATTTGGAGGTCAAACTGGTGGTCTGTTGGAGGTTGTTTTAAACTTTAAAACATTAAACATTAAAATTAGTGTTGGGTTAAAAGAACCTCCAACATGGTCCAGGTGCTTCTCACCCTGGCAGTTGAGTCCATAGAAACCCGGAGCGCAGGTGTCGCAGTGGTCCCCGGTGAATCCTGGTTTACAGATGCAGGTTCCTGTTCGAGGGTCCGGCCTGCAGGAGTTTTCCACTGTGCCTGCTGCACTGCACTCGCAGTCTGAGTACAGACAGGAAAGCATGCAGCAGACTTACAGATTCAGCAGCCATTCCTTCTGGTTAATCATTTAAATGTAATACTTTTGACAGAGCCGGTTAAAATAAAAACAGGGTTAAAGACGCACTTTGATGAATATGGTGTTTTTGTCATGTTGTTCTGGCTCCAATGTGGCTATCCATTTTTACTGAACCAGCAATGTTATGTTGGGGTTGTGAGGGGCTGTAAGCTGGCAGGAAAGAGTGTAAACAAAGGGATGATGGAAAGTGGGGGCGGGCTAACTGCCGCGCTAACAGTCCCATCCACAACACAGAGGTAAATTTCTAATGAACTCCTGTAGAACTCCTGCAGAAATTGTGCTATCATTTTTATTCCTATTTAATCAAAAATGCTTTTATCTTACTGGTTTCATTGTTATTTTTATTCTACGTTTATTTTTCTTCAATTTAGTTTTACTTTACATCATATTTATTGATTGTTTCTGCTTTTCCTGTATTGTTTGTTTTTTTATTGTTCAGCGCTTTGTGATGTTATCTGTAAAAGCCGCTATATAAATAAAATGTACTTACTTACTTACTTATAAGGACACAGGTTTGGGGATTTTGGCTAAAAATCAACATGATCATGATTAAAAGGCCACTGGGAACATTTTGAAAATTGATCAAAGATAATCGGAGTAGGGCTTTGATGACATAGGTTCAGATTCCTGCATGTGTGAGTACAACAAAAACATGGAAAACAAAGATGTCCTGAAACCAAAGCAGCGAGGGAAAAAGTTCCAGGTGGCGTTTTTGGCAAGTGAAGGGAGGCAGTTGCTGACGGGGACCGGACCAAATAATGTTTGAAACCAGCTTATCACTTTAACTGAAATTCCATTTACACCAGAAGAACCTCCTCAAACTCCCATGCATCACTCCAGCAGATTGGGGGGGGAGGGTTACACATGAAGGTAGTGAAGGTCAAGACTGTGCATAATCTTGCATCTGTTTCAAACCATAAGTTGATTGCAGAGTTTGTGAATTTAGGACAGAAAGAATTTTAAATTAAAGGAAACAAGATGGAGCATAACGTGAACTGAGAGGGTTTATAGTTTAGCAAAATGTTATACTTTAAAGGTGCAGATCAACCTAGATTCATGTCAAGGCTAAATCAAAACTATGTACCAGTTGCTGTCCATTAAATCTCTGATGGGTATTTTTACACTCCCCAAAACATAATCAAGTCATTGCAATAATAACAGGATTGTCCCCATTTCCTCTCTCTGAGAGTTCATCTTCAATATTCGTAGCTTACGTGTGTCTTGGTTGCACTAAATACTTCAAATCCACCTCAGCTCTCAACTCTTGCATAACTCCCCACCTGTGCTTTACTGTGGCCTCACCCACTAAATGTATGAGCCAATAACCAACAGGTATCCGTAACATTTCACTCTTTACCCTGATGTATTCACACGCCACGCCCGTAAACGGGCTGGCTACATCATGGTGGCAGGTCATATCAGCACTAACAGAAAAGATTAATTAACTTTTCAAAGAAAGAAACTTAAACAGATTGCTTCAAAAAGTTGGATAAAAACTTATCACTCCAAGAAAAAGGTTCTCAAACAAAAGAACCACTGTTATTTCTATGGTGAGAGAAAATTCCAAATATGCTATTTTATGTTTTACTGCTAAATTTGTATAATTTCCATAAATAAGTCTGGTTGCTGCAAAAGTCATTTAGTTATGTTATTATTGTTAAAAATTATTTTGCAGCAGAAGTAATTCATTGTTTTCCTCTGAATCACAAACTTTTTGCTTTAAGCCACTTTTATCTTTTTAAAAGTCAAAATCAATTGAGGTATCTTCTCCGCCAAATGTTCTTATTATATGTCAATTTAAAAAAAACATCGACTAAATAACACAACTGTGATGAATGTCCTTTCAATGATCACCTGCCTCAAGCTTTCATGATCAAAAATATGATACTACTTTTTGCTATTTTTTTCAATAATCTAAGCCTTTTACTTATTTATACTCCTCAGTAAAATACATTTAAAAAACATCTACAAGTTAAAATAAAGTTGTTATGCTTTTTGCCCAGGATGTCATTGTAAATTAGAACTGGTCCTTGATAGACTCTTCAAGATAAGAAATGTGATCAACTGCTGGCTTTGATTTTATTGACATTAAAAACTGCAGCATGTAATACTAGGATAATAGGAAATCTTACTGATGATCTCTCCAGCTGGTTTGGCCTCACCACTGGTGGGGTATGTGGGGATGGCTGGTGGAGAGACAAAGACCAAAGTACAACAAACAATTAAATGTTGCTTGTTTCTTTCTCTTTTGGAGAGGTGTTTTCACTTAAAATGCTTAAAGTCAAATATCTGCAGCTCCTAATTAGTTTCTTGGTTCTGGGACTCACGGTAACACTCAGGAAAACCAATGAAGCCGCTGGCACAGGAGTTGCAGTCGTCCCCGGTGTAGTTTGGCTTGCAGAAGCAGCGACCGGTCAGATCCTCGCAGGTTCCATCAGTAAACTCCATCTGACAGTTACAGGCTGAAGGTTTGAGAAGCAGCACATGCAGAGATGACAGAGACAAGGAAAGCACATAAGATGGCCACTAGGACGGGGCATATGCTGAAACCATTTGCTGAGGTCCAACAGCTTTTTCTCACGTAAGCAGGCCTGCGGGGAGTTGATGGGGTGGTCAGGTGACCTGTAGTAGGTGGGGATGCAGCGCTCACAGTTAACTCCGGTAGTGTGATGCTGAAAAGAAGGAGTTGTCTTTACATTATATGCGCGGAAATCAACTCAGTAGTTGTCAAAATAAGCCTACAATCAAGCATCGCACATTTAAAGAAATCCGATACCTGACAGTTAAGGCAGACACCTCCACCTCTGTGGTGTCCGTGGATGTCAAGGCTGAGTCTCTTCCGATCGATCTCAGGGTCATAGTAACATTCAAAGGCATGATGATGACAGTTACATGCTGAAAAAAAATGCACATTGGGTTATGTATACATTTATGTCTGTCCGTCCACCCATCCTACAAACCCACGGAAGCCTTTCCCACCTACTGTTGGGTAAAAGCAGGGTAAATTCCGGACAGGTTGCCAGTCTGTCGCAGCCCAACACAACTACACACACACACATTCACACTAAGGGTTGACATAAAGGGTTTCCAGTTCATATTCTGCACACATGTTCCTGTATATTATTCCAGCCACTTGATTGTGGCGCTCCATGTATGCTTTCCCTGCCAGCATCTTACACCCTGCAGTTATGTGCTGGATTGTTTCAGGCAGCTCTTTGCACAGCCTACACCTTGGGTCTTGTCTGGTGTGGTAGATCTACACCTTGGATCTTGTCTGGTGTGGTAGATCTGAGCCTCTATTGCTCTGGTGCTCAGGGTTTGTTCCTGGGCTGTCAGGATGAGCGCTTCAGTGCTGTCCTGTAGGCCAGCCCTTTCTAGCCATTGGTAGGACTTCTTGATATCAGCCACTTCAGTTATGGTCGGGTGGTACATCCCATGCAGGGGTTTGTCCTCCCATGAGGATCTGTCCTCCAACACTGTATCCTCTGCTCTCCATTGCCTGAGACATTCACTGAGCACACTGTCAGTTGGGGCCTTGAGCTTGATGTACTCATGGATCTTGGATGTTTCATCCTGGATAGTGGCTTCTACACTCACTAGTCCTCGGCCTCCTTCCTTGCGGCTAGCATACAGTCTCAGGGTGCTGGATTTGGGATGGAACCCTCCATGCATGGTGAGGAGCTTTCGTGTTTTAACATCTGTGGTCTGTATGTCTTCCTTTGGCCATCTTATTATTCCTGCAGGGTATCTGATAACTGGCAGTGCATAGCTGTTTATTGCCTGGGTCTTGTTCTTGCCTTTGAGCTGCTGCTCAGGACTTGCCTTACTCATTGGAGGTATTTAGCAGCCATTTGCCTGTGGAATTCCAAGGTAATTGTAACTGTCCTCAATGTCTGCTATTGTTCCTTCTGGGAGTGAGACCCCTCCTGTGTTGACTACCTTGCCTCTTTTTTTCAGGCACCATCCGTCTGCATTTCTCGAGCCTAAATGACATCCCAACGTCAGTACTGTAGATCCTGGGGGTGTGGATCAGGGAGTCAATGCTGTGCTTGCTTTTAGCATGTAGAAAAAGAGACTGGTAATGGCCCCATTCCTGAGCTGATACCCATGTGTTGAAACTTCCTACGCTCACTGACCACTTTCTTAGGCACACCTGTCCAACTGCTCATTGAAGCAAATGTCTAATCAGCCAATCATATGGCAGCAACTCAATGGATTTAGATGTGTAGACATAGTCAGGATGATCTGCTGCAGTCAAACCGAGCATCAGAATGGGGTAAAAAGGTGATTGAAGTGACTTTGAACGTGGCGTGGTTGTTGGTGCAAGACGGGCTGGTCTAAGGATTTCAGAATCCTGCTGATCTTCTGGGATTTTAACCCACAACCATCTTTAGGTTTTACAGAGAATGGTCTGAAAAAGAGAAATTATCCGGTGAGCCGCAGTTATGTGGGCAGAAATGCCAGAGGTCAGAAGAGAATGACCAGACTGGTTCCAGCTGGTAAAAAGACAACAGGAACTCAAAGAACCACTGGTTACAACCAAGGTCTGCAGAAGAGCATCACTGTACACATAACACAGCTAAGAACAGAAAACTGAGGCTACAATTCACACAGGTTCACCAAAATACAAACAACAGAAGATTACAAAACAACGTCTGGTCTGATGAGTTCTGCTGCCACATTCAGATGGTAGGGTTAGAGTTTTGCCGCTGAGTGCATGTCTATGGGAATCTGTGTGTGTGGACATATGTGTGTGTGTTTTAGCATCTATATGTGAACATATAGGTGTTAACATGTAGGAGTACACGTGTGAGCATACCTTTGTGTGTCGATGCTTTTGTGTGTATTGTGTGTCCATACATGTGTTTGCATGCGTGTGAGTATGTTGTGATGCACTCACCTTCACACTCATTGGCACTGTAAGTTGTGGCAGGTTTCCATGGTAACTGATGGTACCCAGGGCAGCATTGGTCACATGACACTCCACAGGTGTGGTGTTGACAGTCACACTGCAGCCTGTAGATAAAAGAGTAATAATATTGAAAACAGGCTTTAACCCAAGATTTTCACTCTCTGTCCTTAGAGGTGGAGCTTTCATCTGATCATTTGATATTGCATCTAACCCCCCCTCACCATATTAATTTAATTACATGCAGAATTTAGTCCCAGATACAAAAACCACATTTAACACTGTGTATAAAAGAAACAAGTAATCTTACTGTGTTTATTTGTTTAATAAAAGGTTTAATGGTAACATAAACAAACTATCATCATTACACCATCACAGATCAGAATCAGGATAGATGGAAGGATGAGATTTCTCACTGCTGTGATTCCACAGAAGTACACACTTTTTTAAAAGTTTATTTGGTTTTATACCACAGTCCGGGTGAATACTCAACACTGATTGGCTGCTGGGTGTGAATTAAAAAGTGATTATCCACAGTGATAATGCACGCCTAAAAAAGTAGTTCCGGTCACATAGCTTAAATGTGCTGCATCAGTGTGCTGGCTTCTTTAAAAAAAACTTTCATTTCGTCATATGGAACAAGCGGAAAGAGGTGAACTTTCTCTCTGAACTGATGATTTATTTGACCCATCAGCATGTATATCGCTTTCCTTTGCCGCTGCAGTCAAAGCCAAGATCCCATAGACTTCTACAGAGAAATGAACAGTTATTTAGAATAACCATTCTGTCACGGGGGGAATGGGAAGTACCCAGGCGCAGAGAAGGAGAGGAGGCAGGAGGTTGCAGGAGTAAGGGGTTTTAATAACAAAACGAAAGACAAAACCAAAACCACTGCATACGGCAGGCTAGAAACTCGAAACACTAAAAATGCACTAAGCTCGAAAACCGGGGAAGAATACAATATGGACCAGCACAGGAGGAAGGGAAAGACAGCACTTAAATACATACAAGGCAACAAGACACAGGTGGAAACACTCAGGACTGATGGGGCAAGGTAAAACTCAAAACAACAACAAAACAGGAAATACTACAAAATAAAACAGGAAACCCAGGAACAAAACACAAAGGAACTGAAACCGTTACATAACCCCCCCCTCAAGGAACCGCACCGAGGTTCCTCCAAGAGTCCAGGAGGAGGGGGCCCGAAAGGCCAATCCAAGGGCCAACAGCAGTCCGGCGAAGCGGGTCCGGAGGACGGCCCGGAGACCGCCCTGTCCGGCGAAACGGATCCGGAGGGCGGCCGGGAGGCAGCGCCAACCAGCATCGACAGTCTAACCAGCAAACGGCTGGCGGCTGGGGGTCCGCGGCGGTCGGCAGCGGCTCGGGGTCCGCGGCGGGCGGCTCTGGTTCGGGGTCCGCGGCAGGCGGCAGCGGCTCGGGGTCCGCGGCAGGCGGCAGCGGCTCGGGGTCCGCGGCAGGCGGCAGCGGCTCGGGGTCCGCGGCAGGCGGCAGCGGCTCGGGGTCCGCGGCAGGCGGCTCGGGTTCGGGGTCCGCGGCAGGCGGCTCGGGTTCGGGGTCCGCGGCAGGCGGCTCGGGGTCCACGGCAGGCGGCTCGGGGTCCGCGGCAGGCGGCTCGGGTTCGGGGTCCGCGGCAGGCGGCTCGGGTTCCGCGGCAGGCGGCTCAGGCTCAGAGTCTGGAACTGGTGGCTCGGGCTCGGGATCCGCGGCAGGAACGGAAGGGGTGGCGTCCGGCAACCTCCTCGGAACCGGAACCGGTCGTGGACGGTCCGACACCCTCCTCGGAGCAGGAACTGAAGGAGTTGCGTCCAGCAACCTCCTCGGAGCCGGAACGGGTCGAGGTGCGTCCAGCAACCTCCTCGGAGCCGGAACGGGTCGAGGTGCGTCCAGCAACCTCCTCGGAGCCGGAACGGGTCGAGGTGCGTCCGGGACCCTCCTAGGAGCCGGAACTGGAGGAGTTGCGTCCAGCAACCTCCTGGGAGCCGGAACGGGACATGGTGCGTCCGGGACCCTCCTGGGAGCAGGGACGGGAGGAGATGCGTCCGGCAACCTCCTCGGAACCGGAACCGGTCGTGGACGGTCCAACACCCTCCTCGGAGCAGGAACTGAAGGAGTTGCGTCCAGCAACCTCCTCGGAGCCGGAACGGGTCGAGGTGCGTCCAGCAACCTCCTCGGAGCCGGAACGGGTCGGGGTGCGTCCAGCAACCTCCTCGGAGCCGGAACGGGTCGAGGTGCGTCCAGCAACCTCCTCGGAGCCGGAACGGGTCGAGGTGCGTCCGGGACCCTCCTAGGAGCCAGAACTGGAGGAGTTGCGTCCAGCAACCTCCTGGGAGCCGGAACGGGACATGGTGCGTCCGGGACCCTCCTGGGAGCAGGGACGGGAGGAGATGCGTCCGGCAACCTCCTTGGAGCCGGAACGGGTCGTGGTGCGTCCGGGACCCTCCTAGGAGCCGGAACGGGTCGAGGTGCGTCCGGCAACCTCCTTGGAGCCGGAACGGGTCGTGGCGGGTCCGGCTCCCTCCTGAACGCAGGACCGGGTTGGGACGCCTCCAGTTCCACCTCCGGAACCAAAACGGGGCGTCGAGAGGGACGGTGGCGACGACGACGGCCCCTTCGCACAGCCAAACGAGGCCCGTCGAAGGAGGCGGGGAGCTGACCCTCCAAAGTCCACTGGGACTCGACCCCCTCCTCCTCCAGGTAACGGTCCTCCCACAGCCACAGGTCCTGGTCCAGAGGGTCCAGGAAGGCCCGTGGCTGGAGAATGTCCCACTCCATCCAGGAGTCAGGGGAGGGCTTACGGTGAGGGCGGTGAGGGCGGCAGCGACGACGACGACCCCCTCTTGAGGCTAGGCGACTCCCCCTGAAGTCCGAGGGGATCTGGGAACACTCAGGGGTCCACCAAAACCAGGTCCTCTCTGCTGGGTACAGGTTTGGCTGGTCCATAATGTCACGGGGAGCGGATGAGGGAGTACCCAGGCGCAGAGAAGGAGAGGAGGCAGGAGGTTGCAGGAGTAAGGGGTTTTAATAACAAAACGAAAGACAAAACCAAAACCACTGCATACGGCAGGCTAGAAACTCGAAACACTAAAAATGCACTAAGCTCGAAAAACCGGGGAAGAATACAATATGGACCAGCACAGGAGGAAGGGAAAGACAGCACTTAAATACATACAAGGCAACAAGACACAGGTGGAAACACTCAGGACTGATGGGGCAAGGTAAAACTCAAAACAACAACAAAACAGGAAATACTACAAAATAAAACAGGAAACCCAGGAACAAAACACAAAGGAACTGAAACCGTTACACATTCTTGTTCTGATACTTTTTTTAACATGTTCTTAGTAATACTACTTTTTTCAATATGTTTTTTCCTTATTGCTAGTTATTCAAGTCATAAACTGACCAATCAGATGCCTGAATGAAAGTAGGCAGTGCCTGCTGGCCCCCACATCCAATGTTTGAAATATTTGATTGACAGCTTGTCCTCAGCCCGCTTTCAAGTGGTAGGGGTGTGGACTTCCAACAAGCTCACTCCTGATTGGCGAGAGTGGTTGCCAAAGAAACGCTGACCCAGACTGATTCAGACCAATTGCCACTTACTGGCTCCAACATGGTGGCGTCCATCTATCGAAAAAAATGATGATTAAATTAACTATTTGGTTGGACATCACACTCACTGAGTCCAGTTCTCAGACACAGTCAATGGTTCACCAAGGAAGTCATTGAGAAGCAGGTCCTTATGAACAAACCTTCTGGGTCAGAGGCTACCCCAAAATGATAACACTGTTATAACATAAAAGTTGAAATAATCAAAGATGTTTGAGTGGTTTCAAGTGCAATGAGCAGAGACTGATGATTTGACCTTCAATAGGAATACAAATCTTCACCAAATGTTTGAAGCTGAACTACCACCTAGCTATGTGAGACTGCCCCCCACCCCCACCCCCCACTCCAAACTGTTTACGAAAGTTTTCCAAATAAGATCTTGGCTGTAATGAGCCAGTCTAAGGTGGAATTTCAGGATTTTAAACTTCT
Source organism: Oryzias latipes (assembly GCF_053564925.1). Taxonomy (NCBI): domain Eukaryota; kingdom Metazoa; phylum Chordata; class Actinopteri; order Beloniformes; family Adrianichthyidae; genus Oryzias; species Oryzias latipes. The sequence continues at coordinate 4,244,577 of NC_136243.1, read as the reverse complement.
TCTACATTAAGAAAGGCATGTGGATAGAAATGAAAAGGCTGAGCAGAGACTCATCTTGTTGGCAGGTGTTTGACTCTGGGAAGGGAACAGAGCGAGGAGCTGAAATTCATCCCTCCAGGCTTCAGAGACGCTGTCTGCTTTGTGCCAGACTGAGGTCCTGCTGAGCAGCGAGTGTTTGCTTCATCCCTCAGCTAACATCTGTTCTGGCTTTGATTAAAACCTGGCGCGAGTCTTCAGAGTGACAGCGGCTGAAGGTCTGTGCCTTCAGGCAACAGATGAGCGAGACATTCCACCTGCAGCCTCTCTGCTCATCAGGACTGAGAGAAGTTTGGGGTTGGAAGCCTATGAAACACACACTACAGAGAGAGGGCAGTAGAAATGTGGTTGGGAGGATTTCTAATGTAGTTTTGTTGTTTTATGTTCTTTACAGGAGATGTTTTGTGTGGTCGCTTCTCCCCATATGTTCACAGCAGGGCTCACTTTTCATTTGACAGCTGCTTCCTATTAGGTAGTTACTCTGAGTCTATTTAAGAATCTCGTTGAAAATTTTCTCTAGCCAGATCCTCCATCCTTACTATTAAGTCCTGGTCCAGATTAGAGATCATGTTTTGCTTTATTTATTGAATCGAGCTCTGGGTCCATCACTCCTCACGTGTCTTCTTTAGCGGCGGAGGTTTCTTATTTTGTCCATTAAGCGGGCCATAAATATGTAAATGAATGTGCAGATGAAGGAGAGCTTTTCCAGACATGAAGGCTGGCCGAATGCTTGGAAAAACATGGCCTAAACAGGCACCGTCTGCAGAGACAATGATTACAAGGGAAGCAGAACTCATTCAAGAACATAACTCCATGTCCAAAACTAGAACAGCTGGTTTTAATGCACCAGCTCTGAGACTTGCAGGGAAAAACAAAGAGCAGAATTTTGTTTGCACAAAAGAAACTTGAAGGTACTTTGGGATGGGTGTCATATACACCTTAAAACTGGAAGCGGATGAAAAAGGCATGAACAACCAAGACAAACTGGAACCAACTTTGGGAAACTGACGAACCAGGAAAGCAAAGAATTTTTAAGAGTTAAAGCAGATCCCTGTTCTTCTGTAACTCTGGGATGGAGAATGGCTTTTTCCAGAAACATCAGAGGCAGACTGAGATGTGCATCTGCTATGGCTGTGTTCATTTTGCTTCAACACCTCATCTGTCTTCTTTTTTCTCTTCCAAGCGCCTCATTTTTTCCACGCTAAGTGCAGTAAGAGTGACTTCCTCCTCCTCTTGCGTTTCACACGCCTCTGTCTGTCTTCAGATGTGTTCAGCGGGTCTGTGCAGGTGTGCCTTCACCAACACCTGATGAGTGCGTGCACAACAGAGGAAAAGCCACCAGAGCGCAGCAGCATTGTTAGTGCTCCATCCAGAGCCAACAGCAAATATGTAGATGTGATTGAAGGTGAGCAGCACATCATTCAAGCCGGATTAGAGGATTAGTCCTGGCTGGTACTCAGGGGAGCCAAAGCCTGCAGGAGGCTACTACAACACACACAAATACACAAACGCTGCTGCAACGATCACACAGCTTCTTCCTGTCAGAACCATGTACTTAAGTGGGAAGTCTCATCAGTACAAGTTCTGTCTGGCCTTGATGGCACAAACTGTGTTTATTGGGATGAAGGCAGAGGAAGTCTTCATCACTGCTCTGTTTGTGTTGGGATTTCCATCACGATGGTTGTGGTCCCAGAATCTCAACAGCTTCTCTCCCATGGAACATGAAAAGACGGTGGAAAAAAAACCTTTCTGATTCTTCTGACTGGAACCTGCTATGTTCAAATGACAAATGTTAGTCGAGTGCTCCCCCTTGGTAACTTGGGTCAGCTTTCTACTCTGTGGTTCTGCAGAGCAGCAGGTTTTATATTTTTGGTTTTGTATGTTTTATCTCACAGCTGCCTGCACTTTAGGTTCCTTTGGTTGTGTGTCTGTTTCTGTTTGTCCTGGGTTCCTTGCTGGAGTCATGCTGTTTTCGAGTCCTGCCCCCCCCACCCCCCACCCCCCATAGAGTAGTGATTCCTGTTATTAAAAGAACTCTGGATCTTCCCAAACCTTTGTTGTCTAGTTCTGCATCTGGGTCATTCTGATACACCACGACACCCACGTCATTTCACCCTCAAGGTTTCTCTGTGACGCTCCGTACACGAGTGATGCGTTCAAGAACACACTGAACCTGGATTCCTGAACTTGCTTTTACCGTATGGTGTTCACACTGGACGGTAGCTACCTGATACTAGCACATGTCTTTGCAGTCGGAAGAGTCTTGGTGAGAATGTCTACGCGGTGCAAATCTTGTAGAGTCTTGCTGCAGACTTTTTCTTTAACAGCTTTATTCTGCTAAATGAAACACTTGGTGTTATTGAATTCTGCACAGGCGCAAACTATAAATTCCTTCTTCATGATCACTTTGTAAACAGTTGGTACTTCCTTGTTTTGGACACTATCCAAACGTCAGGACCAAATCAGAGTTCCTGATTGGTTTAACTTTCAGTTCACGTTCAGTTGCCGCATGCTGTCAAACTTAAAATCTTGCGTAGCGACACGTAAAGACGAGAGTTTTGAATGCGGAAGCCCGAAAAACACATTTCCGCATGACAACATAGACTTTCTCGTTGGAAATGGTCGGTCAAACACGCATTTCCAAGCTCAGTGTGAATGTAGTATCAGGCATAACACTGAATCAGATGTTTGATTTATTAATATCCAGAATTATTCTTTTTGTGATGACAAAAACGATTCAAGAAACTTCTTAACCTTAACTTCAATGAGAAGGTGTTTTTAGGAGAGAGACTTGGGACAAACTTAAAATAAAAGAATGTCTAGTTGGACCTTTAGAAGGACACCGTTCTCCCAGCAGAAGCTCCACGGTGTTGGGAGTCATCCCAACCCCTCAAGTTCAACTCAGATTTTAGCCCTAGTGGTCTGAGATCCTAAAAAACTCACAAGCATCTTTCCAACTTCTCCCGCTCCTCATTGTTCCAACTGCATCTTGTTGGAGTTTTTTTGTCTCTGTTTTTTTATCTCAAAGTGTCATCACAAACACACAAGTTGGTATATTTTATCTTTACTTTCAAAGGCCTGCAACGTTCACAAAGAAAGTTTGGTACAGACCGGCAGCATTCCAGGAGTGTAGAGATGGTTCCACATGGTCATCCATGCACGTCTACAGTTTCTATGCTTCTGTTCTGCTGTTTGCTTCTCTCCTGGAATGTCTTGATTTTGATCATTTTGCTGAGTTTTCTTTTAACTGTTTGTTAGAGTTACTGATCTGTATTTAGTTGGATCCAGTCGGAGCTTTTTCCTTTTTGTTTCATGTGTTGCAAGTCTCTCCTCATCACAATATGCTTTAGTGCTTTTAAATATGAAGTTTCTGCTTCACAGCATAAAGTCTTAGTTAAAACCGTTACATTAAAAATCAACTTTCTAAAACAATTTTATTTAAAAGTAACTTGTAAGAAACAGTAGCACTCAGAAGTGATTACTTGATTTCTTGACATATAATTTATCAAATTTAGTTTCAATGATATCTTGCTATGAACTTGTGTGTGTGCCTCTATGGACTTTAGAAGATAAAACGAACAAAAGACACCAAAAGCCAAGAGAAAAAAAGAAACACATCATAAAACTCAAGATGCCTTTCTGTCTCATTTCCTGAAAATAAAGTCCTTCCATACTTGTGCGTTCAGTCATACTCTGTTATGTGCTTCTGCAAACACACTCCAGATCCCAAATCTGACCTGCTAAATTCCACTAAACACGAAAACCAACTGGACATAAATGTGTCCAGTTCTGCTTTGTGTTGCTGCAGCGCTTTGGGTTAAAAGGGGCTTTTCTGGATACCTTCAGCCCACACAAGATGAACTAAGATGGGATTCAAACCAGGAACCCCGTTCCTGTGAGCAAGCAGTGATGACAAGAATGCAACACAGTCCAGACCAAAATAAATAATAAGCAATCAACCAGTTTTGGTGAAAATGAAAAAAAAGCTTTTATTCCTTCCATTAGAGGTTATCTGCTGTTAGACTGAGCCACATAATTCTTGAGTCTCCACTGCAAATGTACCTGTCACAGCAAGGAAGTGACCTCATAAACCATAAACACAGACTGAAGTCACAGTCAAAGCTCCATAGGTCAAAGCCAAATGTTATGTCTGAAAAAGCTCCTTATCTGTGTTCTTCTTTGTCAGTCATTTTTCCCTGTCTGCCATCTTGTCCTCACAGCGGCATGCTGGAACAAAGGCTGGTTCTTTTCTGCATCGCGGCTGTAAGTCATGTTCAGCGCTGGCACAGGAGCAAACCACAGAGTTATGGGAACTCTTGTGCTTCATAACAGTCATAGTTTGGGCTTTCCAACACGTCTGTGTTCAAGTGTTGAGTGTGATTTACAGCCACTCCAAAACACTCCTCCAGGTAAAACCACAGCAACAATTCTCCGTCACCACAGCTCAGACAGCCACCCCACAGGTCTGCAGGGGAACATTTATGTGCTCCTCCAGAAAAGCCTTGATGGCTCCTCGTGTTCAAATCAATAAGAGTGTCTTACTTGTAAGGGTCATTGGGGTCCTTGGCGTCGCAGGCGTCAGCGTGTCCGTTACACACACAGCGACCTCCAATACTGATGTCTTTGATGCTGTAGTAATACTGCAGGAAGTCACACAAAACACAGTATGAGAATTCACTAAATGCTTGAGTCTCTAACGAAGGTGTTACACCTGCTGTGTTACTTCAACACAAAACTCAGGGTGTATTCTGACTGGGAAAACTGTTTGGTCCAGATCCGGTCTGGTTGATTTGGTCCGGGTCGAGCTCTGAACCTAGCGTTTAGTCTATATTCAGACTGCCATTAAGGGGACTTTCCTGTTCCAGACTAAAGCTTATAAACAAACCATGTGACTAAAGACCTCTTCACTCATAGGTCAGGATTTACGAGGACGGGGCAAAGCTACTAGAGAACAAACTTATGGAAGTCCTGCACTTTAGTTCATTCAAACTTTATATTTCACTGACAAGTCTATATCAACATCAAGTAGAACACTGTTTACTGCTGCTTTGGTCCGTGGAGTCATGCTGCAGGGCGGTTACCAGCAAGAAGACGGCTAAGAAGGTTCACTGATGTGAAGTTTGATCTGCACTTTATGAGATCATAAATAACCCTTATACTATCTTAGATGACCCCACCCTTGCATTGACGTGTTCTCCCTACCATGACAAAGGTGGATAAAGGGGGGAAAGATTTCATGTAATCCATGGTCACCAGTGAAGATCACAAATCATTGAAGAAAAAAGTTTCAGAGCACTGTCTAGTGGGTCTAGATGTCCCAACTCCCAATGTTAAAGTGCCTAGGATAGCACAAGGGTTAAACAATCCATCATTTAGAAAAAAAATTAGCACAATGTTTTTATCTATTTCTTCAGACTAAAAGCGTTAAATATATTGGTGCTGCTGTGTTAATGTTTCAGATCAATTTACATTTAATATTATTTATTGATTGAATTATTTTTCTCAGCATCAAATTAATCAGTTGGTCAAAATGTTTCTACTTTAAATAAGGACTGACTATTTTTTTATTTCAGGCACTTTAAGCTTCTTTTCTGTTTTAGACTAGAACAGGGTTTCTGTGGCTAAATAAAGTTAATATTTGTTGAAAGTGCATTTATATTTCTTTTGTTATTTTTAGAAGATACAATTTTAGGTATACTTACACAATTTTTATAGATACTAACCTAATATATTGTCACAGCGCAAGTGTGTGTGTTGGGGGGGGTTAGGGGGCGCACGAAACATATTCTTTTTCCTAGGGGGGGGGGGGCTGGAAAATCATAATTGAGAAGCACTGCTATATTCCAACTCTGTTTATGTCTGCTTGGGTGTATTCAGACTGAAAATGTGTTCCGGATTAACAGGGGAAACAAACTCTGGTTCACTTGAAGCGAACCAAATATGTCCAGACTGAAAACACCATCAGGTACTCCTTAAAAATGACTCCATGATTCAAAACCTTTAAGGTAACCTTCAACCAACTTTCTGCTGACTTTGGTCTGACTCTAAATTCATGTATTGCTTGGTGTCTAACTAAAGCCGAAGTCACATGGACCAATATGAAGGGGTTGACCTGTGCCAGTGCTGAGGGTATTTGATTGGGTGGAGGGCTGTAGAGAGGAGCGGCCTCATCTCAAAAAAGAAGCACAGGTGTTTCTGCAGCTCCTCCAGGGGATGGTTCTGACATCATTAATTCAAACAGAACGTCTTTGTAACAGTTGGATTGACAGCGATTTAAAGGAGAAATACTCAGAAATGCAAAAATGAAATCATTTTTTCTTTCATAAGAAAAATGCCACAAGTACATGTCAAAAACTCAAAAAACATGATTTTCATAAGAGGTGGACTTTAAAACCCTTCTAGGGCCTCAACCCCAGTACCGAGTGGGCAGCATCTTTAACATAAATCCTTTAAAAGAAATCTTTCAGACCTTCAAACCTCCTTAAACCACTTCAACAGCATGTTTTCTTGTCTAAACCCCCTTTTAGCCAAATAAAGGCAGTGAGAGCTGAAAAACACGAGCTGAACTTCTCTTCTACATTTCGGTATTTTGAACCATTTTGTCCTCCTTTTTTTCCTCACGCATGAAGCTGTCCTGCTTAGATGCACAAATCCCTGACTACACAGAGGGCTGCAGGACTTTTTGATTTGTTTTAACGGGAGCAAAAATGCCCTTTAAAAACAGGGCGAATGCTTTTAAAACGGTCTCACCCTGCGGGTCACTGTGGGGTCACGCAGCGCTTTGCCCATCAGGTGTCCCAGCAGCGTGTTGGTCCTCAGGAAGCGCAGCCGGATGTTGGTGGCCTTGGTAAAATCCCTCAACACCGGGGAGTAGGAGAAGTTCATTGCCCCAGGGCGACCGTTCACCAGGGACACTACGATCTGAGGGAGCAGTACAAAAAAAGCTATTGAGAAAGAAAAAAACAGCAATTCTAACGTCTACTTTCAATATTTTTACACCTAATATAAGACAACCAACTTTCTAATAACTTTTCAGTATTATGTCAATTCTTGTTTTAATAAATCTTGAATATCTTATTGAGTCCTTTCATTTTATAGACATCTTCTTTTTCTAAAGAAACTAGTACTTTTCACACAAAATGTGTATTTAATTTTGAAAAACTTTATCTTAAACTCGGTAATTGTAGTCTTATTTTAAATGACTTAGAAATGAAGATAGTTGGACTGTTGCAGGACTTAAGATGTTTTGCGGGAAAACTTAAAGCATGCATGCATGTATTTAAATGTACATACTTTAACCTCTAAAGGCTGAGCTAATACTGGAGCTAAACTGCCACACATATAGTCACAGGGCCCCTCAAATAAGCAGAATAAACTATTGTGGTCATTTAACCCTAAATGTGATGGACAGCAGGTCTGAAGGGGTTAAAGATATGAAACTTTTTTTAACAACACACTTCTTTTAAGAGATTTCCAAATTATCAGAGCAATATACCTAAATATAAATGTTTGGAGCTAATTTCAAGATTTCATTTAGTCATAAAAGTGTGGGACATCACAACTTCTTTTAAGAAATCTGACTGTAGAAAAATATCGGAGGGCGAGGGGGGTGAATGATGCTGAGGACTTCATGAATGTCAGTCTCTGCCCTAAGGCCAACTCTTTCCAGTGTGGTGCTGCAGGTCTGCAGACAGAACAGAGGATAGCAGGACTGGCTGCATCCAGGACAAACGCACTCACCTCCCCGTTCTCCAGCGGCACTATCCGCGAGTACTCTGTGGTGCAGATGACATCATCATCCCCGTTGATTCTCTCGATGGTCTTCTGCCCGAATCGCTCGATACAATCTCTCTTAGAGGCTGCGTGGACAAACAACAGAGCAGCTGAATGACGGCTATGATTTCATCTCTTTCAAATCACCAGCAGCTTCCTTCATCATAAAGCAAGTTTTTGGACATAAAATCCCCTTTTATGGTTTCCTTCACCTGAACATCCATCCCATCTTGGCCAGGCTGCTGTTTCTCTTCACCTTTCAGTCAATAAAGAATCCTGAAGTCAAGATTTCCATAGCTAACAGAAGATGTAGCTGAAAAATGTGCAGCTCTGGGGGGTCTGACACCCTGTCCTGTTTTCACAGAAGTTAGACGATTTTCAACTGAAACAGCTGAGTGTGTCTGAAGGACAAGCTAATAAAGATGTAAAAAAGAAACACTCAGAATGGAGCTTTAAGCTTCATCTTCTTATAAATGTCCCCAATCATCAGAAAACTGCCACATCTTCACCAGAGTGGGTCTTTAACCTTCAAACAAAAACAATGAAAAACTATTTGAGAGGATGGAACAGGACACAGGATCATGGATGGACTTTGACACGTTAGCGTCTTATTTCTGTTCAGATCTGCTCATCTCCAGGCTTTGACTTGTTGGCAAACATTCATGGAATTCCCCCGCAGCCCGCCGAAACCCACTTCTAATTAGTCAGCTGTAACAACGCCCCCCTCCCCTCCCCTCCAGGGCGCTGATCCACACCAACTCTGGAGATGGAGTCAACTCCAGGCAAGTTAAAGACACATGAAGTGATGCTCTTCAGTCTGACTCTCCTGATTTTTGACGTTTGGAAAGTAGAAAAAAAGTTGTAATTTATATACATTATTGTGATCTTGTGTTCTTACAGTACTTACAGGCAAAATACTGCCAGGGCTGGTAGGTCTGCCCAAAGTCAGTGGATCTCTCCAGGACCCAGAGGTCTGGACGGGGAGAGTTGGCGAATTTGATCAACACATAGGCCACATGGAAGAGCTGCAGACACACAGAAAACATTTCCATGTAAAGCCCTGTTAGAGGTGCATCCAGTCGGAATACATGCTGTGGAAGTTCAGGGGAAATGGAGACACAACGACAAGAACTGAAGAAATGTTTTGGAGGCACAGATCAGAACCAAGACAGAAGATGAAAACCCAAGGGTGAAACAAAAGTCGGAGCAGAAAGCAAAGCACGACATCATGGAAAAAATCCTGAAATCCAAATCCAAATAAGGCACCAGACCTTACAGAACCCCCCCGCCAACGTTCTTTTGATGCTTTATTAAATGTTTCAGGCTTCTGCCATCCTGCCATTCCTGACAAGAGGATTAGGAGCCAACAAAAACAAAAGAAGCAAGACGACTTCATCAAAAACAGACTAGTAAGGTGAAGGAAGGAAAGCCAGCCGCCAGCTTCAAAGGAAGTGACCTGAACACTGACCTGGAAACCTCTGAGGAGTCATGATGCCAGAACCAGCAAACACGCCTCTGATCTAGTGTCCTGTTCCATGTTAGGCCACAAGGTACTGTTGAAAAGCTCATTTCGAGATTCCTAATGAGCTCCAGATGGTCAAATAAAAACACAGCACGGCCCAGCTGGGCTGTGTGGCCTTCTCCAGTCTATTCTGCTTCACCTGTCATCCCCTGTTCATTTCCTGGAAGACCTGTGATGACAAACTGTTCTCGTGGGTAAAGCATGCAGAGGCAGAGCCGCTGGAGGTCAACAAAGGCACACGAGTGATCACATCTGTGTGGCTGAACGCTGTCAAACGGGACACAGCCTGATCCAAGTTCTGAATATGGATCAAGGTGAAACTGGCACAGATGGAAAGGTGGTTCTTTAAGTGGCTCACAGCGAGGGAACGGGTGTTTGTGGGGAAAATCACCCATTATCTCATTAAAACAAGCTGTTAGGTCGTTTGGTAAGACAACAGATCCTAACAGCTGTTTCATAGTTTTGTAAATCAGTGGTTTATTGATGTCCTTTATTTTATTAAATCAATTTTATTAGACACCAATGTGGTAACAAAAACAAAACGTGGGATGAGAAAGAAAGAGGGTGGTTGAGTTCGATCCCGGATGTCCGTGTTTTTCTGGAGATGTCGGGAAAGTTTTCCGATTATAACAAACCTTCACATGGTCACACTTTCGTTTGGAATAAATCATTTGCACATGAGCAGTAGTGTTGAAAATACCGGAAGTGGAAATGAGTCCCGTTGTAAACAAACCGAGCTGCCATATACATGATAGATACATGACAGATGATCTTCTTAATGTGCTTTTATTAAAGTTATGAATATTATGAAGCGCCTGTTCTGTTTTTGTTCTGTTTTTTGTGGAAGAACGGAGCCGGAAAGAAGCCAGGGTTAGGAGAGGCTAACTCGCGCTGACAACATTTAGCCTTTGATGAACATAAATCCATGCGGGAAATGCTGCAATCTGCATCCTGGCTGCATGTAAACTTGTGGAATAACATCATCCTTTATTTTGTCGGGACACGATTGGAAACAGAAATCCACCTAAATTTTTGACCGGTTTCTAAGGACTGAGGGACATTTCTGCTTTGAACAGGTCTCCTGGTAAAAGTGTGTGTCCGGGCAGAGCTCGGACAGCCAGTTCACACACCGCCCCAAAGCCACTGTGTGAGCTGGCGGCCCGAGCTCTGCCCGGACACACACTTTTACCGGGAGTGAGTTCTGTAGCTCGTTCACGTAGAGCTGCGGGACGGATCGCAGTCCGATGTCTCCCACACATACCGCACACGTAACAAAGCATCCTCCCTTCCCCTCAAACACAAAGTCTGACTGCTCTGCTCAGAGACTCGGTCCACCGGTCCACCTGACTAATCAAGTGCAGGAGCGGACTACTTCTTTTCTATTTTGTTTGTTATTATTATCATTTTTTGTTCAAGTCAGTTTTTGTTCAAGCCGGTTTATACTGGATCACTAATGAGTCATTAGTTGGGAAATACAATAAATGAATTAATAAAGTAAAATAACGAATAATAATTATATAATAACAAAAAATTAAAATTACCCCCCCCCAACAAGATCATCGTCCATCCCAACGGTTTACTGCAAACATCGTCAACTGCCAATTTAAGGGACATCGCCCAACCCTATTATCAGCTATTAGGGGAAAGATGCTGATTAGTTGATCCGTTTAGACCAGGGGTCGGCAACCCATGGCTCCGGAGCCAAATGTGGCTCTTACATCCATCTGTTGTGGCTCCCTGTGACTTCGGAAAATAATGAGTATTTTATAATAATTAAATTTTATTTCAGTTTGTTCATTTTTCATGGCATTTCAAAGCCGCTGATGGCTCCGTACGTAGCGCGAGCCACGTAAAAAACAGCTTCGTAATGAGCTCGTATTTATCGGGCGAGACCTGCAGAGCTGATAGCAGGGAGAGGCACGGAGGGCGGCTTCAATAAACACTCCGATCTTCTGCCGGGAACTTGACGTGCCGTGGGGCAGAGATCAACTCACTGATGACAGACTGAGAGTTCGCGCCAGCGTTGCCAGATAGAGTCACAGTTTTCCAGCCGAAAAGTCATCTGAAAACCGCCAGACCCAGCCAAAAACCGCCCAACACAGCTTTTGTTGATGTTTTTTTCCGTACTGGACTGATAAAATAAAAGATTTTACTAAATAAAAGATAGTTCAGACTAATAATAAAATGGGTACAATATTGAATATTTCTTCAGCAGGCCGCCTTCTTCCATTCATTTGCTTAACCCGCTCTATCCCCGCTATAACCTGCGTCCTACTCTTCCATCCTTGTGCTGCGCTGGAGCGCCCCGACTATCGTATTTAGCGCTCTCTGTGTAGGACACACTGAGGAGCGTGGGGGAAACAACTCTCAGCTGCAGAGGATGTGAACAGGTGAACAGGTAGAGAGGAAAAGCAGGTAAAGAGGCGGAGGAGGGGCTTTGGCTTCAAACTCTGTCAGAGAGATGAAAACACAGGCGTCAGATTCAGATGCAGCTTTCCCTGCAGGAGTTGAAGCAGAGACTTTCTCTGGGATGATTTTATAAACTCAAACATGGAAACATGATTATCAAGCAGAACTCTTCAAAATAATAAACCTGATCCCTCCACACTCTCAGTGCCTACCATGCATTGATAAACACATCGCTCCATGCAGCGATCAAACCAGAACCAGTAGCTCCTCCCAACGCGGCCGCGGTTTCATCCTTTCAAGAACATAATGTGCATTTGCAGCGACGCATGCTTCAGACGATGTCCGATTGGCCAATCTACATGTCAATCAAGTCCCGTACTTCTCAGTGAGGACTTTGGTGGATTTTAAAGAAGTACTTTTTTTTAATCTTTTCTGGCCCTCGATCTACACTCACAGGGCTCCAGACTGCGAGCAATTGGTCGCATTTTGCGACCAAAATTTGAGAGTGTGCGACTGAATTTTACATCCAGTCGCACATGTGCGACCATTAAATTTGCCTCCCCCACCCTCCGTATTTTTTTATACATTAAACGTGGAAGGGGCACGTCAATGATCAATGAAATAATCAATGAGATGCGAGCGCACACGCACGCAGGCAGACACACACACTCGCGCACATACTCATGAGACCAGAGCACGGTACACTCTCGCGTGATGCCTGTGTGTGAGGCGGCCACTGCGTGTGAGAAGAATAGGGAAAGCCAGTGGCTAAAATGCGTGTAGGGGGAGGGGCCTAGAGATAATCGAGTGCGCGTAAACATCTGTGGGAAGGAAACTGAGACAAATATCACAACCTGATATGTGCGTCTGAGCTATGAGCAAGCGAACTATTGATTCATTCTTCCGAACTGCAGCTAGTGCAACAGTGCCAGAGTGTACAGCAGGGGTCTCAAACTCGCGGCCCGCAGGCTATTTGCGGCCCCCAAGATGATATTTTGCGGTCCCCACCTTAATATGAAGGTTTAATGTTACTGCAGCCCGCCAGTTTGTATGAATGAAACTTTTTCATTGTCGTGCGCGAAGCTGACCAACCAATCACAGTGGGGTAAATGACTCTTGGGGGCGGGACAATGACAGGGCTTGAAAGCAGGAAACCTGACAGCCCCCTCCCCGGACCACATTAAGGAGTTCCTTAATGTGGAGGAAGACTTTCCTTTAGAACAGTGTTTTTCAACCTTTTTTGAGCCACGGCACACTTTAAACTTGGCAAAAATCCCGCGGCACACCAGCGTCCAAAAAAAAAAAAAAAGCAGAAACTCATAGTCTGTATTGATCTACAGCCCCCCTCCCCCCCTCCCGGCAATATGACGTGCATTTTTGTGATAATTGTGGCAGAAAAAGCAGGAAGTTGCAGATGTTTTTTCTAAAAGATGAAATAAAAGTTAAGTTACATACAAACTGTATGTTCGTTGTGTTTTCAAGACGCGTAACAAGGACGACTACGCTGAGGCGCTGTCCCTTTCAAGCCAATGCATCATGGGAGATGTAGTGCGAAAACTGCGAAAAAACGGCAGAAAGACTAGCGTCTCTGAGCTTCATGGTTTTGTTCACTTGTTCCACGTCTGATACCGGATTCTGTGGAAAGCTACACCGATAAAGACGAGCTTTAGCTGGTATTTTTGTTGGAACTGAGAGAATTATGAGCCAAATTGGAACAAGGAAGTGAAGACTTCAACCACTTCTGATTGGTCAGACTGATGACATGTGATTAAGCCTTCAAGAATGATTGGTGGAGACAGTTAAAGGGGCGGGACTTTTCCTAAAACAGTTATAGCTGCAGCTAAATCGCGTTACCGTCATTCTTATCAAAATGTATTTAATAGAATCAAATAAACACAAAGAAAAAAGTATTTTATGATCTTTTATATTCCTAACTACTCAGTGTTTTATCAGGACCTGTTTGGATGAACAAAGAGCTGATATCCTGGAGATGGTAATTGTTTTGAGATCAGTGAATGAGGGCAATTTTCCACGGCACACTTGACCATCTCCCACGGCACACTAGTGCGCCGCGGCACACTGGTTGAAAAACACTGCTTTAGAACGTATTTATTCGCTCGTAATTTTCTACATACATGCAGTCCATGCTGAACTTTTCTTTGGGCCGCACAGAACCGGAGGAAGGTTTAGGTTTTGGTTACGGTTACGGCGGCGCATAAAACGGTTATGCACGGCCGTTACGGCAGCACACCGCTCCCGCGGGAGTCGGGTCAGCTGAGGAGAATAAATGTCCCACACCTACATGCGTGACAGCTAACGGGGCTTGAACTTTAAACACACTCGAGCAAAAACAACATCAGTTTTAGAGACACTGAAAACACGTGGGGAAAATGCAACGATAGACGTGTTTGAGATGAACCGCCACCTCGCCTGGATCATTGGGGACACCAGGCGGGGGGGGCTGTGAGATGAAAGCGAATCTGCAGCAAGACTGAAGGAGAACAGGAAATTGGAATTGTCCTTAACATTCAATTTAGTTTTAATATTCTTCTCCCCCTTAGTATGATCTGTGTTATTATATATTTTATGATTATTTAAGGTTTTGTGATGTATGTAGCCTTTTTTAATGAATTGGTATTTTAAATTATTTTAATTAATCACTCCACTACAAAAACCATCAGGACACATGTCCCATAATGCATTGTTTTGTAGTCTGTAGGGCAGCTTTCAGTCAGTTCAGTTTCCAGCTGTGTCCGGGTAGGTTTGCCCCTTGCTCCCACCCCTTTCTCGCGATATTTTTGTGATGATTGACAGTTGATGTTGGAGCAAAAACAAAAATACATGTCACACACCAGGTGATCTGTGCAGCGTTGAGTTCACCTGGGTGATCTCAAACACGGTTATTGTGCATCTTGGCTGCACCTATTTGGTGTCACAAAGATAAATTTCCATCCGTTTTTTTTACTTATTTGTACTGTCATGACAGCGATGCTTTTGTCAGTTTACCTTCTTGTTTCATCTTCAAAAGTGCAGAATAAAATGTGACACTGCATTTGAAACAGCACATTGTAATTTCTGCATCTATTATTAAAGTATTTATTAGTAATACAGTGGAAATTAGTAGATTTGGTTAGAATTTTAATTTACGGTATGCGCCCCTAAATTTTCTGGTTGTGCCCCTAAAATTATCAGTTAGGGGCCACTGTGCTCCTAGTGAAAAAAGTTAGTCTGGAGCCCTGACTCATGTCCTTGAAGATCGACGTTATGAGCACCCTTGATATAATATATACATGCATAATATATATAATGATGTCAAAACGGGTTGTGGCTCCGGGTGCTTTCTTTTTTATTAGGGGCGGTCCCAAATGGCTCTTTGGGTAAAAAAGGTTGCCGACCCCTGGTTTAGACAAATACTTGTGTCAAAATCTAAGGGAATTGACAGTCTGTGCATCGGTGTGTGAGCGCTTACAGAACAAACACTTGTGCATGTATCTGTGCTCGTTTGAAGATCTGAAATTATTTTGACGACACAAAAAGTTGCAAATGTGTTAAACATTTTATTGACATGTTCCTTTTAAACTGTGGCAACAGTTGTCAGAAGTGTGGCATTGTGGGATGAGTTTGGGAACTAAATCAATAGACGTTCATATGTAATGCAGTTATATTAAGCTTCACACGTCAAATCTGCTCTTTAAACCGGAAGCAGCTTTTTCTGCTGTTCACCATGGGTGGGTGCTGGGTTGGATGATTTGTGTCAGAAGAAACGAGACACTTTGCCAATTCAACTCTTTATATGTATTTGTGTTCAGTAACATGGATAAATCACTCAGTCTCTGCGGTCGGCCCCCCATGCTGCTAACACACCACTGCATGCTGAAGGTGAGGTTAGGACAGGCAGCAGGCCAAAGGCCAGGGGGGGAGGAATTGAAGGCAAGCGACCCTTGCTGCCCACCCCTGAAGTGTTTGCCCACAAAAACAGTCAGAAACTTACAGAGAACCAGACTTTCCTCCACACTCCAAATAAGTGTTATAAAGGGGACAAACGGCACTAAACTCTGCTTACTAGGGGTGTAACAGTACACGTAATTGGACCGAACTGTTTTGGTACGGCAATTCCAGTTTGGATCACTTGTGTACCGTTTCAGGTTTTTTTGTTTGTTTATTTCCCCTCCCCAAATGTATTAACTTTGCCCCGAGGCGGAACTAATGTTTACCGGAAGTTTCCGCAGAGACGCTCAATGTTGTCTGCGCTCAGAAGGAGGGGGGCGGATGTGGGCAGAGCGTGGCAGCGCGCAGCACAAGAGTGTGTGTATGAGCGCACGTTCAGGGTGCTGCTCAGTTCGCAGGGAGCATGTCAACAGTATCATGCTCACAACAGTGCAGACTAAAAAACATTCTAACAGCCTGTCACTGTTTTATAGATGTCTCTGATCCAGGTGATGACAACATAAAGGAAGAGTCACAATTTGCTGAAGAAACCAAGTCAAACCCTGTAAAGAAACGTCTGCATGTTCATGTCTCCTTAAATAATAAAGCATGACTAAAAAAGGAATGAACTCTCACCATTTTGAATAGAAATTCTTACTTTTTTTGAGTCTTTAATGGTTTAGATCAGGGATCTGCAACTTTCAACACTTAAATGGCCAATGATTTCACAATGATTTTTGATCTTCACTGGTGTCCATGGATTACATGAAATCCTCGTCACCTTTATCCACCTTTGTTAGACCACGTCAATGGTCATCTTGACCCCATAGGATAGCACAAGGGTTAAAGTAAAAGAATGTTATAGCGACATTTGGAAAACCCAGCTCCCTCCCTCTCAATAGCAAACTGGTGTCTATTATTTTTCCTATTTAAAGTTGTAGCAGAATTGATGGATGAACCAGAACGGCACAAAGAGATAAAAGGAAAACAGTCTTGGAAATCAAAGAATTAGAAGAAGGATTTTCTCTCGAGAGCCTGCTGCTCCTGTAGACCAGGGTGAGGCGCTGGTGAGTCTGAGGGCTTCTGGAATACAGTAAACCCTTGTTTATCGCGGGGGTTACGTTCCAAAAAGAACCCGTGATAGGCAAAATCCGTGAAGTAGAAACCTCTATTTTTTTTAACAGTTATTATACAATTAAATACTCTATTATACATTGAAAAGAAAGAACAAACCATTTTACAGGCTCAAACATTTGTTTCACAAATCAAAGTACTTTAAAAACGTTTTTTTTTTCAACAAATAACTTCTGTACTGTACTGTCAAATAATAATTTTAATCATCAATGTGAACAGAAGGCTTCAAATCGCGGAGATTAGCCCCGCCCACCGCGACCCGAAGAATTGGATTAAACGGGAGAAAATTTAAAATGATCATGAAAAAAATACAAAGTACAAACGGACAAATAGTGGCTCAGGTGTATTTCAATGCTCTTCAGTCTGAGAAGCTGCAGTGTTTTCTCCTTCTCAAGCCCGCGGTGCAGCTGTGTTTGTTTGATCGGGAGAAGAACATAGTGATTGACAGTTGGTGTTGCTCTTTTTCTATGGGTTTTAGAGAAACTTGAAATTGCAAGATGATTTGCATGTACGTAATTTGGAAAGCTGATTTACGTACGTGTACATATTAAACTGCAACATTATTGACACGCAGGTAGAGAAGAAGCGGAGTGACTTTTTTAGCCAATCAGAATGCAGAACACAATGCACGATGCAAATCCGTGAAGTAGCGAAACCGTGAAAAGTAAACCGCGTTATAGCAAGGGATCACTGTACAAGGAAAAGTTCGCAGCTGATCCAAATAAATGTACGTCAATGAGAAAGGGTGTCTCGATTCAAGCAGGAATATTCTGGGAACATGTAATATTGACAAACTAAGTCGTAGTCACGGATGGAAATTTGGCAAAGCAGCACAATGTGGTGACAAAGATCAGCAAATAAGATTAGCTGACAGTTTTGTCTGATTTTGGCAACTTGTCAAAGCTTTGCTGAATTTTTATTATCTTTAAGTCAGAATTTACAACAAAGAAATGTGCTACATACGTTATTTAAATGCATGCTGATTTAAAGTCCCACTCTACTTACTTTTTGATCTATTGTCAAAGTGTTCTCAGTGGTCTTTAAATTATGATTTTTCTGTTTTTAGCCAAAATCCACAAATCTGAGTCGTTTTCTAGGACATAGTTTCTGCAGAACGGCAGGAGTTCATCCCAAATTCCCCTTTGAGCTGTGGGCGGGACTGTTGGCGAGGAGTAAGCCCGCCCCATTTCCTGTCTGTTTACACCCCATCCCACTAGTTTACAGCCCTTCACACCCCAAACCTAATGCTAGCAGTGCAATAAAAATGGTGATCAATATCAGAGCTATCCAGCCGTACAGTTTAGATCCAGATTCCAGCTCAGACAAGAAAAAAAAGACCTTCATGGATCTATTTGTCTGACAGTGGACGATCAGAATGGAGCAGAGCAGAGTGACTGTGTAGCTCCTACTCAACACCAATAAGCTTTTTCAAAGTACATTTTTCGTCTGCTCCTGATTCACAAAGATTTGAATGAAGAAATACTCAGAAAGGCAATTTTAAGCTTAATTTCTTTATACATGACCTCCATTGTGAGAAAAATGCCACATAAACATTAAAAAACCAAAAACACAATTTTCACCAGAGTCTTTAAATGCTAAATAAAAAAAATGCTAAAAGGTCAAATGAAATCCGTCCATTTTCAGAACCCACTGAAGGGTGACAGAGATGCTGGAGCCTAACCCAAATACTGTTGGGTGAGGGCGGGGTACACTCTGCCACCCCCTGTAGGGCCACGCAATCACATGCCCACCTTGGGACAATTATTAAACACTGATTAACCTATGAAGCATGTTTTCTGATTGAAGTGCCCAGAGAAAAACCCACACAGGCACAGGGAAAACATGCAAACTCCACACAGAAAGGTCCCAGCTGGGACTGGAACCAGGGCCTTCTCACCGTGAGGCGAGAGCGCTAACCACTCTGCCACCGTGCAGTCTAATGGTAAAGCTAAATGTTAAATGAATATACTCATTCTTCCAGGTGATGCTGTCCTGAAGTTGAGTCATAGCATCTGGAATCTAAATTAGGTCTAAATTCAGTAAAATTATCCTAAAATCGCTCCACTGTTTTAACCTTCCAGGTTTCAACACATCCACAGGATTGGTGTGATAGGGAACAGAACTCCCAGATAAGACACCCATGTCCTACATGCCTCCACTCTCTGTTCTTCCCAGCTTCCATCGCCCGTTTCTTCCTCAAACGCTGACCCCTTTTGTCTGTGAGGAAAATCAGCACCACGGACATCTCAGGCCTTTGGACCATGAGATAAGCAGTAGCATCACGTTGGGTTATCACTGCATGCACAGCAATCACAGTCCACTTCTGACAATGTGTCTTCCTCTGTGAAAGATGACAATGAGGCAGTGCTATGGGTGGAGGTGAACTGTGGGGAGCTGCGGTGCAGAGGTGGAGCGGTCAAGCTCTGATCAGAAAATCACAGCTGTGGTTCAAACTTTGGCCGCCTGTGTGTCAATGTCCTTGGGCAAGACACTGACCAAGGACCCCATATGGCTAGGTGCCAGTGTTCAGCAGCAGAGCGTGTGCCTGTGCATGGAGGAAGTTAGAAAAGTATACGCCATTTCCCATAGGTAATTAGTATTTTGATGGTATACATATCAGTATAAGCTTTCCGCTTTAATACACAGTGGCTGTGGTGGTAAAGTGTTGCCAAAACTGTAACCTGTTTTAGATTTGTCAGTCTCCGAAGCATCTGTCCTTCAGCAGAGCTCACACTCCCTTCCGTTCTCCTCATTGATGGTGCTCCTTTCTGTCTGCCTTGTTTTGCACTAATTGCAGAAAGGGATCCAGAAGTCTGTCATCATAAAATACTGTTAGAGCGCCATACAGAAGGAGAGGATCAAGGTCACGACACAGAAAAACTCCCGTCCTCCCCTTTAAAATAGCTGAAACTCCTGAACCAGTTTTAGATTTTCCCCTCGGGAGTTTTGGTTCCATCTCCATAGCGGTCAGTCTATCAACATGCTGCAAGCCAGATGTCTCCAATCTGAGAGGCAAACAGCCAGATGAACTTTGTCAACATCATCTAATAGTTGTCTAATGTCTAAATGACTTCTTTCAAAAAAGACCCAAACTAAAGGTTTGACAACAATGTGCGTATTCTACCAGCTTTAAACATCTACTTCCATCTGTTGGCAAATCAGATTTAAATGTATTTATTCTTTTAATCTTTATGATCCAAATTTAATGAAACGGCTGTAGTAAGGAAGGTCTGCTGCAAAGTGGAGAAGGTAGGCGTCACCCCCTACCCACCCCCACAGTCCTGCATGCCTCCACTCTTCCGTTCTTCCCAGCTTCCATCCCTCCTTTCTTCCTCAAATGCTGATAAGATGTGTCTGGGAAGATGGCTGCATGAGTGTTTCCACCCTCTTATCTCCTCTGGTGTCCTTCGCTGAGCTTTTCTTTGCTGCATTAAGCTCTCTGTCTTCCTCTTTCTGTACCATCCTCTTCTCCACCGTTGCAAAGACCACTAACGTCAGTTTACCTCCTTTGGAACTGAAACTTTAAACATTTCCTTTAATTTGCACTGAGATCTTTTTTTAGTTTTATTAACGTATCTGTCTTAATGAGGAGAGACTGTCAACCCCATTTCTCCAAAACAAAGGGACTGTATTGTTAGTCAGACCTTCCATGCAGCACAGCTCCACTAGAAACATAGAGAGTGTGGGACTTTATAAACATTCGGCTTTACTTCTATCCCTTTGTCTTCCTGTTGTTCTGCTTGGTCTTCTCCTTCAGGTAAACTTCTGATTTAGTCATCCGGTTTCATTTTCTTACCATGAACTCAGTCTGAAAGCTAAAAGAACCCTAAATAACTATCTCTTATGGAAAATAACACCTGTTTTCCGAAAGGAAGTTAGTCTTTCCGATTTAGTGACATCACCTGAAGGCAGCAGGTTGCCACACCGGATCACTATTCCATTCTTGTTGCAGCATGTTGAGGTTGGCATGTTCCTGCTTCACATAATCTGTCAACATTGACTGATCCATGTGTGGACTTAGAGTCAACTTTTCATGTGGGGTTCTTTAGAGGCGCTGAGATCCCCGGCTGAGCGTGTTGGGGCTGGTTGGGTGGATGTATAGGTGCAGCAGGTCGTGTCTGTACATCTTATGGCTGGAAAACAGTGGCGTGATGACTACCATTTCATTAAAGTCTGGAGGATAGATTGTAGTTCCTTTGGCTGCTTTGCTTTATGAATGAGGGGTGTTTGTACTTTTGATCAGACTGGACTGAAGCGGTCTGTTATCTGAGTAACTTATCAAAGCTGAAACTTCATTTTACCCTTTCATACAGTAAAATACTTCACTATTTACTAGGGATGTTACAATTCTTGACTGAAAATTGTAAACTGAATGTTCCACCAGTGAAATGAATGGGGAGGAATGGTTGCATCCCCACTGCATGCCAGCATGTCTACGTTGAAAGAGTCTCCTGCATTCGTCATATTTATAAAAATAATGTATTATTTATTGTTGTATTACATTAAACCAGGCTCAGCATAAGCCGATTGAAACATTTTTATTAATTTTTACCAGCTTATTACCAAATTTAAAAAAAAATCAGATCTTTTGGTGTTTTTTGTTTTGTAAAATACAAATCATATAATGAACCAAAAATTTTGGATTGAACCAAATTATGGGGAAAGTGAATCGCTGGATCTTTATTTTTTACCCACATACATACAAACACTGCAGATCTCAGACGCCCCCCAAAGGACTCTCAACTGTGAAAATGAAACTTGAAGGGACCTGGGCGTCGTAACTGGAGTTTACTCCAACCACCTCAACAACCTTTCAAAAATGGTTGAGACTAGGGCTGCACGATATGAGGGAAACTCGCGATATGCGATATTGGTGATTAATATTGCGATAACGATATAATTTGCGGTATATAAACAAATATCAAACCAACCAAAAACATCATTTCCATTTCAATGCAACAGTTTAAAAATTATACTCCAAATGACCCTTGTCGACGTAGGAGGCAAACATTAAACATAAAAGGGCTCATCTGATTGATCAACAATGTAAACGGGTCCTTCCGATTGGTTAAATGCATAAAGGGATTTATTTCATTTATTCAATATTTCAAGCTGCCATGAGTTTGTTTTAGCACATTTAACCCTTGTGCTATTTTAGATGACCCCCCCCTTCCATTCACGTGTTCTTCCTACCATGACAAAGGTGGATAAAGGTGGAGAGGATTTCATGTAATCCATGGACACCAGTGAAGATCACAAATCATTGAAGAAAAAAGGTTCAGAGCACTCTCTAGTGGGTCTAGATGACCCAACTCCCAATGTTAAAGTGCCTAGGATAGTACAAGGGTCAAGGTAACCATTTATTGCGATTTTCGCCATCTTTTGCGGTATGCATATTGCACAGCTTGATGTCGCGATAACGATAAATTTGCGGTATATTGTGCAGGCCTAGTTGAGACCATGAATCAACCTGACATGCTCCCTTATAATGTGTACATTTGAGCTCCAATAAAATCAAAACATTTGATTGTAAATGGATCAAGAATAGAAAATAAAGCAACAAACAGGAACATTTCTGAAACCAGACTGTGCATCAGTTTATTTTGGGTATAAAGATGGACAGATATTTTTGGAAAACTACCTCAAGTGACCCATGAAGGAACTGTCCCATTTGGGTTTGCCTAAACTTTGGGACGGAAGATGGACACTTTGGTGAACCACACTCAAATATTAACCAGTCCTATATTTCCCTTATAGCAATAGGGTTTTCAGAGCCTGAAACTTTTCAAAGGATGCAGAACAAATACAAAGATGCCACATGCTGTTGTATCCCATTATCAGATAGGCAGATCTTTCATTGGACTTTTGATAGGATGGTAAACGTTTTTTTATGTAAGCTATGAGAATTCTTCGGGAAAAGACCTGAACTTTGGTTCACCTCCACTCAGGTTTTCAGGGTTTCTGCACACAAGCTCAGCTGTCAGAAATATTGATGCTGCCAGAGAGCAGCGGTTTGGATGTAAATCAACCACCTTTCAAGCACGTTTCAATTCCTTATAACTTTGGTGGCACATAATGAGACAGAGCCTGAAAATATGTACTACTTTATGAGGTTCAATTAAAAGATAAACCAAGGAAACCTCAAGAACCAGAACCAAGAACACATTGATCTTCAGCAGTGGCACTGCAACTGTTGAGCATCAGCCCTTACCAGTTTTTTTTTTTTTTTGTCTCTCATCACAAAGACATTGCTGGCAAAAGGACAGTGAATTATTAAACCACAACATTTTGAACACAGAAACCTGATTGTGTTGGTCAAAATCCAGCAATGTCTCAGATGTCAGGTTAGGTGATTGAACATGTCCTGCTCAGCGGCCCTCTAATGTGTGTCTTTGCTTTGTGTAACCCATTTTTCTCTGTCAAATGTTTCAGTTCCATGGTGACCTGAGGCACTGGAGCAGTGGTCCCACCGAGGAATGTGTTAAATGTTAAGCCAGCTAGGGCCAGAGACTCACCCATTCGATAACAAATACACACTCAGTCATGCACATACAATCACACCTACACACTCATACACCTGGTATGTGTGTGAGTGTGTCCCATTAGTGGACTGGTATGGAGTGATATTTCTGCCTCCATGCTGCACACAAAACTTCCTAAATTGCAAGTGAAAATATAAAATATTTGCTTTTCAATTATTATTTTTTTGCTTTCAAATTTTTTTAAGCTTTCAAAAAATATTTTTGCGTTTGCAAAACACGTTTTCGTGTGCGTTGTCACATCTCGCTTTTTCCCTATCTTTGATTTTGCTGAGTTAAGTTTAGGTTTAGCGTGACAAAGCTGCCATCAAACAGTTGCTGATTGGTCCAGATTCTAACCAATCAAATCGTCACATTTATCTAATATGGTGTCTGCAACCGAGGCTCAGAAACTGAACCAGTTCTTCTTCCCCTCAATGTTGTCTCTTTGGATAAAGACTTTTTCATTTTTTATCATTTTAACAATAATTCATACTTTCTTCTTTTTTTAGCATTAATTAATTTCTATTAAGTCAGATTTGTGAATTTATGGCTGAGGATCTCCTGAAACTGTAAACTTTATCTGCTGTCATTAAATCAACAGGTCTATGTGTGATCTGTGAATCCTTCAGAGCAAATTATTGGTAAAAGTTTGATTTTCTTTAAGATCTGTTTGTTAAAAAAAGATTTAAAGCACAAATAATTTTATGCTGCACACATGTTTTGGATTAGATTAACAGCAGTAATAATCATAAGAATGATGGCTCACCAAAGCAGAAGAAGCATTTTTAACTTTTATGTTCATTTTCACAGTGTCTTATGTATTAGAACTCGTGAGCGTTTGTCCAAATTAAAAAAAAATTACTCATGAAAAAAATTCTATTTTCTCTCAATATTTCAACATTTATTGATTAAAAGAAAACAATAGTTCAGATACAAATCTTAAAAAGTGTTACTTCCTGCTGGATGGAGTCTGAGCTCGGACGTTTTTTTTCTGCTGCAGACATTTTAAACACGTTGGTCTCTACACTGATATAAATAAATACAAAACCTGGTTTCATTTTAGCTGCTTTGCTGCTCCTTCTTGCTCTGAGAGAAACGGGCCAGAATGGTTGAAAACGACAGAGACCTGATAGAACAGAACCGACTCAAAGTCCATGTCTGCCTCCAACCACCCTCAATACCAGACACAGACACCTGATTAGTTAGAATCTGGAACAATCAGCAGCTGTTTGATGGCAGCTTTGTCACGCTAAACTGAAACTGTCAGCAAGAATCAAAGATAGGAAAAAATGAGATGACACACAACGCATGCAAAAACCTTTTTGGCTGTGGCAGTTATGTCACGCTAAGTCGCGCCCAGAGGAGTCAGCAAAACCAAAACAGGAAAAAAGCGAGATGTGACACAACTCACACGAAAACGTGTTTTGAAAACACAAAAATCTTTTTTGAAAACAAAAAAAATTTGAGGAAAAAAAATAAGCAAAAAAATAATAATTGAAAAGCAAATATTTAATATTTTCACTTGCGACCACGAAAGTTTTGTGTGCAACGTGGTGGCAGAAATATTATTGCATAGACTGGTGGCCTATCGATGGAGTCTCCATCTTCACTCTAATGTAGCAGGGAAAGCCCCAGCAAACCTTGGGACCCTGCACTGGACCGAGCCGGAAAAGAAGATGAATGGACCCACATGCACTGATATTTAGGACCTGCAAAGGTCAAAATCCTACAAAATTACGTTAAGTCAACAAGAAGTTAAAACCTCCATGTGAAACGCACAAAGCACTTGATTGATCAGTGTCTGCAATGACCCACTTTACTGTTTTTAAACAATGTAAAGAACTTCTTCATCAATGTATAGGACATAACACAAAGTTGTTCCTAAAGCCATAGTCACCTTACGCGTGGATACTGGCTGTTTTGTCAGGTTATTTGTTCACTCATTCTGTGATGACTTTCTGTGTGCTGCACTATGCTTGAGAAGAGCGACTTCAAACCAGTTGACTAGATACAAATGAGTCCCATCTGTTTAAGTCCCCCAGAAATGTTGCCCAGTTCTTTGTTTAGGCAGACTCTGCTTCAGAGTAAGTCTGGTTCATCAAACGGATACATTTCTGGGCTACAAGAAGCGAGAGGCCCATCATAGAAGCAGACAGAGATCTTCTGCAGACCTCAGGTACAGCTGAGGTCTGCCAGCTGCCGGCCTGAGGCGCAGCTGCTGCAGCTCTCGCCTCATTCCCTGCAGACCTCAGGAAAAACCTCCTCTTCTCATATCTGCCCGTCAGTCCAAATGCCTCTATCTGCTGTGACAGTAGGCTGAACAGCATCAATTGATAAAGTCCATGTTGAGGGGAGGGGGTTTAAAACGGGAAAAGACTAACACATCAGTGGACGGCCTTAAGAAAGAAGGCTGCGAGATAATCTCACTCTCTCATCTTTGAGGAGAAGAAGCTGCTTTCTAGCATTCAGAGCATCCTGGTGATGTTACAAAGGTGTATGCTGTGTGCTCGGCTGCAGACACAAAGGCCCTGCAGGGACACATTAAAGCAGCACAGATTACACAGGAAGCTAAAGACACCACACATTCCAGCCACCTGAAGTCTTTCCCTCTGGCTACAGATTCACAAGACTGTGAACACCAAAAGCCTTCGTCGCAGTAAAGCGGTTAGAATTAGAATTTGCATCCAAAAAAGAAGTGTACCCAGTGTGATCTCTACAAAGTGTAAGCTTTTATCTCTCTTTAGAAAAGGGTTCATTTTTACTTAAACCTTCACAAATGGGTAAGGCCTATCAAAAAGTCTGTTTTGTTCCCAGCTGTAACTCTGTTATTTGGAGCAAGCGTGAAGCATGTACCACCAAACCCCCTGCCTGACCCCACCCTGGGACACAAACAAACACCCAACTGCCCCTCCACTCCCACTCCAGGTTTTATGACTCAGCTGTGGGAAAACATGGACTTTGGTTTGCCGTCTTTCATTCTTTCCTTTACAGCTCCACACCTTTAAATCCGTCCTCCGTCCAGAAAGGTTAAAAAGGTTCTTTAGAGAGTCCCAACTGATGCAGCAGAAGGAGGACGTGCCATTTCTGTTTTATGCATTAAAGTAGTATTGGTCATTAAGAAAGGCCTTCTATACATCAAACAAGGACACCACATAGAATACAGAAAAATAGAAAAGATGTGTGTAAAACCTCTGGATGCCCTGACTGTACTTAAGATTTAAGAAGCTAATCTGTTGGCAGAAGCCTGTAGATCTCGGTCCCAGCAGGACTGTGGACGGCTCCACTGCATTCAGATGTGTGGCCGAATACACCAGTAATAGATGTTACAGACCATGGATCAAAAGTGACCTTTATTTAAAGTAGTTTTATGACATGTTTTTATTTGCCTTGTTCTCATTATTTGTGTCATGTCTTGTTTAAGTCTAACTTTAAACTGTAAAGCCACAGCTACTTATCCACAAGTACGATTACCATGGTGCTGTTTATGAACCGTCTACAAGGACTTACATCAGCATAAGTCAAACCTGACTTTAGTCATCAGAGTGAGTTGTGCTGGGAAAGAAAAATCACTTAAGTTTTCACGTAAACATCACTAGTATTAAGTTTAACATGAGCAGCATTGGAAAAACCAAGACAATATGGAGTCATAGCCTCTCTTTCCTCTTATCTTTCTTCTTGGAGCTTAGAAAAGAGAATAAGAGCAAACAAGCTGCTGACTTTACGCAATATTTACCTTCAAATCTCAACAGCTAACTTCTCTCTTTGTCTCTATTCTTCCTTTGGCTCATTTTCCTCACATCTAATCAACTGTTTGGTTTGTTTCTGCCTCCACTGATAAAACAGAAGAAACACTGGCAGAACTGTTTTAGACACACAGACAATTTAACAACTTTTAAAGAGAGAATGCCAGAAAAATAGGAATTAAGAAAAATATTTGAGGCAGATTTACAGATCACGTCAGTCAGAAAGGTGTATTTCACCTGAAATTAGCCCTTTCTCTTTTTAAAACTACAATATATTATTTGTTGACAAAAATTATTTTTGGTCATAACCGAAAATATTGCGACTTCTAAAATTCGATCATCCTCATAACAAACTCACAATCTTGAGGTTGGTCTTTATTTTCGTCTTAAATGAATCTTTGCGACCAAACTCCTAGAATGAGGCGGTCTGTAAGTCTACAGTGTCTTTCCCACAGCAGATCCGCCATTTACAACGTTTTACCCAGAGACCCAGAGCTGAACTGCTCTGTTCACAGGAGACCTACAGAAGGCCTGGACTGCTGTGCTTGTTGTGTGAACAACAGCTGTTTCACTGTTGCAAACACAGTTAAGGCCACACTTTCTGTCTCTGTTTACCAAGCCAGAGCCTCCCACCCTCTGAACAGCATTAGCTTAAACAGTGACAACTCAAAAAAATGTAACTGTGACAACTTCATCAAACCCGGAAAATATGAAACGAGCAGTTTGAATCAAGATAAGAAATGAAAGCTGATGTAAAAGTATTCAAGCTCAGGATCAGACGGCATACAATGAGCATAGGTCCTCTTTAACAGGACCTGGATGAATCAAAAGAGGACATTTGAAAAATAAATCCAACTTTGAAAGACGGTGGTAAAGTCAAAGCAGTGCTT
Source organism: Oryzias latipes (assembly GCF_053564925.1). Lineage (NCBI taxonomy): Eukaryota > Metazoa > Chordata > Actinopteri > Beloniformes > Adrianichthyidae > Oryzias > Oryzias latipes. Next base: position 4,216,622 of record NC_136243.1, on the reverse strand, counting down.
CCTTTACCACAAGATGGGAACTCACACATTTCAGGTGACATCAGTGAGGGGCCATTCACAGACTGACCCAACACAGTCAGAAGAAATCTATTGACCGGACAAGTTTGCCACCAAACTTTTCTTTCTGTCTAATTTGAACAAAACGAGGCTGTACACACCTGTGCTCCCACTGTACAACTGCAGAAAGAGAATCTGAAAGACAACACCCACCTCCATTCTTCTCAGATCATTCAAAAAGAACCAAAAACACTGTTCCATAAACCAGTGGACCAAACCCCCAGGCCGTCGACCATGCAGTACCGTCTATGGGACAGTCGGTACCGGGCAGCAGTGGAAAAACCACAACAAATGTTTAAAAACTTCTGGATTCTCTCCACCACATCTGTATCATTTTTGAGGCAAAATCCATCCACTACTTTTGAAAGTGGCTAAACTGAAGCCCCCAAAGCTAGCAAAGTTAAGAGCCAGTGAGGAAACAGAAGAAGAGTCTTCGTCTTCAAAACAAAAGAAAGCTGCATTTAAAAGATAAAAAGCAGGAGTCTTTACTCCAAACAAGGATTTATTGTGAATATTCATTATTGAATATTAATGAATAACATTCAATAACCGGTGCTCTAATGTTACAAGGATGCTGCTAATAAAGTTGTTCAAATGGAATTTAGTTTACTTTTGTTTTTATCTGTCGCACAGAGTCAGACAAGGCTGAAGTTGGATTCTGATTTTTCATCTCCCACTTTGACCGTTTTAGAGGGAAATCTGTGCCACATTTTAATGGTTCCTAGAGTACGAATCAACTTTAAAGCAGCTGCAGATATTTTACAGAGGATAAGGATAAACTTAACCCTGAAAATATAAAAAATCAGACGCACACTTCAGTCTCCAGCAGGCCGGTGCGTGAAAAAGGAGACCGCTAAAGACCATCAACATGAGCTGCAACAAAAGGATGAAAACAGCGGGCTACAACAATGCAAAGTTAAACACTTGAAGGCCGGGGGGTTGCACAAAAATAACATTAATACAGTTAGCTTAGTTCAGAAGTGACAGATCAACCAATCGAATCACTGCAATGAATGTATCCAGAGTCCCGTCTGCTGTTTCCGACTGTGAAGGAGCTCATCCACTCAGCTAGCATTCACTAGCAACTGCTTCCTCCATGTTTGTCCTCCACAGCCCTTCTGAACGAGTCAAACACGCTCACAGACACAATAGTGCCATAAAAAGCCTATTGAGTGCTCTGAATGCAAAGCCACTGGGAGGTCCCGGGACCACTGCTCCTTCAAAGGAGGTGGTGAGGACGGGCAAACATGGGAGGACAAAGCCCCTGGGATGAATGGATCAGTTGGGACTGAATGCTGCAGTGTTTCTGAAGAGTTTCCCGTCCCACTTCATGTGAGGAGAGTACAGGTTACTACCATGGCAAAAAAGCTGATGTGCTTCAACCACACTAAAGCTGTTATTTCCTCCAGCGCACACTGGTTTCATGGAAAGCAGATTTATTTATGGTATGAATACAGTTTTTTCAGCAGGATGATAGTTCAACCTACAAAGATAAGAAAAATACTCAAGTCTATCGTATGCTAACAAGTTTGTGCCGCAGTAGCTGGTAGCATACCGCTAAGAAAGTGTAGAGGCCACACCCACTTCACCACGTCTCCAACGTCTGTTTGTCGACTCCATTTTTTTCTAATTCACTATTTTAGGCAGCCTGTCCTCAGCCAGGTACTGATTTACACCCGGGGACCTCTCGTAACCCTTGTGCCATCTTAGATGACCCACCCTTAAATTGACCTGGAAAGATTTCATGTAATCCATGGACACCAGTGAAGAAAAAAGGTGCAGAGCACTGTCTAGTGGGTCTAGATGACCCAACTCCCAACGTTAAATTGCCTAGGATAGCACAAGGGTTACAAGCCTCGCTGCAGAGCTTTGGACAAGCTGAAGACAGTTTAGGGAACGTTTGTTAAAACAGGTCCTTGAGAGTTTAAACCACTGTGCAGTCTAACCAGCATCCCAAAAATCAAGTCACTAAAGTTGCTGTTGGTCACCTTTTGGCACCTCCCTTCTGGGGCCGCCACAGCATATCAGCTTTCACTGATTCGCAAAGGTGGTTTTTAAGGCAGATGCCCTTCCTGATCCAACCCTGTATTTTCAAGACACAGGGTGACCCACATTAACAGCAGCACGAAGGATCTCGCACAAGGAGCCACACTGGATTTAGCTCTTTGCACGCCCTGGGAAGCCCTGGGAAGCCAAACCAGGTTTCCTGCGCACCAGTCCTACACCCAGCCTATTGAGCCATACATGAAATCAAGTCAATATAGTAAATATTAGGTTGTCCTTTAGCTTGTAAATTGAGTGTAAAGGATTTTGATTTTAAATGCACAGACATAGAACATGGCAACAAAAAGTCAGTATGCTAACAGCTAAATCTTTGAATGCTAAATGGCTTGTACTTATATAGCGCTATTCTACCTTCATCGAAGGCCCAAAGCGCTTTACAGTCACAGTCCCATTCACACAGTCACACACACATTCACACACTCCGCTGCCGAACACTGGCGCCAACCTTCCACCAGTATTAAGGTGGGTTCATTGTCCTGCCCTTGAACACTTTGACATATGGGCAGGCAAAGCGGAAATCAAACCTGCAATCTTCCGATCAGAGATCGATTGCTCTATGCTGCACCATAAAGAGATAAAGTAAAAAATAAATGTATACTGGTTCATATAATGTATCCCTTGTGTAAGAATTTAGACTTTGAGTATGTCCCAATTCCCTCCCTACTCCTTAACGTCTAAAAAGTGATATTGTGTGGGACTATCTAGTGTTTTAAAGGCAATTCAGACACCATGCTCACTACTATTTCTATAAGCAGCAAATATGACGTCAGCACTTTCACGCAGGAAAAACCTAATAATTATGAACATTTTACATAGACAATTGATGAATCCACAGTGTTCTGAAGATGAAGACTTGGACAGTTTATGCAAAAATTGAAATACTTTTTTAGAGAAAAAAAATGTTCAAACACAATGCATTGTGGTCTATATCCCCCATTCTAGTGAGCATCCATGCACACTGGTTTTTCATAGACACCTCTGGGAAATGTCTGGGGCACTAGATTTTGGATAAAATGGCGTACGTCCTACAAGTAGTGAGTAGTGAAGGAATTCAGACACAACCATGTTTTCTTGCACATCGGACTGAAATCAAATTTGTTTGACAGGCCCAACAGTCATTTCATTTCTGAAGCTTTTTCTAGACACATCACTCTACCAAAGCTCTGTTTTATCGGTCCCACTAAAGCTGTTTGTGTGACTGGTCAAACATTTGACAGTGGGTGGGGTTAATGCAAAAGCAGAGTGCTGTGTGGGGGTGCAGGCTGAACACAGAGGGGCTGAATGATGTAGCTCCTCGTGGATCTGACTTGCTTTTGATAACAAGTCTTCCTTTGCCGCAAACGTTTTTTTCTCCTCCTTTTTTTCTGCTTTGTTAAGTTAAGTTGAGTTTTGTTGAGTTAACTCATTGTGTTATTCCACTGCTATAGTGAAAGGCTTCAATGATGGATAACCCACCCAATGTTGCAGTCATGAGATCAGTCAATGTGAACAGAATGTATGTTGTCCCATCTCAGACGGAACCGCTCCAGAACTGAACCACTATAAGCAGGAGTCCCTGGAAATTCACTTCCTCTGCCTGACAATGAGACACACTCTCTGGGCAGTGGACTTGAAATGTTTCCAAGTCTGAATGTGAAAGGCTTTGCTTCTGTCTGTCAGTCCCAGCTGGGGTCTTTCCCTCCTCCAGCTTCTCTTTCCTGTTTTACTCCCCCTCTTAATCCTGTCACCTTCGTTATGACCCCAATCCCTCCAACCTCCTCAATAGTAGGGGATACGCATTTACCTTCATTCTTTTGTCCTAATTCTTCTTACAATATGGATAAATATTGTGGGACATGTCAGGCTGGTTGAGCTTATATCGAAAGGGCGCAGGTTCGGTTCCCACCTTGCCTGCTCATGTGTTGAAGAGTCCTGTCACAGTAACTTAACTCCTAGGAAGGTCAGATTTTTCTGCTAAAGTCAGCTAATGAATAACTGTGTTGGTGTGAACCCTAAAAGAAGAAAGGAGAAACGGTCAAGGAGATGGAGGAGTGCAGGAAGAAAGGACGAGTTCCAAACACAGCAGAACCAATCCAGGCAGGATCTAAAAGGAAGAACAGAACATAGACTTCTGCGGACCAATGAGTTCATCTCAACATGGTTCGTTGACTCAAGCTACATCTGAATTCACACGTTACTTCCTAAACTAAAAGGGTTTGTTTTTTTGGATTACATTAGTGTCAATCAATAAAGCCAATAATCCAAAGGTAGTGTCATTTTGATTTAGGCTGTTGTGTTTGTGACAGACAGCTCAGAAGGCAGAGAAAGGCCTGTTCACTCAGTAAGAGAAGTGGTGCAAATCTTTAAAGTGAAAATAATATTCCAATATGAAGCTTTAGGGCCTTTTGATCCATATTTAGGTGAAAGCTTGATAGATTGCTTCAAATCCTAAATGTCTGCAGATAATGATTCCAGTTTTTTGAAAAGGGAAAATTCTCATTCTCTTTTATATACACTGGACCAATGAGCAGCAGAGCTTAAAGATGACGTTTTTTCAGGATCTGTACACATGAAAACCTTTTTTGGTTCAGGGTGCATTCACACTTGCCTGTTTGATCTGAATCTGCATGCATTTCCTCAGATAACCCTTCCAATAAAAGGAGTTAAAGCTCATCTGGCTCTAGTTTGTCATATTGACTGTATATGAGAACTGGACTGAGTGACCCCTCCCCCTGGCGTTCCAAAAAAGAAGTGGCTCCAAGAAGCCAAAATCCCATTGACTTCTACAGAGAAATAAACAGCTGGTACTTAGTCATTCTATTGGTCAGAATAAACATTCTTGTGCAGATGCCTTTTTACGAATTAGAAGTTATTCAAGTCATAAACTGATTAATCAGATGCCTCAATAACAGTAGGCGATGCCTGCTGGCCCCCACGTCCACAACGTTTGATTGACAGATTTTGTGTAGCCCGCTTTCAAGTGGAAGGGGCGAGGCCTTCCAACAAGCTCTCTCCTGAATGGCGAGAGCGGTTGCCATAGAAACATTGACTCAGACTGGACCAATCACTTTTCACTGACATTGTCTGGCTCCAACATGGCAACATCAGTATCATAAAAAAATGGTGACTGAGTTGACTTAATTTGGTTGGAGCTGGAAATAAACCATTTTACTTCACTTTGGTCTGTTAACCCCTTGTGCTATCCTAGGCACTTTGACATTGGGAGTTGGGTCATCTAGACCCACTAGACAGTGCTCTGAACATTTTTTCTTCAATGATTTGTGATCTTCACTGGTGTCCATGGATTACATCAGCATGGGTCATATCTTTTTCATTTCATTTTCTGGTTTATTGGTTTAACCATTAAATCTGCAAATCAAGCCCTCCTTTCTGAAGTCGTGCTTCTGTCTTTAAGGTGTTTTTACCACTTTTGGTAGCCTCAGGCACATGCAGGTGGGGGTGGGGGCTTATTTCAACCACCCTGTGCCTGTTGAGACAGGTTAACTGAAATTCCAATCTCTCCTCTGTCATTCTATGGCATTCAGAGGTTCAGAGGTGGGGGTTGAGTCTTCAGCACCCTTTCTGTGCCCCGTCTCTGACACAGACAAAAACCCCGGCCTTTAGCCACCTACATTCTTTTTAACTGCAACCTGGTAACTGTGGACCCCCTCCGGATTATGGTGTCAGTTGAGCTGCTCTGTAATCACATAAAATCTGTCAGTGCTGCTCCATCAGGGCGGAGCATGATAGAGGAACATTTTTTCAATTCCTCTTGTTGCATTACACTATTTCATTGTGTTTTCATGAACATTTAGTTTGCTTCAACAGCCATCTTAGTTTACGTAAAGTTTTTATTACCCACGTTTGACTGTTTAACCACACCTAATTGCTGGGGGGGGGGGGGGGGGGGGGGGTCAGAGGTTTGCCTCTCGGGGGGGGCAAACCTCTGATAACCGCCCCCCCCTTCCAAGGTATTAAAGGTATTGTTTGCTGCTCATGCCAGAATTTCTGCCACAGAACAGAAACGTTTATCAGTCTTGAGGTGGTTTAATGAAAAATGAACATCTGCAAAAGTGTAGAAATTTTTTTATTAGGATGCATCACTACTGCTATATCGTACTTTCTTACCTAGTTAATAGAGTGATTGTTGTAAAAAGAGATATGAAAAACCAAATGCAACACGTTAAAAAACTGAGTTGGTCCAACACTTATTTATAAACATTGCTTGTTAACATTTAGTTTAACTAAGTTTTCTAAGTTGTAATCCTACCCTCTCTAATTCTCAAGGACTCCTCTCACCCTGACCACGGACTGTTTAACCTCCTCCCCTCCGGGAGGCGTTTCAGGAGCCTCCGGACAAGGACCACAAGATTCAGGAACAGCTTTTTCCCTAAAGCTGTCTCCTTGCTGAACTCTTCCCTCTGACACCCCTAAAACACCCCCCCCCCCCCCCACACACACACACACCACCATAGACTCCCCCCCCCCCTTCAACACTCTGAATCATTTATTTATTCACAACAAGCAAAAACAGTAACTTGTTATTACTTGCACTACTGTCTGTTCATCCAGGAACACTGTATAATCCATCTGCACATTGTAATATTTTCTATGCACTTTACTGTCCATTGCAATACTGTAAATTATGTTCATAGTTCTGCCTATAGTGTTCATACCCTTTTACATAGCCCATCTGTATAGTATATTCATAGTACACCTATCTGTATATCGTGCTTATAGTATTAATATCTGTAAAGTATGTCCATAATACTAACCTGTATAGTTATTGTACATACTATAGAACTTTATTCTGTACTTACTGCTTATTGCACTTCTGGTTAGATGCCAACTGCATTTCGTTGCCTTGTACCTACATGTGCAGTGACAATAAAGTTGAATCTAATCTAATCTAATCTAATCTAATCTAATCTAATGTGTTTTTTCAATCAACCTCAAACTCCCTCACCTACATTATTCTTTTTACCCTTTTCCCCCCTCTCCACAGATCCATCTTTCATCCTTACCAAAAAGTTCACACAAATATAATAATTGTAAAGTTTAACCTCTAACACAAAAGGGGTTTATACAACTATACACCTCATGTGTGTAAAGCTACATAAACCTCTCTTGCAACCGTAAAATCTGTCCAACACAAGAGGCCCTCAGCTTTGTTTGCTCAGCTGCTGGGAAGCACAAGTTGTAAAATTATAATTCCATTTGAGTTTAATCTTGGTTAATTAATATTTCATATCCTAGGAAAAACACGGTTTTAAACTTGGCGCTGAAATCTTTGTTTGCAAGTCAACAAGTAAGATCTGGAATTTCTGGAAATTGATAACCAGGATTGCACACATTAGGAGAAATATTGGCCGATACCCAACAGAGCATTTCTAAGGCTCTTTAATTGTTACTTGGTAATTCTATGGTTCAACTCTTTACTAAAAATCTGGACACTCTGATCCTAATCTACCTCATCTCATGTCTATCTTTTGTCTTTGTTGTTTTGGCAGTCTGGTTTGGGTCAATATTATGCTAAAAGTGGGGCGGCCATGGTGCAGTGGAAGGGTGGTCAACCTCTGATCGGAAGATTGCAGGTTCGATTCCCACCTGCCAGCCCATGAGTTGAAGTGTCCTTGGGCAAGACACTGAACCCCACCTTGCCTCTTGTGGAAGGTTGGTGCCAGTGTTCAGCAGCGGAGCCGCATCAGTGTGTGAATGTGACTGTGACTGTAAAGTGCCTTGGGCCTTTGAAGAAGGTAGACAAGCACTATTCCTTTAGCAGAGAAACAGTAGTACATACATTCTGCCTCCATGTGACTCTGTCATGTATTGTTCTTGGGGTCATAATCAGTCTTTGTCTGACCTCAGAGCTCAGTCTAATAGCATCGTCTAATATTTCATTAAGTTCAGTAGATGTTCATTAGTATATACAGATAGCTTATAAATACGGTTTGCTGATAAGGGGGAGGGGGTGGCAGTATACTTTCATGGCCCCAACTGCCATCAGGTCATTCACAATCTTCCAATGCATCCCTTCGTTACCGAGTCTTCTTTTATTTTATTCCCAAACATGGAAACATGTTGGTTTCATGCAGAGACGGCTGACGGCGACGGCTTCTCCCAAAGTAGAGTTGTCTCCTCCACGGCAAAACCTGTGGTGGGCTGTGGGGGGGCCTTCAAGCCCTTCTCAGAAGACCTAAAAATGGTCTGAATCATGTGTATATTTTGTTCATGCATACTCATTAAATAATTCCAAATGGTCTGTCCATTCTCTTTTATTGTGTTTATGATGATTATGCTACTTCCAGACATATTTTCATATTGGAACATTTAACCAATCGCATTTCAGCTGTCCTCTGTTCCCAGGAAGGGTAAGGATATTCACCTTACCCTTCAAAACCATTTTGAAGGGTAAACTTTTGAAAGGTGAGTTTTGAAGGCCTCCTAATGCTAAATCATCAGTCATTCATTTCCTTCAACCAGTCAGATTGTGAGTTGGTGTCAGCAGGGCCTTCTAGCAGGCTTAGACAGCGTCACAGTATTCAGACCTTCTGATTGGACAGAAGTTTCAGGAAGTCACATGCAGCCTTGCCCAGTTTGACACACAGCCACGGAGCACTTTGTGATCTGTCTCAGTTAAAAACAGACTGACTGTAATGTATCCATGGAGGATTTAGCAGGAACATCTCCCACTGATCTCCTTGACTTCCTTCATCAGAAAAATCTGAGTGAATCATGAAGCAGCCGTACAGATTTGTGTGTTCGGCGCTGACCGTCCCCGTGTCCACTGTGTCTGTCCAGTTGACATTTTCGGCTCTAAAGCGAATTCAAACCTACAGAAACATAAATGGACAGACTGGGCTCTCAGCACTGATGATGGAATAGAAAAGGACTTCTGGATGGAACTGAAGACCATAATCTACATGACAGGGTGATGGACTGTTTAGAGGAGAGAGAGGAGGATGGATTTGTCTTCAAATAATCAGAGTTTTTGATGAGTGAAATGATAAATATCATGATAAATAATATTCCAATTGTATGTGGTTATTTTCAATATTTTGGGCTGGCTGTAGTTGCATAATGAGATTTGTTTACTGTTGTGTTTATTCAGAGGTATTTATTGTGGCTACAGGAATTTTCAATATGCAATGCAAAGCTTGTTTCTGCATGGTAAAATGGTTATTGAGGGGTTGAGTGATTCAGACGCAGCACTACTGAAGGCCCAGGTGTGTAAGGCACGGCCCGCCACTGAGTTTTCATGAAAGCGTACATCTAAATATATTTGTCTTTTATTATGATTATTGAAAAGTTACAAGTCACTGAATAAAATCAACCAAAACACTTCATAAAAGGAGAAACATGAACACAAGTCACAGTCACAAAATGGCCTCGGCCACAACTCTACTGCTGCAGGACCAAACCTGAACAAAAACTACAGGACAAAGTATTACTGGACAAAACAGAGACAGAAAATCCAACCTTTTTTAAAAAGTGATGTCATTCTTAAATAAAGCCTCCTTTACAGCCGGAGACTGCAACTACGGAGCCCAGCTGTGGAGCAAAGAGGCTTTGAGAGCCATGTTCAAAAACACAAAGAGGCTAATGAGGAGTAAAAGCAGGAAACAGGAGATGCCCACAGACAAAGAATGAAGAAACAACCTGAAGGTGGTGTCAGCAGAGCCTTCTAGCAGTTAGGTGTGGTTCTGATTTAAGAGACCTACCTGTCCAAGATCTAAGGTGACGTTGACCTCGTTGTACTCTGTGCTGCGAGACAGGGGTGGGCTCTGCCACCATCGCTCTGTCCCGTCGATGGCGTTGGTGATGGGATGAGCGCGATCACTTAACCCCTGGCTGCAGATGTCACAGTACTGGCCCTGAGAAGACACGTTTGAAACATCAGTTTGCATTTGCTTTCAAAACAGGAGTGTCTCAATGTACGCCCTTTCAAAACATCAGTTTTGATTTCCACATTTGGAGTTGAAAAAATGCCTATTAGTCTGTGAACATCTCTTCTGATGGACATCAGCTTTAGAAAAACACCAGGAATGCTGCACAGCTCCATCATAAGCCTGAGTTACACTGGACTTTCCGAAAAGCTCTCCTACATTTGACTTTGTTCTTATCGCTTCTGGATTGGACATTTCAGGCATTTAGCATTAGTCCAGGATTAGTCAAGATCACTGCACACTCCTTCAAATCAAACCAGTCTTTATTTATAGAGCAGTTTTCATAAAATGCAGCACAGAGTACTATACAAAAACTAAAACCAGGCCCAAACCCCTCACACCCTTGAATCCATAAAACATGAGGTGACATTAAGTTTTAGGCTGAGCATGGAAACGCTACTGAAGGAGGTGGATGGAAGCACTAATAGCTGAATCCTCTTCCTCTGGGGTAGATGCGTACACAGCCGACTACAACAGCTGTGGGGGGGGAACAGCCTCACCATGGCAAAGTGGTGCTGCTGGTCACCAGCCAGAGCAACAGCAGCTGGAACAGCGGGTGACCCAGAGGGAGAGGAAGCTACTTAGGAAACTCTTAAAATAAAGATGTTTATAAAAAACAAAATATATATCGGTAAAAATAAGAAAAGATGGATCAAAACAGTACGACGGGATAGCTTCAATATTGCTCCCCTTTTTGTTGCACTGGTTAATGTCAGGTTGGGGGTGTGTGAGGGGCTGTTATAAACAGATGGATGAAGTAGTGGTGGGATCGCACCAAGGCAGCAATCACAGCTAAAACTCTGAAGAGAATTTCTGATGAACTCCTACGGCTCTGCAGAAACTATACTCTGGAAATGTTTTTTGATTTAGCCTCAAATCGGCATAATCATGATTAAAAGACGACTGGGGTGGGACTTAAAAAAGCCAAATGTCTTGAGCCTTTTCCTTTCCTGGCTCTCTGCAGACCTGAAGGCCTTAACCCTTGTGCTATCTTAGATGACCCCACCCTTCCATTGACGTGTTCTCCCTACCATGACAAATGTGGATAAAGGTGGGAAGATTTCATGTAATCCATGGACACCAGTGAAGATCACAAATCATTGAAGAAAAAAGGTTCAGAGCACTGTCTAGTGGGTCTAGATGACCCAACTCCCAATGGTAAAGTGCCTAGGATAGCACAAGGGTTAAAAAGAGGACTTGTCTTTCAGTGCTGCTGGTCCAACACAGACCCTGGCTCAGGTTTCAAATGTTTCCAAAGAAACAGGACTCCTCCCAGAATCATGCAGAATTATATTCCTTTTAGCTTCAAATGCCTCAGGGTTCAAAATGAATAAATACCAGTTTTATGCTGCAGTCTGACAGCTAAAGGGAAAGATTTTGATTGTAGAAACTCCCTCGCACATCCATAAATCGTCTGATCATGAAGGTAAACTCTACCCGAGGAAAGCCAGAACATTTTTTAACGGTCATTATTTACTAGAAGAGCAATAAGAAGAAATGTAGGTCAAAGCAACTGTGTCAGAAGCCAAGTGCACAGGTGACATGGCTGAACACTGTCCAGCCACAGCCTCTTTAGAAAAAGCAGACAGGCAGGTGAGGTGACACGCCTCAACTTCTAGATGAAGCTCAAGTGGGTTCCACACCAATCTTTATGTGTGTCAAACCAGCATCTATTCTTTTATTCTTAATATGTTGTGGCACAAAAATCACTGTTATACCTCCTCAATGCCAGCAAAGCTAGGAGGACTCTCCAAATACTGTACTCAGGTAACAGTATAGTACTTTAAAATAAAGTCATTATTCAAAAAGTACCTCAAGCAAAATGAGGAGCACAGAAAAAGGAGTAAAGAAGTAACTGAGTAGCAGTTTATGTCTGATCCTTTTCTCTGAGTTTACTGATTTAGAAAATTAAAATTACATGGATATACAGTAGGCTGCACGGTGGTGCAGTGGTTAGCGCTCTTGCCTCACAGCAAGAAGTCCCCCGGTTCAAGTCCCAGCTGGGGGACCTGAAACAGAACATCAATGGGGGACTTTTCTGTGTGGAGTTTGCATGTTCTCCCCATTCATGCGTGGGTTTTCTACGGGGACTCCAGATTCCTCCCACCGTCCAAAAACATGCTTCATAGGTTGATTGGCAACTCTAAATTGTCCCTAGGTGTGAATGTGGGTGTGTGATGGTGACCCTGTGACAGACTGGTGACCTGTCCAGGGTGTCCCCTACCTTTGCCCATAAGTGGCCAGGATTGGAAAAAGGGAAAAACGGATGAATTAATGAAAATAATGTTTAATTAATACAATTAAACAAATATACTTGAGTAAATGTTGCATGTTATTTATTTATTTGAACATTTTTGCTGATAGATTCCATCCGTCCATCTTCTGCTTACAGCTCATTCTAGGACGGAGCCCATGCCAGCTATCATGGGGAGAAGGCCGGGTACACTCTGATAAAGTCTAATGCAGCAAGCAGCCGTTCTTCCTCACACTCACTCATACAGCCAATTTGGTCACTAAAGCTTTATGAACTGTAGAAGACAAAGTCCTCTTAGAGAATCTCTACATCCACAGGGCGAATGTGGAATCTCTACTTGGAAAGGACCCAATCAGGATTCTTAACGGGAACCTTTTTGTTGTGGGGCAACGGTGTTAACCACCACACATGAAGGGACTCTTGCTAAACAAGACAGTTGGCAAAAAAACCAAGAACCCTGATGAGCAATAGGTTAATGAATTATAGAGACCATGGTGTGAAACTCCTCCCTCTTGAGCAGTTTTAGACCTATTTCTAATCTTCCATTCATGTCCAAAATTTTTGAAAAAGTTGTTGCTAACCAACTGACAACTGCTCCTGACAGTCGTGGCATTTTAGATCAGTTTCAGTCAGGTTTTCGCAGAGCTCACTTCACTGAAACAGCCCTTCTCAGAGTCACTAATGACATCCTGATGCAGAGTGATGCAGGAAAATGCTGTGCTACTGCTACTGGACTTCCCCGAAGCCTTTGACACCGTTGACCATTACGTCCTCTTGGAAAAATTGGGTTGGGGTATCCGGTTCCGTTTTAAACTGGTTCTCCTCATTTCTGACTGGTAGATCTTTTTCTCTTGTATTTTCCAGGTTTAAGTCATCTTCTCACTTCTGGTGTCCCACAAGGTTCCGTTTTGGGACCTTTATTGTTCCTTTTATATCTGCTGCCTTTGCAGCATATTTTAAGTTGTTTTAACCATATTTCTTATCATTTTTATGTTGATGTTATTCAGCTCTATGTGTTTTTTAAACCCCAGGATGTTTTTAAAATACAGATTTTAAGCAGGTGTCTGGATTCAGTCAAGAGTCGGATGAATGATCATTTTCTCTGACTAAATGAAGCCACAACCCAGGTCCTAGTCTGTGCCCCTGACAGTTGCCTCCCCCAGTTAGTCCAGTGGTTCGGTCCACTTGCCTTCTCTATCAAGCACTCTGTCAGGAACCTCAGGGTAACTCTAGACCCAGTTTTATCCCTCGACTCTCATGCTCAAACAAGAGCTCATTGTTCGCTCTTGTTTTTTTTTCATCTTAAAAACATTGCAAAACTGAGTCCAATTGTGTCGCGTTCTGAGATGGAGATGCTCATCCACGCTTTTATATCATCTCGTCTTGATTACTGTAACTCCAGCTTCACATGTTTGAGCAGAAAATCTCTTGAACGGCTCCAGGTTGTCCAGAACGCTGCTGCGAGGCTTTTATGCAATTATTCCAAGTTTTCACACGTCACCCCGTTATTAATCCAGCTGCACTGGCTTCCCATCCTCTACCGAGTGCATTTTAAAATCCTGGTTTTAACACACACAGCTTTTAATAACCAAGCATGGGTCTACATAAAAGACCTTTTGCAGCCGTACACTCCAAGCAGGTCCCTGAGGTCATGTGACCAGGGTCTGCTGGTTGTAAAGAGAGCCCGGTTAAAGCCTTTGCAGCAGGGGCTCCATCCCTCTGGAACTCCCTTCAGATCTGCTGACTCAGTGTTTTCTTTTAGAAAGTAGCTAAAAACCTTTTTTTTTAAAATTGCTTTTTCTTAATTTGTTTTATATTCCATGTTTTACCGTGTTTTACTGTGAAGCACTTTGTGATTTTTATCTTGAAAGGTGCTATACAAATAAAGTTTTTAATTATTATTATTAAGCATGACGCTGGTGCGTGCAACATCCCAAAGCACTCACAGCAGTCAGTTAAAGGGTAAGCTCAGGGGACCATTTATGGAACTCGCCTCCCAGATGTAGACCAAGCAGCTTCCTGCTCTATTCGCAGAATTGTCTTAAAGAGCCTGTGTCATGCAAAATCAACATTTTGAGCTTTTCAGTGTACTATATTGTTCATTCCTCATGAAAAGAAGCCCCGAATAGGTATTTTGATCCATTGACGCATTTCTGAGTATTCCTCTAAAAACCTGCTCTCAGAGCACCCGCCCCTCCTAATCCATGAAAACTGGCGGTTTCTCACATTGTGACATCACAAAGTGAGGAACAGCCCCTTCCAGAAAGAGTCTGCACTGCAAGCTCCGCCCCTAGACTAACACACACGCCTACTTTCTCTGTGGAGCTACTGGTGATCGGCTAAACACTTTCCTTTCATATGCACAATATGCACATCCGTCTTTCCAAAAGTTTAGGTGTTGTTTCTTTTTGCAAGCAAAACGCAGACACGCTGCTGAGGCTGGCTCTAGGATGATGTCATGAAATGGGCGGCACCCACAAGGAGAAAAAGGTGGAGCCTCAGAGATCGAGTCATCTTATTTCTAGATTGGAAAGTGAACTGCGAAAATAACTAATATTTAATGATAAAAATTGTTCTTTAGTGTTCCAAAGATAATCATATGGATATAATTTTCTCTGAAAGGCTTAAGAAAAGCATGATATAGGCTAGGGCTGCACAATATGAGGAAAACTCACGATTTACGATCTATGTGATCAACATTGTGATGAAGATATAACCTGCGATTCATTAACAAAAAGCAAAACAACCAAATACATCATTTCGATATCACTGCAACAGTTTAAATTAAATAAGAATCCAGATAACTTAAATTATATTCCAAAGGACCCTAGTCTACAAAGGAGGCGAGCATCTAACATAAAAGGGATCCATCTGATTGGTCAATGATGTAAAGGGATTTATTTGATTCATTAAATAGTTCAAGCTGCCATAAGATGGTTTTAGCACATGTAAGGTTACTATTTATCTGAATTTTCACTGACTTTTGCGATATGGATATTGGAAAGCTTGATATTGCAATAACTCAATCCCGAATGTCTTTGTACCAAAAATTTCCCGTAAATTACCAAGCTCACCTATTAATACAATCCAGCTCTTAATTCCTGTCGTCCTTGGACTGTCATGCATCACATGACGCCACACAACGCGGTGCAGTCTCAACATTTTTGGAGATCATTTTGGAGGAAATTAAAGACGCTCATGGATCTATTTGTCTGACAGTGGATGATCAGAATGGAGCAGAGCAGGAAGACTTTGGCCCGCCATTGTAGCTTCTATGTCACAACTACAAGCTTTTTCATACGCTTTTTTTCGTCTGCTCCTTATTCACAACGATTTGAATAAATAAATACATAGAAAAGCAGTTTTGAGCTTAATTTTCTGTATGTATGTCCTCCGTCATCAAAAAATTGCTAGAAAAACATGTTAAAACAGTAAAACACCACCAGCTATGACATCCAGCAGGTAGGATTTTGTCACTGAAAGTTGATGATTGGGAGTAAATGTAGAGTTTGATCAAATGTTCTGATCGCCTCAAGCTTTGCAGGCGTGAAACCTGAGCAGACGCTGCTGCAGTCTCTCCACCTTTATGGTTTGTAAATGAACTTTGGTCTGAAGAGATATCACTCAGGTTAGCAGTGTAACTGAACAAATGCTGAACAAAACTGAGTAAGGAGGTGTTCCAGTTTAGCTCACAGAGGTCAGAGTTCACAACTCCAACTTACTTGTAAGTTCTCCCCTGCCCACCTAAAGTCTGTTTAAACAAGTAACAACACTACATTCAAAAACAAAGTCACCAACTGGGATGAGTAAGAGCCTCCCATTAATTCCTCAAAACAGAAAGTTTGAAGTATAGAAACAGTGGAAGGAGATTGCAGTAACTACTAACCAGCACGTTAGAAAAGACTGGCATGACAGCAGGGAACTAGTTTCTTTGGGAAGAAACCTGTCCAGAAAAAGTATGGAATGATCGTGCTTTCACAAAAATGAAAATGAAAGGACAACAGCGGTGTATGTTAAGCGCTTAAAGTTAGATTATGTCTATTCAATCGCCATGAAAGAAGTCAAGGACATTCTGAGCGAGCAGCTGTGCAGCCTGAAGAAAGCTACTAGTCGGAGGTTTGCTGATGTAGAGGGGTAGTTTCTGTGGGGAGGGGGCAATGATCTGGGTGAAATCCATGAGAAATCCAGGGAGCATGTCACCTCAGAGCCCAAGGATCAGCTGAGGACAAAATAAAATCCAGACCTGAACCTCACTGAAAGCTGGGGGGGTCCTCAGGAAAACAGAGTGACGCTCTGGATGGAAACATCTGCTGTCACATTGCAGACGCTCACTGAGATGGTACCATTATCCCAGCTAAAGCCGGCTTAGAGTGAGTGACTTTTTTTTGGGGGGGGGCTGTGGAATTCCTAAAAAATACCTTCCATCGCATGCCTCATGTCATTTGCGTTCTTCCACTGCATTGCATCGTAACTCAACATCCATGAACACATGGAGGAAACCAAAGACTAAATGTCCACTTGTTGTCCCCACATAAACACAAACACGTCCACACATTCCACAGTCCTCCCTCTGCAGTTTTAATGAATAAAAACACGCTCGTCTCGCATCCTCCACAGCAATCCAGCCTGTTTTGTTGTTGATGGGGGGGAGCAGTGTCTAAGATGGTTTTACATTGAGCTGCTGTTGACATTTACAGCTGTGTGCCACATCACAACCACACACGGATCATCAGGTGGGAGTATCCCAATCATTGTTAGGTTCTCTAACATCTCTGTCTGAACAGATGTTGATGCATCCATCTGCTAAACCTGGATATGTTGAGCTAAAAGATCTGAGACCGTCTGCAGCGTCCACTGAGAAGAAGCAGGAACCCACAACAGGAGACACTAAACTGTTTACCGCTTATGAGGTCCACACCGAGCCAACATACTTTTCTGTAGAGATGCACATCAGAGCACAATGGCAATATTCTCATCAATACTGTAGCAGCAGGATGGTGACAAACAAAAGGCCTGTCCTCCCTTTGGCTCCTGCACCACTGATGTTAGCCAGGAACTGCTGAGCAGTAAACCCCAGAATCTCAATGAGGCTGTATTATTGGTACTAACAGCTTAATGCAGGTCGCATTCCTCAACCCAAGTTTATGGAAACAGACAGAGCTGATATGAAATGTTTCTAAAAACAAAACGCAGGGTGTTCTATGCTCTCAGACACATTTCTGTAGCCTTAATCACATGCACCGATAGGCCATGGAGGGTCACAGAGGGAGGCCATCCAAAGTATGGGAAGCGCAGTTGAGTTTAGCGTGAACCTCATACGGGACATCATCATTGTGGGTTGTGTGATAAATGTATGGCGAAGTATTTGTAGGGATAATGCAAAATACACGCACAGATGATGTATGGGTGATGCTGTCATACGGTGCCCTTATGAAGCACTCTACTCATTAGTAACGGCGCGTACTGGTTCCTAACTGACCGCGTGCACAAACTGCACACACGGGGTGTGCACGCGAAACGCAAGTGCCCGTGGGACGCTCATAGGATATCCACACAAAGTACACTGATTGTCTAATTTCCTCATTGCTAACATGCAGGCTGCAGTCAAGCAGCGCGTGAACAGCACTAATGGGCTCCTTGCAGAGTCAGCACTATCTGGGGAGGTATAAAAAATGAAAAATCCACCGAAATCCAGGGTTGCAATGAAAGCCAACGTTCTCTTTTTCGTCTTACAAGAAGATGTCCAGAATGCAAACTGGCTACAAGGGGAGGCTGTAATCTCACAGTACCAGAGTGAATAAGGCCGGTCTGATTGGAGGATACGGGTCAGTCACCCTGAGGAATGTGGGGAAAGGGAGAGCGAGAACAAGAGGTGGAGAGAACTGCATTTCACATCGTCACCTAGAACATCGCTTTAATAGTTAACTCACTCAAGAAACGGAAGGAATTCTTTAAACCAAGCAACCTCTGACTGATACGATTTAAAGCATATTTTGACATTAACAATAAGAAAGTTGGACATGACTTGATCGCACACAAATTCTATATTTTCCACTTCGAGGTGAGTGCTCTTGTTTGAGTGAGCAGTGGTGAGCAGTGCCAGGAGTACAATGGAAGCAGTGCATAAATGAGGCCTGGACAGGACCGCTGGAGGCCCCTGCACTGAGCGGGCACCTCTGTTCCAGCCTCTGAACCCACTGCAGTGCTCAGACCACTCATTACATGCAATATTAACACAATGAACCCTGAAGGCTCATTGCTATTTCACTGATTCAGTTCCATATCAAAACAAAAAGAGTGCAGCCACATCTGGAGTTTAGTTGTAAAAAGAAAAAACTGAAACCCAAATAAATGTTGGACAGTATATAAGCAAAGACACATTTAAAAAAAAAGGAAAACTGAATAAAATGTTGAGCACTTTAGATAACATGGTAGTGGTAAAATATCAGAGGGAAACAGAGGAGCAGCTCTCTTTTCCGCCACGAGTTCACAGCTTGCTCATAATAGCTGGTTTAGGGGGCGGAGTCAGAGCCCCTCAGCCTCTTTAAAAAGGTCATTTTGGGCTGTCCGCTTTTGAGGCGTCATAAATCCTCTGTAGCAGCCTTCTATTCAAACGTAGTCAATCCCTTAAAGAAAATAGATGAAAGCACATATGGGAACCATCTTTGGAAGATTTCACTAAACTGATCAGTATGAACATTACTTTGTAATGGGAATGGTTAGACAGCAGAGGCAGAACAAAGGAACATGTACACAGAAGAAGAATCCACATTTTTACTGGAGCAGATGCTCCAAATGGTCTTAAAGCCCCAATCCGATCATTTTGTGGTCCACGTGGTCTTTTAGTTATGATGATGCTGTTTAGCCAAATTTTAAAAAACGTGTCGTTCTCAAGGACATAGTATCTGCAGAGCAGCAGGAGTTCATTAGAAATGCACCTCTGAGTTTTGAAAGGCAAGGTTGACTTGAAGCAACCTCAGCCCTTCTACCCATTGCTGAGAGCTCTTTGTTTACCCTCACTTCCGCTAGTAACACCCCCCAACTTAACGTTATCGGCATAACAAAAATGGCAGCAATATCAGATCCATCCATCTGTCCAGTTTAGATCCAGATTCCAGCTCAGTCGAGGAAAACAAAGACGTTCATGGATCTATGTGTCTGACAGTAGATGATCAGAATGGAGCAGAGCAGGAAGACTTTGGCCCCGCCCATCACAGTTTCTATGTCACAGCTACAAGCTTTTTTCAAACAGTATTTTTTTTGTCTGCTCCTTATTCACAATGATTTGAAAAAATAAATATTTAGAAACATTATTTTAGGCTTGATTTCCTTCACATCCTCCGTCATGAGAAAAATGCTACAAGAAGACGTTAAAAGCAGCGAAAACAGTCTTTTCATTGACAGCAGCCATGTTTCCATCTTCTGTTTGACCAATCCAGTCTTTTTTTTGTTTGTTTTATTTCTGGTACTTAATGAGTGTTGCAGAAACGCTAGAGAGGAATTATTCAATTTGAACATGGTCTGTGACGTCATAGCCATTTTACGGACTACCAAATGCGAACGCACACGCGCACACGAACAGAAATCAAAGTAAAACGGTTTGTTTGTTTTGTCCATCGTTTAAAGTTTGTTGAACAGCACAAACGAAGGATGCTACTGAACACGTTCATCACTGTAGTCGGTGTTTAGAGAAGAAGCTGTCTTTAAAGCAATTCCTGCAGCACCTGCTGCGGCTGCGCCGGCTGCGGCTGCGGCGGCTGCGGCTGCGGCGGCTGCGCCGGCTGCGGCTGCGGCGGCTGCGCCGGCTGCGGGACCCTCTCTCGTCTACGGCATTCAGGACAGAGTCCCGCGGGCTCTCACGGAGCCTCTGCCGCTCACCTGGATGGTCTGGCTCGGCTCTCCTGACATCGGGCCACCGACCAGCTTGCAGTAGAGGTCCTGTATGCTCCTGCCGGCGTCGTCCAGCCCGCAGGTCGCGGTGGCGGTGATCTTGGTGCCCTCTGCCAGGTTGAAGTAAGGCGGGTGCAGGCTGTACCCGTTCAGTCCGTTGGCCGGAAGCTCCTGTGCCGTGGTGCACCAGCAGCAGGTCACGAGCAGCGGCCACAGCAACCGTGAAACAAGCGCGGCGGCTCGGTGCGCCATCATCTCCACCTGCCCGTCCGGTCCGGGGAGAGCAAAAGAATCAGAGAGACTGTGGAGATCTGCCGTCAGCGGAGCAGCACGTGAGAGGAAAGCAACTCTACTGAAGGTTGGGGGGGGTCCTCCTGTCCGCCCGCGCCGCTCCACAGCCGCCTCTCCTCCCCCACGCCTGGCCAGGCCCCGCGGTTAAAGGGCGGACCTGCTCAGACTAGCAGCTGAAGGCTGAAGGCAAATGCAGCTTTTTCTACAGATAGATGTCTCTGCAGCACTTTCTGAGCCAGTTTAGCTCGTGCTGGTTTGCGGCGCCTTCCGTCCGTGAAACCCGGGTTCGACTCCAGGCTGCTCCCTGTTCCCTTCTCTACCTCTGCCGGTTCCAAGCCCGGTTAGAGAAGGTTGTGTCAGGAAGGGCATCCGGCGTAAAACATTGCCAAATTTACCATGCGACTTGTTCGCTGTGGCGACCCCTGATGGGAGAAGCCGGAAGAAGAAGATGTCTCTGCAGCACTGACACAGCCTTTGATTGACCCACACTTAGCCCGAGTCTTAAGAAGAACAAAAAGAATACATTTTATTTCATTGGTGTTTAATTGTTTTTGTTTCATCCTGTAGAAAAATTCAACACTCCTCGTAGTAATATCCTCCTAAAGAACCAGAACATTAGTTGTCCTGGACATTTGTTTTTGGATCGGGTCATTGAACTTATTTGCAGAACTTTACTAAATCCTGCTGTGATTTTCATCCAATCCTTTGACCTAAAGCTCAGGTATAACACACATTTCCTTAGTTTTAAACTGAAACTGAAAATTCATTTTCACATATGTCTGGTTTTCATTCAAAATAAAGCAGATGTCATTGTTTTGCAGAAAAAAAAAGTCTAAATTCTGATTCAAAGAAATGAGTGATTTTGTCAAACTGGATTTTCTTCCGTTCATCAAAGTTGGACCTCTGGCTTGAACATGTTTTGTTAACCGTAAATGGTTTCTGTTGTGAGCTGCAGGTACAGACACACAGCATCAAGCATTAAAGACTGATGAAAATTATGTTTTTGGTGTTTTTAACATTCTTGTGGCCTTTTTCTGATGATAAAAGGACATTTATAAAGAAAATTAAGCTCAAAATAGTTCTGCTCCATTCTGATCATCCACCGTCAGACAAATAGATCCATGAACGTCTTTGTTTTCCTCGTCTGAGCTGGAATCTGGATCTATACTGTACAGCTGGATTGCTATGATATTGCTCACCATTTTCATTTCATTTCATTTTGGCTGAAAACAGCATAATCATAATTAAAAGACACTAGGAACGCTCTGAAAATAGATGATTGGACCGAGAGTTTACTACTTCAAAATGAAAAAATCATTGTGACTTTCTCTGTCATCATTTAAACGACAGTGTAGGAAAAAAACGGCACTGGATGGGTTGTTCTTCAGCAGGGAAGCTGTCTATGACTTTCATAGTGAAAGTCCTCAAAATGTCCACGCCTGTGATGTGGACGTTTTGTCATCCGACAATGGAATGTGTTCTGTAGGGCAGCTGCACTTCAGTTCTAACTGCTGATAATGAATTCAGTTCATTTCATGTTCTGCCTTCTTCTGGGTGCTGCAAAGAGGGAAATAAATAAGTGTCAGGCAAATAGATGCAGAGGGCGTGACACCTAGGTCATGACGTTTTTGCCACTGCCACAGGAACAGAATCAAGCTGCAGCAGCAGATCTTTAAGTGTTTTAATAAAGCTGCCACTCAAAATCCTGACTTCACAGTCAAATCCAGCAGAAATTGCAATGGCTGATGTTAGGAATTGCTCACAGACTTTTAAAGGGTCTTTGCGTTTGTCCAGACTCCTCCATCGAATGTGCTCTAGGTCTTCTCAGTTGCAAACTGATCAGCTGTGGTCAATGTTAAAATGCCTAATAACATTTCAGTTCAGCTGGAAAAACAACAAAAACTGCTGTTACTGAAGCAGACTGACATTACTCAACTAATGCCTGATGGATCATTGGAAAAAGTACTGTAAACTCATGAAGTCATCAACTGGCGCTTTGTTAATCCCTCACATTTCCATCCCTGCCTCCAGCATTTTCAAAGATTTATCTGAAAACATCTAATGTCTGTGCGACAGACGAAAAACGAAACAACAGCCTTTACAAGGAATCACACATGTTCCTGAAGCATCTTTCCTTAAAAAAAAAATCTATCATCTGTGTCTGAGGCACACCTGAGCAGCTGTCTGTGTGTGTTCATTTTCCTCAAAGGCACTGGAGCTTTGCCATTCATTAGGCAACAGGAACCACTTTAAAACATGAAAGACCTTCTTTGCTCTGCACAAACCCACAGACACACGTGCACGCGCATGCACCCTCATGCAGGACTCCTCTTACTCATATTCACCAGGTGTGGAGCTCCTACTTTTCTTGGGAAGACATTTTTAAACAAAGTAAGCAACCAGTTTATTTAAACAGGACTTTTCACAGAAAGGAAAAAATACAAACACCTTAAAAAACTCAAGTCACAACTAGATAAAGGATGAGACATGAACTAAAACAATCAAAAATAATAATAAACATAAAAAATTAGATCACACCAACAGCCAAATACTTGCTGAAATAAAAACGTTCATTCTAAAATCTTCATGTGGCAGCTCAGAGTGTGAGTCACGAGTTTAGGAGCCATCAACAAAAACACTCAATCCCTTAAAGTTTTATATTTAAGGGATTTTAACTGTGTCCAGAGTGATCTGTATGTTGCCAATGATGCTGATACCACTGGTATAATCACAACACATAATGTTCACCAAGCCATCTCCAGACTGTCTAATAACAAAGCTACTGGACTTGATGGGGTATCTTCTGAGCATGTGAAGTTTGCCAGTGCAAGGGTAATTCCACTACTTGCCATGTGCTTTACAGCTTTTCTTGTTCATGGATTTTTACCAGACTCTATGATAGCTGTAATGTTAGTACCAGTGTTAAAAAACAAAGCTGGAAAGATTGGTTGCACTGAAAACTACAGACCAATTGCTCTGGCTAGTATTCTATCTAAACTCTATGAGATAATCCTGCTGGACATGAGTTTGTGAAAACGACTCACAGTCAGTTTGGGTTTAAAGAAAAGCTTGGTACTGACATGTGTATATATGCTCTTAAAGAAATGGTTTACAAATATAGGAGTCTAAATTCCTCTGTTTTTCTGTGTTTTTCAGATGCCTCTAAAGCATTTGACAGGGTAAATCATAAGAAATGATTTATGAAACTGACAAAGAGAGGTGTACCCAAATGTGTTGTGCGTATTCTGGCGTATTGGTATGCTCAACAGACAATGCAGGTAAATGGGGAAACCAGGTGTCAGAACCTTTTAAATCCACCAACGGGGTGAGACAAGGGGGCATTCTCTCTCCTATTCTGTGTAATTTATATTTGGATGAATTGTCTCTTAAACTTAACGCCTGTCACACTGGTTGTGTGACTGGAGATCTCATTGTCAACCATTTGATGTATGCTGACGATCTAGTTGTGTTGAGTCCAAGTACTGCTGGTCTTCAACAATTGCTTAACATCCGTTCAGCTTGTGGGCTTGATAATGACATCATATTTAATACACAAAAAAGTCTGATTATGATTTCTCGGAAAAAAGATGAGAAAAACCAAAAATTCCCTGATTTTTACCTATCAGATGCTGTGAATGTGTGTAATAATAAGATCAAGTATCTTGGGCATGTCGTTTCAGAAGACTTGTCAGATGACGCAGATATCTACAGGCAGTGTCGTGTGGTATTTGGCCAAGCCAACACTCTCTTGAAAGTTTGGTATGTGTACAGAAGGAGTCCAGGTAACATCGAAGAGAACTATAAACTGTTTAAAGAATGGCTGTTAATCAGCAGAAGAAGAAATGCCAACCTTGGTCATTCGACAAAATATGGACCCTTTTTTATTTTACTTCACAGCATTACTTTATCATAAAAATTAATAAATGAATATACTAAAAAATAATAAATCATATTCTTTATTGAAATTATTATTGAATTATTGAAAATGGTTAAATTGATTGACTTTTATTGGTATTACTTCACTTGCTCTCAAAAAAATGATACATTTATTCATGAATCTTTCCTAATGTAACATAATTTTTTACATATTATTAACTTTTGATTCTTGATCAAATTTTGCTATGAAAATTTCTGAAACAGTGTTTTGTCTATTTTACTGATATAGTATTATTTTTTAATCATATCAATGACTTTTATAAGTAACATAATCTGCATATATTTTGGATACTTCATTGCCATGTTGATTTCTAAGAGTTATTATTTACAAAATAATTTAAGTAATTCATCTTTGTCATGTGCTTTATTGATATTTCAAGATTCTTAATTCTGTCTGATAAAAGCTAGGAAGTGGATATTGATAAATCATGTTATAAAATGGTTACGGTATAACGGGGTGGGATTCTTTAAATTTACTTCCTTCCACTCCCTTTCAAGCAATATTTACTAATATGTCTAATTATCCAAAGTTTGATTAGTTATTGTATGAATGTATAACTGATGATTGTATTGTTTTTTGTGTATTCTTATTTGATTGCTTGAAATAAACCATTTCAAATCAAAAAATCAAATCAAAGGTGACATTATTTAAAGCTTTTTGCACTCCTCTGCAAACAGGTCATCTTTGGGCAAACTAGAAAAGTGCCAGTATGAGAAGGCTGCAGGTGGCGTACAATGATGCTCTAAGAGTGCTTTTAAAAAAGCCAAGGAAGACGAGTGCTAGTGAGGTCTTCGTTTCTCTCAGAATTAACACTCTCTGGGCTTGCATGCGCTTGCTTATGCTCAAATTTATCTGCAGATTAAACGCTTCAGAGAATACTCTCATATTGGCTATAAACATTAGATTTAGTGCCATACGTATCTGGTCAAGTTTATGGAAACACTGGAGGGACTGTCTTTTTATTTGTCATTGTAATTAATGTTTTTATGGTGTGGTATGTATATGTAATCTTTTTATCTTGGTATTTTGTCTTATCCTTTAAATAATTTATTTTTATTAAGTATTTTTTATTATCTTTTTTTTCTAACTGTAACTAAACACTGTACCTCAACTTCTGTGTACTTGACACTGTATTTTTTGAAGGTAGGGGGTCTGTGTACTCCTTTTTATTGATTGGACGATGAGTCTGGAATAAATTCTATCTATCTATCTATTCTAAAATGCGTGTGAGGGTCAACCAATATAACTTGATCAGATGATCCAGTGAATATGCCTGAGCAAAATGAGGAGCCTGACCATGTAGAACTCTAAAAGTAAGAAATACATTTTAAGAATGTATTTTGAAAATGGACTCAGAGTCAGTGGAGTAATGCTAAAACTGCAGTGATTTGTGGTCTTCTGCTAGTGTGGAATAAAAGATGTGCAGCAAAGTTCTAAACAGCCTGCAGGCAGTAAAGCTTTGGTTTGAACAAGTAAAAAAAGACCATTAGAATAATCCAGGCATATTGAATCCATGAATTTCAAGTTCTAGTTCTGCTTTAGATGCCAGAAACCTCCACTTTGAGATGTTCCTCATAGAAACTATTTCTGGTTAACATTTAACATAGTGACAGAATGACACTGCTGAATCAAACATGACAACAGTAGCTGCTTTTACATGGACAAAAGTCATCGGAAAGAACGCCTGATCGGAAGAAAAAGGCGTCATGTAAACACGCCGTTCTGAATACTCTGCCCCGATCAGACTCACTCGAATCAAAATTTCTTTCCGGTAGAGATAGGTGGGTGATGCCGATTGTTGATCTGATCGTGTTGCATGTAAACAGTTCATTCTGATCGTGTGTCACTACTGCTCTGGTTTAACGTCACCCATAGACGGTGCTTCAGAGGTAGCTTTGGAGCGCATACGGGACCGACCGGCTCCTCTGCGCGAGTGAACCGTGTCTGTGAGCAGAGCAGCTTTGTGTTTGCGGACAGGTCAGTGGTGCCTTGTTACGTGTGCGCTCCAGGGGGGCTTCCGACCCGCCGCTCTGGGTTAGCGGCTGCCGGACTCAGGAGAACCGTGTCTCCGACCAGAGCTTGGACTTCCAGCTCACACAGCGGCTTTGGGGCGGTGTGTGAGCTTCAAAGCAGAAATGTCGCTCAGTCTTTAGAAACAGTTCAAACAATCAACGTGGATTTGTGTTTCCAGTCGTGTCCCGACAAAATAAAGGCTGATGTTATTACCACATATTTACGTGCAGCCAAGACGCAGATTGCAGCATTTCACGCATGGATTTTATGTTCATCCAACAAGGCTAAATGTTGTTAGTGCGTGTGTTAGCCTTCTCCTAACCTGCCTTCTTCCAGCTCCGTTCTTCCACAAATAAAGCACTGACCACACAGATTAAAAATAAAATGATGCGCTTCATAATATTCATAACATTAATAAAAGCACGTTTAGAAGATCATCTGGTATATTACAGAGCTGCTGCATAAATTTATGGCAGCTCAGTTTGTTAACAGTGGGACTCATTACCTCCTCCGGTATTTTCAACACTACTGCGCATGCCCAAATTATTTATTCACATGAAAGTGAGACCATGTGAACATTTGTTCTAATCAGAAAATGTTTTTCTGATCCCATGTACACGGTTGAATTCTAATCCGACCATTGATCCGATCAAGATATTTTGCACATGTAACCGCGGCTAATATTTCGAAGGCTGGACTGGAAGGACAGGCCAACCAAACAAATGCGGTCTCTGATCAGGAAAAGATCTTCTCCTAAGGACCAGTGATTAATATTGGTCTTATTGGAGTTTAACTGAAGAAAACCAGAACTTAACCACTGATTGAAGATTCAAGAGAGGGGGGAGCAGAGTTGTCAATCAATCACTACCTAGTGGTGACTTGGATCTGCTGGAAGGGGAGGAGGCTGAAAAGATTTGGTTGGGCAAAACAAACTTTTGCCAGGAACATCTGGGTGAACCTTCCGTCAGAGATGACATCCAATACAACTTTGAACAGGCACTCAGGGATAGGGGATATTGGATTTGAGAGGAACGTGTTCTCCACCTCTGTTGTCTTTGTAACTGTTAGGAGCTGTGGCCGAATGGTCTCCAGTGCTTGTTGTGGTGGCAAACCCTAAATTCAGTGGTGAACACTGAAAGAAAGGGATGCCACTCAGCTGAAGAAGACCTACCAAACCTGGCTGGCTCGTGGCTGACTGGTACCTGCAGTCCAAGCGACCTGTAGTCCTGGCAACAATAGAGGTAAAACTAGGTCTACTTGGAGTTTGGTGAGGCCTTAGAGAAGGACTATTGGTTGGGGTCAAAGAGATTCTGTCAAATTGTCCAGTGCTGCGGTGCTACTGTGCGACATAAAACACTTAAGAATAGAAAAACTGAACAACAGTAAGAAAAATAAAAAAATGCTAATGGTCAGAACAATAAATAGAAATAAATTGTGCAAACATTGCAAACGAGATGATCAAGGTGCAGGTAGTGGACTGGTATCTGGACATATAGGTGAAAAGGTTTCAGGGGGGAGGAGTTGAAAAGTGTTCATGAGTCTGACTGCAGAGGGAAAGAAGCTGTTCTTATGTGGCGTCAGGTTCTGGTCCTGATGGACCTTAGCCTCCTGCCCGACGGGATTAGTTCAAGTAGACCATGTCCAGGGTGAGAAGGATTGACTGCTATCCGACCTGCACGCCCCCGGATTCTGGAGACGGATAGGTCTTGGACAGATGGGAGGCTGCAGCTAATCACCTTCTCAGCTGAGCGCACAAAACGCTGCAGTCTGTTTATGTCCCTGGTTGTGGCTCCAGCGTACCACACTGTGATGGCGGAGGTGATGATGGATTCTATGATGGCCGTATAGAACTGCACCATCATCTGGGCCAGCAGCCTGGCCTTCTTCAACTGCAGGAAGTACATCCTCTGCTGGGCCTTTTTGAGCAGAGAGCTGATGGACGGCTCCCACTTGAGGTCCTGCGTGATGGTGGTGCCGAGGAAACGGACAGAGTCCACTATGGTGATGGGAGAGTCTGTCAGGATGAGGGGGGGTGAGGGGGCTGTGACTTTTCTGAAGTCCACTATCACCTCCACTGTCTTCTGGGCGTTCAGCTCCAAGTTGTTGATGCTGCACCACGACACCAGCCGGTCCACCTCCCTCCTGTAGGCAGACTCATCATTAGAGATGAGCCTGATGAGGGTTGTGTCATCCGCAAACTTTATCAATTTGACAGTTATGGCTGGAGTTTAGCAGAGGAGAAAGTACACAGGCCTGTGGAGATCCTGTGCTGATAGATTGGGTGGTGGAGACATTCTTCCCCAGCCGCACTCACTGCCTCCGGTACATTAGAAGGTCAGTAATCTACCTGCAGATGGAGTCAGGCACGTTTAGCTGGAAAAGCTTTTCCTGGAGCAGAGAGGGGAGGATGGTGTTGAATGCCGAGCTGAAGTCCATGAACAGGATCCAAGCATAGGTACCCGGGGAGTCCAGATGCTGCAGGATGAAGGGAAAGGCCAGGTTGATAGCGTCATCTACAGACCTGTTGGCTCTGTAGGCGAACTGCAGAGGGTCCAGGAGGGGGGAGGTAAAGGACTTGAAGTGGGGGAGGACCAGGCGGTTGAATGGCTTCATGAATACAGACATGAGATGCCATCTGAGTCTGGAGCCTTCTGCTTCCAGAAAAGCTTGAGCACCTCCTCTTCTGTCCCAGAGAAGACAGTAGTGGAAGGTCATTTGGAGATGCCGGGTATTGAACCCGGGACCTCACACATGCCCATCCTAACCTGATTCAGGAGATGCCTGAGTTGGAAAGGTGTGAAGAGGGGGCCGTGTGGATGGAGACGGGGGGCTGGGCAGAATCAAATCTGTTAAAGAACAAGTTCAGTTCATTTGCCCAGAATGCTTTATTATGTTGTATTGTATTTACCTATATGCAGCTTGTAGCGGCTGTGTGGCTTAGTTGGCTGCATGCAAGACTGGCACATGGAAAACCAGAGCTCGATTTCCAGTGGGCAAGTTGATCTTCATCCAAAGTAGCCCTTTCGCTCTATGCCTAACTATGTAGCTACAAGCCTGGATAAAATAGAGGGTTGTGTCAGGAAGGGCATCCAACATAAAACCCTCTGCCAAAACAATCTATGCGACTAAGTGAACGCTGATTTACTGTGGACATGCTGAAAGGTGAAAAACAATCTACTGTATGAATGTATGTATTAGTTCTTTGGTTTTATCTTGTTTTAAATTTGTGAAACACGTGAGTTGTTCTCTGTGAAAAGTGCTACATGTACTGTATATAAATTAAGATTAACTTGCTTACCTACGCTTTCTGTTGTTCTGGACTGTTGCCTCTATGTCCTTAAAGTTTTCCATCCTATTCACCTCTGCTCCCTGTGACCACCGTTCCTCATCAGTTCCTCTCATTTACACACAGATACTCTGTCTTGCTGCAGCTGACTTTAACTGTTCTCCTTTCCAGCTCAAACCTCCACCTCTCTAAATGTTTCTCCACCTGCTCTTACTAAAGATCACAGTGTCATCTGCAAACATCATGGTGAACAGGATTCTTGTCTATTCTCATCTGTCAGTCTGTCCATCACCACAGAAACAAGAAAGAGTTCAAAGCTGATCCTTGGTGCAGTCCAACCTCCACCTTCATCACCCACAGAACATCTCACCACTGTCTTCCAGCTCCCATCCATGTCCTGAACAGCTCCAACGTTCCTCTCTGCTGCTCCACACTTCCTCATCCAAACAGCTCCTCTCTCTGGATCCTGTCCTGGACTTTCTCTACATCTACAAAGACCTGATGCAGATCCTTCTGACCTTCTCTGTTCTTCTCCAGAAACACCCTCAAAGCAAATATTTCATCTGTGCTTCTCTGTTTCTGCACAAAACCACAAAGTTTACATGACATTTCATTGTAACTTTTATTTCTACTTTAGTTATAGTTATTAACTTAATATTAGGAAAACCATGAGAAGAAGACCTCAGAAGACATCTGGTTCACTGAGCTTCACTTTTCTTCCTAGAATCTTAATTTGTCTTTTAGTAAAAAGAACAATGAACAATTTAGAAACTTTAACATCTTCATCAAGAGTCATCATCTGTTTCTGCTGGATGTTTGGATCTACAGCGGCTCTAAAGTCTGTTTACAGACCTTAGTCTATCGCTGCAGCAAAGAGTTTGCTGGGTTGTCTGTGTTATCACAGCTTCCTCTAACTAGATAATCATTGTGCTGACTGGACATCCATTGTTTTGATTGATAAAAGAAACCTAAAAAAAGATGCACTTTCTATCTAAACTGAAAACTATTAAAATTCAGTTTATGGAGTTCTTTCACAAAAAAATTCTTTTCCATTCCTGTTTTTTCCCACAGAATGAGCCAAATACAAAGACATACAAAGTTACCTATACACACAACGTCAGAGGTCAATGACCTCCTGCTTGAAGTGTCTTAAGACACTCAGGTGTTAATGCAGCAGAGCAAACTCCAACATTCCTGAGAATGTTTGTGGGTTCATAGGTCACACTGCACAGGGTTATCACTCGTGCTGCAACCAGCTTTGAATGAATGAATGAACAAATTAATAATTAAACGAAAGAAAGAATGAATGAATTAATTTATTAATTCATTAATTAATGAACGAATGAATGAAAGAACAAATGAATGGATTAATCATTAAACGAACAAACTGATGATTGAACGAAAGAACGAACGAACGAACGAATCTTCATTTGTGCAGCATTTTAAAACACCTTCAGGGTACCAAAGTACTTCACAATAAAAGAAAGACAGAAGAAAGTTTAAAATTAGGCAAATTAAGAACAGAATTAAAAACAGCATAGGATTACAAAAAGCAATAAAATAAAAAAATGTAAATAATAATGTAATAAATATCCAAGGAGAGGCACTCTTGTTCTTGTAAAATAAGACTGTGAATAAGAGAAAAACTGTTGATAAAGTTGCAATTTTTGTAATGGCTGACTCGAGTGAAATTTATAATTGTAAATTGTGTTTCTGTATTTTTTTATGACTTTGAAAATTCAATAAAAAGAATGTGGCAAAAAAGAAATAATGTGATAAATGAATAAAGGAAAATAAAAAGCCACCACCTACTGAGCATGAAAAGCCATTCTAAAAAGGTACATTTTTAATTGACGTTTAAAACTGATAAGGTCAGATATCATGCAGTTCTGCAGGAATGTAACCCCAGAACAGACGGCCAGCAATGGAAAGAGCGCGGTCACCCCAGTGTTTCTGTTGGGACCTGGGCACATCGAGCAAATATTGATTGGCTGATCTTAACATTAACGGCAGCGGACAGTTACAAGCTCAGTGAAGTAAACTGGGGCAAGACCATGAAGAGCACAAAAAACACGGTAATAAAAAAGAAGTGAAGAGAATACCGGAGTGTTAACAGTCGTGCTGCTTTATTTTGAACTAACTGGAGACGGTTCAGTGATCGCTGGGTCACACTAAAGTACAGTGTGTTACAATAATGTATGCGAGAGGTAATGATGGCATGGACGGCTGTTTCAAGGCTCATTCTGCAACTCAGCTTTAGGCAAAACAAGGATTCACCTCTAAAAACAGTTCATTTTTGTAATTTTTTACCTGCTGATGAGCATGTGAGCCATCAACAGGCTGCTGCTTGATACTTTTATTTTTACGTGTTTTCTCACAATATGGTGGGAACAATTGATCTACCGGGGAGATCTTCTGAGACTGAAGTTGTTCTCAAATATTTTCTTATATTTATCAACATGAATTTTCTACAACGTTTGTAACAGTTGTTCTAACTCAGGCCCCCAAATCCCAAACAACCGGGGTTGTGTTGAAAAAAACTGGGCTTTAAGCCCGGAGTTGATAACTCACTAAATGAACGTGAAGCATCCAAAAGAAATGGAATGTGACTACCCAAATTGGTCAAATTGCTCAAAGTAGGGATCCAATGCCCTTTTC
The DNA here is from genome assembly GCF_053564925.1 of Oryzias latipes. Lineage (NCBI taxonomy): Eukaryota > Metazoa > Chordata > Actinopteri > Beloniformes > Adrianichthyidae > Oryzias > Oryzias latipes. Next base: position 4,184,247 of record NC_136243.1, on the reverse strand, counting down.
CCCTAACAGCTCATTTGCTGTGTTTCTAAAAATGACTCATCCTTAACGAGGTCAAAGGAAATTGTTCCTCATCTTTCATCTGCACAGCCGTTTGTACCAACAATCTCTGTCAAATTGTGACAGGTTTTTTTTCTTCTTCTTTTTTGTTGTCTTTGTACTTCATGATCTTGCTGCACCGTAATCAGGTGAGACACTTTACAGAATATAAGTCTATTATGTGTTTGTCATGTCTGTCTTCTGTGGTTATTGTTCACTTGCTTTGGTGACATTTTTCCAAGAACAACATTTTCCTTCGAGGTCTCATCATGACGTCATGCAGTAGAAAAGTATAGAAAAAGTCATTTGAAAGGAATTTCTTTGACAATTTGATTAGACTAACTTTTAATCTGCCTCATGCATTTAGACGCAATAATCAAACTCTAAGCAGGGCTGGAAATGGTTTTCTGCTATTGAGGTTCCAACATGAAGGGGCCATCCTCCCATCACTGAAACCAACAGCATCCAGCTTTCAGCTGCCCCTGTTCTTGGTACACAAGAGCTTATTGTTGGGGGAGGGTTATGGCACACTTACATCCCAGTCTCTTAGCTTGTAATTTCTTCAGGTGGAGTTGTTTTTATATGCATAAAGCTAATTGTGGACTGTCTTTTGACAACTGATAAAGTTTTGATAAAAGTTTTGAAAATCCCAAACAGAAGAAAAAAATTAAGAATTAAAGTAACAGAAAACAATTATTTAAAAAAAAAAAAAAATTTTGGTTGTGAGAAACAACTTTATCAGAATAAAGCGTTTCAGTACAGAGGAGGGTCTGAAGGGCAGGAATGCCTAGCTTAGTTTTCCTATTGTATTTAATGACTGGTTGTGTGTTTGTAGTGGCACTCTGCGTGGCTTTTAAACGCCAGTGAAACGTGTTCTTTATTCAACTTTTTATTCCAAAAAAAAATTTTTTTACACGAACACAGTCAAAAAACTGTCGGTTCCAACTTTCTCAGGCTTCAAGCCAACAACGCAGTCTCGCTAACAGCATCTCTGTGACATAGCGTTATTTAATTGGAAGCTCAAACAGGGATTATTTAACTTAACTACTAAATGTAAACAGTGAATTTGGCTCCAACAGTGTTCATATACAGCTACCAGTTTGAAGCCTATTGAGACAATAATGTTGTAAAATTAGGCTATATAAATAAAGTTGAATTTAATTGATATTAATTAGGAAAGGAGGAGACAAGAGCTGCACGACAATGTAGGAGTGTAGTGAAAAAGTGGAAATGATAGAGACAAATAAAAGCTGAAAAGGTGACTTTGTAGTATTACCTCTTAAATCCCCTTTTTTCTCTATCACTGAACTCTAAGTAATCTACTCTCTGGTTTCCACAGAGACTGTAGGGAGAAGGGAGGGATAGAGCTCTTGCCGCTATGGCAACCGCACCATCAAATGAACCCATTTACCCTCCAGACCTGAAAACACAAGGTGTAAAGGTGCTGAGAACCAGGGAGAGGATGTTTTGGGTTGACAGTGGACAAAAGCTCATGTGAGCAAGGCAGGTATGTACATGCCTTTTTTTTCCCTTTAACTTCAGTCAGTACAGCCCAGCTTTCTCTGCACTCCATTATTTACCAAAGTTACAGTTTACTAGTTCTTGTCAGAAATTGGTGGAGAAACAAAAAGCAGATGACTGACAAGAAAGAACTGAAAACCCGACCCTTAAATACACTGAGGATCATTAACACAAGTCAAGACAGCTGTGGATGACCAAGCTAAACCTGATGTGACTGACAGGATTCAACTCAAGGCAGAACATGATCAAAACCAAGAAACATGAATGACAAAACATGGGCTGCATGGTGGCTGAGCAAGAAGGCCCCTGAAGTCCTGAAACAGAATTGCCAATGGGGACCTTTGTGTGTTCTCCCCTGTGCATGCGTGAGTTTTCTCTGGGGACTCTGGCTTTCTCACGCCATCCAAAAACATACTTCATAGGTTACTCTAAATTGTCTCTAGGTGTGAATATGAGTGTGTGATTGTAACAGACCTTTTTTAGTGGCCATGATAGGCTCCAGCAGCCCCATGACCTCAAAGTGGACAAAAATGGTTTTAGAAGATGAATGGCTGACAAAAGCAGACCTAGGAGGACCAACATTACAGTAATTAGTTTTCTCACGTGTTACACGCCTTAGGATTTATTGTGCAAAGTTAGTAAATACTTGTCTGCATTTGAATTTATTGAAGACACGAGAGAGTGGTAAACTGTTGATGCACTAGCTGGTATGAATGAAAGAGACATTTTCTTACTGACTGCCATCTCTCTCTTTTTCAGAAGCACAGCAGCCACAGCAACATGACCAAGTAGACTCGAGTTCTTTTTTTGATATACTGCAGAAAACATGTTGAAACACGTTTGACGTGACCACATCCATTTTTTATATGTCACACAGGAACCCACACCCACCCCCCACCCACACACACAAAAACCGCCCCAGCAGCAGCAGCGGGTTCCACCAAACACCCTGCGGAGGCAAACCAGAAGATGGGCAGCAGGGCATTACCTCAGCAACCAGAGGACATGCAGGGCGAAGAGGCACACATCCCACACACACCGATCAGCGCTGATTGCACCTGAAGGGAGGGGCAGGCAGCGGTGCGCTCCGTTCCAACTCGCCTTTTCCTGTCACACACAGATTCACTATGTGACCAGGGATTATGACGATCACTGCAGTAAAAACAAAAAGACACCACGAATGCAGCAACAGACAGAGGGAGAATGTAGAGGCAGCAAGGCCGGCCACAATGCCTGCACTGACAGAGAAGCTGGAACCCAGAACAGGAGGCAGTCTCAGTCAGGAACTGAGGGAGAGCCAACTCAGTCCTATTCTATAACTGCTAGGTGCTCATCAGCAGCACCAGGATGAGTGACAACACCTGAACCTTAATTAGCTTATCCTGCCACACACACATTCAACCATTAAAACATCTGAGCAAGTTTCCTGAAAATGATACACACTGATATACACTTTGTCAACTCCCTTTATTATGTTGGGTGGTTTGTTTGAGCTAATTATGTTTATGTATTTTAACATGTTTTCCTGACTTCTGACTTACCTTTTTCAGTTTCACTTCCTGGGTCAAAGGACTCAAACTCTGGGTTTGGTAGGCTTTTGTAGTGCCTGACCAAAATTCAACCATTAAGCTTAACTGGAACCACCTGGCCCAGGGGAGGGGTCATGTCTTATAAAAGAGCTTGTGAATTTTGGTTTGTTGATGTTCAGAAAGAGGAGTTTGTGTTTCAGAGCTTGTGTTGAAGTCTGGTGTAAAAATTAAATCACAAGCATTTCTTTTTATTCACAAAAACCTCTGGAGTGGTTTTTTGGAGTGGACCTGTTTGTCTCACTCTGGACCAGAGTTTGACATTTGGTGTCAGAAGTGGGATAATGACCCAGAAAACAACCAAACTTCTGACTTAACCAGAGCCTGCTGTACCTGATGTGGAAGGTAAAGACTGGGCAACTGACGATGGGGATGAGGGTCCTTCCTTCCAGCCACCACGGCCCGTGTCCTCAGAGCAGGAGATGGTTACACTGCTGCAGGAGTTCATCTGTGCCCAGAGGAGAAGAGATGCTGCTTGTGTAACCGGCAGGTCCACCTGTGACAGGTGCATGCCTGCTTGATTAGGGATTTGGTTCAGCTGTGTCTGTCCCTGTATAAGGAACAGGGAGTGAGTGGATAGACAGTGGCTGCCTGCATGGTGGTATGTATGGTTGAAGCTCCTCTTCTTAGAAAATGTAGATCACATTTTACTCATTTACATTCTTCATTTGTTTAGTTCCCTCCTTTCAGTGCGTAGTGGAAGTGTTGTTGGCATGTTGGTCTCACTGTGTGGGTTTTTTTTTGTTTTCAGCACGGAGTGGAGTGAGGTGCGCTGTCTCGTACTGGCTTAGTCCACGGCCCCTCTCTTCCCCCTCCCCTTCAGCAGTCAAACAAAACAGGGCGTCATCTCGGCCTCCCTGTTTTTCTGCATTCCCTTTTATCGTTTTATCTGTGTATAGATAGTCAAAGTATAATTGCAACTATAGAAATTTTAAATTAATTAAATTAAAATTTTATAAGCTTTTATTGTCTCAGCCATTTTTTATTTTTTATTTTTTGGTGGCTCTACTCTGCGCTGGCGGTACCTTAGTCACACTCGGGGAGCTCCAGGGTTTGCGGACAGCAATGGAGGCTGGCAAGAGGTTGCCATCTTTGGCCAATGTGGAGGTTGCTACCTCTCCTACAGGACTCTCCTTGGGTGGTCCTTCACCACTGCAGCAGCCAGCACTGCCGTCTCAGCCATCGGTTCCAGCCCACGAAAGGACCCAAAGTTGCTACCGTTCTAGTCTGGTTAGGACATTGAAAATTACTTACTATGTTTCGAATGTGTAGGGTTAGGGTTGGGCTTGGCCTGAGATTGAGTGGGTTTACAGATTGGTTCCTTTACTGACTGGGAAGACATTGGAGGCCTCTTCTGCCATAGAAGAGGACCTTTCTGACTCATTCAGATCTGAAGCAAGCCCTCTTGGCCAAATTTGACATTTCTGATGAGGCCTATCGCCAGTGTTTCAGGAACACAGCTGTACCTCAGGGAGAGACGCCCACCGAGACCTACCAGTGCCTAAAGGGTCTTTATCGACGTTGAATTTAAGTCAGACCAGTGTAGTGTGGAGGAAATCAGGGAGGTCATTGTACTTGAGCAGCTGTTGAGGAACCCACCACCGGCTTGGAGGCTGCAAAACCTAATGGAAAACATGTCTGCTTTATTAGAGAGTGGGAGTTCTGTGTCACTGGTTAGGAAGTGTTGTCTGTCAAATGGTGTGTTTGATTAAAAAGACAAAACCAACATTTGGTGTGTTCATGGGGGTCAGGGATCGTATCCTACAGCAGAGGTTGTTGATGCTGTTGATGGGCATGCATTTTTGTTACAGGTGGGGATTATGGACAAAGCGTCTGTAGACTATATTTTGGGAAGAAATTTGCTGATTCTCCATGATCTGATCACACAAATGAAACCTGAAACATGTGCAGTGGTTACAGGGTCTCAAACAAAAGCTGGCTTGGAGCCCCTGCCAGAACTTCAGTGATCTGTGTGAGAATGGTTCCAAAGGCCACGGAAAATCCCAACGCCAACAAAACATTGTCAAAGTTACAGGCACTGATGCTGATGTAACACTTTATCCCAAGCCTGTGAGTGTCGACTGAGATATTCCAAATGATTTAAGTTTCTTGCAAATGTCCGATCATTTTCTGTCTTGGTTGTATAAGCAGGTGGAGAATGGGGAGGGAAAACAAGGATCTGGAACGAGGTTTTTGGTTGAAAATGACATTTTGCATGCTCCAGGGGAGACAGAAAAAATGGTTAGACGTTCCACTTAGTTGTAGGCCTCTTGTGTTACATCTAGCACACACAAAACCATGGGCAGGACATCTGGGACAGCAGAAAACATACATGAGGTTTGGTTTGATCGGCATCCCCTTTCGGCGCATAGCCATGGATGTGGTTGGGCCATTGGAGAAGAGTAGACTGGTTATAAACACATTCTAGTACTCTGTGACTAATCTAGCCACAGGGGTTGAATCTAGCCACAGGGGTTGCAAGCCAGTAACTTCTGTGCCGGTCCCAAGCCCGGATAAATAGAGAGGGTTGCGTCAGGAAGGGCATCCGGCGTAAAAAATTGCCAAAATAACCATGCGAATCATCCACAACACTTTAGACATACCGGATCGGTCGAGGCCCGGGTTAACAACGACCGCCACCGATGCTGTTAACCTACAGGGTGTCGGTGGAAATTTGACTACTGTTGGTGGAAGAAAGAGGGGAGGCAGAAGGGTCCGTGGCCAGAGAGAGAAGGGAAAAGGCAGGAACATAGGTTTGAGAATAGGGACTCTTAACGTTGGCACAATGACAGGGAAAGGCAGAGAGCTGGCAGACATGATGGAGAGAAGGAAGGTAGATGTACTGCGTGTGCAGGAGACAAGGTGGAAGGGCAGCAAGGCACGTAGTATTGGAGGAGGATACAAACTGTTCTATCATGGTGTTGATAGGAAGAGAAACGGGGTAGGAGTGATTCTGAAGGGGGAGTTTGTAAACAGTGTTCTAGAGGTGAAAAGAGTCTCAGACAGGTTGATGAGCCTAAAGTTAGAAATTGAAGGGGTGATGGTGAATGTAGTCAGTGGGTATGCGCCACAGGTTGGCTGTGAGTTAGAAGTGAAGGAGAGATTCTGGAGTGAGTTGGATGAGGTCATAGAGAGTTTTCCCAGAGGAGAGAGAGTTGTTATTGGAGCAGACTTTAATGGGCATGTTGGTGAGGGCAACAGAGGTGATGAGGAGGTGATGGGCAGGTTTGGTGTGAAGGAAAGGAATCTGGAGGGACAGATGGTGGTGGACTTTGCAAAGAGGATGGAAATGGCTGTAGTCAACACTTACTTCCAGAAGAGAGAGGAACATAGAGTGACATACAGAAGTGGAGGTAGGAGTACTCAGGTGGACTACATCCTATGTAGACGAGGTCATTTGAGAGAGGTTAATGACTGCAAAGTGGTGGTAGGAGAGAGTGTAGCCAGACAGCACCGCATGGTGGTGTGTAAGATGACTCTGGAGGTCAGGAAGAAGAAGAGAGGGAAAACAGAAAAGAAGACCAAGTGGTGGAAGCTACAGAATGAAGAAACTTGTGAGGAATTTAGGCAGAAGTTGAGGCAGGTCCTGGGTGGTCAGGATGAGCTTCCAGAGGACTGGGAAACTACAGCAGAGATTATCAGGGAAACAGGTAGGAAGGTGCTAGGTGTGCCATCTGGAAAGAGGAAAGACGGTAAAGAGACTTGGTGGTGGAATGAGGAAGTACAGGAATGCGTCCAGAGGAAGAGGTTGGCTAAAAAGAAGTGGGATGTAGAAAGGACTGAGGAAGGTAGACAGGAGTACAAGGAAGCGCAGCGTAGAGTGAAGAGAGAGGTGGCAAAGGCCAAACAGAAAGCTTACGATGAGCTATATGACAGGTTAGACACAAAGGAAGGAGAGAAGGACTTGTACAGGCTAGCCAGACAGAGAGACAGAGATGGGAAGGACGTGCAACAGATAAGGGTGATTAAGGACAGAGATGGAAAGGTGCTAACAACCCAGGAGAGTGTACAGAAAAGATGGAAGGAGTATTTTGAGGAGCTGATGAACGAGGAAAATGACAGGGAAAGAAGGGAGGAAGATGTGGTTGTTGTGGAGCAGGAAGTAGCAGAGATTGGAAAGGATGAGGTTAGGAAGGCTCTGAAAAGGATGAAGAGCGGAAAGGCCGTTGGTCCTGATGACGTACCTGTGGAGGTATGGAAGTGCTTAGGAGAGACAGCAGTGGAATTTCTAACAAGGTTGTTCAATAGGATTTTAGAGAGTGAGAAGATGCCTGAGGAATGGAGGAGAAGCGTTCTGGTCCCGATCTTTAAGAACAAGGGTGACACGCAGAACTGCAGCAACTATAGAGGAATAAAGTTGATGAGCCACACAATGAAGCTGTGGGAAAGAGTAGTGGAAGCCAGGCTTAGGAAGAAGGTGGAGATTTGTGAGCAGCAGTATGGTTTCATGCCCCGTAAGAGCACCACTGATGCCATTTTTGCTTTGAGAATGTTGATGGAAAAGTACAGAGAAGGTCAGAAGGAGCTGCATTGTGTGTTCGTAGATTTAGAGAATGCGTATGACAGGGTGCCGAGGGAGGAGCTGTGGTACTGTATGAGGTCGTCTGGAGTGGCAGAGAAGTATGTCAGAGTAGTTCAGGACTTTTTTGTTTGCTATGCTGATGGACAGGCTGACAGACGAGGTAAGACAGGAATCTCCCTGGACAATGATGTTTGCGGATGACATTGTAATTTGCAGTGAGAGTAGAGAGCAGGTGGAGGAACAGCTAGAGAGGTGGAGGTTTGCTCTGGAAAGAAGAGGTATGAAGGTCAGTCGTAGTAAGACAGAATACATGTGTCTGAACGAGAGGGATCAAGGTAGAAGCGTTAGGTTACAGGGGACTGAGGTGAAGAAGGTGCAGGAGTTTAAGTACTTGGGGTCAACAGTTCAGTGTGATGGGGATTGTGGAAAAGAGGTGAAGAGGCGAGTGCAGGCAGGTTGGAGCGGGTGGAGGAAAGTGTCAGGAGTGTTGTGTGACAGAAGAGTGCCAGCAAGACTCAAAGGAAAGGTGTACAAGACAGTGGTGAGACCAGCTCTGCTCTATGGGTTAGAGACGGTAGCAGTGAGACAGAGACAAGAGGCTGAGATGGAGGTAGCGGAGATGAAGATGTTGAGGTTCTCCTTAGGAGTGACCAGGTTAGACAGGATAAGGAACGAGTACATCAGAGGGACAGCTCATGTTGCCTGTGTCAGCGACAAAGTCAGAGAAGCCAGACTGAGATGGTTTGGACATGTTCAGAGGAGGGATAGTGGATATATTGGTAGAAGGATGTTGGAGATGGAGCTGCCTGGCAGGAGGGCAAGAGGACGGCCAAAGAGGAGATATATGGATGTCTTAACAGAGGACATGAAGTTGGCTAATGTTAGGGTAGAAGATGTCCATGATAGAGTGAGGTGGAAAAGGATGATTCGCTGTGGCGACCCCTGATGGGAAAAGCCGAAAGAGAAAGAAGAAGAAGTACTCTGTGACTACGCCACTCGTTTTCCAGAAGCTTTTCCGCTACGAAGCATAAAGACACCAAAAATCAGTGCCCTTGTCCAGCTTTTCTCTCGAGTTGGGGTGCCAGATGATATCATCATGGACCAGGCTACCAACTTTACCTCTGACACCATGAAACAACTCCAGAAGGAACTTGGCATCAAAGGCATATGGACAACTCCCTACCATCCACAGACTGCTTGGTTGAGAGATTCAACCAAACCCTCAAAAAAAATGCTGCACAAGTTTGTGGCTGATACAGGCCGTGATTGGGACAAGTGGCTGCCTTTTGTCTTATTTGCCTACAGAGAGGTGCCTAAAGCATCAACTGGCTTCTCCCCATTTGAGCTGCTTTATGGTTGGCCTGTCCAAGGGCCACTGGATCTTCTGAGGAAAGAGTGGGAGGCTACCAAAAAACCAGTACCAGAAGGTATCTTGTCTTATGTCCTCCAGATGCATGAACGCCTTGAGAGGGACCATGATAAGGCCTAAGTCAATCTGGGGCGGGCTCAGCAAGACCAGAAAGTACTGGTGTGACAAACAGGCTCGATGCAGCAGTATTACTTTTTTGATGGACGTACAATCTTCATAAGCCGTCACTAAAATCTCAGACTCCGTCTCACTGGAGTATGGCGCTCTCTTTTTCTCTCCATGCGTTTCCATGGCGACTCCGGAAATCAGCGATCCATTGAGAATGTCTTTATGTACTTTCCGTGCACGCGCATTAACCCAGGGTTACCAAGTTGAGCGTAATTACGCTAACTCATATCCGGCCTTTTGTAACTGACATACCCAGAGTAAGCAAGTTCAGGCGGATTTCAGCCAGAGTTCAGGGTTAAAGTCAGGGTAGTTTGAACATGCTTTCTGGAATACCCCCCTGAGCAGGACACTTGTTGGCCAAAAAAAGCTGATATCAATAAATGTACTCTCTGTTTTACTAAAAGTATGTTTCATACATAGCCAAAAGAAACGAGGTAAGACTCAATGTAAGTTGTTTTTCTATGGTAATTTTAACTTCTTCCAAAATAATTGTATTTGGTGACACTCCCATATACAATATTTAATGTGGCTTTAAATCCACATTTTACACTAACATCTGGTATGTTCTTATATTTATTTAGTTGCACTGGTGTAGTATATGTAAGGGTTAATGGCCGGCAAAGTATGCATTTTCACTTTTTAACGCACGCCGTAGAAGCCTGAATCGTCTGACGCGAAGCAGAGGACGGTTGCTTCCGCAAAGTTCGCACTCATTAAGTTTCTTAGCTGAAGATACTTAAAGTAGTGTTTTTTTATCCAGGTTGTACATAGATTTTAGTTCCTCAAAAGACATTAAGGTATCTGACTGTGATGGGTACAAATTTCTCTTCTTCCTGGTAAAAACAGCTGGTTACCCCAGATTGGACTAAATTGCGACAAATGATCTACTTCTTTTGAATAATTTTTAACCTCGTACCAGACCTGTATCACGTGTTTCAAGAAAGGATTTTTGAATTGTATTTGTAACTTTCTTATTTTGTCAGAGTATAAGAATGAACGTAAAGGTATTTTTAAGTTCAAAATCTTTTTATTTGACTTTTCCAGGACATAAAGACATACATAGTGCAAAGTCACAGTAGTAAATACATCGCAAATTTGCAGCCCAATAATAGAGTCGAAAATTTGGAAGGGCAAGCCCACCGGTGGACTTGGTTTTCTGCAGGTGAACTTTACTAAGACGCGGACGTTTTCCCTGCCAGATATAGGCGGAGAGGATTGAGTCGAGCTGGTTAAAAAAGGAACCAGGAATAAAAACTGGCAAGGACTGAAGTAAGTATAAACATTTGGGCAAGATATTCATCTTTATAGAATTGATCCGGCCCACCAGTGACATAGACAAAGGTGACCACTTTGCCAATGTTTGTTTTGTTTGGTTCAGTAAGGTCATGAGGTTTCCTCTGAAAAGATCTTTATGTTTCTTTGTGATCGATATTCCCAAATATGAGAATTTATGTTTTTCTACTCTAAAAGGCAGGCTTGAGTAGTCCACGGACGCTTCCCTATTGATGGGGAGAAAAGAGCTCACTTTTGCCGAGATTCAGTTTGTAACCAGACAGTTTCCCAAACTGACTGAGCACCGACAGGGCCGAAGTCAGTCAGGTCCCTGGGTTTGAAATAAAAAGCAGAAGATCATCAGAATATAATGATACTTTGTGTTATGTACCATTCCTCTAAATACCACTTATATCCCCACAGGCTCGGAGGGCTGCAGCAAGCGGTTCAATAGCCAAGTCAAAGAGCAGAGGGCTCAGAGGGCACCCTTGGCGAGTTCCTCTGTGTAAATTGAAGGGTTTTGACAATTGGGAGTTTGTGCGGATTGAGGCAGTGGGGCATAAGTATAACAATTGAATCCATGCTGAGAAATTGGACCAAAGCCAAATCTGTCAAGTGCTGCAAAAAGGAAGTTAAATTCTATTCTGTCAAAGACTTTTTCGGCATCGAGAGATACAACGCACTCAGGGACCCCCCCCAGGAGAGGTGTAGATTATATCAAGTAGCCGGCGTATATTAAAGTATGGATGCCTGTGTTTAATGAAACCTGTTTGATCCTTTGAGATGAATATAGGGAGGATATTCTCCATCCTACGAGCCAGCACTTTAGCCAAGATCTTTGTGTCTGTGTTTAAGAGTGAGATTGGTCTGTATGAGGTACAGTCAGCTGGGTCTTTGCCTTTTCTAGCATTAAGGGTGATGCAGGCCTCGGTAAACGATTTGGGAAGAGACCCTGATCTGAAAGAGTCGGACAGCACGAGACACAACTGTGGGGAAAGTAAGGATGAGAACTTTGCAAAAAATTCGGTTGGAAACCCATCAGGGCCTGGAGATTTGCCAGACTGCATAGAAGAAATAGCTGATGTGATTTCGGAGTTAGATATGGGCTCGTCTAGTGCCTTTCTAAGATCTGGGGGCAGCGTTGGAAGGTCGAGTGCGTTTAGAAAGTTAGCAGAAGTGTCATGCTCATCCTGGGCCTCAGAGGTATAAAGTTGTGAGTAAACGTCCGTGAATGCGGTGTTTATTTGTAGATGGTCTAATGTTAGGCGACCGCAAGGCAGGCGAATCTCAGGAATGCTCTGTCTTGCTCTGGTCCCGCGGAGTTGGTTGGCTAGCAGCTTGCTTGGTTTGTCCCCATGGATATAGAACTGAGCCTTGTCTTTTAAAAGCATGCATTCAACTGAATGAGTTAGAAGTAAGTTCAGTATAGTTTGAAGTTCCATTCGTTCGCTGAACAGATTGGGATCTTTGGTTTGTGCATACTGTTCATCTATGTCTTTGATTCTACAGCTTATATCCGTGCGTTCTTTTAGAGATTTTCGTTTCAGATTAGCAGTATAGGAGATGAGCTGGCCCCAAAGGTAAGCCTTAAGGGCATCCCAGATAATGAGCTTGGACATCTCAGGGGAGGTATTGGTGGCAAGAAAAAACTTGATTTCTTTCTCCATGAGCTGCACAAATTTCTCATCTGACAGTAGGGTTGAGTTGAACCGCCAGCATCGGTTGCCTTGTGGAATGTCAGGCAGGGACAAACTCAGAACAATGGGGGCGTGGTCTGAGATGATTATGCTCTGGTAAGAGCAGGAAATGTACCAGTGGTATTAGCTGGTGATCAATAAAAAAATAATCAATCCTGGTATATGTATGGTGGACTTGCGAGAAGAACGAGTTGTCGCGATCTTTAGGGTGGAGAGTACGCCAAACGTCACAAACTCCGTAGGATGACAGAAAGGCTTTGATGAGAGCAGCTGGTCTACTTACTGTTTTGGTTTTTTTAGAGGAGCGGTCCAGGACTGGCAGTTAAAGTCTCCTCCAATAATAGGAGCAAATATGTTTAAGTCAGGCAGCAGTGAAAACAGTGGTTTAAAAAAGTCAGTATCATCAGAGTTAGGAGCATAGACATTCACAAATACAACCTGTTTGTTAAACAGTTTTCCTGTGACTATAACATATCTGCCAAATTTGTCAGAGATTACGCTATGAGATTCAAATGAGATATTGGGGCCGATGAGAATTGAAACTCCCCTTGCCTTTGCTTGGAAGGAGGAGTGGAAATGTTGTCCCTTCCAGCCTGTTAGGAGACGTTCGGTGTCTGAACTACGTATGTGTGTTTCTTGCAGGAAGGCAATGTCTGTTTTAAGTTGTTTAAGATGAGAAAAAACCTTTCTCTGCTTAATGGGGTGGTTTAAACCTTTAACATTCCAGCTTACAAAATTTATGAAACTCACCATGTGAGTCTGCAATAAAAATTATGGTGTGGACAGTTGGATGCATGTAACGGTGGGAAAAGGGCCGGGCTGCCCAAAGAACAAAGGTGGTGGGCAACATGTGGCAGAAACAATGATTTGGTGTTTTTGGCAGTGACAGAAACCCCCACCCACCCACCATAACCCCCCAAACCAGAAAGCTGCTAAAAAATACAGCAGCAAGCTCTTCAAAACCAACTTTTAATATTAATTATTCTTCCTTTCTAACAACCTATCCGAGCTCCGAGAGACAATGTAATTAAATATGTAAACAAAGGATAAGAATAAAGAACTAAAAAGAGAAAAACAGGTCCTCAAACAAACTTTGAGCTTTAAAAAAAAGTGTGTCCACACACAACATTGTTCAGACTGTGCATACAAAAATATACCTTATTTACCTCGGGATGAGACAGATAGAATGGAGGCAGTCACTGGGGTTACCTAGTCAGCTCAGCTGACTGGAGACCATGTTAGGAGGCTCCAGATGATCGGGGAAGGCTGCTGAGGTATTTGTTTGCCTCATCCACAGAACCGATCCATTTTCTGTCTCCATTCGGCAAAGTGATACGGAGCCTGGCAGGTTAAAGCAGAGCGGGTTTGAGTCTTCGATTATAAAGCTCAGTCATCACCATCCTGTATTCTGCCCACTGAGCGGCGACTTCGGGGCTGTAGTCCTCCACGACGCGGATGGGTTTCCCCCGGAATTCCAGCTTCCCCCGCCGGCGTTTTTATTTTTTTTAATAGGAGGAAAAAAGGGCAGGTGCTCAATCACTCCTAGGGCCCTTTGTGTGCACGTGCCTGGTGAAAAATTAACATTATAATACACTTAAAAGCTAAAATTAATTGATTTTGCACGGTTTATAGGCCCTTTAAGAACTAAATCCCCCATCTTTAATGCTTTCAAATCAGCTGAAATAATGCCCCACATACTTGAAAAATAAATTTAAGGGCCCTAATTTTCAACATTTTCCTGGGGAGGACCCTCAGACCCCCCCTTCTGTTAGTGCCTAGGGCCTTTGGGACTCGGGTGGTAGCCTCCAACTTTCTCTTCAGTAGACTTCTACTCTGAAAACCTTTGAGGCTGTTGTTTGTGGTCTGCAGTTCATTTCAATGGGATTTGTTTGTTGGTTTGTTTTAACTACTTCTAAAAACCTCCATTGCTTTGGCATAGTGCACTGTCTGTCTGCTCTTCCAACAGACTGAGAGCACAGCAAAAAACCAGATAGTGATGGTCAGCTGAAGCTAAGCAGACGCTCTGCCACCAGACTGAATCTCCCTTGTGCCACAGCCGAAACAAAGGGTTCTTTGTTCGCCTGTGTGTGTTGGTGTGTGTATGTGTGACTTCATCCATGCGTGTGTGTGTGTGTGGGGGGGTTATGTTGGTGTGTGTGTGTGTGACATAACTCTTACCTTATTAGGATCTTTTTATCATAACCACAGACCCCGGAGGGCCTGTAAACCTTGTTTGGACATTTTATCTGTCTTGCAATGACCAACATAGGCACCTGGTTAGGTTTAAGTATTATTGATTTCTATGTTAAGGTTATAACAATATGAATTAGTTGATTAGGTTGTACAAAAATGTATGCAAGCCAGTACAGAGTTCTAATAAACATAGCAGGACAAACGTGTGTGCATGTGTGTGTGCGTATTGGGACGTGTCAAAGGCATGCAGGGGGCCAGGAGAAGGGGCTCAGAGTCCTGGTTTGAGGGGTTCTCACTCTTTCATGTTGAGATCGTTGTTGGGCGAGCCCTGACATGCAGTTGCTACAGACTCTGGAATATCAGTTGTTGAGAGTTTCTCAGATGCACAGTTTGATGGTGATGCATGTAAACTGATGTCCAAAGCAACATCTTCATATTTTCCAACTATGCAACATTTTCTATGCACTGTATCAGCAAAGCTGATTAGTTAGTCATCGGTTCAAACCTCATGTCTTGGACCAGACACTAAACCCCACATTTCAGCGCTATAAAGTCTGAGAAGGTGCCAAGTAATGCAAAATAACTACAACTGTGGTTGTAGGCTGGCAATACACTGTCACCTACAGGGTTGTGGAGGAAC
The DNA here is from genome assembly GCF_053564925.1 of Oryzias latipes. Taxonomy (NCBI): domain Eukaryota; kingdom Metazoa; phylum Chordata; class Actinopteri; order Beloniformes; family Adrianichthyidae; genus Oryzias; species Oryzias latipes. The sequence continues at coordinate 4,169,243 of NC_136243.1, read as the reverse complement.
TGGTTCAGGCCTACGATGTTGTGCAACTTACTTTGAGGACAAAAAAAATAAATAGTAGTTTTGAGTAAGAAATTAAGCAACATATCAATAGTTCAGTTCAGTCTTCTTTTAGACAAGCTACTGGCCTACAACACTGGAAGCAACAGATGGAACAGAATTGATTTATTTTAAGAAATAAAAATCCTAAGGGAGACAGTAGGGATATTTTAAATAAAGATATATCAAACACAAGAGGATTATTCAGGATTTTGTCGGAAAGAAAAAAAAGTTAAAGACCTAGAGTAAATATCCACAAATAAGCATATACAGGTGTGTACAGACAAAGATTCCTATCAACACACTCCTAAACCTTTTCGACAGCCTTCCCAGAAGAGTCGAAGCGGATACAGAAGAAAATACAGAATAAAAGTAGATGATGCCATTCTCCTTCATTTTAATCATAAATAGATATATTTGCATGTATACATACAATGAATGACACATTCAATCAGTTTATCATAATAGATAGAATGATTATAATCGTTAAATTATAGCTTGAAAGGGAGTTGGAGAAAATGAATTTTTCCAGCCCCATTATGTTTTATTTCACTTTTTTCCACTTAAAATAGATACCATAATCTGGCTTTTAACTTTTAACTTCAAACGTTACCTGTCCAAATGCAGATCATTCAGTCAATAAATTCACAGGTATTAATGGTATCAAATAACTAAGCTGAAGTGCATAATGTTGTAACGACACAGTATGACACTGTACCACCACCGTGTGTTTTTTTCACATAACCCTGTTAGGCTTTACATTTTTCCATTATAATCAATAAGTATTCAATTATTTTCACTGATTTAAAGGGAGACTACATTATATGCAATCTGAGTCAGTGAATTTGGGAAATTGGGCTCACCTGAGCAGGTCATGTTCTTGCTGTTGTATTTTCACACACATCTGGTAATGAGTTTTTTGTGGTACTTTGTTGGTAATTTGTACTTTGTAGTTTTGTGTTCAGGCCCACTCTGTGTTGTCTTCTGATTCGTGTAGTTTTGTTTAAGTGAAGCTCTAGGGGTGAACTGCCATCTTCTTTAGAACTCCTTTTCTCCTGTTTGTTGGTCAAGGGAAGTTAGCGTTTGTCTTTGCTTTCCTTTTTTTTTTGGTTCAGGTAAGATTCTTTCTGGGATTAGATAAGTTTGAGTCTTTGTTATTTTGGCCTTTTTGCTTCACTTTAATTTCTTGTTGGTTTTTATTCATTAATTTGTTATATTTGTGTGGAGACAATTCTTTGGGTGTTTTGGTTTTTATTTTAATTTGGTGACTAAACAATTACTTTTTATGTTATGCTCCTCTAGGGCTCCTAGACTTAAAATGGGGCGTTACAAGCAGGAAACACAGGTGAGTGGGCGGAGCAGCAAGGAGAAGCCACAGCATACCTGCACAAGATCTTCTTCCTCTTTTGGCTTCTCCCATCAGGGGTCGCCACAGCGAACAAGTTGCATGGTAAACTTGGCAATGTTTTACGCCGGATGCCCTTCCTGACGCAACCTTCTCAAACCGGGCTTGGGACCGGTACAGAGGTAGAGAAGGGAACAGGGAGCAGCCCGGAGTCGAACCCTGGTTTCACGGACGGAAGGCGCCGCAAACCAGCACGAGCTAAACCGGCTCCCTAGCATACCTGCACAAGATCATAAGGTGAAAACAAAACAAGCAAAACGTGTCATCAAACCGACTTACAAAAGAAGAATCCTGACACCCATCAGAATCACAACATTGAAAAGAGTTTACAAAGTCAGGCAGCATTTAGAAGAAGGGTTTTTAAAGGCATCAGGATAACCCTCCTAAAACTCTAAACTAAAGATATGCTGGTGTGAGTCCAAAACATCGTGGTGGGAGAGTTGGTTCTGGGGTCAAACCTGCTTCCTGCAGTTTGATGGGTTAGCCAGCAGAGGGCAGCACCAGCAAACACCTCAGACAAAGCGGGATTACGTGATGGTAAATACATTGTAGGTCACGGATATGGAAGCATTTGTGTAGCATAATTAAACCCTAACCCATCAAAATAAAGCTGCATTTTTTTTTACTCAAAATTAAAAGGAAAAATCAATCCTTCAAAACGCTTTTTTCTTTTCTCCTTCAACACCGCTTATTCTGTCACTTAATTAAAATGATAAAGAAAATGGTATTTCACATTTCATTTTCAAAAAGTTCTCTGGTAAATGTGTAACAAAATTCATTTAGAAATGTCTAATTTGACAATTAAAATGAACAGAAATGCTTTTTCATTTTCACACTGTTACTGCATCAAACTACTCAAAATGAAAAATCAATGCTTGAAAATGCTTTTGCATTATCTACTTTAAAACCACTTATTCTGTGTCGTAATTAAAGCGAAAATGCAAAGAGGGGCTTGCATTTGTATTGTCACATGCGAATAGTCGCATTCCACTTAGCATTTCCAGAGGGGAGGCGGGGCGATGACATCAGTGCTATCTCCTTGTGTCCGTCTGCTAACAGACACAGACATGCTAGCAGCAGTATAGCTTTGTGTTGGCGGCAGAGGAGAGGGCTTTGTGACGGTTGTGCTCTCCTGATGATTGTACACAGCTTCTCAGGACTACGTAGCAGCATTCCCGCCTTCTGCGGTCCTCCTTCGGATGCACCGCGGTTCGTCAAAACTTTTCCCCGGACATGCTTTGTCTTCGGACCGGCTTCCGGATCGCTGAAGGCAGAAGTGCTGCTACGCAGATCTGAGAAACTCTAAACCATCATATAAATTTGTGTTGCCAGTAGTGATGGGACTATGATACCTCAAGGAATGTATTGACACACTAAACAAACTGTGCCGGCACTGTATTGATACTGTGTTGGTCGCCCAATAGTGACCCCTGCAGTAGTTATAAAATCATTGCAGGTAAAGAAATTCCTTGTTGGTGTAAATGCTAAAACTGAGTTGGTATGTAAAATATAGCAAATTAGAGTAAAAATTCAGAGTTACAATTTTTTAACTTATGTGCACATTTGTCAACTTAACTGTTAAATCATATGAAATAAAAGACAAAAGTGATTAGTTCATGAATTTTTATTGAGAAACAAAAGTTTTTGGAGTGTCTTTGCTCCAAGGCGATTTCTCCTCTTACACACCAGCTCCCCAGCCTCGGAAAATACTCTTTCGCATGGTACAGACGATGATGGTGAGCAGAGAGTTTTAAGTGCAAGTTGATGAAGATGTGGGTATATTTCCTGGTTCCATTTCCAATATTGCAAAGGATCTTGGTTTCTGGGCGTGTTTGTTTCTGCCAGGTAGCGTTAACTACCCCTGGCTGCAGCCTGCAGAACTGCACAACATAGTGGAATGCTGAAACGCTGAGGAATGTGAACACGCTGTGGAATGTTAACCCCGCCCATGCTGAGCCCGTCTTCTTCTTTGGTTTCACAAGTTTCCATGTGCAATATTGCCACCTACCGGTTTTTAAGGAGTTTTTCCTTACCGTGAAGGGGGGTCTAAGGGCAGGAATATCAGTTTAGTTTAGTCTGTTTTGTTAAAGTTTAGTATTATCCTAATGCATTCTTTGTATTCATGATCCCTTTTTCATTGTATGTTTACCTTACAATTACCGGTATGAAGCCCATTGAGACGTCTGTAATTCGAATTGGCGCTAAATAAAAAAAAATATTTAATTGAATTAGAGAATTTATACAGTTATTGCTGTCTTCTTATGCCTTTTACAAGTTTCCATGTGCATGTATTAGGGAGTTAATAAATTCTGTCTGGCCTCACAGACTCAAAAAAATAACTCATTGGATGAACTCAATTTAATTGTGGGCACGATTTCCATCCAATAAATATGAGTGACCCCACCTGAAAGAAAATTCTTCCATGTAACAAAATATAATTGTGTTAATCGAACTTCATTTTATCAAGAAAGGCAAGGGAAAAAAAACATGCAACAGCAGTCTGAAGCCAGCCTCAAACTCAGAACCTCTGTATGTTAAACCCGCTTACTAATCCACTGAGCTAACACGTTTGTAACATCATAAGGCCGCCGGTATAAAGAAATAGATTTATTATTTACATAAATGAGGCTCGTCGTGTATCGTCTTATTGGGAGAAGCCGAGTTGAAACGATTTCATGCCACAGTACGTTTTTTACGTGGAAAAAACGAACGAAAGTTTTCACTTTTGAAAAGTCGAAGGATTTGAAGGACCAAAAGTCAAACCAGGCATTAGACGAAGGAGTTGAACATTTTAATAGTTGAATGGTTAAAATAGGTGAAAAATTGTAGCTGTAAGACGGCAAAAAGAATAAATAAAGAGAAACTGGAAAACAGCATTCAACAGCATGTCCCACTTGAACTAAATTATTCTGGATTACTGGAGTTATCGGGGAAACAATTAATACATTATGTGTTAGGTCAATTAAATGTAGATACATTATTTTAAAATAAATATTTTTAAATAAAACAAACAGAATCTTATTGTGTTACATGAAAGAGGGGCTTGAATCATTTTTTTGAGTGACATTGCACCATTCAAATTTTCTTCCCCTCTGTTCTCTTTCTTCCTCATACAATTCACAATGACATAAAATGTGCTCCACTGATTCTTCCCCTTTCCTGCAATCACAACTGCACTGACGAAGGTGAATCAAATGCACAGGTTTAACGTGGGCGGGGTTAACATTCCACAGCGTGTTCACATTCCTCAGCGTTCCAGCATTCCACTACGTTGAGCCATTCTGCAGGCTGCAGCCAGGGCTTACTCGGTAGCGTTGGACTTCAATAATGGAGTCAGCTGTTGCGTTCCTCGTCTTCTGGGTCTCTGCAACCTCCATATCTAAAGTTTTCCAGAGATTGTGCCCTGAAAAAATAGTTAATCATTACTTTATTATCACATGATATATATCATTTCACAAAGTGCCCCAGAAATGTATTTTCATACCTGAACTGGGTTCTGACCCATGTGAAGAGCTAGGCTCTTCTTCTCTTGGGTCAGGATCTTGGCTCCACATTTCTTCTGCACATTCTGACTGCAGTCTCTTCACCGCTTCACTTGCATTTTGCTGACTAACAAATCCATTCTTTTTAAATCTGGGATCTAACAGAGTTGCCAGAGTCATCACACTGAGAGATTCCATGCCGCAAATAGCGTCAGTTAGCCGCTTCCTCAGGTTTTCAGCCAGTTGCTGAGCAGCTGTTTTTGTCACTGTTGTGGCCTGACGTTGAAGCTCAATGTGGAGCATTCTCATCATGGGAATGACCTTCGACCCAGAGACCCTTTTTTCCTCAGACAGTTCTCTTGTAGCTTGGTCAAAAGGAGCAAGAACCCTGAGCATCTCTACAATGATCTGACATTCTTCTGGAGTCAGTGGAGTGATGTCAGGTTTTAATGAGGCCAGTGACACCCAGACTGCCTCCTTCTGCTCAGTCATTCTTTCAAACATTTGGTAGGTACTCTGTTCCATCGTGTTGGCACCTCGTTTATTAATTTATGGCCCGGTGTTCCCAGCTGTTGCTGTATTTGAGTGAGCTTCTCTTTAGCAGTCACGCTCGATCGAAAGTATGTCACAATGTGTCGTGTTTTGTTGCGTATTTCAGTTATTGTTGGGATTTGATCACATGATTTTCTCACAATTAAATTCAGGGAATGGGCTATACAAATGGAATGCCGTATTTGCAGCATTCGAGCGCATGCAGTCATGTTTGCTGCTGCACCAGTGACAAGACACCTGACCTTTCCTGCTACGCCCCACTCCTCCATGAGGCTCCTTTTAACCGTGGCAATGTTTCCTGCAGGAAAATGCTGCACTGCCAAGACTTATGAATGGAGTTCATGGCTTTCTGTGTCCACATAGTGGCCAGTAACAGCTAGACATGCCTCCATATTCATAGACGTCCAAATATCAGATATCAGCTGTTAGTAACAGCAACGGCACTCTGGAGGTCCTTTTTGGTTTTCTCCTTTTCCTCCTCATATCTCTGGCTCACAAAGTCCAACAAGCGTACCCACCAAACGCCCCTATTTCCTGGAGAGAGGGTACTGGTGCGTAATTTTCACAGAAGGGCGAAAGGGAAGCTGGGTGTGAGATGGTCTGCTGAACCTTTTGTGGTCGTCTCTCAGCTCTCCGAATGTAGCCCAGTGTATATCCTGCGGCCAGAGGGTAAGGAGGCACCAACCCGCACTGTGCACCGAAATAACCTGCGAACATGTCCCCTTGTTCTGACTGAGGATGCTTCACCACTGAACCCCAATGGACAATCAGCTGACCTGGAGCCCAAACTTCCTCCTCCAACATTGTGTTTGCCAAGACTGATAATGGGATGCAACCCACAACCAGCTAGATGCCCTGAAAGACAGCCACCAGCTGCTCCACCTGACCCTCCAGAAGCATTTGAGGGCCTTGAACCTCCGCGTCGGTCTGAAATGTCAAAATTCGGGAGACTTCCGGTGAGATATGAACCAGAATAATGTTCAGGACGACCATTGTTAAGGGGGGGGGGGGGGGATGTCAAAGGTGGACCAGAATGTGTGTAATATTCGTGCTGATCCTGTTGGAGTTCTACTGAAGCTCCGTGAACGGCAGAGCTTAATGGACCGGGCTCTGTCATCTAACCTGTTGTTGGGGGAGTGCAACGGAGCTTCAGTACATAGAACTCCAACAGCCACATGGCCTAACGTAGGCCGCTATTATATATTCATGAGTGGGAAAAAACCCGCCGAACCGACCCTAAAACCGCCCAAATTATGCATTTTTGACCGCAAATTTAGACCCAAAACCGCCCAAACTGGCAATGCTGCTAGCTTCTCTTGTAGAAGAATCATGCTCCCTCCACAGCTCACTGTGACATTACTTCCTGTTAGGTAGTTAGCCGCTCAGCCCAGTGGAAATTTCAGAATAAAAGCACTTCCATTGCAATTTTACTTATGATGTGAGTTAATGTGTTGTGTTGTGAGTTAATGTCATGTGGGGTAAGTTAATGTGTTGTGTTGTGAGTTAATGTGTTGTGGGGTAAGTTAATGTGTTGTGTTGTGACCCTTCTGGGCCACCGTACATACCTGGGTTCATCATGACCCCCTGGCCAATTAGTTCTCAGTCTTTTATGGAGTTACCATCATTTTTGTCCAGACCTATTTCATTAGTTTTTTTTTTTTTAAATAATTCTGTTAACCAACAACTCAAAAGTAATGGCTGTTGCGACCCTTCTAGGCGACCGTAGGTATGTCCTTTAATTGGTCCGCTGGTCCGCCCTTCCTCGGCTCTCACCCGGAGCTTCCTTCCTTGCGGCACGCTTCCCTTCCGCTGCACTGCGTGCGTCTGCCTCAGGTGCTTGTTCGTTTCCCCCCCGGGCAACTGCTCAGAGTTCCATTTAAGCGGTGGTGAGGAGTTCTGCCCAATGAGGTCCAGGTGTGTGTAATCAGGTCCATGATCCAATACAATTAACCAACAACTCAAAAGTAATGGCTGATTTTGATTATTTAATTTTCAATACATTTTAATTTATTGTTACTTTTGAACGTTTCAAGTCATCTCAGTGATCATTGTGGACTTTCTATCTTCAACTGAGGGGTACCAACTATTTTGTCTACTGTCACAACGAGCAGTTGTAACATAGAAGAAACAGGCAGAGAAGGTTAATTGACAGAGTTGTATTAGTTTAATGCAGCTAATGTTAAGCAGCAGCAGCAACGTTCTTCTAGGTCAGGAGCACCTGTGAAAGCACATAGATTAAAATATTTAGGTTTTACAGCTGCTGCATGTCTGTGTATGCCTTGTCTGATTGTGGTGACTCACCTCTGTTTTCTGTGCCAGCAAAAGAGGTGCCTAATGGTACAAGGACCTTCTATTGGTTATGGGGAGGGAACCAAAATCATTGTAAAGTTAACAGGGGAGATTTAGAGTAGTCATTTTATTATTTGAGTGAATTATTGAAATGGTTTAGGAACAGTAAGTGAGTTCTATGTTTGCATGGGGAAATGATCTATTATTATAATAATAATAATTAGTAATTGATACTTCATGTATTCCACAAAGGAGAAATTCTTCTCTGCATTTGACCCATCCCCTGGGGGAGCGGAGCTGCAGCCAAAGCCACACTCAGGAGGCAGTAGCGTTAAGGGGCTTGCCCAAGGGCCCTCACTGGGTGATGTTATCTGCTCGCCAGTGATATGGTAATTGCCCCCAGTACCATTGATCATTCCCCTCCAGGAATTGAACCCTGGATTTCTGCCTGGTAGCCTCTTACCTTACCAACCGAACTACCCAGCTGCTTTTTCATAGGAGTTGGGGGAACCTTGAATGTATATATTCTAATATTTTGTGCAAACAGATTATCTGTGGGAACCTGGGTGGATGGTAGCTCCCAAAGCAGAAATCCTATAAAGGTGGGAGATGTAACCATTTGGTGGTTGTTGGTTAGCGGTTAGAGCTTGGGGCATGACTGTGAAAAGGCAATGGAAGAAAATGGAAAATAAAGTTTTGAGCTAAACCCAAGTCCTGAGATTCCACCTGTGCTTCTACCATGATGATGGCCTCCGAGACTACGAGCTGAACGTGACATCCACCACTGTAAAAAGTTGTTAGACGAACAAATTACAAAAGAAGAAATAAAAGTTGTTCTTCACAGTATGCAAAGTTCAAAATGCCCAGGTCCTGATGGGTATAGTGCAGAGTATTATAAAATGTTCAATGATCAGCTCGCCCCACTTGTGCTGCAGGTCTATAATGAAGCGTTATCAACAGGACATTTACCACCAACTTTATATGATGCTAACAACTCATTAATCCATAAAGTTGGCAAAGACCCGACAGAACCGGGATCTTATAGACCAATTAGCCTTTTAAATGTAGACAACAAAATACTAGCTAAAATATTAGCTAGACGCTTAGAAACCATTCGTCCAACTGTTGTGTCTCCAGATCAAACTGGATCAAACTGTAGCCCTAGTTCCTCTATCACCTAAGGGGATTGTGAGAGGAAATGCAGAGCATAGAGTGTCTCTATACGCAGATGATCTGCTTTTGTACATTTCAGACCCTCTCACATCAATACCTTCAATTATGACTATCCTCTCTAAATTTGGTGACATTTCAAGATACAAAATCAATATTTCAAAGAGCATATTTTTTCCCATAAATTTCATTAGTACAAACTGGAATATACTGACATATTTTCCTTTTGATGTTTCAAACTATTACAGATACCTTGGAATTAACGTAACAAAAGATATATCTGGACTTTTTAAACAAAATTTTTGGAATCTCTATCAAGCAGAAAAACAATTTAAGCTTCTAAGTAATCTACCCATTTCATTAGCTGGTCATGTAAATATAGTTAGAATGATTGTATTACCAAAATATTTATTTATTTTCCAATCCATCCCTATCATAATTCATAACACGTTTTAAAAAAATGGATTCTCTTATCTCATCATTTATTTGGAACAAAAAACACCCAGAATTAAAAAAGTTTTTTTGCAACGACCAAAATTCTTGGGAGGAGTAGGACTACCCAGCTTTAGTCTACTGCGGTGAAGTTAGTTTTACGTTGGATATTCGACAGACATTCAGCGCGCATCTCCACTGAGGACTCTTAGGGACCGTCAACAATTCACGACTGCATGAGCTGGAGAAGATTGTAACTTGCAAAAATAAATAAATTATCATTAAAAAATGTTCATTTTCTGTCTTCTGTCTTTATAAAATTGTTTTCTTATTTTTGCATTTTGTGTCTTTGTAATCAAAGATGTGAAATATTTTATATGAATTAATATATTATAATTCCATATTTTGCATATGAAAGTTGGTCATTTTTTCAATAGCTCCCTAACCGTATAATCCAAAAATATGAAACCCATGCCGAATTGTAGTACAGACATCCCAACATCAGACACAACTCTTTGTTTTGTAATCAAAGATATAACATATTTTATATGAATTTTTATATCAAAATTCAATAGGTTTGCCAAAGAAAATTGTTTTTTTTTTTCAATAGCTCCCAAACCTCCTGACCCAAAAATATGAAACCTATGCCGAATTGTTGTACAGACATCCCAACATCAGACACACCTCTTTTATTTTAAATCAAAGATATTATGTTTTTTATATGAATTATTATATGGAAATTCCATAGATTTGCATATGAAAGTTGGTAATTTTTTCAATAGCTCCCAAACCACCTGACCCAAAAATATGAAACCTATGCCGAATTGTTGTACAGACATCCCAACATCAGACACAACTCTTTGTTTAGTAATCAAAGATGTGATATATTTTATATGAATTTTTATATGGACAGTCCATAGTTTGTATACGAAAGTTGGTCATTTTTTTCAATAGCTCCCAAACCACCTGACCCAAAAATATGAAACCTATCCCGAATTGTAGTACTGACATAACATCTTTGATTACAAAACAAAGAGTTGTGTCTGATGTTGGGATGTCTGTACTACAATTCGGCATGGGTTTCATATTTTTGGATTGTACGGTTTGGGAGCAATTGAAAAAAATGTCCAACTTTCATATGCAAACTATGGAATGTTTATATAAAAATTCATATAAAATATGTTATATCTATGATTACAAAACAAAAAGTTGTGTCTGATGTTGGGATGTCTGTACAACAATTCGGCATAGGTTTCATATTTTTGGGTCAGGAGGTTTGGGAGCTATTGAAAAAAAAAACAATTTTCTTTGGCAAACCTCTTGAATTTTGATATAAAAATTCATATAAAATATGTTATATCTTTGATTACAAAACAAAGAGTTGTGTCTGATGTTGGGATGTCTGTACTACAATTCGGCATGGGTTTCATATTTTTGGATTATACGGTTAGGGAGCTATTGAAAAAATGACCAACTTTCATATGCAAAATATGGAATTATAATATATTAATTCATATAAAATATTTCACATCTTTGATTACAAAGACACAAAATGCAAAAATAAGAAAACAATTTTATAAAGACAGAAGACAGAAAATGAACATTTTTTAATGATAATTTATTTATTTTTGCAAGTTACAATCTTCTCCAGCTCATGCAGTCGTGAATTGTTGACGGTCCCTAAGAGTCCTCAGTGGAGATGCGCGCTGAATGTCTGTCGAATATCTAACGTAAAACTAACTTCACCGCAGTCTTTAGTCTGTATTATTGGTCCTGTAATATTCAATGTATTTCCTTCTGGGACGGAAAAATCATACCTGACTGGGAACGCTATGAAAATCAAGCTTTCTTCCCAAATACAGTAAAGTCACTGCTATATTGTACATCAGATCTTTCTAAATTTAAATGCCAGAACCCAGTTGTATTATTGTACTTACCTGTGAAATGTTATGCCTTCCTCCGTCGTGGACTCATTTCTCTGATTTTGTCAGTTGAAAGCTGTGGTGCCTTAACCATTGTTGCAAAACTCATCAGCAATGCCCCTCCTATCCACTAGAGGGGGCTTGTGAGTGTGAAAAAGTCCGTTCTGGAGACTGGTAGTATGTGTTGGAGCAAACATCCCAAATGTGGCAGGCAGAGGGCCACTTGATTGAGATCATCTGGCACACCAGCTGCTTCATTAGCAGAGGGCTGATAAAAGCCTGTCAGTAGAGCTTCAGGCAGAGACCTGCTGCTTCCAGGTGGAAGGTGCAGCAGCCTTTGGCTGTGTGTAGGGCCCTAACCATAGCCGGGTAGGTTTGTGCTTTGTTCACCTCCAAGTTGCTGCCGCACCATTCTTATTGTTATCACTGTGTAGATCGCAGGCAGTGTTTGGCCGCTCATGCAACTCCTGTGCGGAGTCCTCTTGAGCTGCGGGAGCAGGTATGTGTGTGTGTGTGTGTTATGTTATACTTGGTTATTTGTGTTAATTTACACTTATTTTGTAGGTGCCGCTGTTTTGGTTTCCATTGTTTGTTTCATCCCTGCTCTGCCCAACCTGGTGCACTGTGGTCCAAGAGCGGTGCCACGGCCGGCATTTTTGGGGATCGTGTGTGTGTGTGCGCTCCATACAGAGTGTCAGTGACTGCTGTCCATCCACGCACTGGCGAGCGGTGTGACACAGCAGGATTAACAGCTATTGGAGCGAGTCCCCCCTTCTGGCCTTCCATCGCCCCAGGCACCACCAGGCCCAGTGTCCCACCACCTAGGACTGGCGTCGGCTACGGCCACTGGATGCAAGGGGTGTGGCATTGAGCCGGGTGCACTGCAACAGAGCGCACAGCTGGGTGCAGCTGACTTGTGGGCTGGTTTAGTGACTCTTTAGGGTATCTTTTAGAATAGGAATTTTAACAATTTCAAATAAAGGTTGTCTTTTTCTTTAAAAGCACAGTCTCGGTTTCCTGTGTCGGAGAGTCCTGCGCTTTTGGTTTTAGATTTCTGCTGGCGGCATTCACCGGGGAAACTATAATGCCACAAATCTTGGCGCTGTGAGCAGGATCTCCGAATTTAACAGGAGACTGAGACGTGTATTCAGTTTTGTGTGAACTTGTTTTTTTTCTCTTTTTCAAAACAGCGGCACCTGTGTTCTTGCAGCCATGGAGGGTGAAATGCAGGAGTTGCGAAAGCTGGTGGCTCAGCTTCGTGCTGACAATGAGGACCTCCGCAAACGGCAGGATCCCGGTCCTAGTTCCGCGACAGCTTCTGGGCAAGGGGGGCCTGGTCCTTTAACGGAGAGGCTTGTTTTGGTCCCACGAGACCGGAAATGCCCTATGTTTAGTGGTAGGTCTGGAATGGTGTTGGAAGAGTGGCTGGAGGAGGTCCAAGCATGCATAAGAGCCTGTCATTTAGCGGTAGCTGACCAGGCCTTTTTTCTGTATGATCACCTGGAGGGCGAGGCGCGAGACGAAGTTAAATATCGGTCGAGCCAAGAGCGTTCCGACCCCTCAAATTATTGCTGTGCTCACAGAATTGTATGGCTGTAACGAGTCATACGTGGTAGCACAGGAAGCCTTTTTTTCCCGGAAGCAGCGTGAGGATGAGTCTCTCCAACAGTTTTCTTTGGCTCTTCTTAGTTTAATGGACAGAGTGCAACAAAGTGCCCCTCCTGGAGTGGTGGATGCTAAAGCGCTTCTCCGAGCTCAGTTTACCGAGCATGTCACGGATGGTGCCTTGAGGCGACATTTAAAACAATTTATTCGCCACAAGCCAGATGCCATCTTACTCGACGTGAGAGCAGAAGCACTTAGGTGGGAGCGTGAAGGTCTGCCTGCAGGGCAACAGCATCAGGCTCTTCCTTCACTGGGGTTTCAATATTCTGTGCGGGGGCACGTTAAAGAGTCCCCAGAGCCTCCCCAGAATTTGGAGATGAAGGATTTGAGGGAGCTCCTGCAGCATCAGCAGGAGCAAATCAACAAGCTTTCGGAAACGATTGCTCAGTTACATAATCAACCACAGACTCAGAGTGGTCCTTCTCCCCAGCCTGTAATTTGTAGACGCTGCCGGCAACCTGGGCATTATGCACGTGAGTGTGATGGAGCCCGCGCACCCCGACCCCTTCCGTGGCAGTCCAAAAAGCCAGGCATGCCGGGAAACTAGCACCCCCTGGACTGCCGAGCCAAAGGCCAGGTGGGGTTGACTCTGGCTCACATACCGTTTTTGATGAAGCTCCATCTAACCTAATCGCCACTTGTCCTCATGTTGTTGTAGGAATGAGTGGAGTCCAAGTCCCATGTTTGTTGGACACGGGGTCAATGGTGTCAACACTGACAGAAAGCTTTTTTCGTAAGCACTTTGAGCCGTGGGGCCACAAAAGCCTTCAAATGTGCCACTGGTTGCAGCTTAAAGCTGCTAACGGTTTAGCCATTCCATATATTGGCTACCTTGAGTTGAGCGTTGAGCTCTGTGGGAAGGTGATACCCGGTTGTGGGGTACTTGTCATTAAAGACGCCCCTGGTGCAACTAACTTGGCACCAGGGATTGTGGGGATGAACATTCTCCGCAAGTGCCGCGCAGAGCTGTTTGGGGAGCATGGATCGGCCTGGTTCCACGTGGACCCAGTGTCTCAGGCCCCAGCACCCCTTCAGCAGGCACTTCAGTTATGCCATTCTGCCACTGAAACAGCCTCAACTGTGGTGTCAGGGCGTGCCAAGGTCCGTGGATCTCATGCATGTTTTATTCCAGGGGGGCACATGAAACTGGTCGCTGTAACGTGCCCCGACCAGTTTAGTCATAAAACTGTTCTATTTCAGCCTGTCGGCCAGGGACTGCCTGCAGGTTTGATTGCATCATCCGCCTTGGTTCAGGTGAGGCGAAGTACAGCGTATGTACCACTCTTGAATGTTGGCACTGTTGATGTTTGGCTCAACCCCCGTACAATTGTGGGTCTGTTGTGCGACGTTAGTATTGTGAGCCTGCCAGCAGGGATTACTGAGGTGCCCAGGCCAGCGGCTACAGTTAACATTCAGGCTGCCTCTGATGTCATCTTGGAGCAGATCGATGCACTGCCGTTGGAGACGCTACCTGCGGAGGATCGAGGGAAAGCTCGGGCCCTCCTCCAGAAATATGCCAACGTCTTTGCCGCACATGAGGGTGACCTTGGTTGCACCACCCTCATGACTCATGAAATCCCCTTGTTGGATGATGCCCCTGTTAGGCAAAGGCACCGGCGGATCCCACCATCTGAGTACGAGGCGGTTAAAGACCATATCAATCAGCTGCTAGCATCCGGGGTGATCCGGGAGAGCAACAGTCCTTATGCTTCGCCTATTGTCCTGGCCCGCAAAAAGGATGGCAGCTTGAGGATGTGTGTGGATTACCGCCAACTTAACAGTAAGACCCGAAGGGATGCTTTTCCTCTCCCTCCCATTGATGAATCACTGGATGCATTATCTGGGGCTCGGTGGTTCACTACATTAGATCTAGCCAGCGGGTACAATCAGGTCCCGGTGACGGAAGGTGACCGGGCTAAGACGGCCTTCTGTACACCGTTTGGGTTGTTTGAGTGGAACCGGATGCCATTCGGTCTCTGTAATGCCCCAGGCACTTTCCAGCGGTTGATGCAGAGAATTTTCGGAGACCAGCAGTGCCAGTCTGTTTTGCTGTATCTAGATGACATTGTGGTCTTTTCATCAACCATAGATGAACATCTGGAACGGTTGGTGTTGGGCCGGTTGCAGCAGGAGAAGCTCCGGGTGAAGCTTCCAAAGTGTGCCTTTTTCCAGCAGGAAGTCCGGTATTTGGGACATGTCATCTCTGATCAGGGTGTTTCAACTGATCCCCATAAGATTGAGGCTGTTGCTGGTTGGCAACCTCCCAGTACAGTCTCAGAGCTAAGAACATTTCTGGGGTTTGCCAGCTACTACCGCCGGTTCGTAGAGGGGTTTGCCCGGTTGGCAGCGCCATTACATCGGCTTGTGGGCGAACTGGATGGAACCAAATCCAGAAGGCGCAAAGCATCTAGCCTGCAGGGTCATTGGACCACTGAGTGCCAGCAGAATTTTGATGCTCTGAAGCAGAAATTGACATCAGCGCCAGTCTTGGCCTATGCTGATTTCACACTACCCTTTATTTTGGAAGTGGATGCCAGTCATAATGGCCTTGGTGCAGTTTTGTCCCAGGAGCAGGGTGGCAGTGTGCGGCCCATTGCCTATGCCAGTAGGGGACTAAAAGCTACAGAGCGTAACATGCAAAACTACAGCTCTATGAAGCTGGAGTTCTTGGCTCTTAAATGGGCCATGACAGAGAAGTTCCGTGAATACCTATTGGGACATCATTGCGTGGTATTCACCGATAACAACCCGCTGAGTTATTTGTCTACAGCAAAGCTGGGAGCGATGGAGCAGCGTTGGGTGGCACAGTTGGCGGCGTTCGATTATGAGATAAAGTATCGCTCTGGTAGAGTCAACCGGAATGCGGACGCCCTGTCACGGCATCCCAATCATAGCTCAGCAGAGGTTGGCAACATGGCGCCTGGTTCTTCACTACCTAGAGACCTACAGCAGGTTCAGGTACAGCCAGTACTTGCCCACTGTGAGATGGAACAGTTGATGCCTGTGTTCCCACAGCGGACTACTGCAGAGGTTCAGGACCTGCAGGTTTCCGATCCCGTGTTGGCAAGCGTTCTCCCTTTCTGGCGAGACAAACGGTATCCCAACTACTCAGAGCGTGAGGGTCTGTCTAAGGTGGCCCTTACCCTGCTGCGGCAATGGAAAAATCTTGCAGAGGTTGATGGTTTGGTCTACCGCAGGGTTCTCATGCCAGATAGTGGGCAGGAGGTTTTCCAGTTGTTGCTGCCAGAAATATTGATCCCGGAGGTTTTGGAACAGGTTCACCAGCATCATGGTCACCAGGGCATTGAACGGACATTAGCATTATTAAGAGCTCGGTGCTACTGGCCAGGTATGTCAAAAGATGTAGCTCATTGGTGTCAGGCCTGTGAGAGGTGTCAGTTGGCCAAGGATAACAGCCGTTCACATTCTGCTCCCTTGGGACACCTTATAGCATCTAGGCCGAATGAGTTGGTGGCCATGGACTTTACCATCCTGGAGCCTTCACGGACCGGAGTTGAGAATGTGCTGGTTTTAACTGATGTCTTCAGCAAGTACACGGTTGCCATCCCTACCAGAGACCAGCGAGCAGCCACAGTTGCCAAGGTTCTTGTCGCAGAGTGGTTCTCAAAGTTTGGTGTTCCAGCACGGCTTCATTCTGATCAGGGGCGCAGCTTTGAGAGCCAGCTGATTCAGCAACTCCGTGGGCTCTATGGCATCGAGAAGTCGAGGACCACCCCGTATCACCCTGCCGGTAATGGGCAATGTGAGCGGTTTAACAGAACGTTGCACAATCTCCTTAGAGCCTTGCCGGTAACACGCAAGAGAGATTGGCACTCCTGTCTGCCACAGGTGACATTCTGTTATAATACCACGCCGCATCAAACAACTGGTGAGTCTCCATTCTTTTTGATGTTTGGTCAGCAACCCAGGCTCCCCATTGACTTTATGTTGGGACAGGTTAAGGAACCTGTCAACGGGACCATCCATGAGTGGGTGGAAGAACATCAAGCGCGCCTGCGTGTGGCATTTGATGTGGCCAAAGACCGGTTGGCTGAAGCAGCTGCTCGTAGGAAGCGGAACCATGACAAGCATGTTCAGGAGGCTCCTCTGGACGAGGGTCAGTTAGTTCTCCTACGTGATTACAGTGTACGTGGTCGTAGGAAAATCCAAGATCTTTGGAGCTCCACCATTTGCAAGGTCTTGAAAACTCCGGGTGCTGGGCAAGTGGTGTATACTATCGCCCCACAGCATGATCCTTCAAAGATCAAGAGAGTTCACCGTACTCTCTTGAAAGCATTTTTGGGGGCTCAGAGGCAAATTTTTTTGCCTAGGTCTCCACCCCCCCCTCAAGTGCTTGTTGACCCTGATGACTCGGCAGATGAGGACTTGTTTTTGCAGCTTGAGGATCCTGGCAGACCTGTTGGATTTGGCAACGGGCCGTCAGTTAGCCGAGAAGGTGCCACCAAATCACAGGCAGGTCCGTCCCGGGTGGAGGCGGTTTCCCCATGTCCCTCTGGTGCAGATGGTGTTCAGCAGGTGGTACGGAGGACGACTCGGTCTACAGCAGGGTACCACTCTAACATCCACCGTTTTCCAAGAGCTGCAGGTGGGCGGAATGCTGGGGATATGAAGCAAAACGCCAACGTGTCAGCTTTATTTCGGCCTTGGTCGTAATCGTCGGGGCGCCGATACAAAACGGGGGGGTTGGTGTGGCAGGCAGAGGGCCACTTGATTGAGATCATCTGGCACACCAGCTGCATCATTAGCAGAGGGCTGATAAAAGCCTGTCAGTAGAGCTTCAGGCAGAGACCTGCTGCTTCCAGGTGGAAGGTGCAGCAGCCTTTGGCTGTGTGTAGGGCCCTAACCATAGCCGGGTAGGTTTGTGCTTTGTTCACCTCCAAGTTGCTGCCGCACCATTCTTATTGTTATCACTGTGTAGATCGCAGGCAGTGTTTGGCCGCTCATGCAACTCCTGTGCAGAGTCCTCTTGAGCTGCGGGAGCAGGTATGTGTGTGTGTGTGTTTATGTTATACTTGGTTATTTGTGTTAATTTACACTTATTTTGTAGGTGCCGCTGTTTTGGTTTCCATTGTTTGTTTCATCCCTGCTCTGCCCAACCTGGTGCACTGTGGTCCAAGAGCGGTGCCACGGCCGGCATTTTTGGGGATCGTGTGTGTGTGTGCGCTCCATACAGAGTGTCAGTGACTGCTGTCCATCCACGCACTGGCGAGCGGTGTGACACAGCAGGATTAACAGCTATTGGAGCGAGTCCCCCCTTCTGGCCTTCCATCGCCCCAGGCACAACCAGGCCCAGTGTCCCACCACCTAGGACTGGCGTCGGCTACGGCCACTGGATGCAAGGGGTGTGGCATTGAGCCGGGTGCACTGCAACAGAGCGCACAGCTGGGTGCAGCTGACTTGTGGGCTGGTTTAGTGACTCTTTTGGGTATCTTTTAGAATAGGAATTTTAACAATTTCAAATAAAGGTTGTCTTTTTCTTTAAAAGCACAGTCTCGGTTTCCTGTGTCGGAGAGTCCTGCGCTTTTGGTTTTAGATTTCTGCTGGCGGCATTCACCGGGGAAACCATAATGCCACACAAACAAAATGATCAAATCCATCAACCAAATGACGTTTAACTTTATTTGGAGAAACAAGCCTCATTACATGAAAAAAAACTATATGGTCAAAGAATTTAAGGATGGGGGTCTCAAAGTTTTTGATTTTGACTGTCTTAACGGAACCCTGAAAATAAACTGGTTGAAATCGTGGATCAAACACAACCAATCCTTCTGGTTCTGTGTCCCAAATTATTTATTTAACAAATTAGGCGGGTTAAAGTTGGTGCTTATTAGTGATTTTGACATTAATAAGCTCCCTATAGCATTATCAGAGTTCCACAAACAAATTCTGCTATACTGGAAAATATTGTATGTGCATAATTTCTCACCACACTCAAATATCATTTGGAACAACAGATACATCCTCCACAGAAACAAATCTTTGTTTTTTGCTGAATGGTTTGACAGAGGTGTCTCGTTGGTGTCTGATCTGATGGATACGGAGGGAAATTTATTAGATTATGAGCAATTTTGTTTAAGACATAACTTTAATCCTCCTATTTTAGAATTATTAAAAGTACGCAATTCTCGAGAATTTGTATTTCTAACAAGGAACACAATGACACATGTAAGGATAAAACCACAGTTAGCCACATTGTCAATTGAAGGTTGCCCTCTTATGGACAGAAAATGTAATAACTCATTTATCAGAAATTGGTTCATTGAAAGGTTTTTTCCTGGTCGACAGAACAAAAATAATATACTGCAGAAATTTGAACGAAATGTTGTTCTTAAATTAAGAACCGATTTCATGAAACTTCCTATTCCCCCAAAAGTTAAAGAAACACACTTCAAAATTATGAATGATATTTATCCTTCCAAAGAACTACTTAGATTACATTTCAACATTGATGACAACAGCTGTTCCTTCTGCCAAACTGCTGTTGAAGACATCGACCACACATTTTTCCTGTGTGATGTTGTACAAGTGTTCTGGTTGGATGTTTACAAATGGTTAAGACATAAATTTCCATTCATCATGGACGTCTTTTCCAAAGAAGTCATAATCTTTGGCCTGTCAATACACAATAATGTATGTATCAATACTGTGTTATGCTTAGCCAAGTTTTTTATACACAAAAATAGGTTACAGAAATGCCACCCCAGCTTTAACTTCTTTAATAATGAGGTCAATTTATACTTAAAATCCATAAAGTTAATCGACTCACCTAAAGCCATAACAATTTATGACACCCTGAGTGATATTCCTGATGTCTAAGACAGTTTATTTATATTTTGTATCCCCCTGCATTTTGTAACACTATCCAACTCTGAAATTGTTGTTCTCTTATGTTATACTTTTCCCTGATTTCTCTATGATTATGAATATAAATAGGTTTATGTTTGCATACTGATAAGAATTTTTTCTTCTTTTTGCTTCCTTTCCAATTATAGTATTCTCTTTTTTATTCGCCATATTTTGTAATTTTTATGTAAATGTTCTGGTATTGTTTTGTATTGTGTTCTATAAATAAAAAAAAAAAATGTGTTGGAGCAAACGGTTGGGGTTGAATAAAAGAAGCTAAAAAGAGCAAGTACTGTCTGTCGTTTTTCACCAGCGGAACGTTCCTTTTTGTTTTTCATCTGGACACAACAAAACCCGCACAATGAAGTGGCATTTTGCAAAAAATGTGTACACATGCATGCACTGCAGCCAATGAGTTATATATATATAACTCATTGGTATAACTCATTGACAGCAGCAGTGACTTGCCCTCACCAAGATGGCGATACTCAACTCCCATGAGGAATCACGTGATGTCTCTTCTAGCGAAACTCATTGTTTGCGCTCTCTCGGCTTCCGTACAAACTCTTATATGAAGGAGGAGTCGCAGGCGCTTCCGTTTTGCAACATTTCCGGATTTTGTACCCCACTACGCTTGACGGCAGTACTGACAGATCAGAGTCCAGTCAGTTGTTTTTTCCGAACAAAACGCCAGAACCTTAGGTCTGATCCCTGTACGGAGTTCGGAGCACAGTGAACGCACGCGGAGAAGCAACATGCGACGTTTGTGGGGAGTTTATTCACAGCGTTAGCTAGCTAGCCAGCTAGGCACCCTAGTTGAAGAAGTCTCGGGCCGGGTTCGGTCCCGTCCAAACTCCCATGTAAGTCCGAGGGCAGGCTTCGAGCACCCTGGGGGCCATTAGGGGAGAGCGGCGTGGATCGGGGTCAGTGTCGTTCCTCCGGAAGATGTGGCTCCAGCAGAGGTTGAAGGGGCTGCCGGGCTTGCTGTCGAGCAGCTGGGCGAGGAGGCTGCTGGTGGGGCTGCTGCTCCTCCTCATCTTCTACTGGTACCTGGGAGCGGATTGGGCTCTGTTCCGCGGCTCCGGGATGCCCGGGGGGGCGGCCGGCCTGTGCCTCCTGGCTGAAATACACCGGTGGCAGTCGATTGTGGAGCGGGGGGAGGGGGTGTACAGCTCCCCCCAGGACCGGCTGGATGCGCCTTTCGTTTCGGGGAACGGACACATGCTGGTCGACATCGACTCTAACAAGCTGTGGGTGGCGTCCTCCTCCCAGCCAGGCTCTGCCCCCGTGCACCAGACCGACTACTCCCCCAGAGTGGGCATTCAATTGGATGGGAAGCGCGCGGAGGCGCGCGCCAGCATGCTGTGGTTCCGGAAGGGCTCCGTGCTGTCCGTCCGCTGCGCGTCCCCCGCCGCCGCCGAGTCCGCCCGGGACTGCCTCTCCATCAGGGAGGAGTTCGTCGTTCACCGCAGCAGACCCAACGTGTTCCTGCAGCGAGTCCACATCAAGAACCCGACGGACACCGCGGCGTCTTTCGACGTGTCCACGCCCAGCTCCTCCCTGGGCTCCAAGTTCTCCACCAGCACGGAGAAGCAGGAGGACCGGGAGGTGCTGCTGTCCTCCGGCAGGGTTCCCGTGGAGAACAACCGCATGGTGCTGGTGGTGGTGGTGACCAAAAGGCTGAGCAGCAGGATCCAGGTCCCTGCTAAATCTGAGCACAAGGACAACATCCTGTCAGTGGTGTGGACCTCCGAGCCCATCGAGTCCTCCAAGCTGGAACAGACCTTCAGTGCCCTCAGAGATGGAGCCAAGCAGGAACTGGGGGATCTGCTGAGAGGCTCCATGGAGGACCTGGTCCTGGATCACCAGCAGGCCTGGGCAGACCTCTTCATTTCAGGTAAGCAGGTTCATGCATCAACTATTCCCAACCCTGAGCTGAAAGCATTAAAGAGCCCCCCAGGACGGCAGAAGGCGTTCATGGTGAGTCCGTGTCCAGTCTTCAGTAACGTATGACGATGGAGGACATCATTATAATTAAAATTGAAAAAAACCATTTGGATTGAGACATGCAGTAGATGTGTGTTACTGTAAGGTAAAAACGACCCGTCACAGCAGAAAACACACATGTGATGTCATGAACACGGATCAGTCCATCATTCCAGTCCAATGTGTGGACAGACTTTGAATAAAGTCATGTGACCATCCAGTGTCTAGAATGTTCCCTTTGGATTCTTTGGATGTGGAAAAACAACAGTGGGCTGAACCTTTGTGAATTGGATCTTTTCAAAATGAACTAATATGGACTATGAATCAGATCACCAGAAATTATGAAAGGAATTGAATGGGAATTAAAATGAATTAAAACACTTCTTGCTAAAAACTGCATTTCTTTATTCAAATTGGGAGAGCTGACACAAAGGGATGATGGGAAATGAGCAGAGACGTCCCGCCCACAACTCAGAGGTGAATTTCTGATGAACTGCTGCTCTGCAGAAACTGCGTCCTAGAAAACGACTCTGATTCTTAGTTTGGCTCAAACGGCATCATCATAATTAAAAGACCACTGGGAACACTTTGACAAACGATTAAAGATGATCGGAGTGGACTTTAAAAAAAACCTGTCTGTCCTTCCGGAGCTTTTCCTGAACTTTGAAGCGGAGTTTTCAGGGATCAAAGCAGATCTCTTCTGTCACTCTGCTCATGTCTCCTTTAGCTTTAAGAGTTTCTCTTTTGAACACTTATGTAAAAAAACGTCCACTTGAGTGAGTTTTTTAACGTTTCCCACACCTTGTGTCTCCTTGCTTCAGGTGTTGAAATGAGGAAGATCACGGATTCTCACACTCCATCCAGCCACACCGTCAACACCACCCTGTACTACATCCTGTGCTCCTCCTGGGCCCCCCTGCTCGACCAGCAGCTGAACAAAGACGAGCACGCCCGCCTCGAGTCCAGTCTGAACTACGCGGACCACTGCTTCAGCGGCCACGCCACTATGCACGCAGAGAACCTGTGGCCTGCCCGGGTGAGCAGCACCGCTCAGATCCTGCAGCTCGTTACCTTGTGGACTCTGACCCTGCAGAAGAGGGGCTGCAAGGTCCTGGTGGCGGCCGGCGCTCACGGCGTCATGCAGGGAATGGTGCTCAGCTTCGGCGGCCTTCAGTTCACCGAGAACCACCTGCAGTTCCAGGCCGACCCGGACGTCCTGCACAACAGCTACGCTCTGAGAGGAATCCACTACAACCGGGACCTGATAAACCTGGCGGTGCTGCTGGACGTGGAGGGGAAACCTTTCCTGCACGTGTCGGTGAAGCAGCAGGAGCAGCCGGTGAAGCTGTACGCCTGCGAGGCCGGCTGCCTCAACGAGCCGGTGGAGCTCACGTCCGAGGTCAAAGGCCACACCTTCCCGGTCATGGTGACCCAGCCCATCACGCCGCTGCTCTACATCTCCACGGACCTGCGCCACTTGCAGGACCTGCGCCACACGCTGCACCTCAAGGCCATCCTGGCCCACGAAGAGCACATGGCGAACAGATACCCAGGCCTGCCCTTCCTCTTCTGGTTCAGTGTGGCCTCCCTGATCACGCTCTTCCACCTCTTCCTCTTCAAGCTCATATACAATGAATACTGTGGGCCCGGCGCCAAGCCGCTCTTTAGGAGCAAGGTATAAACGACGCCACCGCAGACTGCAGGCTGCCCTGCTCCTTCCTGGCTTGCGGTGCAAACATTTTTTTGGGGGTGCGGTTCTCTGGTTTGACTTTCTGAGTGAACTTCTCATTTTCCCTCAAGTCTGGAGGTGGGCGGCAGCAGCCGTGCTCACTCCTGGCTTTACGTCTCACTAAACACGATTCATTTGATGAATAGTTTGAATTCTGCAGGCAGCACAGAACGGCAGCCGCCGCTCCCACAGACACCTTAACGCTACAGTTGGCAGTTGGCACACCTCTGGTCTGAGTGCACTTCAGGTCCACCCAGGAATGTGCAGCACCGTTGATCGCAGTGCAAGATAAACGAGCACAATCTGGATTGTTTTCCTTTTGCTCCTCTGCCGGTGGTTTTAATTTGTGATTTAAAAACTCTCTGCAGCGTCTGCTCGCAGGTGCGTCTCCTAAACGTCTGCCTCACCTCTGTGTGGAGGGCCTGTCAGGTTAGAGGTGCGTGTGCAGCATCGTGGCCAGCAGGGGGCACTACAGCCAAGGGCACCCCCCCCCCCAATCTACAAAATCTAGATTTGCAAAAGATGTCAAATTAGCCATTTAAAATCCTAAGAAACTGGCATTTATGTTGAAAATACAACAGCACGTCTTCACATTTTAAACTGAAACGATGAAGGATTTCCCCACCTGGAGCATTTAAGCCGACGCCCACTGAGAGAGGAGGCTTCTGCAGGAGGTGCAGCTCCAGAGCAGATCTTAGCCAGGAGGTGAAACAGGACGGCTGTGGTGGGAATGTCCCCTACGCTGGGGTGTGGGTGACCCGTCATGGCTGTAGTTTGTCTTACCTGCATTTCTCCTCCTGGTGGAGCTGAGTTCTAACACAGAAGTGCATCTTTCAGCTTGTTTACAGCAGTTCAAACACACAGCAGCCCAGCAGCTGCAGGCTTTTCTGGACTATGCTCTCATTGGGCGGAGTTTCTGTCTGCTGTTACTTCTCCTTCCTGCCTTTTGATGATGTTTTATATTGAATCACTCAATTAAATGACCAAGAAATCAGTGGGTTTGGCTCGTTTCTGCTCCTCCTTTAAGGTTTCTGCAGCACGTCTTTCCTCCTCAGCTTGCTTCTCTTTCTCCTGGGGGGGGGGGTTCCACTTTCCCATCATCCCTTCTAATTTTTCTCTCTGACTTCACCAGGACTCCAGAAAGCATCAGGACGACAGCTGTGACGGCCTGGATGCTGCATGAACGTAGCTTCAGTCGGTTCATAATAAAGCTGAACACACACACACACACACCCACACACACACACACGTCTACATTGAAGCATGCAGGTTCTGACACGCATGTTCTGGGAGAGTCTTGAAGATTCTTCCGTTTGCTCCAAAACACAAACACGGCTGTAGTTCACGTCGTCATGGTTAGAACTCCGGGTTTGAATCCTGACGGACGGGGTTCAGTGTGTTTGCATGTTCTCCTGCTTCCTCCCACGGTCCACAGGCATCGATCTATTCACCAGCAGTGGCCACTCCGTCCTGTGGAGGGTCTGGGTCATCCCAGGACCCAAAAACGTGGCTTTAAACTGCTCCTTAGAAGTGGGAGTGACCGTCAGTCTGCAAAGAACCGGGCCAGAGTTCTTGAACATTGCAGACCGTTGCAACGGTCACGGTGGTGGGGGCAACATCCAAACCATCATGGTGGTGGGGGCAAAATCCCGACCATCGTGGTGGTGGGGGCAACATCCAGACCAGCACAGTGGGGGGGGGCAACAGCAGAACCTGAACCTGCAGAAGGAACTCTGGGATCTAGCATGAAAACGGGTCACCTGATGGATTCAGGTGTGCTTCAGGTTCTCTCACACCTGTGGAAAGGTGGATTTGAAGTTCTCGCCTTCAAAGCGGCGTTCTTGCTGCTGACTGCGTGAAGAGCTGCTCAGCTGGTTTTCCTGCTAACCGCGGGTCAGAACTCCAGCAGAACATTGTCAACCTGGATCTCCTTTCTTACTGCTTTGGACAGACGTTGGAATCCAGACCGGCTGTGAGACGAGGTGCTGGAGGAGATCCAGACTGCAGGAAGCTGCTGGGATGAGAGGTTTTATTATGCCGACTCCTTTTTTTCCCTGGATCTGGTCTAAGCAGGATGACCTCAGGTTATCCGGACCGTTAACTTCAGCTCTGAAATAAAGAACTGGGCTAGAACTCTTGAACATTGACAGGTTTTGAATGTGGTTCCTCTGTTCTGGATGATGGATCTGCAGAACCTTCAGACTAGTAAGCGTGCCTTAATGAAGAAATAATTTATAGCTGGGAATGTTTTCTGTCCGAATGAAGCAAATGGAAGGTTTGTCTTTGGGGAAATAAGTCACTGAAATGTGAAACTTTGTTCTTTTCTTCTTATTGTGGGGCTTAACCCTTGTGCTATCTTAGATGACCCACCCTTACATTGACGTGTTCTCCCTACCATGACAAAGGTGGAAAGATTTCATGTAATCCTTGGACACCAGTGAAGATCACAAATCATTGAAGAAAAAAGGTTCAGAGCACTGTCTAGTGGGTCTAGATGACCCAGCGTTAAAGTGCCTAGGATAGCACAAGGGTTACAGGCCCACTCCAATGAAAATTGTGATTCTGGAGTTTTTAAAATGTACCTGTGGAATTTTACTGATGTATAAAGAGAATTCAGACGAAAACTGCATTTCTGAGTATTTTTTGTTTTCAAATCATTGCGAATCAGATTGTTCATAAAATATATAATCGTCAGGCCAAAGTCTCCCTGCTCTGCTCCAGTCTGATCATCCACTGTCAGACACATAGATCCATGAACATCTTTGTTTTCCTCATCTGAGCTGGAATCTGGATCTAAACTGGACGGATGGATAGATCTGATATTTTTCGTCATTTTTGTAGCACCGCTAATGTTAGGTTGGGGGTGTGAGGGTCTCAAGTTCATGCGAGACAATTCACCTCAACGCAGAGCTGAATTTGTGATAAACTCTTGCTGCTCTGCAGAAACTATGTCCTAGAAAGTGACGGGTTTTTAGATTTGGCAAAAAACAGTCCAATCTTGATAAAAAAAAATCACTGGGAATGCTTTGATACTAGATCAAAAGATGATTGATCTACTTGAATTTAGACTGTTTTAGAAGATGTTGGGACAGAGACGGAAGCTCTGCTGGGTGTTCTGATTGAACGGTGTGTGTGTTCTGATTGAACGGTGTGTGTGTGTGTGCACACGTGTTCTGATTGAACGGTGTGTGTGTGTTCTGATTGAACGGTGTGTGTGTGTGTGCACACGTGTTCTGATTGAACGATGTGTGTGTGTTCTGATTGAACGGTGTGTGTGTGTGTGCACACGTGTTCTGATTGAACGGTGTGTGTGTGTTCTGATTGAACGGTGTGTGTGTGTGTGCACACGTGTTCTGATTGAACGATGTGTGTGTGTTCTGATTGAACGGTGTGTGTGTGTGTGCACACGTGTTCTGATTGAACGGTGTGTGTGTGTTCTGATTGAACGGTGTGTGTGTGTGTGCACACGTGTTCTGATTGAACGGTGTGTGTGTGTGTGTGTTCTGATTGAACGTGGCATGAATCTGAAAGCCAGTGACAGCAGACCAAACAGGACCTGCAAAAATAACTGTATCTAAGGACGTGTCCTGGTAAAGTGAGGAGAACAGAGGAACTGTTCCAGGATCCTCTCTTTGACCACAAGCTCTTTCCAGCCACATGCAGCTTGTTTTTCTTTTGTTGGTTGCTGTCATCAATTATTTCATTCTTTTCTTCTGTGTGGTGTCTTCTCGGACAGCCATGGCACAAAGGTCAAGCAGTTGACCTCTGGTTCAGCTCCTGCCTCGTCAGCCCATGCGTTGAAGTGTCCTTGGGCAGGACTCTGAGGAGATTCCAGCTCACGTCACACGTCATCTGGATTCTCCCGTGACGTCTGTTCTTCAGTGCTGTGCGTTAAGACCAGAGCTGGAAGGTCACGCTAGGCTGCTGTAGGAAAATCTCATCTTTACAAGATCGTTGGGGCAGCCGTGGTGCAGAGGCTGAGCGGTCGACCTCTGATTGGATGACTGCAGGTTTGGTTCAGAACCGAGCGTCCTTGGGCAACACCCTGAACCCCCACATTGCTGCTGGTGGTTACGGTGCGACAATGTGTGTTCATGGATGAATGGAAGTGACTGATCAGTGCTTTGGAGGTAGTAAGGCGCTAGATTTCTGAGCGTTCAGTAAGTAAAGGCCCTTCTTCACAGACCAGCGTTCCTGCTGCATGGCTGCCTGATGAGGCCTTGCTTCCTTCCTTCCATAGCGCTCCATTTATTCACAAATGCTCTGCAGGAACTCAAGCACAGCGACCACGACAGAAGCTGCACCAGAGCAGGAAGGAGGAAACCGTTTGGACCCCAGAAACACCCCCATCAACCCAGGACAATAATCTAAGGGTTTTATTTACAGTTTGCATTTTTCAGTGTTAAAAAGTAACAAAATACACAGATTTTTCCAGAGAGCATCAACGCCAGTAAGGCTGGATGTTGTTCTACACTTTGGTAACGGTTCCAAGACCAACTTTTTTTCAAGCTGCAGTGTTTTGTCCTTCCTGTGGGCCCAGACCCGATCATGGAGAGCAGCGTCGCTCAGCCAGAACTCCACACAAAAAGAGACCAAAACCAGAATCCAGAAAGACCTGAGCCAATAAAAGGTGTTCAGAACCAGTGCTGTTGATTCATTCATTCATTTGTATCTTCAAATGTATTTTTGTTACAGTTTCTTCATGACCTCGTCTGTCAAAAAGACTTGAAATGAAAAAAGATCTAAGAAAAGACAATGTGCTCCAATACATGAAAAGATGACTGAATCTGTTGGGTTTGGTTCTGTTTTTACATCCCAACCAGAAGAAAGGATGTTTGTGAAACTAAGATGTAAAAACCGGAAACTAAATCCTCCAGATGTTTAAAGAAGAAATGCCAAAAACCTTTGATTTTCCAACCATCACTTTTGCACAGAGAAACCAGGAAGAACCTGTTTCTGTTGTGACTGGTTCACACAAACAAAAGGAGCTTTGTTCTGGCGTTCTCTCCCAGACTTGGTTGTGGTTCTGCCATCCTGTCCTGATCTTCAGCTCTGGATGTTCTGCGCCATGAGGTCCGCCGCGTCCGTCTACGCCCCGTGTCTGTGCCTCTCCTGGCTTCCAGCGGATGATGCACACAGAGGAACCGTCGGTCGTGCTCCCATCAGCCTTTCAGAGCGAAAGCTGTGGGTTTGCAGCCACCATGAGGATGTGCGCTGGCATCCAGGATGACTGCAGGCTTTGCATGGAAGCAGATGGTGAAGAACTCACAGCTGACACCGATGTCCCACTGCAGCTGCTGAGTCTGAGCTGAACGCCAAGCATCGCGCTCCTGAACGACAGAAAGCTACCCAACAACGAGCCTCTAGGAAAACTACTCCACTTCTCAACACAGCCTAGCTAGCAACTTTCTCTCCAGCATGACGTCACCTTTCCTGAAGTCCGTAACGTAACGGATAAGGAACAGTAGCCTGATCTGAGGTTTGAACTGTGGGAACCTGAGTGTTCCTGTTTGTCTGCCAACAGCAGCGCTGCCATTAACTCACCTCTGTGCACGCGTGTGTCTGTGCATGGGTGTGTGTGTGTGTGTGTGTGCACAGCGAGGCGGGCTACGGGTCTCTGAGCATGCTGATCTGAGCAAAGATTTTGAGCGCTGGGCCCAGTTTGATGTTCATGGTTCCCATGAGGTGGTCCTCCTTCAGCAGCAGCAGCGCCTGGCCGTCGATCTCCTGCGAGCGGAACTCCTCTGCGCTCTCCAGACAACCTGCAGCCGCAGAGACACAGCACCGTCAGCTAAGGTCACTGAAACTCCGCCTCCTCCTCCAGAACTCTGTTATTCTACAGCTACAGAGATGGAGGGCACTGCACACCTCTGTATTAAAAAAAACAATGTTTGCAGTGAAAAAGAACTGCAATTCACTCATTGGCCCTCAGTGAGGACACAAAAAACATGCACAAAACTGTAATCAAACACTCAGAAACTACTATTTTTTATGATTTCCTGATAAAAGATGCATAAAAAGGTTATGGAATATGCTAAAGCTTAGACTCTGAATGTGCTGTGAGGACTGATGTCTGGTGTCCTCGTCCAGAAGCAGAAACAAAAGCCCGTTTCTGTCTGCTAGCAGTTTCTGCAGATCCTCCAGCTCAGGCGTCTACAGCCTGCGGCGCCGGAGCCACGTGTGACCCCCTTTTGTGGCTGTCTGAAGACAAAACAATCAGACGCGTCAAACTGTATTCGACTCATTCACAAACAGTTTAGGAACCTGACTACACTACCCATAATGCTCCAGCAATCCATCTGGCTTCATAGTTTGCCAAAGCTTAACATTTTATGTACCACAGAAAATAGATCTGAGGTCATTAAGTACAACTGAAATTCATTCTTAAGGTGGTATTTAAGGCGGACCGTCTATAATTGAATCAAATTTAAGGATTTTAAATGCACCATAAGTCAAAAAAAAAGATGATATGGGTCAATGAATAAGCTCTAATTTAATCTTAGATTGAATCTACATCTCTGGCTGAGATGCTCCAACATCGATAAATAAAACCATGTCCAGTTTATTTCTTAAATCCTTTACAACGCACTCCTTCAGACTACCTACTGCTATAGCCGCTGCATTGACATGATCTTTTATTTTGAAAGGAAGTCATGTGAACCACTGTCAAAATGTTATTGTTTTCTATTTCAGAAAAAGATGTTTATTTGTGTAAAAAGAACTATTGTGCATTTATCCTAATTGTAATGATAAATACACATCAGTGTCTTGTTTCTAAAGGGGGGGGTCAGCCTTTGTGGCTCCTGCTGGCTTGTTGTCAGTGAGACAGACTGTACCGCTCTGTGGAAACAAGCCTTAAAAAGACTGCAGACCCCTGATCTAGATCATCTCTATCAGAGTTTTTTCTGCCCCGTGAAGGTCGTCTCTTTTGACCTGACATGGTTCAGAGAAGGAACGCTTGTGAACACTGAAGCTTTTGGTCAAACGGAGTCTGCAGTTCCACTTCCTCATCATCTTCCCTCAGCTTCAGCAGCACACACCTGGCAGGGAGGAGATGAACTCGTAGACGTCCTCCATGTTCCACTGGCCCGGGTCGCTGGGTAGGAAGGTGTGAGGAAGCTCAGAGCCCAGCACTGCAGGGACGCCCTGGGACGGAGGGGACAGAGGGGACCTGTAGCCGGACAGGTCCGAGCACTGACTGGACTCTCCCTGAGAGGGCTGGACTGACGGAGCGGTGGAGGGAGCTGCCGGCGTCTGCACAGGAGGAGTCGTCTGACAAGAACGAAAGAACTGGACTCAGAATAGCTTCACCGTTTGAAAGACGTTCAACTGAGGAACCCGGAAAAGCTTCCCACATTTACAAAAGCTTTGATCTGTTTGGTTCTGACTTGACCCACTCCAATGAAAATCCTGTTTTTGGTGTTTTTTGACATGTTCTAGTACCATTTTTCTCATGATGGAGGAAAAATATACAGAAAAATAAGATTAAAACTACATTTCTGAGTATTTCTTTATCCAAATTGTGGCGGATCAGGAACAGATGAAAACCCCCACTTTGAAAGAGCTCAGGTTTCTGACACAGCAACTGAAATGGGTGGAGCCAAAGTCTCCCTGCCCCACTGACATGCATCCACTGTCAGACATTCAGATCCACGAACGTCTTTGTCTTCCTGGTCTGAGCTGGAGTCTGGATCTAAACTGTACGGCTCAACAGCTGCAATATTGATGATTGATGATGTTTTTGTTTTTTTTGCTACGCTAACTTTAGTTTCGGGGTTGTGGGGGCTGTAAGCTAGCTGGACTAACAGTCCTCAGAGGTGAATTTGTGATGAACTCCTGCTGCTCTGCAGAAACTATGTCCTAGAGACCGACACGGGTTTGGGGATTCTGGCTAAAAGGGCATCATCAGAATGAAAAGACCACTTTGACAACAGATGAGAAGAGGATCGGTTTGGAACTTTAAACGGTTTTAATCCAAAGGGAGTCAAACAGATGAACATAAGAAGCACAGCACACTCGTACATACAGTGAGTGTGAAAACATTTGGACAAATGAATCCAAACAAACATCGGCTTCCTCTCTCACCTTCCTCTTGGAGTCCGTCTGGGCATTTCTGGAGTTTCCGTTCAGCACCCGCTGCTGCTTCCTCAGGTTCTCCAGAGTGGACTTGCGGTTCGGAAACAAACCCATTCTCTTTGTGCATCCCACATTGTAGCTGCAAAGACATGTTTGGGACGTTGGTTAAACTCAAACCCTCTGCCTTACAGACACAGAGGAGAGGGTAACAGAGAGGCACCTGAGCCTCAGACCAGGATTAATACGTCAATATAATCGGATTGTTTGTTTGGTGTCCGGCCATGGCCTCACTGTGGCTCTTACCGTTTAGCACACACGGTGGAACAGAACCTCTTGGACCTCTTAAAGATGTAGGCAAAGTCCACCTGGCCGCACAGCTCACAGGTCAGCATGGGCTCCTGCTTGGTCTTAGTCTCTGATGGACAGCAGAGGACAAATGTCAACACCATCGAAAGAACGTCTTCAGGAGTCCAGGGAAACATCATGACCTATGGCTGTTCCACTCGTCACCATGAGGGGCGCTGTTGTTCAAAAACAGCATCCGTGGTTTAGGAAGTAAACCTTAAACAACAAGAGCTTCAAAGCAACGGCTGTTTCTGGGTTCCAGCATCTGCCTGAGCCACCGAAGCAAACATCTGCACCATAGACCCCGGAGGGGCGGAGCTTCACCTTTGGACAGGAGGCCATCCATCTTTGAGTCAGCGGTGCTCCTCCTCAGGCTCTCGATGGAGAAAGATGGGCGCTCTACCTGTAGAGAGGAAGATGGTAGACAGCATAAAGATCACTCCTCAACTGAACGTCTGAGGATGACATGAATGTGTTCAAGAGTCGGAAGTTTCATCGGTTTCCCTTCCTGCGGATAAACAGCAGCAGAGAAACTTCAGGTGAAGGAGGGGGGCACTTAGACAGGCTGTGAACTTCAGGAAATGTCTGTTAGCCAAGATGCTTAACAGTCCGAAGACTGCAGCTTCCATCATGAGAAGCTGAGATGAGACTGAAAGAGCAGCCAGTTCTCAGGACGGACAGGTCTCTCGCTTTCATCCTGTCCGTCCTGCGGGTTTCCAGTCTGAACAAACTTTGATCCTGTTTACTGAGATGTGATGAAGAACATTCGTGAAGAAGACAACCTGCAGGCTTTGAAGAAGCTCAGTGGTTTGGCTCTATCATCATCATCATCATGCTGCTGTCTTCTTTGATGAGAAACAGTCACTAATCCCCCCACCCCACCCCCACCCCACCCGCTATGTGTGTTTTTTTTATTTTCCAGATGGATCTTTTAGGCTAACAAAATAGTTGTGCTGCTAGGAGCAAGAACTGGCACTATGTGATACAAATCTTCATAAGAGGTGGCAGAAGGCAGGACACGGGTTGACCGGTACGGGTGCTGTGGGCTTTTGGGGCCCTTGGAG
The DNA here is from genome assembly GCF_053564925.1 of Oryzias latipes. Lineage (NCBI taxonomy): Eukaryota > Metazoa > Chordata > Actinopteri > Beloniformes > Adrianichthyidae > Oryzias > Oryzias latipes. The sequence goes on along the minus strand of NC_136243.1, from coordinate 4,136,226 downwards.
GGTCTTAGAGAAAAGCAGCTGCATCTTAAGGCGAGTGCAGGTGTGTCTAGCATGCAGCCCCCTTAAAGGACAACTTAAAGAATGGAACGTACCATTGTTGTGCATGTGGTATGTGTATTTGGAAGAATTGGTAAGGATAATGGAAGTTACACGCACTTATGATGTACAGGCCATGCTGTTGTACGGTGTCCTTACACCACACACTAGTCGTTATTAAGGTGCGAGTACTGGCTAATTACAGATTGCACACAAATGCGGAAACTGGCGGGCGGTGCAGTCTGCAGGATTTGAGGGCTTTGAAAGAATGACAGATTGGTGCGACGCGCCTACGTCTCGCCTACTTCACCCTTGCTTGTTGTACTATGACCCGTCGCCTGCAGCAAACACGTAGACAAATGTACATGAACATTTTCACCACACTGGTTGATCATGTGATGTATAACTTTCATCTTTTGTGCAGGCCACCTGTACCCTGTCCAGGTTAGCCTATTTCTCACCCACAGACGGCCCATATCCACCTGTAAGGGCAGTTGGGACTGAATCTTAAGGCTCTCGATTATGTGACACCAAAGATTCTGAAACACTATGAGGTTGTTTTGGTTTGAATGAAATGTTAACTAACAAAAATACTAACAAAATAAAAAAGACACACACCACTGTAATCATTGCCAAAAGACAAATTCCTTTGGGCAGAATTTATAGACATGTCTATGTAGCAGTGACGGTTACAGTGTTGTGCTTTGCATCAGTACTCACAGGGAAAGGCTCAGCCCCTTCCTGGATCACAAAGCCCTCTATCAGATGAGTCAGGATGTGGGACTTGTCTATGGTCTGGACCGGTTTGCTGTCTCCATTGTGATGGCTGCTGTGAGTGTTCCCATTCCCAGAGGTCATGACTGGAGTGCCGGCTGCGCCTCACCTGTCAACACACAGCAGCAGGTAGACTCATGGAGGGGGCTCACCAGAGGCGGGGATGATACTGACGCACGGACGCAATCACTGCCCATAAACTGAAGCTGCCCCCACGGGCTGAAGCTGCCCCCACGGGCTGAAGCTGCCCCCACGGGCTGAAGCTGCCCCCACGGGCTGAAGCTGCCCCCACACGCTGAAGCTGCCCCCACGGGCTGAAGCTGCCCCCACGGGCTGAAGCTGCCCCCACGGGCTGAAGCTGCCCTCACACGCTGAAGCTGCCCCCACACGCTGAAGCTGCCACCACGGGCTGAAGCTGCCCCCACACGCTGAAGCTGCCCCCACACGCTGAAGCTGCCCCCACACGCTGAAGCTGCCCCCACACGCTGAAGCTGCCCCCACACGCTGAAGCTGCCCCCACAAACTGAAGCTGCCCCCACAAACTGAAGCTGCCCCCACAAGCTGAAGCTGCCCCCACACGCTGAAGCTGCCCCCACACGCTGAAGCTGCCCCCACAAACTGAAGCTGCCCCCACACGCTGAAGCTGCCCCCACACGCTGAAGCTGCCCCCACGGGCTGAAGCTGTTCCCACAAACTGAAGCTGCCCCCACACGCTGAAGCTGCCCCCACACGCTGAAGCTGCCCCCACGGGCTGAAGCTGCCCCCACACGCTGAAGCTGCCCCCACGGGCTGAAGCTGCCCCCACACGCTGAAGCTGCCCCCACAAACTGAAGCTGCCCCCACGGGCTGAAGCTGCCCCCACGGGCTGAAGCTGCCCCCACGGGCTGAAGCTGCCCCCACACGCTGAAGCTGCCCCCACACGCTGAAGCTGCCCCCACGGGCTGAAGCTGCCCCCACAAACTGAAGCTGCCCCCACAAACTGAAGCTGCCCCCACAAACTGAAGCTGCCCCCACACACTGAAGCTGCTCCCACACGCTGAAGCTGCCCCCACACGCTGAAGCTGCCCCCACGGGCTGAAGCTGTTCCCACAAACTGAAGCTGCCCCCACACGCTGAAGCTGCCCCCACACGCTGAAACTGAAGCTGCCCCCACAAACTGAAGCTGCCCCCACGGGCTGAAGATGCACCCACGGGCTGCACCAAGTGGAACTGTGTCACTTCGGACATAAAGAACCAACTTTTAGGGCTGAGTGGATTAAAGCGTGTCTTTTTAGTGCCAGAGCTCAGCACCACCACGGCATCGGGATGGACGTGTCCCCTGAACCCCACAAAGGAGCACCCTGCGCTGGCGTGGGCCCCCCAGGCACCGCGGCGGCTGCCATGGAGCTCCTTCAGCGTAAATCCCAGCGGAGAGAATCCATACGTAATAAAAGGGGGATTCAACAGGCGTACTCATCAGATCTGGCAACATTTCATCAGTGACTGCTACTTAACCGTTAGCTTGTTGCTGAGTTGAGAAAACTTTGGTCACTATAACTAGTTTTTAATGCGGTTTTAAGCTTTACACTTTCTGTGTAGACTCCTAAAAAGTACCTTTTAGTGAACTTTAGACCTTTTATTTAGAGGCTTTAGTTGGGTCCCAGATTTCTGTGAACTCACAGCTACAGCAGGACTAAAGACAACTAGTAGACTAAACCTATGCAGAGTTAGGAAATCGAATTTTCCGTTCAGTCTTGCTAAGCGAATCCGTGTGAAATGAATTCTGGCTGAAGGAGAAAAGCTTCGGAGTGGTTCGCTTACTTGAACCGTCCCGAAAAGAGTTCCCGGCGCTCCACTCGCTAACAATGAAGAGGGGAGAAAAGCCCTTTGTTCAGCGGCTCCAACCAAACAACGCTTTCGTTTACTTACACTCCCTCCGCCGGAACGGCGAGGAGCCAGCGCGCCACCGAGCAAGCCGAGGAGAAGCGGGGCGCCGCGGTTACAATAAAACCTCTTCAGATAACAACCGACTCATTGCTTCGCCGTGTTTTGCTGTTCTCTCTTCGGTCTCAGCCTCTTTGGGTTGGACCCCGCCGCCAGTCAGAGCTACGTGATCAAGTGAAGCGTCCTGATGGAGACTGCATCCGGCTGGACCTTCAAAATAAAAGCTGATGTCATCAAAAACATCTATGATGGTTTTGTCCCATGGAGCTACAGTCAGGGCCATAAATATTTGGACATAGACACATTCTTTCTCATTTAGTTTCTGTACATTACCACAGTGAATTTTAAATAAAACAACTCAGATGCCATTGAAGTGCAGACTTTCAGCTTTTATTCTATGGGTTGAACAAAAAGATTGCATAAAAATGTGAAAAACTAAAACATTTTTTAAACACAATCCCTTCATTTCATGGGCTTGTAAGTAATTGGACAATTGACTTCCATGCTATTGCATGGGCAGGTGTGGGCAATTCCCTTGTTATGTCATTATGAGTGAAGCGGATAAAAGGCTTGGAGTTGATTAGAGGACTTGTGCTTGCATTTGGAAGATTTTGCTGTGAACAGACAACATGCGGCCAAAGGAGCTCCTCCATCCAGGTGAAAGGAGCCATCATTAAGCAGAGCAAACAGAAAGAACATGCCAGAAATTGCTACAGTATTAGGAGTGGCAAAATCAACAGTGTGGTACATCCTGAGAAAGAAAGAAAGAACTGGTGAACTCAGCAACGCAAAAAGACCTGGACGTCCACGGAAGACAACAGTGGTGGATGATGGCAGAATCATTTCCATGGTGAAGAGGAACCCGTTCACAACAGCAAACCAAGTGGACAACACGCTCCAGGAGGTAGGCGGATCAATATCCAAGTCTACCATAAAAATGCAGCCAAACTGATTGGGCAGCGTTTCATAATACAGATGGACAACGACCCAAAACATACAGCCAAAGCAACTCAGGAGTTTATTAAAGCAAAGAAGTGGAATATTCTTGAATGGCAAAGTCAGTCACCTGATCTGAACCCAATTGAGCAGCATTTCACTTGTTGAAGACTAAACTTCAGACAGAAAGGCCCACAAACAAACAGCAACTGAAAGCCGCTGCAGTAAAGGCCTGGCAGAGCATTCAGAAGGAGAAAAACCAGCATCTGGTGATGTCCATGAGTTCAAGACTTCAGGCTGTCATTGCCAACAAAGGCTTTTCAACCAAATATTAGTAATGGCCATTTTGTTTTCAGTTATTTCATTTGTCCAATTACTTAGGAGCCCATGAAATGAAGGGATTGTGTTTAAAAAATGCTTTAGTTTTTTCACATTTTTATGCAATCTTTTTGTTCAACCCATGGAATAAAAGCTGAAAGTCTGCACTTCAATGGCATCTGTCCAAATATTTATGGTCCTGACTGTGCGTTTGCGGATTATTATTCTCGACTTTAATGTTCACACAAAAACGGAATGTCCCAAAAAAATCATCGGTTGTTTAGATGTAAGGAATGAAGTCAAGTAAGAACAATGTTTTTATGAAAAACTAGAATATGACTTGACCAAATGAACAGAAAAAGACACCATATTTTACTTCAAACTACAGTAATCATAAATCCAGATGATTTTTTTACTTTTTAAAAATTTAACTTAATAAATTTATCAAATCAACCAAAGTCAGGAAATATCTGGTTCTCCTGTTTTCTGGATTTTCTTCTGTGTCGGAGATACCCAGAAAAAGTCAGTGGTCTAAGGTGTCACAGAGGCACAATTCTGTTTTGTCATTTAGCTGCCGGTGTGAGGAACATCCAACAGGATTAGTTTTGGTGGGTCTGAGGGAAGTACTGAGCCCTTCATGGGCCAGTGGTTAAAAAATCTGATCACCCGTGCACACATTTTACTAATCCGTGCGCATGGATCAGCAAATTGGATTAATAAACCTGAGCCATCCATCCCCTACTGAACCATCCATCCCCTACTGAACCATCCATCCCCTACTGAACCATCCAGCCACTACTGAACCATCCAGCCACTACTGAACCATCCAGCCACTACTGAACCATCCATCCCCTACTGAACCATCCATCCCCTACTGAACCATCCATCCCCTACTGAACCATCCAGCCACTACTGAACCATCCAGCCACTACTGAACCATCCAGCCACTACTGAACCATCCATCCCCTACTGAACCATCCAGCCACTACTGAACCATCCAGCCCCTACTGAACCATCCAACACCCACTGAACCATCCATCCCCTACTGAGCCATCCAACCCCTACTGAACCATCCATCCACTACTGAACCATCCAGCCCCTACTGAACCATCCATCCCCTACTGAACCAGCCAGCCCCTACTGAACCATCCATCCACTACTGAACCATCCACCCACTACTAAACCATCCATTACCTACTGAGCCATCCATCCACTACTGAACCATCCACCCACTACTGAACCATCCACCCACTACTGAACCATCCATCCCCTACTGAACCAGCCATCCCCTACTGAACCAGCCATCCCCTACTGAACCAGCCATCCCCTACTGAACCATCCATCCCCTACTGAGCCATCCATCCACTACTGAGCCATCCATCCACTACTGAACCATCCACCCACTACTGAACCATCCAACACCTACTGAACCATCCACCCACTACTGAACCATCCACCCACTACTGAACCAGCCATCCCCTACTGAACCAGCCATCCCCTACTGAACCATCCATCCCCTACTGAACCATCCATCCACTACTGAACCATCCAGCCCCTACTGAACCATCCAACACCTACTGAGCCATTCATCCACTACTGAACCATCCACCCACTACTGAATCATCCAGCCACTACTAAGTTTCTGACACCAATCTCGGTGTCTTCTATTTTGGATTTATCATGCATCAGTTCCTGACAGAGGGAGTGAGAGAGTGTATGACTGAGAGTGGGGGCTTTAATACATAATGAAAGAAGTGGGGATAAAACATATCAATGCTTACAATTTAGAAGTAGATTTAAAGCCTCATAGACCAGTCACTCTTTTTCCAGAGAGAAATGCGTTGATGTTGTGTGATGAAGCATTTTGGAGTGAGGCAAGATACTGTGAGGGGGAAAAAAAACATTTGTCACCAATTCTGAAAAATGTTCCACTCAAGAGGAGTTTGGTCTGCAATATTCATTATTGAAATATTTCAACTTTGAGAGACAAAATGTAAACAAAGAACCTATAATCACATTATTTGATTTTTAAAGAGTTTATTCGTATGAGACCAAACTGGTTTTGTGAGAGGCAGACAAACCCAGGATAACATTAGAAGAAGCCTGCATGTAATTCACACCGTAACTGAAAACAAACTAAAAGCAGCTCTAATCAGCCTAGATGCCGAGAAGGCTTTTGATAGGGTGAATTGGGATTTCCTATACCAAACCTTAAAGAAATTTGGATTCACACAGAACTCAATTAAATGTATGAAAGCCATCTATGACAAGACTACAGCAAGAATAAAAATAAACGGCTCCCCCACATCTGTCACTCCTATACGAAGAAAAACTTAAACATCAATCTGGATATTTAGAGGTGGTCAACTTACCCTTTCGATTTAACAAATAGGATAAATGTGGTGAAAATGAACATCTTATCAAGGCTACTCTTCTTATTCCAGTCACTTCCAATAGAAATACCACCCAAGCAGTTCATAGAATGGGACCGGACAATATCCAGATTTATATGGGAAGGGAAAAAACCCAGGATTAGATATGTAACATTACAATTGCCTAACTATAAAGGGGGAATGTCTCTCCCCAATTTGAAATTATATTTTTTTGCAGCACATTCAGTGTGATTCTGAATACTATACTCTAGGTCAGGGGTCGGGAACCTATGGCTCGCGAGCCATATATGGCTCTTTTGATGGTCACATGTGGCTCGCAGACAAATCTTCAATTTTTTTTTATTCATCAGACCAGTCCTTCTCGGGCGCAATGCGATGCCAGAGGCGCGCAGTAGTAGCGGTGCTTGGAGAGAAGGATCTGCGCCAGCATTATCACTTTACTATTATCTATTATTTCACAGAGTTTGTACCACCCGGAAACCTGTGAATTGCCGTGCCTAAAACTGCGCGCTCCCGTCTCTGAGAAAGAGCGCGCAGTAGCGGGGACGGGATGTGTGAGGGAGAAAGCAGAGGGTGAGGGTGGGGTTGTGGGCACGGCCAGTAGGTGAATCGCGCAGGGATTGTAAAAACGTAAAACCTGCTGCCCGTCACTCACTGCAGCGTGTGAGTGTGTGTTTGGCTCCAGGAGTTGCTGAATTAATTTACGGCATTTGTTACAGCCAGCATTAACCAGAATAAAGAACCTTAAAAGAGGTTAAGTCTCAGTGTGGGAAAAGGACACCACATTATTGTATGGCTCTTTCGAAATTACATTTCAAAATATGTGGCGTTTATGGCTCTCTTGGCCAAAAAGGTTCCCGACCCCTGCTCTAGGTGGACAGAGATTGAGACATGTGTATCAGGACACTCGATTCAGACCCTTTAGTTGAGGAGGACTTACCAAATAACATTACCACGTTACTAAATCCAGTAACAAAATTTACTATGGAACTTTGGCAAAAAGTAGCACAGCAATTAAAGCTGAAAAAAGGAAAAAGGGAAAGAAAATACTTAAATGGATTTATCTTGACAAAGATTTCAAACCAGCAAAAGACGATTCCACATTTAAGCAGTGGAGCAACAAGGGGGTTACAGCCTTTGCTACAATCATAAAAAAGAACAGGATGGGGGACTTCCAGGACATAAAGGTGGAATTTGGATTCAACAATCATGATTTTTCCGATTCATCCAGATGAGGGAATATTTTAACAAAGCAATTAGATCAGAAGAGGGGAGTGAACAAAATCCAGTCTTAGAGGCAATAATTGGAGCGTACCAGAATAAAACATCCAAAATCATTTCTAAACTGTACCACAGCCTCATTTAATGTCAGAAAAACACAACTTTTTATGTTAGAGAAAAGTGGGAAAAGGAAATGTCAATCACCATTTCAGAGAAAGAATAGTATTCAATATGTGCATTAACTCAGTCTTCTACCACATCACTGAAATGGAGGGAATTCAATTGGAAAAATCTCAGAGGTGTCAGGGTGAGGGGGGCTTGAGAGCAGGTAGGACCCAGAAGCAGAGGCGGGAGGCAAACGGTTCCAAGACTAGAGGGTTTAATAGGACAAACAAAAGGCGCTGCAGAGCAGGAATCAAAACAAAACAAAGCTTACTGTGGCGTGGCAAGAAACATGGAACATGGCATGAAGGGACGAAGACAAATGAAGACGTTAAGACGCTGGGACATGAAGACGTTAATGGACCAGCACAAGAGGAAGGCAGAAACCAGACTTATATACAGACAGGGCAGACAAGACACAGGTGAACACGATCAGGGCAGATGGGGACCAAAGGAAGTACAACTCAAGACATGACAAGACAGGAACCCTTTCAAAATAAAACAGGAAACAGAACCAAACAAGACAGAACAAGAACTAAAAAAAAAACCAAGACAAAAACAAACTCAAACCATGACAATAGGCTTTTTTTGGTACACCTTCAATTAAAAACAAACAATCAGCAGATCCACAGACGTGTTGGAGACAGTTGATACAGTAAATGCAAATCATTCTCATATCTTCTGGAGCTGTTTGCAAATAGGATCATTTTGGCTTTCCATCCATCATGTTTTAACAAACCGGTATAAATGCGTTATCGCTATATTTTAAATAAGGTGTAGAAAACAAACTCCCAGTTTTCACAGAGTCATTTCATTTCTCACTGATTGTATCCCATCTGGTAATGTCAGAAATAAGTTTCAGACTGATCTGATGGAATAAAAAAAAAACTCAATTGAAATCAGGTATGAATGCATTTTTTTGTCAACACATATTAATAACGCATTTATACCTGATTTCAATTGAGCCTCATTCTAAAAGTCCATATCAGATCAGTCTGAAACTTTTTAGTGACATTACTAGAAAAGGACACTATAGTTGAGAAGTGAAATGACTCTTTGGAAACTAGGTTTTTTTTTCTACACCTTTGTCAGCATACACCAATAACGCATTCATACCTGATTTCAATTTAGTCTTATTTTAATAGTTCCACATGAAATCAGTCTGAAACCTATTCTGTGACATCACTAGATGGGATACTATAAGTGAAATTACTATTTGGAAAGTAAGAGTTTTATTTTACACAAATGTCAACATTGTAGTAAGTACTCCTCAATACATGATTTAAATTGGGTCTTATTTTGAAATTCCACATCAGACATATAAATACATATATACATATAAATATTGGGGGGGTACGTGTGTGTATATACATATAATTTGAATGACATTTTTAATTTCAAAAAGATTTCCTTCTTGCTGTTACCCCAATTTATAAAAAAAGTGGCACACTGTTTTTAGCCGTTGTGCTATCCTAGACACTTTAACATTGGGAGTTGGGTCATCTAGACCCACTAGACAGTGCTCTGAACCTTTTTTCTTCAATGATTTGTGATCTTCACTGGTGTCCATGGATTACATGAAATCTTTCCACCTTTATCCACCTTTGTCATGGTAGGGAGAACACGTCAATGGAAGGGTGGGGTCATCTAAGGTAGCACAAGGGTTAAGAGACTTGACAGCCATTTGACGAGAGAGGGCTGGCCGCCACTGCAGTCACAGCAGGTTCCAGTAGCTAAATGTGATTATACCATGGTCCGGGTGAATACTCGATTCTGATTGGCTGCTGGGTGTACATTAAAAAGTGATATACCACAGTGAAAACCGCAAGGTGAAAAAATCAATTCCAGTCAAATAGCTTAAATGTTTCGTATCACTGCGCCGGCTTCTTTAGAACAACCTTTTGGTTTATCATCTGAACAAAAACAAGCGGTAAGAGGAGAACCTTCTCTCTGAACTGATGCTTTATTTAACCCATCGGAAAGATCAGCATGTATATATCGCAGAATCTTGACTGCAGCGGAGGGCCGCACCATGTAACAAATAGTCCACTTTTTGTGAGAAAAGCGATCCAAATTGGGGGAAAAAACAAGAATTAAGGACTTAAAACTGGTTAATATGTATTGCTTTTGTAAGTGACCATGGTATAAGCGGATTAATGGCCTTCGAAGTGTGGGTTATTACTTTTTGACGCACTTTGCTGAAGCAACCGTTCTCCGCATTCAGGCTTCCACAGAGTGCGTTAAAAAGTAATAATGCACATTTCGTCGGCCATTAACCCTTACATAATTCACAGCTCTCTCCATTTTCATAACTCTCCTCAGAGAATAAGCGTTTGGTTTTGAGTTCATCATTATCTTGTCATCTGCTTTGCCACTCTTAGTCTCTTAATTTGTTCACAGTTTAGTCACACTGGAGTTTTTTTTTGTTAAAGTTTTTAGTTCTCATCATCAGAGTCATTTACTACATGCTCCTGATGCTTGTGGACATCTGAAATGACTTCACTGCAGCTGCTGAACTAAACAGTTTGAACCTTTATTTGTTGAATGTAATCTTCATAAACGTACATCTGTGTGTGGGGGTGGGGGTGGGACATCAGCGGTGGCGTCACGTCTGCTCGCTCGCACACGCCGCACATCCTTCTTGCGCTTTGCAGGTGCTGACAGCATGCAGACACCTGTGCGGCTCCGCGGCAGCTGACCCCCACCCTGCGGCGTCTTTGAATCCGATGAAGGCGCAGCGCCTCCCGGCCGGGACCATACCCTCTGCCTCCCTGAAGAGGAGTCTCCTGAGGAGGAGGAGGAGGAGGAGGAAGGTGGCTCCATCTCCCCAGGATCCTGACGACGACTGTGAGCTGTGCAGGTAGAGGAGAAACTCAACTGAAGCTTTGCTTTCATACATAGAGTTTCATTTTAATTTATCTTAACCTCTTTTGAAATATTTTTGTCTTAATTTTAGTCCAGATGAGGAGGGGTTTCATACTAACTGAACCCCTGCAGAGAAAATAGAAGAGGGGGTTTCTATTTACTTTATGAAAATAGTGTTTTGGACATTAATAATCTCGACCCTGACTCTAGACCTTTTACAGTGTTGTCTCAGAGCTCATTGCTCTGACTGCTGTGTTTCAGATGCTCCATGTTCTCTCAGTCTGGAAGCAGTCGCACTGTCCAGCGGATCCTGACGGCCTGCCTGCTCTCCTCCTTGGCGTTACTCGGCTTCGTCTCCACAGACCTCACCTCCAGCTTCAGTTTGCTGCACAGCACAGAGGAAGCCTATGACGAGCTGACCTCTTGCAGGACAAGAGCACTTCTTCATATTGTCACAAAGCTTCAAAACATGAGACATCTGTTTGCCCAAGACATGACCAATGAGACGCTGGGCGAAGGTTTGACATCGTTTGACCTTCTCTGTGATGAAATGGCAGCTCAGCGTGACGGCCACGGCCTTGCTTGCAGGCCTGAGTTGACTGGATCTTGCCAGGAAATGAGTAAAAGGACGGAAGCGTTTCTCAGTGATTCATTTGATGGAGGCAGTTCAGGAGCAAAGAGAAGCACTGCCTTCACTCTGGCCATAGAGAGACTCCTTAACGTCTGGGAAACTGTGGAACACTCCGTGGTGACGGTCAAACAGAACTCTAACTGGAGATATGTTCTGTCTGCAAGGCTTCTGGTGACGTTCACGGAGCTCAATCACCAGCTGATGCTCTTCCACAACACAACAACCAGCCACAGTCTTCATCGCAGGTGGACCCACACCCTGAGCTACCTGAGCTTCGCCAGAGTCTTGACAGAACAGCTCAATCAATGCTGGTTGGAACACATTGACCTTAGTAGAAACTCAAGCTTGAATGTGAAAAGTTCTTCTGTCTTTGATACCAGTCTGTGGCAGATATCTGGATCAACACCTGAGCTTCTGTCTGGGTCTCTCAGAGGAATTCAGACTCTGAGGAACACTCAGAAGTGCCTGTTTGACCGCGCGGCGTCCAATCTCAGGTTGACGTCTCGATCCATATCTTCAAGCCTCAGCATGAGGATCTGCCTGCTGGCCATAGCTTGTCTCATCTACCCTGTAGTGATGGTCTCCTTCAAGCAGATGATAGACTGGATACAAAACTACGCACAGACTTTGAAAGAGAAGACTGAGGACCTAAAGCACCAGAGGCAGCTGGCTGAAGACCTCCTGCACCAAATGCTGCCAAAGTCAGTTGCCAGGCAGCTTCGCAGGCATAAACACGTTGAAGCAGAGAGCTATGAAAGGGTAGGTAAAAGGACAAACCCAACAAGAAGCTGCTCTAGAGACACTTTGCTAAACTAAATGTTCTGTTATCCTTGCTGTTCACAAACACACTGATTAATTTCCATTTATTTCCAAACACAAAAAGAATTGTTGGATAAACATTAGAAACAGAAAGTGCTGGAAAAAGGAGTGGGTAGAAGAAAATTGCATTAATGTGTAACTTTGAAGTGCATTAAGATTATTTAAGACAAGAAGTTCAGGAAAAGCTCAGAAAACTAACTGGCCATGATGGATTTTTTTGGAGGTTTGATAGAAATGTGCTGCACATGCTTAAGGGACATGACCTAATGTAAATCATGATGGGATGTTTTTGGATGCTGTCATCTACTGCAGGTGAGTGGTCACGTGTGACATGGGTGACAAGGTGACATAATAGACTGTGCTAGTTCTGTTTTAACATAAACCAAACATCCAGATCATATGATGCTGCTGGGGTTTGTGTTACCAGGAGGTCTCGTCTACAAGATCTGCAAATGCACCCACTGCACATGTGCGTTTGCTGCCTTTGTTGCTATTGTTAGCGTAATTACATATAATTGTCCTGTTCCATATTCATCAGAGATAAAACAAGTTGTTTGTGGTAAAATTGCGTCTGGATCATTGAAGAGGTTTGAAACAGCTGAAAAAGCTCGCTGATGTGGGGAGGGGGTGTGGGCTGCTTTAAAACGGGTGGAGATTTGGAGAAGTCTAGAAAGAAAAAACAGATTTTTATTTTGTCAGATGGGTGGGGGAAAACAGGTCTTCTTGAACTAGAGCTTCCTGAATTTACAGCAGAAATCTAGAACCTGTTTCCACACACGGGGCAGCCAAACAGGCTCATAATGGAAGAAGGTCTGTAAAGAAATTGTGTTGGACGTGGTCTAGTGGGATAGGCTCCAGCATCCCTTTATTTTTCCAGCACAAAAATAGGGATTTAGAGAGAAAAAAGTGAGGAAAGTCACAACAGAGTCATGAGCCTCCTGAACAGATGTGTTGGAGTAAGAAGGTGTGGCTGCTCCATGATGGCAGGACTGGTCAATGTTCGTCTTCATGCTTTTTTGCTGTTCAGTGATCATTTAATCCTTGTGCTACCTTAGATGACCCCACCCTTACGTTGACGTGGTCTCCCTACCATGGCAAAGGTGGATAAAGGTGGAAAGATTTCATGTAATCCATGGACACCAGTGAAGATCACAAATCATTGAAGAAAAAAGGTTCAGAGCACTGTCTAGTGGGTCTAGATGACCCAACTCCCAATGTTAAAGTGCCTAGGATAGAACAAGGGTTAACTACGGAGCCTTCCAGGGGCAAGTGGTTAAAATAAAATCTAATTTAAAAAAAATCTTATATGGTGTCATCGTTAGTCGCAGGCCACCAAAGACGGCCTGCGACTAACGATGACGTCACACCAAGAAGAAATTGGTCGACCCGTTGTAAACAAAGCTCTGACATAGAGCGATATAATCTTCTAAATGGGCTTTTATTATTATCATGATTATTACTAAGTGCATGTTCGTTTATGTTTTTTTTAAATCCGTGCTGCCAGTGCTTTATTATTGCAGAACAGACCCAGAAGAAGGGTTAGGATTAGGTTAATACAGGAGCCAGAAACCTGTACCACTCAAAGAGCCATTCGGATCAGTTTCCCACAGAGATGAAAGCACAGGGAGCGCAACAGTAGGTGTGTTAGAAAAAAATCGTTTCGCCGAAATATCGTAATAGTTCATTTGGCAATACTTGTATTGATTTAAAAGCTGTCAGGATGTTTATTTAATTATGTATTTTAGTTATTTATGAGCGTGATGTTTCCTTTGATCTTTTGTCCATTTTCCACAACCTTGAATAGACTTTTCTGTCTGTCAAACACCAGAGTTAAGATGATGGAAACAAATTCACTTTGATACAGACTCCTGTCTATTTATTTATTTTCTTTAAATCCAGTTAAACCAATAAATTATTTTCATTTTATGGATGACAACTATTTTTTGTTAGGAAGCAGCTGTTATTGTTGTGGGTCTGGTGAGTCTAAGCCCCGCCCCTCTACCTGTTGTTGTTTTCCGCCCCGTGCAACCCCCCCTCCAGCGTGTTCCACACAGACAGCGCAACTTATGGTTATTATTTTTATTATTAATGTGACAGGAAAGTAGGGGTGCCCTGATGCAAATTTTAATTAATTTTACACAGAAATGGGTGGTTTTAGGGTAGAAGAACTTTCCATCCCATAACAGACTCTGGTGGGCGTTCACAGTTGCAGACATGCCCCCTCCGCGCGTTCACGCTGCTCTCTTCCTACTGCCAGCTCGCCCTACCTGACGGTGTTAAAGGCACCACGACAATCTAAAGGCCCGTACACACCGGGACGAATTTCGTGGACGATATTCGCCGGCGTTTAACGCCTCGTGACTAAACAAAGGGCACCAATGTGAGTGTGCACACCGACGCGAAAAACGCCACGCGTCAAAGCGTCATTTTTTTAAAAACGCCTCGGGTTTGTTTTTTTGGTTTGACGCACCGCGTCAAAAACTATACGACCAATGAGAACGGCGCATTTGCACACGTGTCTGGGGCCTCTGAAGTTACAGTAAAGCACATCTTGGGGGCGCTCAAACACAAAACTGTCTTGTTGAGCACACATACGTCACGGCGAAGAAGATACACGCCAAGTAGCATCTACACTGCTGCGAAGAAATAAGACGAAGAAGATGCACTCACTGACGGACATTCTAAAATACCCCGAAAAATGCTCATGATCCATTTTCAGCTCTTGTACCAGTCGATAAAACTCCCCATGTTCTTCTCTTCTCGTAACTATGTGATGTACCCAAAATCGACGTCTTTTCCGGCGTCTTTCATCATTCAACAGAACAATAATTTCTTCATCGCTGGAACTGGAGCTAGAGCTACTGGTGCTTGAAATATTCATGTTTTCTTTTTATGATTCTGACAAGCGCGTAAATACTTGCTCTCTTCTTCTGAGTGAAAAGCGACTTTAAGAAGCGTAAAGTTGCGCAGCGCCACCTTGTGTACAGGAGTATTTCTGTTTTACATCTAATGTCAGGGAAATTGCATGTTCACTCGGCTCATAGTCAGCGAAAATCGCCTGGGTGTGAACACAAAAAACGTGTTGAAAAACGATGGTGAATAACGGCTGGCGAATATTCGTCCCGGTGTGTACGGGCCTTGAGATCATGATAGTTATTTTACTAAACTACAGAGAGCCACAGCACAGAGATGAAAGAGCCGCATGCGGCTCTGGAGCCGCTGGTTGCTGACCCCTGGGTTAATACGTGCTAACAACATTTAACCGTGGATGACTTTAAACTGGAATAACCATCACCCTTTATTTTGTCCGAAGCCGACTGGAAACACAAATTCACATGATTGTTTGCAGAGTTTCTCAGGACTGGAGATACAAATCTCCCGGGAGACACGGTTCTTATTGGTCCGGCAGCTCGTTCATGCAGAGCAGCCGAACGGACTGTGGTCCGAAGCCTCCGCCGTTGCTTGCCCACTGTAACAAAGCATCCTCCCCTACCTGCAAACAGAAGCTACGACTGAGTCTGGCCGCTCTGCTCAGAGACATGCACATGCAATGTGCGTGCCCGTACGATTGGCCAACAGTACAAGCACAATTGATGAATCTGTGCGAGCGGTTTAGTAATCCGTGCGCATGGTTTGTCAGATTTTTTTTTCTTTTTAACCACTGGCACCTGGAGGGCTCAGTATTTGTCAAACTGCTACTGATTTTTCAGACGGTTCAGTCGACTTCAGTCTTCGGTTGTCTCCGTCGTGTGTAGAAGCAAAACAAACAAAATAGGGGGGGGGGGGGGGGGTATTTATTAACATTCACAGTGTGAAAGCAACCTAAGTAACCTGGTTTCTAAAGGAAAGTTTTTTCAAATACACAACAGTCATGGCTTCTCTAGATCACTGACCTCACACGTGAATACATTCTACTTTCATCCAGGTGCTTTGCTCTTTGAAAAGTTGAGGGTTCCAGTTTATTTTGTGCAAACATTCGCTTGGAAAATCTTCTTCAGGAAACCAGGTTTCTCCAACCCCCTGCTTTGAGGTTTCTGGTTTACTACGATACGTGTTTAATAGATTAAGAAAGCATATTTTCATCATCTTACTTAAGTGCGATCAAATGCAATAACCCAACAACATGACTCTCTGTGACAAAATCATTTAAAAATCTTTGTTCATAATGTGTCTTTAAAAGTGGAAGCAGGTCTAAGAAGAACAGAGTCACTGACGGGGTCATTTCCCTTTACTTTGTTCCAGGTGACCATATTCTTCTCAGACATTGTAGGTTTCACCTCTATCTCTGCATCCTGTACTCCTTTGCAAGTGGTGGAGATGCTCAACAACCTGTACATGTGTTTTGACACCCGCATCGAGTCGTATGATGTATACAAGGTGAGAGAGAAAGACTATCCTGCTTATCTATGTCAGCTGTTGATCCTCCTGCACTTATCAGTCATGTAAATCCCCTGGTCTTTTGCTCTCACATGACCACACAAAACCAGAAAGTAGGTTTGTAAGGTTGAAAACAAAAAGTTGCCCCTCAGTGTGGGAAAGAGTCCAAACATTCAACAAAATTTGAAACCCCTCATCGCTAAACTGAACTAGAAACAGGATGACAGCTCTGGACAAAATGTTCCAACACTGAAGACAAAGAAACAGTTTAAAAAATACAAGCACTTATGACGAAGTGCAGGCGGCTGTGACAGACCCCAGGTGAACCCCTAAAGGGGGCGGGGTCCATTTCAGAGGAGCCACAGCCAACCTGCATGGAAACCTATCCTATCCTTCTTTGCGAGGTTCAACTCGTAGAAGGGTAACTAGGCTGGTCGAGATGGTCCAGGTGTAACTGAGATTTAAGAGTTTTATCTAGCATTCGATGTTCAGGAATCCAATGATCTGCCGGATTCATAGCCCTCCCAGTCCACTAAATACTGTCTGCCACATCCAAGTGTCCGGGAGTCAAGGAGTTTATGAACGAAGTAAACCGAACCACTATTTATAAAACAAAGATGACTGCAGATGATAATCGGCTGTAGAAATGAGCAAAATCAAGGACATGCTGGAGCTTTTCAAGTCTAGTAGACAGAGGCTTCTCGAGGACTATCCATCTGAACGGACCAAGGAGAAGCAACATTCCTAAAGATCTTAGCTTTAGTGAGGGACTCCCATTTCTCAGCTTTACACTAGTAAAGTACAAGTAGTGTAAAATAGTACGAAAGTACTAAAATAGGGAGGCGCTGTGAACATTTGTGAAAGAATGGGTCACTCTCAGGAGCTCAGTGAATTCCAACATGGAACTGTCATAGGACGCCACCTGTGCAACAAATCCAATGGTGAAATTTCCTCACTCCTAAATATTCCAAAGTCACCTGTCAGCTCTATCATAACAAAATGGAAGAAATTGAGAAGCAACTCAGCCATCAAGTGGTAGACCACGTATACTGACGGAGAGGAGTCTGAATGCTTCAGGATGCCAGAACATTTTGGACAATTCCATGCTCCCATCCTTGTGGGAACAGTTTGGAGCGGCCCCTTCCTCTTCCAACATGACTGTGACCAAACCAAGGTCCATGAAGACATGGAGGACAGAGTCTGGTGTGGATGAACTGCACAGAGTCCTGACCTGAACCCCATAGAACACCTTTGGGATGAATTAAAGCAGAGACTGAGAGCCAGGCCTTCTCCACCAACATGAGTGTGTGACCTCACCAATGACCTTTGGGGAGAATGGTCAGAAATTCCTAAAAAACACTCCTCAACCTTGTGGGCAGAATTCCCAGAAGAGTTGAAGCTGGAATAGCTGTAAAAGGTGAACCGACATCATATTGAACTCCATGGGTAAAAATTGGGATGGCGCTTCAGTTTCTATGAGAGTCAAGGCAGGTGAGTCAAATAAGCCTATTGGCAGATTTCCTTTAAATAGGCAAAACATCTTCCAATGGTTCAAACACACGGTTTTACCAAGAATTCTTGTTTTAAACAGTTCTAGTCACAAAGACTTGTTTCTCAAACTAAGATTATTTTGCTGTTGAAAAACGCTCTTGATAAGATTATTTTCTTGCAAGACAGAAAAGTAGACCTTTTTATTTTTAAACAAGGGTCTTCTTACTTTATGAAGCTTCAGTTTTTGCAGCTTGTAAACTTGGAGAGCAGACTGGATTGGAGTCACAACCCTGATGCTGTTATCAAAGCAAACTGCAGCTTCTCTCTGAAGACCAAACTCAGTGCCCAATGAAAACTGCCTTTTTTGGTGTCCATTCAGCAGCTGCTGCCTCTCACCACCAGAATCACCAGAATCACTGTTCTCTTTACACCACAAGTCCTGACTGTCAGTTTGACCTGAATCAAACCTTCAAACCAGGTGGAGACAATTGGGGATGCCTACATGGTGGTGAGCGGCCTGCCTGAGAGAAACGGAGACAAACACGCAGATGAGATTGCCAAGATGGCGCTGGATCTCGTGGCTGCCGTGAGACAGGTCACCATCCCACACATGCCCAAGGAGAGGCTCCAGCTCAGAGCTGGCATCCACACGGGTGAGAGGAATGAGCCGTCTGCAGTGAAAATGGCTGCAGACAGAGAATGCAGAAAACTGTTGATTCAAGTGAAAATAATAAATAAGGTTTAATGTTTCAAAGTCAAATAAAACATGAAAAGAAAGTTTTTTGCACATTATTTACTTTAAAGAAGTCTGTTTCCTTCTGACAGTGAACTCTCAGAATTTTAAGATGAGGTGATGGTTAAGTTGCTTTTTTGTAAGCAGTCCTTTACTGTTACTCACTGTTAGGAAGCAGAATGTTCAAATGAACTGCTAATACAAGCAGCTGCAGGGTTGACTGGATCCTGGTTCGTTGCATTATGCAAAGTATTACCTTCAGACAAACAAGAGAAACTCTTCTCCGCAAACCCTGCTTCACTGTTTACTGACAATCAAGAGACTGATAGCTGACAGTTTACTTACTGCCTGCCTTTTAAACTGAACGATTGCTGACTGTTTACTGTTTGTTGCTCTCCCTCTCAGGCCCTTGTGTAGCAGGAATAGTGGGTTACAAGATGCCAAGATACTGTCTATTTGGAGACACCGTCAACACGGCCTCTAGGATGGAGTCCACCAGCCTGCGTAAGAGCACAATGACATACACGCACGCGCACACACACACACACACACACACACACACACACACACACACACACACACACACACCTTCACCCCTCAAAGAGCCATATGGATCTGTTTCCCACAGAAATGAAAACACAGGGAGCCTCAACACCCTTTGGAAACCTGCTGTTTCCAGTGAATGGCTTCATTTCCCTTGTTTTTAAAGTTTTCACTCGTTATTCACTTCTCCTTCAACCTCATTCCACATACAGTATACCGTATTAAGAGGCGGTCCTGACTAGTTTGACGCCCTGGGCGAAACAAAATATCATTTATTTTAATTATTAAACATAAGTAAAACACACTCATGTTTAATAATAAAGTAATAATAAAGTAAAATAAATGATATTTTGTTGTAAAACATACTTGTATAGTTCATTCAGTCATCTTCTTAACCGTTTTATTCCCTTTCGGGGTCACGGGGCTGCTGGAGCCTATCCCAGCCACTTGGGCGTAGGCAAGGGATGCCCTGGACTGGTCGCCAGTCTGTCGCAGGGTGGAATATCCTCAATCACACATCCATTCACTCTCACACTCACGGACAATTTAGAGTTGCCAATCAACCTATGAAGCATGTTTTTGGGAGGAAGCCGGAGATCCCGGAGAAAACCCACGCATACACGGGGAGAACATGCAAACTCCACACAGAAAGGTCCCCCGTTGATGTTGTTTTTCATGTCCCCCAGCTGGGACTTGAACCAGGGGCCTTCTTGCTGTGAGGCAAGAGCGCTAACCACTGCGCCACCGTGCAGCCCTTGTATAGTTGAATTCACAATTAACATATGGTATGTAGTTAGTTCACACTTAAGACGCATCAGTTTGTGTTTCCTTTTTGAAAGTTGGCTGGTTCTGGTAAAAACTACCACATTTCTTTTTTTTTTCTTGAGCTGAATACAAAACTGACAGCAATTATAAATGAATTACTTCCTGTCATTTCATCAATGGAAACTAAAGGACATATTCTTCTGTGTTTGTGCATCAGTGTCACATCAAACTGAACATAAAAACACAAAGGATCGTGTAGATTGCAGCTGAAGCATTGATTGTATGTGGAGCGGCAGAGAAGCTGTGAGGGATCGAGCGGCCAAAGGACAACAGAAAATTTATCAAAAGATTAAAGTTTAATTTTTCTCAAAAAAATGTAAATAATTTACAAACTGGGAAAGAAAAAAACATCAAAATTAGAACAAAATGAATAAGAACTAACAGAAGCAAACAAATAAACATTAAATAAGTCCATTAGTTTCTCCCCTTGGAGGCTTCTGTGGATGGTGCCTGCCCAATTGCCTGACTGGAGCATTTAACCCTTGTGCTATCCTATGGGGGCAAGATGACCATTGACGTGTTCTCCCTACCAAGACAAAGGTGGATAAAGGTGGAAAGATTTCATGTAATCCATGGACACCAGTGAAGATCACAAATCATTGAAGAAAAAAGGTTCAGAGCACTGTCTAGTGGGTCTAGATGACCCAACTCCCAATGGTAAAGTGCCTAGGATAGCTCAAGGGTTACAGGCTGTGATGACTTCCTCTTTTGCCAGGCCTCACAGCTCCAGGAGCAGAACCTCAGCCACACCCGTAGGGACCAGTAGCACCATCAGCACTGGCAACTAAAAACAGGTGACATTAATTAAACAAACCAAAATGAGTCAACTAAACTATATACACACATGTCTGTGCTACCAATAAAAACTGAAAGCAGAGAATACATGTATATTTAAACTCAAAGAAATGTGTGAATGTATTGAAGAATAAAGAATCTGAAATACTAAACGTCTTAAAAAGAAAGTGTGCAATGCTGGGGGGTTACCGCCATTTTGTTGTGGGTCACAGAAGCTTAGACGAAATCCACCAATAAGATAATCAACGAAACTTGTCTAATGAAGTGCAAACCTTCATTAGCCAAATGTTGCTCCAAATTTCACTCCTCCAACAGTAAATTTAGTCTTATTTGGCCATTAGCGAGCGTTAATTTTGGACCCCGCCTGCATTCCTTTATCCTTGGAGTGTTTTTCTTCTTTTTAAACTGGACGCTTCTGTTTCCTTTGATCTTTTGTCCATTTTTTGTCCAACCTTGAAGAGACTTTTCTGTCTGTCAAACACCCAGAGTTGAGATCAGTAAGATTATGGAAACAAATCCACTTTTATTTTCTTTAACTCTTCATAAAATCCAGTAAACCCAATAAAGTATACTCATTTTATTGATGACAACTCTTTTTTATTAGGAAGTTTGTTGCGGGGTCTGGAATCATAAGGGGTGAGTCTAAGCTCCTCCCCCCTGCCTCTCTACCTGCTTTTCCTCTCTACCTGTTCACATCACCTACAGCTTGGGCGCTCATGTGCCCCCCATGAGATTACCACTGACTGTCTTTTAGATGAACTTTCCATCCCATAACAGGCTCTGGTCCACGTTTACAGCTGCAGACACGCCCCCTCCGCGCGTTCACGCAGAGCTGCAGCACAAGGATAAAAGAGCTGCATGCAGCTCCGGAGCCACAGGTTGCTGACCCCGGCTCTGCACCAAATGGTTTGATTAATAGATGAAGTGATTAAAATGTAGGGATCTGAACCTTCAGCTTATTATTATAAACATGTGATCTAAAATTATTCAATGTTTGGTATTTTGGAAGAAGGTGGCAGTTTTTGTTTGCCACAGAGACAACTGAAGATCTCCATGATGTGTCCAATGAGGACCAAAGCAGCGCTCAAAAAGAGGATTTTAGGATCTGTCCAAAGCAAATCTTTTCATTTTAACTGCACTAACAGAGTTTTGTTTTTTGTCCCAGCTCAGAAAATCCACACCAGCTCAGAGACGTATTTGGCTCTGATCAAAGACAATGCCTACGAACTGCAGCTGCGTGGTGAGATTGAGGTCAAGGTAAATATTCTAAACACACTCATGAGGACTTTGTTTCAGTTTTTACACACACTTTCAAAATAACCTTGGAATAACTAGTTCAAAATCTTCAGTAAAAAAACGTTTTTCAAAGTTCGTCTGGAAAACCTAAAGCGTTTGTGGCACCATGTTGAGTCACTGCTCTGTTGCTGCTTTCAGGTTCTCTGCAGACCCCCTATGTTCAGTTTTCACCATCAATTTTCTTTAGATTGCACTCCGCTCCACTCACCGTCTCAGAATTGTGGAATAAATGTTGTTTCAGAGAGTCATGTTCTTCATCTGAGGGCCTGCTAAGGAGCAGAGAGCCTCTTTACATCTTTTTTTTTTTAACTTGTCCTGTCAAACAGATGAGAGCTGAAGGCCTCTTGTGTTGGACATATTTTATTTTAACAACATGGGTTATGAATCTTCAGACAAACCAGAGGTACGTCTGAATAAACCCCTTTTGTAATCGAGGCCAAACTTAATCATTGTAATCATATTTGTAACATATTTTTGTTGGACCGGAAGGAAAAGAGAAGGAGGGAAGAAGAGAGAGGGATGTGTGAGGGGGGGTGTAGGAGGGTAATTATATAAGGGGGTGGGGATAAAACCATGAAGCACAATAAAGCAACAAGGTTTTGGATGTTTATAATCATTGCAGTGAGGTTTACATGTCATACAAGTCTGGAAGGGCGGGGCCTATATTTTCAACTATGGCCTCACCCCTAGTTGAAAATTTGGAGAAGGCCGGCGCACGAGGGCAAGGACCAGAACCCCCACCACAGGGACACGGACACCCCCAGGTTCAGATCTAATGTGATCCCCGACTCTTAGTCTTGCCAGAGAACTCAGGTACCCTCGGTCTACCAGCTGTCCCCGACTTACACTGGTGGGGAAACGCCCCCCCCCCCAGCATTGGGCCCAGACCTCCTCAGCCTGGGCTTCCCATCCCCAGAAGTGTCCACCCCCCAGGCCCAACACCCCAACAGAGATAGCAGAGCCAGGAAAGCCCCCCCAGAGCAAGCCCAGGCCCCGCTCCCAGGCGACGCCCCTGGAAGAACTGTGGTCAGGTTCGGTGGGACCGAGGCAGCCAACCAGCTGGGGCGACCGCTGATTGCCTCAGTGGAGACCCCAACCCGCCAAACCTCCAAGGTCCGGTACCGACAGTGGACCCTCCCAGGCAGCCCCCTCCGGAAAAAGAAAAACAAGCCCATCCCCCCGCCACCCCCAGACCCCGGAGGCATGGTAGGTGTCACCCAGAGCAACAGGGGGCCCCAAGAGGGTTGCCCTGCCCCGTCCCAGAGCCAGGGAAGGAGTGATGCCAGCCCCAGGTGCAGATGGGGAGCCCATCCAGCCCCGCCGGACCCCCCCGAGGGCAGGGGCCCGACCAGCCTCTTTACATCTTAGACTAGCCCACTCTCCTGCATTCTGGGTCCCACACCACCAGCTTTTGACAGACACCACTGTTTGTACTTGCCTAGGTGTTTATTGACTGTATTAGCAAATCAAATCAGGACAGATTTTCTGTTTTGAACAGCGTCATATTTTCATTCAAATGTCTCTGGCAGATAGACGGGTTGTTGTGTCTTTGTTCGGAATAACATACTCCACCTTCCTGCCAGGGTAAAGGCAAAATGAACACCTATTGGCTGGTGGGCCATAAGAACTACAGCGTGCAGAACGACAGCTTGGTGTGTCACTGGAATCCCAGCATGGCCAGGAAGAAGAAGCCGGTGGCCGGCAGCCTGGTCTCTGTGGGCAATGTGAGATGAAACCCTTCCGGTGTTCACTTTTGTTCCTAATCAAATGCTGGACCTTTTTAAAACTCACATTTCATTGTTTCTAACCCAATTTAACGTTTACTTGTGCCTTCACTGTTCAAACATAAAAAAAACCAAGCAGGTTTATTTTTCTTGTAGAAGAATCAGAGAAAATTTAGAATTTTTGAAACATTATTGTGATTTGAAAAAAAAACATGGAATGCAAAAAAGTTTATGCTGTCTCTTGAGAAAAAATTAGAAATTGTTTTTCTCAGTTAACGTGCAGAGGTCCATTGCACTTAAAGTTCCACTCCAGTAGTCTTTTGATCTATATTCAAAGTGTTCCCCGTGGTCTTCTAATTGTGATTGTGCCATTTTAGCCAAAATTGAAGAACCTCTGTCGTTTTAAAGGGCATAGTTTCTGCAGAGCAGCAGCAGTTCATTAGAAATTGTTGTGGCCAAAATTGTTAAAGCAGAGTAATTCCGCCCTCACTTCCCGTCATCCATCTGTTAAACAGCCTCTCACACCGCCAACCTAATGATAGCGGTGAAACAAAAACAGCGAGTTATATTGGAGCTATCCAGTTGAACAGTTTTGATCCAGATTCCTGCTCCTGATCCATCACGATTTGAAGAAAATACTCACAAATGAAGTTTTCTTCATAGATGTCCTCCCCCGTCAGAGAAATGCCACAAGAACGTGTTAAAAAACACAACAAAACCTGATTGCCTTTGAATTTGGTCTTTAATAACATCAGAATGTGGATTACATCCAAGCTTTGCCGTCTGTGGTAAAACATGACCTGATGTGGTTTATTTTCCTCCTTTTTCCAAAACTGTGGTGGCACTCACAATCTGCTGTGTTGTTATTGAACAATTCCAGTTTTAGGAGAAGCTTCAAATATAAACTTGTAGTGAATCTTTGTTTACTTTAACATGGATCAAAACTGCAGCTGAATGCATTCGCTGTCATTTTACCAGTACATTTGTCACCAGCCCACTTCTCTTTTTGATCCCAGTCTTCTGTGACAATGCAGAGTCTTGGTGACAACAGCGCCACCCCGCTCTCCCTTTCCCCCTCTGCACTGACTCAGACCCCGCAGCTGGACCGGCCGGCTCTCAGCGTCGCAGCTCAAATGGAGACGTACGGCGGCAGCTACGGCACACTGGGCTCCATGACCGGGGGGCTGCAGGGTGGGGATGAAAGCCCTCTTCCGGGCCAACGTGGAGGCGGACTCAAACCTGACCTGCTGCCTGGCTCCAACCAGCTCATGTGAAAAACAGGAGACTCCGGAGGAGGTCAGCCGAGGACAGGATCAACAAGTCATCTGCTGTAGATCTGACTTGTACTTATATGTGAAGATATTTCTAAATAAAACTTGTTGTTTTAAGTTGTACTTGTATAGCTATAGTTTAATGTTTATGCTTTTGTAAGTGGATGAATAGACGAAAACCCAGATTAGCATACTGGTCTTCTGAGATCCACCTCCATACTTATCAGTATGGTCACTTGACGTAAAGAATTACGGAGTATGAATAAATCATGTTGATCTGTGGGGGACTTGGAGGACAGGAACCAGCAGTCCAGGTCTGAAGGTGCAGCAGTAGTGTGAAAGAGTTTTATCCCACAGCTCAAACATCATGACCAGAGCACAAAGACATCTCCTGGATCTCCCAGCAAAGATTAGGGTGTGTCTTTACCCGAAAACACAGAAGTTCTGAAGCAGCCAGCATCCACGGCAAATCTGACGCATGGTTCTTTAGGATGTTTGGAGCAACTTCCCAGCAGACTTTCTGTCAAAATCTAAGCTAATCAAAAGACGTCCGTGGATCTGTCTGCACGTGGATATAGCAGGATGGAGCGGAGCATGGAGCTTGTAGTCCGCCCAGCGTATTTTCTACCTAACAAATAAGCTCTTTTTCCAATGACATTTTTACTTGCTCCTGATTCACAACATACTCACAGAAACAGTTTTAAGCTTAATTGTCTTGATGCATGTCGTCCATCCTCAGAGAAATGTCACACGGACATGTTAAAAACACCAAAAACAGCATTTTCTTTGGAGTGGGTCTTTAACAGTCCTGATGGTTCTCCGCAGATCAAGTCTCTGTTCTGCAGGACATACAGATATAAGGGCAGACTCGTCTGTTAGTAGGGACGTGACACAGTCAGCCTGGTTCACCATCTGGTGAAAGATGCAGAAGGTTGATGCAGAGTGCTAACCTCCCTCGGAGACCACAGAACACATCTTTGTTTGTGTTGGGTTCAGCTGCAGATTGTGGTTGTGGAGTTTTAACCAAATCTTTTACCGTTTCCATTAAAGAGAACTGCATCAACAATCACAGGAACTCCAAAGGTAGTCTGCT